>NC_090926.1:171850529-172475529 GCF_040938575.1 Ambystoma mexicanum | reverse complement strand
CATTGTGGGGTCAGGTGAGGCATGCTCACAGAATGCACCTGGTGGTGGTGGGTGGAAACCCCCACCGCTAATTCCCCTACCCAAGGGCAGCTGGCTGTGCCACATTTGGCTGTCTGTGGTGTTCCACAGCTGCCAGCATGGGGGCGGTGGGGCACAGGCCTCACAACCACATAAGCACTCCCCAGGTGATGTTATTTGCAGATCAGGACAGCACGCACTTGACAAAACAAGAGGTACAATGGTGGGGCAATACCCCGACACGGTCGGGACCAAGCGCAGGTACCAGAGTTTCTGCTTACCTAGTACGGCTTCAGAACATACATAGGTAGACACAGAATGTGACCATCTCGCTAAGCACGTCCAATGGCATGTGCAAGGAATGTGGTGTGCCAAAGACCGACTCCACAGCATCACTCAGGGGGCCCAAGTCCCTCTGTTCAGGGCACCCCACATAGATGGTGTTAGGCTGGTAGCGGCACAATGTTTTCACCACAAAGAACAGGTGGGCCAGCAAGAACCAAGTGTGGCACAGACAGGTCCATGGCACACTGTGTACAGTAATCCAGAGGAAGGTAAGTGAGCTTTCTTGTATCATGTGCACTATGGGTGACAGAGGGAGAGTTCTGGCCATGAGCATCTGGCCTCATTATGGACACACATTGAAACTGGATTTTTTACTTGTCAGCCATCTGGACTTCCAGAGTTGACCAGCCATCTGGTAGTGTCATCAATTCCAATGGTCCTGGACAGGAAGCTCCATGTGGCCCGCTGGCCAAGGGACAGCAGGACCTGCTGGGCAGGGGCCACAGTAGACCCATATGTGATCCAGATGTAAACAAGGCAGGGGTGAGGAGGTGCGGCAGTGGTCTCTGGCCAAGGCACATTTGTACATTTCCTTTCAGGAAGGGACAGGGACCCCAGCAAGATGCCCCAGGTCTGCTGCTGGCCAGGCAAACAGTCGGCCCACATCAGAGGCAGGTTCTCTGGGTAGGGGGCGGCACACCCTGTCATCATGGAGCTTAGGTCAGGGCAAGAGATTGCTCTTCAAATGAGCCAGATGTGCAGGCACAGCCCCTGGCCTCCTGGCACAGAACAACCCCCTCTGCGTCAACCCAGGAGTGAATGTCCAGGTGGTTTTATGGTTATGGGGCAGTGGCTGCAGGTACCTTGGCAGGGCAGGCAGCTGCGGAACACATTGGCGCTTTGCAGGTCCAGGGGCACACCCCAGCCACACAGAGGGCAGTGCTCAGTAAACCATGGTAGTCAAGTTTCAGAGTTCCCTGCAGGACTCATTGACAAAGTCCTTATTTCATTAAGCAATGCATGCCTAGGTGAGCAGGCAAGGAGGTTTGCCAGGCCATGCCCAGGCCTATCCAGAAGGCATGGCTCAGAGGTTTCCCAGCCAATGCCCTGGCCATCCAGGGGTGTTAAATCAGCCATTGTGCACCTGGCTCTGATACAGTGTGCCAGCAAAGTTACTCTGCAGAGTTCCTCACAGGGGACACAGCCCACTCTGGAGGACAAATCCCAAAGGCACCAAGTGCAGTTCCCTGGTAGGCCAGGGGTGAAAACCCACCCTTTGGTGCCACTGGATAGCCCATAGCTGTCAAGTTACCTTGTTCCATATGGTACATCTCAGGGCTGTCCAGTTGGTTTACTTTCACACACTGCATGTCTATGCAAGCTGTGAATGTGATTTAGGGCGAAATGCTGTGAATGGGAGCCAGGTGTGTACTTTGTTCAGGTTGTTTCATGGCACTCAGGGGAGCACAGGGTATGGTGACATTGATTGCAGGAATGTGTTCACTGTGTAGGGTGTTTTTCAGTGTGTTGGCCTGGGGTGAGCAAGTCTAGCTGCATGGTTGCAGGGGTAGACATGGAGATGGGAGGCTGGCGAGTCATTGCTTGCAGTTGTTTCATGGCACCCAGGGGGCACACAGTAGTTGTCTTGTTGGTAGGGATAGTGTCACTGTATGGGGTGTTTATCAGTGCGTTGGCCTGAGGTGAGCAGGTCGAGCTGAATGAGTGTGGCGATACACATGGAGATGGGAGGTTGGTGAGTCATTGCTTGCAGTTGTTGCATGGCCCCAAGGGTGGCACATAGTGTTGGTGTTGTTGGTGGTGATGCTGTCACTGTGTAGGATGTTTTTTAGTGCATTGGTCTGAGGTGAACAGGTCCAGCTGCATTGGTGCAGGGATAGACAAGGAGATGGGAGGCTGGCGAGTCATTGCTTGCAGTTGTTACATGACACTCAACGAGGCACATACTGTTGGTGTTGGGGGCGGTGATGCTATCACTGTGTGGGTTGTTTTTCAGTGCGCTGGCCTGAGATGTGCAAGTCCAGCTGCATGGGTGGGCATGTAGATGGCATAGACATGGAGATGGGAGGGTGGTGGGCCATTGCTTGCAGTTGTTGCATGGAACTCAGGGGGGCCCAAATTACTTTGTCATTGGGCGTAGCAATGTCTTACCTGCTTTGACCTTCTGTGTTCCTTTCTTCTGAGGCATTCTGCTGGGGATATGGTTGCTGCTATGCAAGAATGGAGAAGGTGTGAGGTGCACTACTGAGTTCTCAAAACAGTATTCAATCATAAGTATCCTCTTAATCCATCGACTGATTCTCCAACTGGGTATTGTTCCCCGGCCAAGGAGAAAGCATATACAATAAAACAAAAACTAACATGTTGTTGCCAACAGGTGAAGCCATATGCACTCTTATGGGAAAAAACTTCCCCAAGTTCTTCAAATTAAAAAGAAATCAATCTTTTCAGCAAGAAAGATATATACATTCAGAAAACACTCCAATAGAGTCATTTTCAACACATTGGGCCTCATTACGAGGTTGGAAGTAAGTACCAGACCTTACTGGCAAGGAGCAAATACCGTGTAGCTTTCAGGCCGCTATTAGAGGGCTATTATGACTACGCGGGCACAAGCTTTGCGCCATGCCGGTAACGACCTTACCGCCATGCCGCTAAAGACCCAAAAATTGCCCTTACCGGCATCGCGCAAAGCGCAGATAGCTCCACCGCCATCCATGGCTCCAGCATTAGTGGTTACCGCTATCAGCGGTGACCACTATTAACGGCCACCGCTATTAGCGGTAACCGCTAATAGGCGGAACCGGAAGTAGTGTCACCGCACAGGAACGGGAAAGAGCACGGCAGCCATCTTTAAAAACACAATCCATTTCCATCCTCGGTACCCAGGACCCACATCACCACCACACCTGTCCTAATATATACCTGAAGCATATCAGAATGCCCAAGGCAATTAAAAGAGGGGCTGCGCGCCTGCGCAAGGAGCGCTTCTCAGAAGAAGAGCTCAACATGCTTGCAGACACCTTCGCAGAAAATGGGGATGTTGTCTTCTTCAATGATATGCGGCGACCTGCACTGATGCAAAAAAAAGAGATCTGGGCGAAGGTGGCGCGTAAAGTGAGTGCCGTTGGCACCACCCCACGCACAGTTAAAGATGTCCGGAAGCGCTGGAATGACTTGCGGTTACGCGTCCGCAACATCATCTCTGCAAACCGTAACCAGGGTATGGCAACATGTGGTGGAGTTGGCTAACCCATAAAGATGACCCGCTGGGAGGAGACCTGTGCGAGCACCATAGGAATGGAGGCTATCGAGGGAGTGGGGGATATGGAGCGGGTGTTTGATGAGTGTGCTCCAAGGATCCATGTAAAGGTTAAAAAGGATCAGTGGGAAGATGGAGCCTTGGGGGACTATGCAGGAGACTAGGGGCGTCATTACGAGGTGGGTGATAAGGGATTACCGGCACCAGTAAGGTGCCGGTAATATGGGGGCCCCATATGGGGGCTCAAATGGGAATGGGGAATGGCCCTGGTGAATGGGGAATTACCGGTCCCTCCGACCTCGGAATGGACCGGTAATTGCTCCATTTACCAGGGCGGAGTCGGAAGGGTTTTGGAGGCAGCCATGAAGCTAGTAGCTCCATGGCTACCTCCAACCTCGTAATGAGGCCCATTATGTTTATCATTCCGTAATTAAGAAAAACAATGTTTTTTTTTACATTGTTAGCCCCAAGAAAGGGTAAAAATATATTTTTCTTCCCAAAACAATACTTGTACAGTTCATTGAAACTAATTTCCTCAGGCCTTTTCCCAACCACACTAGTGGTGTTCATCCAACAGAAAACAACTTAACAACAGAAGTTTCCAGTTTAGTATGGCCCTTGTCAACTCCTAGCACTGTCGGTGCATTTCAGAGTACTGATGTACATTTTGTTCCTGCTGAAAAGATAGATTTTCTAAGAAAATTGAAGAACTCGGGAGAGTTTTTTCCACATAAAAGTGTGTATGGGTTCACCTGTTGGCAAAAACAGGTTATATTTTGGTTTGCTACTTTGCAAGGACACAGGGCTGTGGAATACCTGCATGCCACACCTCTGCACTGTAGGCTGATTTGAACACCTGCAGAGAAGTGCATTGCTGAATGGCTGATGAAAGCTGGAGCAGACTCCCAAGGGAAAAGAGCTGAGGAGAGATGGGCATCTTTCTTGATCTGAACTTGCACTTTTCTCAGCCTGTATCACTATTTCGATGTAAATGTGTTCTATGAGCTGTATTGTTTGTAGGGAATGGAGTAGCCACAACACCTGTATATTGGAGTAAAACAAACGTAGGGTTGCCAGAGCAGTCCTTGCAAGTGTTTGTTCCTGCTTACCTTATATACTGTGCCTTTCTACTTGTGTTCTCATGTGTGCTGTTAGGTGTTTGCATGCACAATTGTTGGTGGTGAGCATGTGGAAGTGATTACAGGTTTCAATGACTGTGTTGTGTGCATTTGTGTGAGCGACAAGGATACTGTCGATTCCACTTGCTATAACTGTGTCAGTGGTTTGTGCAGTTGGTTTAACGGCTAACATATGTGGCTTCACTGTGTGTGCTCCAGAGGGGCTGCTGCTCATGTGTAGTATATTTGCACCAGCTTGTTGTGTGCATCCTGTCTATGTGCCCTTTGGCCTGCCAAAGGGATGGATAGAGCCTATGGCTGAGAGTGATGTGACCTCCTGCAGCTTTACTGGTATGCCACGCTGTGTGGCAACATTGTGCAGGACACAAGATGCCACAATGATCTTGCATACTACTGGTAGGGCCTATAGCAAGAAATACATATGACATATTTGGTTTTCTTGTTTTATAGTGAATGGATTTTGTTAGGTTGAAATTGTGTTTTCTTTTGCTCTTCCTTTTTTCATGAATTTCTTGTGTCAATTTGTGAAAAGCTCTGAAAAAACTATAAAACAAAAATAAAAAATAAATAGCAATATACGCCGCCAGAGTGGTGAAGGGAGTGGAAGTGTGACTTTAGCACCCCAAAATGGTGTGAGCAGGACTGGTGAGAGCAGGTAGGCACTGTCCCCTGCAAATGGATGTTAGCATTGATTGTCATGGCCTGTTATTCTTATTCGGTGTGTCATGTGATTGCTTGCATGTCTGTGATAGTTGATACTCACCAATGAGGCAGGTGTTGCCAAAGTTTCCTGATATCAGGGCCTGGTATAGTGCTGACTGGCCGTAAATTAAGCTATCACTTGTGCGTCCGGGGAAACTGACATTCACATACATGATGACTCCCTTTGCATCGCAAATTACCTGTACATCGATTGAATGCCAATGCTTGCAGTTGTGGTCATGTGCTTGGTTGTTTGGGGGGGGCTCTATCACAACTTGCGTCCAATCAATGGCTTCCAGTACCCGTGAGAAGGGGGCTATGGCATAAAACTCCAGGCACACTCTCTGCTTTGCCTGCGGTGTGCATGGCCTGTATATGGGCCTACGCACATGTGATGTAATGCAGCGTAATACATGGTGTAGGCACCGGGATTGTGTACCCTACAATATGCCCCCGACAATGGCAGAGGTGTGCTGGAATGAGCCCAAAGCAAAAAATAATGGAGGTCTGTCAGCACCTTCTGCAGGGCTATGAGTGTCTGGGAGCAGATGGTAGGTGGTGCAAGTTCTTCCTCCCACTCCCTGACCAGGTGTAGGATGACATGGGAAGGGACCATGTATCTTGCATGCACCTCGTCATCTGGCATCGCAAAAAGCACTGTGCGAGGATGGAAAATCCCATACCTCACCATCCTCCTCCTCCTTCCGTGAACATGTACGATCGCTGCCACTACAGCTGGATTCATCCTGGAAGTGCAACTTTGAAATGATGTGTACTGTACGTATTTACAACTCCTTTGCACTTTGTAAATCGAGTCGTGTATCATGCTGCTTTGAGATCACAAGGTTTGCGTGTGCCTTTTCTCTCCGGGAACTTGTGGTTAATAATCCATGAATTAGGTTGTTTGCGCTTGACTTGGTGTTTCTTTTTTAACGTGGCATGTCCCTCAAAACGCCATTGTTATTCATCATTCTTCCTCATTTTGCGACCGGAATGGGGGATATGCATGTTCCGCCTCCATTTGTTTCTTTGCGCTGGCCCTTCCCATGCTTTGCGCAGTGTGTCACACAAAGCACTCAGCATAACGCAAAGTAGGGAAGTACCCGCGCAATATCCAATCCATGAATCAGCAACATGAGTTTTGCACGCCGCAAATTGCACTTTTTTCTGCCCAAGGTACCTTTGCGGCACGCAAAAGTTTCTATGAATCGGGTCCACTATCTTTCCAGCCATGGACCCAAATACTTGTCATCGTCTTCAAATAATATTGATTTAGAGCAAGATAAAATAGGTGACGTTCAATCCGGCTAAACTCAAGATTATTAGTTGGTAAGAGGCCCATTAATTAATTTCAGCAGTCAACATTACTGACTACATATCATAAACAAATATAGTTGTGCTTCGGTACGTGGTCGGACATTCCAGAGCATGATCAAATCTCCAAGCATGTGTGATGTTTCCTTGGGGTGATGGGGCACCTTTATGCAGACATGATCAAATCGGTAATGTTAATAAGCCCAAAACCTGGGTGGAATAAGCACGCTTCCTGAAAAGATGTAAGCTCTAGCCATGTGTGTGCCACAATTGTTTGACTTGTATCAGCTGCTCTTCATCCCTTTTTTTGAATTTTTGTATGTTCGCTGACAATGTTATGGTATTAACTGTGGGTAGTGGGTGGCTCTGTGGTTTTGTTGGTCATGAGTGTCTTTCCTCTAATGAGGAAATGTACGTGCATGTCTCATCTTGAGAAGTACACTAATGACAGAACTATGGCTATGAGACTGGAGGTCGAATGCAGATTGCTTTTGTGCCGACACTGTTTCAGTATGGAGCGGGATTTGGTTGGCCATCAGGCTTAGCGCAATTACCTCTGGACTTGATTTTGGTCACTGATGTTCCTCTTTACACGCCCCTGTGAGCCCAAGGAGAGGCATAAGCAGGGAACATAAGTGGTCCATGGGCCTCATTCTAAGTGTCTTCGGTGTGGGCCGCACACCCCAAATTCCCACTTTGGGTTAATCGATTACTCTTTTTTTCTTAATAAACTCGAAAGGCCAACTTTGGTGATTATTCAAAAATATTATTTTGTTTAATGTTCAAAATTATGGATTATTTAGGTACAAAAAGGTTTTGCGCTTAATTGGTTAGACATCACCAAAAAAGCTATTACTGTATGTTAAGGCAAAAACAGAAAACTCATCCGGCTAATGCATTTCGGAGTTAATCCTTCTTCAGAGCCAGGTTGTTGCTGTACTACGTACATTATGATTGTTATATATTACAATATCCCTTTGACATATCCACAACGTTCAGATCAAGGTTCAACAGTGCCACGTGCACAGAACAAGTTTAAAAAATAATAATTATTAATTAAACAGGGCGCCCAAAAGGACAGACAAATATACAACATAAATTTGAGAGAAAGAAAAACAAAAAGAAACAAAGGAACTTTCATCAATGTGTATGCTCATTCCGAAGTATTTTACGTCATATCAAGCATTTAATAACGTTTATCATACGTGTGATCTACAGTGTTTAGCACTGTGAACCCTCGTGTTAATTGAATTGCTAAATATTCTAACTTTCAATGTGAACCTTAACGTGCTAAGGTGCTTAATGGCTGGTATACTTAGCGCTAATACCATGTGACTATGCATTACAATGTGTATTTAGTGTCACTGACCTGTTAGCCAAGATATGCAAAAACACGGTTTGTGCACGTGTTGAATTCTTCCAAATAACACTGCCTGACATGGAGAGAGCAAGCGTGTTATCTTCTGTTGTTCTTCTTATGCACTGACATTAAATATTGATGCGATCAGAGATCGGGCATCTTCATTCTGTCTATACATCTTACCTGGAGTGCAGCAGGCAGCGTCCTGCTCTGTCTTCTACGAGCAGCGTCTGATACTCGCGGTTCGTGGCGTTGCCCTAGACAACGTTAAGTAAACATTATGGCCACACGTAGGCTTACGTGTCGGCCATATTGGTTGTGGCAAACACGGTTCAATTCAATTTCTTACAGGTTGTACGTGTGCCACGGTCTGCACTACGTACTCACTTTTAGGAGGAAGTTTATCCGTGCCTCTCTGTATCAATATATCGACTTATGTGTTAACACTGAGTGTACTAAGACAAGTGAAAGCACGTGGTATCGAGGGTGATGACTGCTTTAGTATTAGTATATGAGTACTATAGTACTTCTATTGATGTTAAAGGATATGCACAAGTAATTTGTGAAAATAATTGTGTGTTAGGGTAAGATATGTGATGCCCGAAACCTAGATGCGCAGTAAGCGATTCATGTAGATATGTAATTAGTGCATAAATCTGTGTACAAGAAAAAATAAAATTAAACTATAGACAGTGTCTATCTAAAAATTGGTGTGCGGCCACTGAACAATTATAGATTAGCAGTGGCCTCTCCAGTATTTTACAAACTGATTAAAATCTGGACCAAACTTTTTCATAGCATAGTGCATATGCAGCATTGTGATATATGTTTACTTGATGAACATAGAACATTGCAATATTATTATTTTTACATTACATGGTGAACAGGAGGCTTAATTATTACCAAAAGCAGTTTAGATCGAATTCCTCATTCAGTCCTCGCGGTGCCAAAGCTTCCAGGCGATCTATCCAATAGGCTTCTCTTTGTTGTCTTCTTTTTTTCGAGTCTGTATGTGTATTTGGTGCTTCAAGAGTTTCCAAAACTTGGAACTTGACTTGGGAGATGTTAAGTTGTTTTTCATTAAAGTGTCTTGCTACTGCTGAGTTGGTATTTCTATTTCTTATACATGACTTGTAAGTAGAAAACTTAAAGGAAGGGGATACCCGAAAGAAGACCTACAGGCCGCAAAAGGGAAGGTACAAGCCATAACAAGAGCTAGTACCCTTGTGCCAAAGGACACAAAACTATCTCCATCACTGGTATATGTGTCGAAATATTCTTCTCAAAGCATGCAGATCAAGAGATGCATAAACAAACATTGGACAATACTGAAAAGTGATGAAAGAACTAAAAACCTCTTTTTAGAGACTCCAACGTTTGCCTACCAAAGATCAAGCAACCTAAGGTATCTCCTTGTCAACACAAGAGACATTAGAACCAAAAGGAGTAAACCAAAGAGAACAGGAACATTTCCATGCTTGAAATGCAGCAATTGTAATAACATTGTTAAAGTGGGACTAGTCCCGCATCCATACACGGGAGAGAAGATTGCAATAAAAAATTATGGAACTTGCAACACTGAAAACTGCATTTACTGCATACGTTGTCCATACAGACTTTATTATGTTGGAGAAATGGGACGGAAATTGAGAATCCGGATTAACGAGCACAAGTCATGTATAAGAAATAGAAATACCAACTCAGCAGTAGCAAGACACTTTAATGAAAAACAACATAACATCTCCCAAGTCAAGTTCCAAGTCTTGGAAACTCTTGAAGCACCAAATACACATACAGACTCGAAAAAAAGAAGACAACAAAGAGAAGCCTATTGGATAGATCGCCTGGAAGCTTTGGCACCGCCAGGACTGAATGAGGAATTCGATCTAAACTGCTTTTTGTAATAATTAAGCCTCCTGTTCACCATGTAATGTAAAAAATAATAATATTGCAATGTTCTATGTTCATCAAGTAAACATATATCACAATGCTGCATATGCACTATGCTATGAAAAAGTTTGGTCCAGATTTTAATCAGTTTGTAAAATACTGGAGAGGCCACTGCTAATCTATAATTGTTCAGTGGCCGCACACCAATTTTTAAATAGACACTGTCTATAGTTTATTTATGTTTTCTTGTACACAGATTTATGCACTAATTACATATCTACATGAATCGTTTACTGCGCATCTAGGTTTCGGGTATCACATATCTTACCCTAACACACGATTATTTTCACAACTTACTCATGCATATCCTTTAACATCAATAGAAGTACTATAGTACTCATGTACTAATACTAAATCAGTCGTCACCCTCGATACCACATGCTTTCACATGTCTTAGTACGCTCAGTGTTAACACATAAGTCGATATATTGATACAGAGAGGCACGGATAAACATCCTCCTAAACGTCAGTACGTAGTGCAGCAGTGGCACACGTCGTACAACCTGTAAGAAATTGAATTGAACCGTGTTTGCCACAACCAATCTGGCCGACACATAAGCCTATGTGCGGCCATAATGTTTACTTAACGTTGCCTAGGGCAATGCCACGGACCGCTAGTATCAGACGCTGTTCGTAGCAGACAGAGCAGGACGCTGCCTCCTGCACTCCAGGTAAGATGTATAGACAGAATGAAGATGCGCGATCTCTGATCGCATCAATACTTCATGTCAGTGCATAAGAAGAACTACAGAAGATAACACGCTTGCTCTCTCCATGTCAGGCAGTGTTATTTGGAAGTATTCAACACGCGCACAAACCGTGTTTTTGCATATGTTGGCTAACAGGTCAGGGACACTAAACACACATCGTAATGCATAGTCACATGGTATTAGCACTAAGTATACCAGCCATTAAGCACCTTAGCACGTTAAGGTTCACATTGAAAGTTAGAATATTTAGCAATTCAATTAACACGAGGGGTCACAGTGCTAAACACTGTAGATCACACATATGAATAACGTTATTAAATGCTTGATATGATGTAAAGTACCTCGGAATGAGCATACACATTGATGAAAGTTCCTCTGCTTCTTTTTGTTTTTGTTTCTCTCGAATTTATGTTGTATATTTGTCTGTGCTTGTGGGCGCCCTGTTTAATTAATCATTTTTTTTTTTAAAACTTGTTTTGTGCATGGTGCACTGTTGAACCTTGATCTGAACACTGTGGATATGTCAAATGGATATTGTAATATATAACAATCATAATGTATGTAGTACAGCAACAACCTGACTCTGAAGAAGGATTAACCCCGAAATGCATTAGCTGGATGGGTTTTCTGTTTTTGCCTTAACAGACAGTTATAGCTTTTTTGGTGATGTCTAACCAATTAGGCGCAAAACTTTTTTGTACCTAAAGAATCCATAATTTTGAACATTAAACAAGATTATATTTTTGAATAATCACCAAAGTTGGCCTTTCGAGTTTATTAAGAAACAAAGAGTAATCGATTAACCCGTAGTGGGAATTTGGGGTGTGCGGCCCACACCGAAGGCACAATAGCCTAGGCCTTTTTTCTCCATGTTCACTTTCTGTGCCCTACACGGTGGCACAAGATAGTGGGCTGCACTCCACTAATAAATGAATCTACAGGATCATGAACTACTAGAACAAAAGGAAATTATCAGTAAAAAAGCTGTGCACTCTCGCCTCTCTCTTTTCCTCATTCTAAGTGTGCCGGACCAGAAACAACGTGCCAGTAAGTATACCGGCACCGTTGTTTCTTGACCGGCACACTACAACCCTGCCAGGCGGGTGACCTGCGAGGTGGGACGGCACCCACCCGCAGAGTTTTCACAGAAGCACAGGCACTGTTAACAACGTGGTCCCCATTCCAATAGAGTGCCATAGGACTTACAATTTGCCAGCGGCTGACTTTCCAGTCCGCCAGGATTGTAATCCCCTGGTGTTACCGGGAAGTCTGGCGCCAGTAAATATTTAAGGGTCCGGCCTTACCCACCGGTATCACTGGCACGGTTACTGCCAGACCCGTAATGAGGCCCAATGTGTAAATGTGAGAACACGTTTCTCCTAGAGTGTGAGGTGTTCAAATTCTTCCAGCAAAGCCCAAAGGGTTTGCATACCTTCAAAGGCATAAGCACAAGCCCCTTCGGTTTTCATATTCATAGAGCACAACAGAGATTTTGCCATGAAATCCAAAAAGCAATAATACATGCAAAGTATGCTGCAAAATGTCTAAATAATTAGGTAAAGACATGCATTTATATGTTCATTTTGAGTGAGAGACATCATGAAACCATTGGTTTCAAACCATAAGGCTAATACTTGTGGGGGTCTTTAATTGGTGGACATTGTTGGTACTATTGACCCGACTGGTGAAACATTCTGGAGCCCAGACTTTAAAAAAAGGGGCAGATTGATATGCTCTGACTTGTGCTGGGCCTCTTCATCGACTCATTCAACTCAGGGATAATTAGCATATTTAAATATACACAAATGATTCTGATTATTCATTTGAGGGTCAAAACAGGGCATGTAGGGCACATAGGTACAACCACTTTGCTACCAGGTACTTGGTTGCCCATGCCCTATGCCACACCTATGAGTTGCCAAGGACCATACTCGCTATGATTGTCAGTCCAGCATTACAGACTTTTGTTTTCAAAATGGTTATGTGGTTAACCAATAGCTTCAAGCCTAACATGCAGCAGACGTGCATCATTTTCTAGCCACTATTGAAAAGATGTATTATACTGGATCATCTTTTCTTGGCATGATCGCACTGTGTCTGATTTTGTTCCAACAGTTGGGCACTGCTATTTCCTGAGCCTCGGAAGGAAAGGCTCTCTGTCTTTCTGTACCAAGTGCACGACAAACTATTTGTTTAAAGGTAAAGCAACCTGCTTTGCCTTTGATCTAAGATCATAGCACCACATGTAATAATAAAGCACCCTTGTTGGACAACTAGGATAATTACCCTTGTATTAGGAACAATGGGAGAAGAACAATATAAAGAGGAAGGCAGTGTCATCAGTGCTAGAGGAGGAAGAATTTGGAGTTGGTATGAGGTACTTGGTTAGATCGATTTGAGGGTTGGCAGCTTGGGGGCAAACTCCAGCGGGGCATCTTTTGGGGAAAAATCTCAATAATATGCTAATTTCCCTTACCCTTTGAGACCCCCAGCAACTTTACTGGATTTCTAGGATTTACATTTTTACCTGGAAAGACTGTGCGCCTTTTTTCCCACTCTTTCATGTATTTTGATGTGTGTTTTACTTTTGTGTTCTTTGGATATGGAGTTTTAAAACAACTCCATAGGCATCATCTTTTTCTTGTGTGTCACACAGCACCTTCAGTGCAGTGGCACAGGGATGTCTTTCAGACTTCCCAAGGTTTAAATACCTTCTCTGGGACTGACTACTGTCTCCCAGAGCATGTGAAGTAAAATTGATTTTACTAGTCTTTTTAAACTTACAGACCCAGCACACACTATCTTCTGGGTGCTGGGGGGGTTGCCTAGCATCCCCTGAGTCTAAACACTCATGTAACAGTCAAATGTCACCCCTTCCCTCTTGAAATAGCTGGATTCCATGATTTTTCACGACCACGAACACCGGTAGCTAAAAATCGGGGCAGCCATGTTTTTCAATATGGCGCCCAAGACCGATCTGTAAAAACAGATTCTGGTCAACTGTTTTTATCCGTTTCTTTTTGGAAAGGTCCTTCTAGTGTTTGTCTCTGCGCGCCAAACCAGGTTTGGTCCCTATGTTTGTTGGCCTTTGGCGTGCTTCAGTGCTGAAGCACTCCTCTGGCGCCTGAGTGTCTGGGGTGGACAGGATGTGAGGGAGGTGCCCAAAACTCCCTATGCTCAGTCAGGACCTGAATGCACTCTGGCCTGATTGGCCGGCTGGACAGCCACCCTGCTGGGTGAGTGACAGCTAGGCTGGAATGAATGGGGAAAACTGTTTAAAAGCAGGCCTCTGGGACTTGGAAAGCAGAGTCGACCACTGGAACAAAAGAACCCAAGACGAACTGAAGGAAGACGACTGCTGTAACTCCTGGTCCACCGGTGAAGCCCTGCTGCAGGTCCGAATTGCCTGAAACTCCATTGACAGAGAAGCCCTTCAAGGTTAACTTCTTCCCTTGAGTTTGGTGGGAACAACCAACTCGCAAGTCACCTGGACACCGTCTATATACTGGCCGAATTTTCTTCAGAGTGCTGTTGAAAACCGTATAGCCAGTGAGAAGGATACCAGTTTGTGCTCTTTAAGGCACTCACACCTTAAACCGATGTTTTGCCAAGCTTGTGGCCTCTTCCCTGGGCAGTGCAGGAACCTCCCAACATCCTCCTTCTTGTCCCCATGACTGAAGCACAGGAACAGCAAGATCTGCAGGAACTGCCAGGAACAACGGCCTCAGCTACAGCTCTTCTTCATTTAAAAGGTACTGTGCAAGTGCGGCCAAGAAACTCTTTCTGCCTCGTTAAAAGTTTGTGAAACTTTCCCGACTTTGAAGGCTTGTGCTTCCCTAAACCGACATATAACTTTTTGTCTGATCAACTACTTCTAAAAACCGTGGCAAAGACTTAACCGTTTACTACCAGAACTGTGCTAACCTATATGAGACTCTGAACCATTGACTTTGGCCCAAGCCTATTGAATTGAATTGCTGGTTGTAGTGAACTGAAACTATTTGCCCTACCTCGGAAAGTATTTGTGCTTTGATTCTTTTAACCTTGTCTTTTTACCCCCTTTTTAAAGTAACTGAAGTGCCACGTTGCTCCCACTTCAGGGGAGCTGGACTTGTTCAGAAACTGACTGGTTGTGTATTGTAGTATATTAGATTGTGATATTGAGCTGCTCTTACTAGTGGAATGTTTTCCAACTGACTGTGTAAATGGATGTATATTCTTTTACCAAGAAACCTTGAATAAGTGTTTGTTTGAACCACTGTGATTGCTGCCCCTTTGTGTAACCTCTTGTACTGCTCACTTTACTCTTGAGATAGGTCTGGCTGCTCGGCCATTGCTACCACATTACTGTGTAGTACAGGCTTGTACCAAAGGTGAAATTGTACTTACACTTGTGGTCTTAATTGTGTGTAGTGTTCCCAAAGGGTACTGCATGTGATTCTGCCTAACAGCATCCTCTGGGTTGATTAACCTAAGATTCATTTTGAAATTATCAACAGGAAGAATCTACAAATTGCATGCATAGGGGGTGTCGCATGCAGCACTGTCGATGCAGACGATCTGCTAATGGCCTCCGTATGAAGCCCTTTGTTTAAGCGGATTATGCAGCACTTCCCACTGTGTGTTGTAGCACGGATACCCAGGAATAAAGATGGGAACTGATGAGGAATGATTGAGCAGCTTTGGTGAACAGGAGCTCACCCGGGTATTGCACGGATCGCCACAGCCCCACGACCGCCTCGGCGAAATTCCAAAATGGCACCGTGGAATTTTTAGCTGATCTACCCGCAGGCAACCAAGCACAGGCTACCAGCAAGCAAGCTGAATCCATCCTTTGAGTCTCGAGCGGATCCGAGGCAGAATGCAGAGAGCCTGCGCTTCTCGCTCTCTACATTGCGCCCTTTCCCCAGTGTGAACCGCAGTACTGCCACAGCAATGTTTTACTGTGGCAAACCCGGGGCTGGGGATCACGTTTGGAGCCTTGGGGCTTGGAGGGTGAACACCTCTGTCCCCCCAGACCCCTGTGTGGCCGGGAGACTAGAGGACACGGTGCCACCGTTATCCTACGGCAGGTGACGAATGAAGGAACTATCACCCTGTGGTGAGGAATGAGACATGGCAAGAAAGCAGTAACTGGCAGTAGCTAACAACTCTTAGGTGCATGGAGCAACATCCCTCTCCCCCCAACAACAGTTTCACCAATACCGCTTTGACATGGGTGGCTTCGCAAGGGTTCTACGGGGGATCTATCTACAATCTGCTGCCTCCTACTGGGAACTCTTGCACAGGAACTCTGCAATCAAATCCTACTGGAAGCTGAGGTGATAATATAGCCTCCTAGGCAACCAGATGACGTTTGTGGTCTGGGCAATTGAGTAGTCATCACATCTTGGTCAGGACCTATGCCACTTGGATGGGAATCCCCAGCGACACGAAGCATCATGTCAAACCACTCTAAGGCCCAGAAAAAGGCAGATATCTCCACGATGTTGCTGCCTGTAGATAAAGGGAGCAAGGCGGACCTGACAAAATCCCTGACTCAGGCCCAGGAAGGCCCCACGGGTCAACTAAATACTAAAGACGATATCCAATCCTTCATGCTGGACATTAAAGCGGAATTTCAAAACTGCATGTCCGAGATTTCCACCAAGTTAGAGCGTCTAGATCAAAAAGTAGTGGAAGTGGAACAAAGTCTAGGGGACACGGAGGAAAAGGTCCTGGACCATGCAACCACACTGCTGGATATACAACAAATAATCTGATCTCTGGAGAGCAGGAACTAGATCCTGCAATACAAACAGGAGGACATGGAGAACAGGGCCAGAAGAAATAACCTTCATATTAGAGGATTGCCCTCATCGGTACCAGACCAAGCACCAACTGAGTATATAGGGGATTTCTTTCAAACTCTCTTGCCACATATTGACAAAGCAATGCTCCTACTGGACCGCACTCACAGATTGCGTACTTGCATGGGGGCTGGTACCTGAGTCTCCTCCAGATGTTATTACTCAGATCCACTTCTTCACTACTAACCCAGAGAACCTGGTGGTGGGTCGTACTCGAGATGAGCTGACGTTCCAGAGCTCACCCCTGCTGATTTTTCAAGACCTTGCAACTGCTACAATTCAAAAACGCAGAGCTCTCCGGCCATTAACATTATTCTTGCGTGATCAAAACATCAAATATCGCTGGGGTGGGACCAAGCCTGATTTGCACATGGTCTTTCTCCTTCTGAAATGGCTTGGCAGGATGCACATTGATGGTCTGGAGGACTGCCCAGAGGTTATGATTAATTCAAAACCTTCCAGCCATCACCTTTTTGTTTTGCTTGAGTCACCATGGGCCTCATTACAAGTATGGAGGTAGCCATGTCGCTTTTAGCGGCATGGCTACCCCCATACTGGGTACCGGGTCCGGGTTCCTTGAATGGGGAAATACCGGGCCATTCAGACCTTGGAAGGCCCAGTATTTCCCAATTCAAGGAACCCGGACCAGATACATCCCCATGGGGAGGATGCTAACAACAGGCCCATCCTTAGTGGCTCCAGCGAGCGGACCTCGTAATGAGGCGGTAGAGGGTTAACGGCGCCGGCAGCTCTCCCGCCTTCCTCGTAATGAGGCCCCATGAGTGGGACGGGTATGCCCAGACATGGGTCCTGAGCCTGCTGGGCCTAGAGACCCAAGCTACTCTTCACTGATGACGCCCAGCAAGGCTGAAAAATGTCAGGCGATGCTTGTGGTATAATGCAGAAGGGATGGGATGTAGCAGTTTGGGTGGACTGCCCCTTTTGGAGTGGGACCAAGCCTGATTTGCATATGGTCTTTCCCCTTATCTAATGACTTGGCAAGCTGAATAATGATTGTCTGGAGGGTTGCCCAGAGCTGTGCCCGTGGTTATGATTAATTCAAAACCTTACATCCATTACCTTTTAGTTTTGCTTAAGTCACCCCGAGTGGGACGGGTATGCCCAGACGTGGGTCCCAAGCCTTCTGGGCCTAGAAACCCAAGCTACTCCTCACTGATGATGCCCAAGAAGGCTGAAACAAGTCTGGGGATTCTTGAGTTTGCGTGCTGAAGGGATGTGACTTAGCAGCTAGCAGTTTGGGCTGGACTGCTCCTTTTGGGGTGGGACCAAACCTGATTTGCATATGATATTTCCCCTTCTTTAATGGCCCAACACCCTTCTTTCAGTTCTTAGGGAAACGGTGTCCAGCTCACCCTTGTCACAGATGTAGTGTTATAGGGCCTTTTACTGGGTTAGCCTGTGTTTGGTTGGTTTGTCTATTTTTTTTTTCTTTTTTTTTAAAATTCAATTTAAACTGCAAATTGGTTAATTAAAACCTTATACCCTATACAAATACATATTTTTCCATATCACATAAACAGTAAACAGTAAAAGCACATATTCAATACTTTCCGGAATATAATACAATGCATGGCCTATAAAAGAAAAAAAGTTCATTTTAAAAAGAGAATTCATTTACGAAGGAAAAGAGAAACATAACACTTTGCATCATATACCACTCTCTATAATTCCAGTTCTGGATTTAGCATCTCTTCTCCATCAATCTGGGTAGCTCTCTTCCAAATGTAAAAAGCGGCAGCAGTGTAGATCATATTTTCTGCCATATATATGGCTGACCAAAATTGATCAGTTAAAATCATATTCAGATTACATATAAAGTTTCCATAGCCTTTTAAATACCATTCCTGCAATTTTGCACATCCTGTGAGAAAATGTCTGGTGGATTCTATCTCCCCTTTACAGTGTCTGCACAGTCTTTCCTCCACGCTTAGACCCAGCCATGTTCCAGTATACTCCCTATCTGGTAATATATTAAATCTAAGAAGTTGGATAAAGCGAAGCAGACTTCTATTTCCAGTCTTAAACAAATATTGTCTAGGGGTCATAGATTTAATTCCTTGAAGGGCATAGGTAGAGTAACGTTTGTTAATTGCCAAATGAGATAGATTAGAGCATATGTCCCACTCATAGACTTTCTTTTTTAAAAGATTGTAGGTCACAGTTGTTTCCGCTATCATTGCGGGCATACTCATATCTATTTCCTTAAGGCAAGACGGAGCGACTCCTTTTAGAATTGACATATATGTATTTAATTTATCACATGTCAGCATATTATTACCAATCAAGCCCAGCAAACTCAGATCATCCGCCACTCCCAGCATAAGTAACTTACAACCTCGTATTTTGCAGAGTGTTTTTAAAGAGACCAACCCCAATTCGCTTTGTATGGCTTCAATAGGGGTTGATTTTGGAGACCCAGTAATGATTTCCATAATTTACCTTCTAATCTCCTACGGTTTTCCATTTCCGAAGCTCCAACAACCTCCAGAGCATACAGTGCACATGGAGTAATATATCTCTTATATGTTTCTAAAAACCTTTAAATGGAATATTCACCTTTATTTATAATATATTTTTTCATAATATTCCACTTTTTTACAACTTTGGTCTTAACCATCTCAAAGTAGAAGTCCTTGGGAGGGAGAGTTCTACTAGGGATCCCCAAATAGGGATATATATCCACTACCTCATGGATATCATCCTTAATCTTCCATTTATAAGATCTTCCATCTCCTTTCCTTTTTGAACCCCCAAAGATCATCACCTTTGATTTATTAATATTTATACTTAAATTGTTTTCTTTAGAATAGAGATATAGGACATCCAGCATCTTCTGCAACCCCCCACTCTTTTATCTAATAGAATAGTATTGTTGTCCGTTATACCAATTCCCCCCACTTTGGGAGGATAATTTTTTATTCCAACAAATCGGTTCCAAATAACCAACACATAGAAATTATACAACACTGGGGAGGTTAAATGCCTTAGAATAATCGATGTAACAGGAATCTGATTTTATTTCTTTTTTATCCAAAGTGTCTGAGATTATATGCTTCAGCATCACTAAATTATCCAGAGTGCTATGATTTTTTCGAAAACCTGTTTGCTGGATCGGTATAAGATCATTATCATTACTCCATATAGTAATGCTACCAATCAGTAAAGAGCAGAACTTTTTACAACTGCTGTCAGTCATGGCTAGTAGGTGATAGTTGCTTGGGTCCTTCTTATCCCCCTTTTTTTATCGATTGGAACAACCATCGCCTTACGCCAATTTTCCAGAATAATCCCACTTTCCCAGATCTTCGAAAATATGTGGTGCAGGAATACTGCCCATTTTTTTCGATTTATTTTCAAGACGGCATTCGCCAGCCCATCTGGGCCAGGAGCCCTGCAAGCTTTCATTTTATTTATAATTTTTAGTATATCCTGCATTTCATAAGGAATCTCTGATATCTATTTATCTCACATTCCATAGGTGGGGGAGCAGACCTATCCTCCACGCATAGGAGGTGGGAAATATATTTCTCCCCTGCATTTTGTCCAACATCGTTATTTTCTTTTAGCGTGTCTTCCAATATATATTGTCGATAGAGATATCAGAATTTCTTAGTATCATGTGTGTTGCAAAGTACATATATGATCTTCCAATTTGCATTATTCACGTGTTTATATTGCTTAAACCCGTTTTTAAATCTGGTCTTAATATTGTTAATTTTAGCAAATTTTTCTTCTCCCATTAGAGTGAAATTGTTTTTGACATTCTTAATTTCCCGCTTCTTATCTTTCTTTCTTCTATTTGGTTGTCATATTTATTTGTATGAAGTTTTCAATTTTTTTGGTGAATCTGCGAACTACAGTTTTTGTTTTGGAACATGCCCAATAGATCACCTACAATGTTAAGGCCATTTAAGGCAATCTCCTGCCCTCCCAAAGGAAGTATAGAGAACATTTTATTACATTTTTCCAAAATGGTGTCGGTCCATGTTATCCTGTTTGCCCCCACCATGCTCTGTATGTTCATAGAATCTCCCCTTTGCCATTGGGAAGGTATCATTTGTTGGAGTTTGCATGTAAGTACTTTATGGTCGCTCAGTGCGGTAGGAGTATAATAAAGAGGACTAGCAATTTTCCTTATCACTTCACTGGCGAATATATAGTCAATTTGTGAAATAACTTTGCCATTAGACCAAGTATCGTTGTTTGGAGTGTATTCCCCTGGTTCCAGATATTTAACTCCCCAACTAGATAGAAGTTTTAACCAGGTGATTCCATTCATAATTTGGGATTGTGTTTTACATAGAAGTCCTGATTGGCCAAGTACAAAGGGGGCCATATGTGTGGTTTCTTCATCTAAAAGGTTCCACTTGGTCATCATTTCTTTTGCTTTATCGCAATATGCATTAAAATCACCCACGATTATAATTTCTGATCCGGGTGAATTCACAATCCAACTTTCAATCAGAGCAGTTATACTCTCCCCTATATTTTCCAAATGTACCCCACCTGGTCGTGAATATACATTTATAATGAGAATTTCACCAAGAAAGTCCACATTGCCAATAATAGCACCCATCACAAAAGGAGATTGGATAGAAAATTCAAAAATTCAAATGGGGAGATGGTCCTTTGCCCCTATACATAAACCTCCTGCTAGGTGCCCCTTATTTCCACCTATTGCAGGTTTACAGATAATATTATACCCATCAAGTAATAGGGATCCCTCCACCCAAGTTTCCTGTAATGCAAACACATCACTTTCTTTTAATATGTTTGATGGAGTTATAGTCTCTACTATTCCAGGATAAGAGGGAGAGTCCCATTTCGTGGGCTTCGTCTCAGTAATTCGGGAAGTACTCGCGGTCCAGGATCCATAGATCAGTTTTTTCTTCACACCTTTTCCCCTTTTTTTAAATATATCTATGGGAGTATTATTTTCCGATATTTGATCTATAATATTATTACAGAAAAGGATTTCATATTTGGTGTCCCATATTAGTTTTGAAGGTTCCCTGATTAGATCTATGATCACTGCAGTCCCGAATTGTGCAGTAGCCCAATTTTCCCAGCTACCTTGTTTTGGTAATGTTACCAAATCAATATCTGCTGATGTAATAGTTTGTAATTGGGGTATTTTATGTAATTGTTCAAGTAGCCAGTATCTGTTCATATAAGGGCTCTCCTTGAAGGTTTGAGTTTCTATAATTTTAATACTCTTACCCAATATATGATTTTCCCGTTTTTGATTAGTCTGGTATGTTTTACTTTGATTTTTAAACATGGCTAATCTTTCCATTTCTCTAATGTTTTGTTTGATTTATTCATTTATAATGCGCACCAGACCTGAGGGTATGCGAAGCTTACAAGGGTTACAAAGGTTACAAGTTACAATTTGCAAGGTGATAATACTATAGACAGGATAAGGCAGTAATGCAGTAAGTTATATACAAGGTATTATACAGTAAGTTATATACAGGATATGATATTTATATATTGATTGCCGGTAGTGTAACAGTATTATACAGTAAGTTATATACAGGAATATGATATTTATATAATGATTTCCGGTAGTGTATCATTGGGGCAATACAGTACAGAGCAATTTATAGTATATAATCTGTATCTGTAATAAAGGCAAGAGGATGGCAGGGGGTACTGGCTAGTTGATCGATTGCTTCAAGTGATTGATGTAGTTGGCTCTGAATTTAAGGTAGAATGTCACAGCACATATAGTTTGGGGCAGTGAATTCCATACTTGGGCCGCCCGGACGGGGAAGCTAGCACCTCGGGCATTAGTCAATTTGAATCTCGAAATGATAAGGGTATTGGCATAGGTGCTTCTTGAGGGTCTGGATGATCTCCTTTCTGTAAATTTATCAGAGAGATAGGGAGGAGCCACATTGTTCAGGGCTTTGTGAGTGAGGGAGGCAACTTTCAGTAAGATTTTGTCTTGGGTCAACACCCAGTTATTATTCCGCCTTATCTTAGAGATGTAATCTTAGTAATGTAGATCTCTTTTTCACCTGTTTTCAACAAAAGGGCAGCTCTACTTATGGGTATATTCAAACATCTTATATTTTCTCTATTTTCCATTATATCTACATTTTCAATAACCCTATCCAAACATCCTTCATTCTTTTCTTCCTCCTCTACGGCTACCTCGGCCATATCAACCGCCTCTGGAAGATTAATTATTAGCAATTTTTCTAACATACTCGCTTTAGTAGTTGGCATTTTTTTATTTCTACTAATTTAAATTTGTTTATTTGACAGCTCAAATGTGTCCCCTATTTCTATACAGTCAATGTCAGAGGGGTCCCCTCTTCTTAGTCACACTAATTCTATTTATCCGGCTTTTACAGGTTTTATTATTTTTTGGTTTTCGCTTTGTGCGTTTCTTAGAACCATGGGACTGGTTTTCATTTCCTTCTAAAGATCTTTTATTAATATCAATCTCCACCTCCGGCAATAATTTGTCCTCCACCACCTCCCTTTTTGTCTCCTGATTTTGCACATTACCAGTTTCCTTATCAATTATTGAGCAGAGCTCACTAAGAGCCCTTGATTCTTGCTCGGCCTCATCTTGTCCTATCTGTGAAGTGTGCCTGGGGATATCCTTTAATTCCTCTATTATTATCCCCATAGATCTTGTATTTTCAAACAATTCAGTAGCCAGATCTATAATCTTTAATTAGTGTAGTACATATACCGAGTAATATATCAATGGTAGTTGTTAAAGAATCTAATTTGTCATTCACATTTAAAGACTTTCCCATTGTATTTTCATGACTTATATTAATTGAACTATCATTTAATTAAATTGTTTTAAACCACCCAGGATTCTTCTCCTATCATGCTCACTTCATAAGCTTCTGCATATTTTTCCACATCAGGGGTAGCCGAAAGGTTGATACCGATAACATTTCCCATATCGATGTCTTGATTTCAAATATTTTCCTCTAGTGACGTTATTGGGCTCAAATTGAGCCTTAATGACTGTCGTCTAAAGTTATGTACCAGATTCAATAGGGAATTGTTATCAATCATTGAACTATTCTCTGGTCCTTTCACAGAATCAATCTTTTCTGAGACATTTATATTTTCCCCTTTTGAAAGGAAACCCAAGATTTTAGGTTGGTTCATTTTGGATTTTCCATTTACAGAAATGGCAGTATTATTGTGGTTGTCAGCACTTTGTAAGTTTCCTTGATTGTCCATTCCTTTTTTTGTTTTTATATTATTTTCCGTAGTAGTGATTTTGCCTTTTTTGTTCTCCGATTATGCGAACGTAGTTTTGGGGCCATCCTGACTACGAAACACACTGTAGAATTGTGTACCCAGTTGTCAATTCCCAATTACAGAGAGTAGTACTAAAACAGCTGTAATTAAAAGACCAGAATTGTTATACATTTAAAAAGGCTCAGTAAATATTGCACATCAAAATAGATAAAAAATGTATATAGGAATCTCATTTCGTACCTTGTAAAAAGAACACAATACATTAATACTATTATTAAACACTCACTTTGTTCATATATTACAGGATCTAAGCCTTAAAATATGAAATCACAATTAAATATATCACATGTGTGAATTTCAGGAAATGGTGCTAGTATATGATGAGGCACCCAGTCATATAAATGTAAATGAGGTCAAGAGCGGGGCACGCCCAACAGCTCGAGGAGCTGCCCTAGTCCGACCCTCCCACCGCTCTGCCTTACTACAACAATGCTGTACCGAGGTATTTTAGTATTTCTCAGTATATCTTAATTCTTGTAGATTCCTGTAGTATATATCACTATTGGGCTAGAGTCTGGTACTAATCCACAAAAGGGCCCACAATAATGTACAATACCTTCCGACTCTTGGATGGAAATGCGGAATAAAGGGAATGCAGGTTGTAGGGCAGCCCGCAAGCCAGCCAAACAGCTCCAAACAGCTGCACCTCGGCCTTTACCCCTCAGGGCTTAATGCTGCAAGGGCGGCCGTAAGCGGCTTGTCACTTCCTCAAGTGTCACATGATTGGCGATCCAGCTGATGCGTGAGGGCCGGGTCTCCTTTAAGGAGCAGTAGCACCACAGTAAAAGCAGTGCTCACTGTGTGCTCCTCCGTATTATAGTTCCAATATTTCAGCCTTAATTACACAAATGACACTAGCGTGTTGCGCCAACAAGACTTCCTCAGTCCTGGGCTTATCGCCGCAAGGGCGGCCATACCTAGCGCTTCACTTCCTCAAGTATCACGTGATGAGTGATCCAGCTGATGCGTGAGGGACGGGTCTCCTTAAAGGAGCAGTAGCACCACAGTAAAAGGTTTGTCTCATCTATTGGCTTATGCCCTCTGACTCCAGGGATCTTATGTTATTAGCCTTTTCTGTAGTTGCTCTGCTGCCCTTGAAACCTTGGTGGCCATCTTGGCACCAGGCAGTCCTGCCCTCTGCTATAGGGTCTTTGCCTGCTCCTCACAGCTTTTTTTGAAGATCTAGCTGCATACCCCAACAACTGTGGCTCCAGTTATCCTGGTCCTCTCAGCAAGCCTTGCAAAACACCTTAGAACCGGAGTGGACTGAACACAGAGTAAGCTTAGTCGGCTAATTTCTCAAGTCAGCATTTATTTAATTATTGTATCAGTTAATCATAAAAAGACAGATAAATGTGTTAATGGCTATAATGCAGAGTATATAAAGTGCTGGTGTGTACAGGACAGCAGTGTCAATTATACAACATAGAAAATAACCATTTCATACGTAAAAACAATTCATACTAAAAATAACAATACTAAACTTACACAGTGCTATAAATCACTTTTAGTGTGTATATAGTAATACCCTTGGCTTTTATTTCCACAAGTTCACAGGTATGGGTTTCATAGAAATATAGACTGGCTCCAGGCACCAGCTATAATGCCCGACATGTTTTGTTATGGTATTCAGAATTTGAACACAAAAAACTCTTCAGGGGCTGCTGGACTGGTTACACCATTATGCACTTCTCCAATTTAAATAAACAAACTATGTTTTTTCTCTGTTGGCTCTATGCTACAAGGAGCCTTCCATTCTTATAGATTTCCTTATTTCTAAGAGTATGCGATCACTTAGAAACTAGTTAGCTTCTCTGTTAAGGAAACTTTTAACGATCCTTATGTTTTGGAAAGACTGTGTTCAATGACACAGTTAGTCTTTAATTTAAAGGCTGTTTCATGCCATATAACTTTAGCAGACGTCACACGTTGCATGGCTGTTATGCTTGAGCTAAAACATGGCGCTGATGCGCAGTGCATTCTGGGGGCACTCAGAGCAATAATGGATATTTATTCCATGCCTCAGTGAAAACTGCACTTGTTTTGCTAAAAGACCTGCTTTCAATGTTATCCGTTGCTGAGCCTGGTATGCAGACTTTAGTCAAGGATAGTGTGCTGGGAAGCTGGTTTTGTTGTGTCTTGCTATGAGTAATGGAATTGTTTTTCCGTGGTGTTTAGAAGAGGGAAGCTTTGCTCCTTGGGGGTTACTGTTGGTTGACCCGGCCGGCAACCAACGGTCACTCAACAATGCGCAAGTGCTAATGCCAGAAGGTTCGAGAAATTGCCACCCCTTCTTAGGAGGGCATATATTGGGAGGCTCTGGAGAGGTCGGGGGGAAAAACGCAAAGACCTCAGTCGGAGGGGGGACACCTTGTTCCGACCATCCTGTGGGCTGTTGTACTCTCTGCCTGGCTGTTACCTGGGTCTTCCAGCCGCTTCTGGTGAGATGAGGGATTTCTTTACACCCACAGTGATGTATCTTCTTTTGAATTCTCTATCTTCTCTGTGATTTATTTCTTTTTTATCACTTGTTGCTTCTTAGCTATGAATAAATAGCCGTATAAGTGCTCATTATTTTGCTAACTGCATATCTGGTTGTGAGTTATTGCTCCCTCTACCTGCGTTGAAAATATTTTTCTTTGCCCTGCAAATGTACTGGTGATAAATAATTGTCTGTGCACTCTTGGCGAGCAATACAATGGCTCATCTGGTATTCTTCACTATTGAAAACATAAAACACACAGGGCCTCATTACAAGTTTGCTGGTCCGGTAGTAACAGCGCTGGTAAGCTACCGGCGCCTAGGGGGCACAATGGGAATGGGGAAGAATATTTTCCTGCGCCCGGGAATGGCCCATTACCAGGTCCGGCAAGGCTGTAATGACCAGGTAATTGCCCATTCCTGGGCGCAAGAAAAATTTGCAAGTTTGGCGGCAGCCTGCCGGTTTTGCCAGCAAGGCTACCAACAAACTTGTAATGAAGCCCACTGTTTTAGCATGCTAGTTTGTGAAACGGAATATCGTGAGGCTATATTTGTATTAAAGCTACACCATACCTATAGCCTATGATCTGTTGGTTTAGAGATACGGTGCAATTGTCAGGTCTCTCTCTCTTGCTTGTGGTTTTGTTTCTGTCTTAACTCGTGTCTCTCGCATTCACTACTGAGGGAGACAGAAAAAATACCATTTTATGGTGAGACAAACCTGAGTGTGGGTTGGCGATTATCTCGCTCCTAATAGAAGGGGAATCTTGTTTACTTGCGTTGATTTATCGATATGTATCACCTTGCAGAAAACGCAGCTCGCGCTGGCGTGTGTTAAGGTACGTGTCTCGGGGATGCTGCGTACCTGTTTGCTTGGTTGAAGGTCTTGGATTGGCTGGCAGACTGTCTGTTGACATTCAGATGATATTGTAACACGGGAAACGGGCCTGGCCTCAACCCGGGATGGGAACCGGGTTGAAGCTGAACCTGCTCCCAACGTCACGAGATGCTAACCCCTAATTTGCGTGACGTCAGGACAGTGCAAGCACTGGCAGGAGTAGCAATCCAAAGTTCCAGAAGTTGAAGGAGGTGCAGTCTCTGAATGGATATACCAGCGCAGATCTTGGTGGATGCCGGTGCGTGGAATTGCAGATCCGGAGACTCCTTGGTAACCAGGCAGACAGGCAAGGAGAGAGGCACTGGGAACGGAATACTACTGAGGTACAAGGAAGCAGAGTGGGATGGTAGGGAACCAGGAGAACCAACCCAAAGCAGCAGGGGAGGGGAGCCCCTACCCAGAGAGGAGAGCAAGGAAAGTAGGGGCAGCTACCAAGGAGCAGAACCAGCGCAAGAGCGGGTCCCCAGGGAAGCAAGGGTGGAGCAGGCACAGGAGCGGGAATCAGGAAGGCAGAATACTGGAGTGAAGACACAATCAGGAACTAACCACATTGAGACGCGATTTGAGTCTGTTTTAGCATGCTAGTTTGTGAAACGGAATATCGTGAGGCTATATTTGTATTAAAGCTACACCATACCTATAGCCTATGATCTGTTGGTTTAGAGATACGGTGCAATTGTCAGGTCTCTCTCTCTTGCTTGTGGTTTTGTTTCTGTCTTAACTCGTGTCTCTCGCATTCACTACTGAGGGAGACAGAAAAAATACCATTTTATGGTTAGACAAACCTGAGTGTGGGTTGGCGATTATCTCGCTCCTAATAGAAGGGGAATCTTGTTTACTTGCGTTGATTTATCGATATGTATCACCTTGCAGAAAATGCAGCTCGCGCTGGCGTGTGTTAAGGTACGTGTCTCGGGGATGCTGCGTACCTGTTTGCTTGGTTGAAGGTCTTGGATTGGCTGGCAGACTGTCTGTTGACATTCAGATGATATTGTAACACGGGAAACGGGCCTGGCCTCAACCCGGGATGGGAACCGGGTTGAAGCTGAACCTGCTCCCAACGTCACGAGATGCTAACCCCTAATTTGCGTGACGTCAGGACAGTGCAAGCACTGGCAGGAGTAGCAATCCAAAGTTCCAGAAGTTGAAGGAGGTGCAGTCCCTGAATGGATATACCAGCGCAGATCTTGGTGGATGCCGGTGCGTGGAATTGCAGATCCGGAGACTCCTTGGTAACCAGGCAGACAGGCAAGGAGAGAGGCACTAAGAGACAGGCTGACCGGAAGAGGCACTGGGAACGGAATACTACTGAGGTACAAGGAAGCAGAGTGGGATGGTAGGGAACCAGGAGAACCAACCCAAAGCAGCAGGGGAGGGGAGCCCCTACCCAGAGAGGAGAGCAAGGAAAGTAGGGGCAGCTACCAAGGAGCAGAACCAGCGCAAGAGCGGGTCCCCAGGGAAGCAAGGGTGGAGCAGGCACAGGAGCGGGAATCAGGAAGGCAGAATACTGGAGTTAAGACACAATCAGGAACTAACCACATTGAGACGCGATTTGAGTCTGACCGCTGCCTCCTTTTATAGGACTACCAGCACCTGGGCAGCTTGACACGCAAGCCGGACCGTTCCCAGGCGGTAGTGTCCTGAGAATGAGGCTTGAAGCGCAAGCTTCACTGGATCCGAGTGTCCGATGCACCGCGCATGCGCGGAGCGGGGAACACGGTCCCCCGCGCATGTGCTGGGAAAAGAGCTGCGAAACCCGGAAGCAACCCAGTGAGCGGAGCTCCAAGCGCGAAAACGCGGATAAACCCGCCAAGCGAAGACAGGACGGGTGGGGATAGACAACCCCCGTCTCCGGGTAAGTGGCGTAACACTATGACCCCTCCCAGAAAGAGCCGGGGCCCCAGGTTTCCAAGGGAAACATAGAAAGAACTCTCGCACTAGGTGGGGAGCATGAACATTACAGGAGGGCTCCCACGTCCGGTCACAAGCCGAGTACCCCTTCCAATCAACCAAGAATTGAAGGACACCTCAACGTACATGAGAATCACATATCTCCTGTACCTCAAACTCTGGAACCCCATGCACCTGAACAGAAGCCGGATGGGGGCAAGAATGTCCGAATCTGTCAACCACAAAAGGCTTCACGAGGGAAACATGAAAGACCGGGTGAATTCGCCAGGTAGGAGGGAGCTGTAGACGGTAAGCCACTGCAGACAAACGTTTCAGGATCCTAAAGGGACCAAAATAGCGAGGAACCAGTTTGACATGAAGATTTCCTACAGGTAAGTTTCTGGAGGATAACCAAACCTGGTCTCCCACCTGGAAATCGGGTTCTGGGGTCCGAGCCTTGTCTGCCTGCCTCTTCATGCGCTCCCGTGTGGCCGCCAGGATCTTACGTGCCAACTCATGTTGCTTCTGGATGGTGTTAACCAACTGATCGGCAGACGGAACTGCGCTGGGTAACACAGGACGAAAAGGCATCATCTTGGGATGTTGAGCTGCCGAACAAAAAAACGTGCTGAGACCGATGGAGGCATGGACAGTGTTGTTGTAAGAAGCTTCTGCTAGATCCAGATGTCTAATCCAGGTGGATTGAGTAGCGGTTGCGTAACTTCTCAGATAGTCCTCCAAGGTTTAATTTGTCCTTTCGGTCTGGCCATTGGTGTGCGGATGATAGCCCAAACTTAAAGCTCTGTGAATGCCTAGATGATTACATAATTGACTCCAAAAGGAGGAAAAGAACTGGGATCCCCGATCAGAAATGATCTTTTCTGGCAGTCCATGAAGCCGGTACACATCGTGCAGAAAGGCTGAAGCCATCTGGGTTGCGGTGGGAATCTTGTGGAAAAGAATGAAATGAGCTGCCTAGTAAAACAATCTACTACAACCATTATACATGTATGTCCTTCCGAAGGTGGTAAATCGACGATGAAATCAGTGGCAATGGTGTGCCATGGATGAGGAGGCATTTCAGTAGGTCACAGCAACCCCAAGGGCCTTCTCCTGGGGGCCTTGGTCTGGGCGCAGACAGGACAGCTCTCTACATATGATTTTATGTCTCTTGCCCAACCAGGCCACCAGAACTGTCTGAACACCAGTTCCTGGGTGGCTTTGACACCATGATGACCACTGATCATGGCGTCATGAAATCCATGGAGGATATTAGTATGGAGTGCTCCCTTGGGAATGTATAGCTTGTTTTGGAAGAAGAGTAAACCATTGCGTTCGGTGACAAATGCACGTTTGAGAAGGTTTGAGCGTTCTGGATCCGACGAGGTTCCCTTCAGAATGGTGCGAAGATGTGGGGTCAATGTAGACAAAAAATGCTTGGGTGAGATCAACGGCCCTTCAGTCTTCGTCTCTTCCTCTTCTTTATTCAAAGAGCGGGACAAAGCGTCAGCTTTTAGATTGGATGCGCTGGGGATGTATGTTATGTGAAAGTCATAGTGAGAAGAGAAGAAGGCCCATCTAGCCTGGCGAGCGGTTTAGCACTGTAAGGACCACAGACACTTTAGGTTACGATGGTCGGTGCGAACCTCTACAGAAAAGTGTCCCCCAAGTAGATGTCTCCATTCCTCAAATGCCATCTTTATGGCCAACAACTCTCTTTCAATTACCGGACAGTTCTTTTCACTAGAAGAAAGCTTGCGGGAAAAGTAGGCCACTGATGTTCAACGGATGACTCAGGGTCCTTTCGCAAGAGGACGGCCCCAAAGGCATAATCAAAAGCGTCAGCCTCGATGATATAGGGCAACTCGTCACATGGGTGACGTAGTATGGGAGCTGTGCTGAATGCGGTCTTCAAAGCTTCAAAAGCCGAATAGGCCTATGAGTCCCAAACAAATGACACCTTGTTGCTGGTCAATCTTGTGAGAGGAGCTGCAACATGAGAAAAGCTGGGAATAAAGCGCCTGTAGAAGTTTGCGAAACCCAGAAATCTCTGAAGAGATTTCACATCGTGAGGCTGTGTCCAATTATGGATTGCTTGTACCTTTCCGGAGTCCATCTGAATACCAGAGCTGCTGATCACATAACCTAGGAATTCCATGTTTTCCTGATGGAAGAGACATTTTTCGGCCTCGGCGAATAACTGATTTTGGGATAGTCGATGAAGCACTTCACGAACATGCTTGATATGTTCTTCAAGAGTACTGGAAAAGATCAAAATATCATCCAAGTAGACCCAGACTGTGATGCCTATCAAATCACCAAAAATGCTATCCATCAGGTGTTGGAAGACGGCTGGAGCGTTGCATAAGCCGAACAGCATCACTCTATATTCATAGTGCCCAAAGGGTGTCTTGAAAGCCATTTTCCATTCATCACCCTGCTTGATTCTGACCAAATGGTAGGCTCCACGAAGATCAAGCTTGGTAAAAATCTGAGCTGCATTAAGGGTTTCCAGGATACTTCAAGTCAAAGGCAATGGATACCGGTCCTTAAGAGTGATGTCGTTAAGTTGTCGATAATCAATACAAGGATGTAAGGATCCTTCTTTCTTCTTAACGAAAAACAATGGGAAACCTGCTGGAGATTTGGAAGGTAAAATATAGCCTTTCATGAGACAATCATCCATATATTCCTGTAATACTTGTTTTTCAGTCTGCGTCAAGGCGTATACCTTCCCATGTGGAATCATAGCTCCAGAGACCAAGTCTATCGCACAGTCGAAAGAGCGATGTGGTGGCAAAGGTATGTTCCCAGGTTCAGAAAAAACATGTAGAAAATCATTATAAGCTTGCGGAATCTGGGATACTGAACATAGGACTGATCGACTGCTGCTGGATTCAAGAAAGGTTGAGATCCTGGAACCATTCGCTGAGTCAGACATTCCACAATGCTTCTAACAGAACGGAGAAGCAAACGTCGGGGTACGATTTTCCCAGTTAATAGATGGATTATGACACAAGAGCCAAGGCAAACCCAAAACCACCTGATACGTTGGAGATCTAATCACTTCAAAAGCAATCTGTTCCTTATGTTCTGCATCCTGAAGATTTACTCCCATTGAGTGCAAGCGAATGGGGCCCGAGGATAAGGATGTCCCATCGATGACCTCCACAGGTATTACAGTACATCTGGAAAACAATGGTACTGCATTAGCAACAGCAAATCCTTCATCAATATAGTTTCCTGAAGCACCGCAATCCAATAGGGCTGGAACAACCAGGGATTTTCCTTGACAGCTTAAAGTGATCTTAAGCGTCATCAGAACAGCTGGTTGCATAGGGTGAAGTACTGAACAGGAAATGGAAGGATCTGGAAGTTGAGTAGGACCTGTCGTTGCCCTTCCTATACACAACAGGTCCTCTAGTTTCCCGCCTTTTTAGGAGGTCTCAAAGGACAGGTACCCAAATAGTGACCTGCACCCCTTCAATACAGACAACCATTGGTCTCTTCTGCGTTTCTTTTCTTCTTCAAACAAGGGACCCTGGATTGCTCCCAGCTGCATGGGTTCGGGGCCTGAATTAGTGGGTACAAATGTGCTGACAGGTAGATTGGGGATTCTAGGATTTGAGCTCTCATGTTGACGCCTCTCAGCTCTCCGTTCGGCCAATCTTTGATCAATCCGAAGTACCTGTTCAATTAGGCGTTGCAGGGTTTCTGGTTCTGGTATATGTAACAGCTCATCTTTATACTCTTCTCTCAAACCACATCGAAAGAGAGTCTTTTGAGTTATTTCTGGCCATTGTGAGTCTGTAGCTAATTGGCGGAAACGGCTGATGTAGGAGATGATGTCTGTGTTTTCTTGTTTAATGTCCATTAACTGATTCTGAGCTGCCGAGGCCAGGTTGGGGATTTGAAAGACTTCCAAGAATGCCTTTTTGAATGCCACAAAATCATTCAGAATGGGACTATTGGTCGCCACCAGTGGTGTTTCCCATGCTAAAGCATTTCCGGCTAGGTTGCCCAATATGTATGCAATCTTAGCCTTATTGTTGTTAAAATAGGAGGACCTGAAGAGAAAGTGGATACGGCAATGATTACAAAACTCTGCCACTCGTCTTGGATTCCCATCAAACTTGATTGGAGCAGTATGTGACATTGAGCCTCCTGCCGATGTGAGCACAAGCAGCCCCCTGCGTCACTAATTGGCGTAATGCTTGGTTTTCCTGGTGTAATGCTGACATTTCAGCTCTAAGAGCCCGTAGCTTATTCCTGAGATCTTGCTCTTACTCCATCTCAGAATTGGAAGACAGGCGTCTCAATCTGTTAAGGTACGTGTCTCTGGGATGCTGCATACCTGTTTGCTTGGTTGAATGTCTTGGATTGGCTACCAGACTGTCTGTTGACACTCAGATGATATTGTAACACGAGAAACGGGCACGGCCTCAACCCGGGATGGGAACCGGGTTGAAGCTGAACCTGCTCCCAATGTCACGAGATGCTAACCCCTGATTTGCGTGACGTCAGGGCAGTGCAAGCACTGGCAGGGATAGCAATCCACAGTTCCAGAAGTTGAAGGAGGTGCAGTCTCTGAATGGATATCCCAGCACAGATCTTGGTGGATGCCGGTGTGTGGAATTGCAGATCGGGAAACTCCTTGGTAACCAGGCAGACAGGCAAGGAGAGAGGCACTAAGGGACAGGCTGACCGGAAGAGGCACTGGGAAGGGAATACTACTGAGGTACAAGGAAGCAGACTGGGAAGGTAGGGAACCAGGAGAACCACCCCAAAGTAGCAGAGGAGGAGAGTCCCTACCCAGAGAGGAGAGCAAGGAAAGTAGGGTCAGCTACCAAGGAGCAGAACCAGCCCAAGAGCAGGTCCCCAGGGAAGCAAGGCAGGAGCAGGCACAGGAGCGGGAATCAGGAAGGCACAATACTGGAGCGAAGTCACGATCAGGAACTAACCGCGTTGAGACGCGATTTGAGTCAGACTGCTACCTCCTTTTATAGGACTACCAGCACCTGGGAGGCTTGACACGCAAGCCGGACCGTTCCCAGGCACTGGCGTCCTGAGAATGAGGCTTGAAGCGCAAGCTTCACTGGCTCCGAGTGTCCAATGCACCGCGCATGCGCGGAGCGAGGAAAACGGGCCCCCGCGCACACGCTAGGGAAAAGAGCCACGAAACCCAGAAGCAACCCGGTGAGCGGAGCCCCAAGCGCGAAAGCGTGGATAAACCCGCCAAGCGGAGACAGGCCGAGGTAGGGATAGACAACCCCGGTCTCCGGGTAAGTGGCGTAACAGCGTGCCTCATTGTGGAAGAAAGAAACAAGTAGATTAGAAACTACTGGGTATGAGTACGCGTATACAGACCTTCTGCACTTTTTGCTATGCGCGAAGATTAAAGGTCGGCCATCTTAAGAGGGAAACAAATCCTCATTGCAACCTATGGTAAATGCCCTAACATGCTGCATTTTAAGGACATATCCTGGTATAAAAACTTTACAATCTCATTTTATACCATTCCACATTAATATTTAGGTTTTTCTTGTCACATTTAATTTTTAAAAAAAATTGTTCTTGTTGTTTCCTCAGAAGTCTCATATTGTCTGCATTGGTGTCTTTAATTTTTTGTATTATGTAAAGGACTGTCCATTGCATTTCCTCACAATTGTGGCCCTGGTTAAGCTGGCATGTCCCCGCAAGTGGGTATGCGACTTTCCTCCATACAATGCTCGGGTTTCCCCTGTGGTGTTAATAAGCTTCCACAAGAGTCCCATTGGCATACAGATTTATGTGGGGAGCATTGCAAAAACAAAAAAAGTCAAAGATGCCCACAATGTAAAATGCAAATGTGACCATGTTGCAGCTGGGTGTAGCAGACATGGAAGATAGCAGGGCAGTATGAGTTGGAGGTGCGTTGGCTAGAAGACTGCTCATACCGTGGGCTTGCGCCACCTGATAGAACTTGAGTTCTGAGCAATCTTATTACCACTGGCAAGAGAGAGTGATTATGGTGTGTGGGGATGGATGCGGTGCACAGGGTGGTGGAAATCCCCCAAAATTGAAGGTTAGGGTGTCTGCTGGTTTCTCGCCAGACGCTGCCCTGCAATAGAAGCAACATAAACAAGGCTGTCTTATTTTGGCGTGATCTCTAGGGTTCTGTCCAAAAGTCATAGAACCCTTTTCATTCGTTTTAATTAGTAAGTTGTTTGAAAATAATTCTCTGACAGGCAGCTTTCAACGAACAGTGGCCTGTCTGGGAACAGCGCATGCATTTACTGCACTCTGCGCCATCAGCAAGAGGAGGCGGGCAGTGAGGTAAGGAGGGGAAGGGATATGGGTGAGTGTGTGCGCCGGGGTGTACGTGTGTGCGTGTATGTATGTTGTTAGTAATGGGGTGGGTGAGGGCAATAATAGTTCAGAGGTTGGAGTAGCGGGATTGTCCCCGCACGATAGATGTTTGGGAATGGGGGGAGGGGTGGGGAGGAAACAGCAGTTACAGGGGCATCCCTCGCATTAGGGAACTGTAGGGAAGAGGACACCACAAAGGAAAGAATTATTACTCGCTGTACCGACATACGACCTGGGTACTGGGTTATGATGAAATCGGCCTGCGGAGAATCAACATAGAACATTTGAACTACAGGCACAGACTCATTCATTTTAAATATCTCATCAATATGTATGTGTGAAGAAATGATAACTGCTCTAGATGATAACAGGGATGAAAAGTGGCTAAACCCCCTACTCAGCCTCACACTAGTACATACAAACAGTAATCTCAATCATAAAGGTGTAACAGGCAGAGTCAAGAGATATACCTCCATTGCCGTTTGTGGTAACGTGTGCCAAGAGAAGACTGATCTCTAAGGAGAGGTTTAAGTGATAACAGTAGCAACCCAAACAGTAATAGTGCAAAGACTCCAAAATAAAAGAATGTCCAATCAAGGTTCAATCAGAAAATATTATCAAAAATGCAAACTACTAACTAAAAACACTGACAAAGATCCACCTTTATGGAGCGAACACACACAATAGAGAACTGGTACAGAGTAGCACTCTAGATACTTGAGCAGGGGATGATAACACAAGCGATTGCAGCAATGTCTCTGTCACAGGATATGTCATCCAAGGAAAAGGCAGAGATGGTGGCTTAAAAGTCACCATGGCCCCACACGTGGACCAGGAGGATAGGGTATATTTACAGTATCATAATGGTGTCTTTTCAGGCTCAATGGTATTGAGACAAGGTTCTTGTCAAGCTTCTCGAGGTGGTGATTCGGTGTTGGGTTGGTGATTTGGTTGACTGGGTCCAACATACGGTGTAGCCCACGCAGCAATGGCATGTAGCATAAAGAAGCTTTGCACAGGCAGGCGATATCCGGGTCGGAGTTGCTCAAAGGCGGTTAAATGCTGGAATACCAGCCCAAAGCTGTTCCTTAACTTCTGGATTGCTGGGAGTTCCAATACAGGATTTCCAGGGACAAGGTAAGTGTGTTGGTTGCTCTCCCACTTCAGGGAAATTGGCTGGCATCTATGGGGTATCCTTTACTACCACTGTTAAGGGCTGTAGTTCTAGTGCAAGCAGCAGTGAAGTCTTGGTCCAATAGCAGTCACCCCCACTCCTCCTTGGTAATGGTTAGGGGGTATAGTTCTCCTCTGCCTTAGATGCATTCTGGCAACAGAGGTACACATATCCTAAGATTAATTATGGCGGGATTGGGAGACCCCTCCATTTAAAGGTTAAAGGACACAGTAGATTGGCAGAAGCAAGCCTGCTGTAAGGAGTCGATCCCTGTTGCTATGGCAAGCAACCAGACCTTGTATAGCATGAAATGGAGGAAACAGGAAGGAAAAAGAGGCACACATAAAACCAAGATGGTGGACCCCTTCTCTCTCAGGTCCAGTTCCCTCTTTGGTTACTCCAACTCTGCGCCCTTCCCATGCTAGCAACTTCAATGCCCATCTGGTCTGCAACCCCCTAGTGTGAGGCTAGCTGTTGTTCAGTGAGTGCCCCTTTGAAAGCAGGGTTCTCAGGAGATCTCCCAATTACCTTGCTCCCAAGGAGCAAAGCAAGGCAGCATTCCAGACTATTGTCTCACTGGGAGCAGTACAGGTAGCTAGGCTGCCATAAATACACATTGCCTAACATAGCTGATCTGAGCGCACAGGGTGGACACCTGTGTAAATTAAATTGTGTTGCTTTAATAATGGTGTGCTCTTATCAGTCACTATACCCTAACCAGGTATAGCTTATTCCTAGAGTTTACCCTGGCACAAAATGCGTAAGGGCAACAACAATTATTATATTTTGGATAAGAGGTGTAGAAGTTAAGTGCAGCTTCTGTCTTGAGTGACTCTGGGTCAGGGCACTGTGAGAAAAGCACATGTGACCTTTGAACCTGCCTAGTGTCACTGGAGAGAAGGTGCTGCAGTTGTCAGGGGACTGGTGCAGCAAGAGCACGGTATGCACTATGCAGTTGGTATGGAGCTTCATGAAAGGGAAGCTTTGAAACAGTATGGGCACTTTGAAACAGTATTACACGGTCCACGGTAGTAGTTATGGTTAAGTTGCTAATCCCATAGGAAGAGTACTTTATGGGCGGCTTATAACTTCGCTCCCCCTGGACGAATCCTCACCAAACTTTGCAAAATAAAGTATATGGGCCACTCTGGTTTGGTGAGGTTTGGTCCGGGGGGGCAAAGTTATAGGGGGGTCCCAAAATGTATTTTTTTCTCTATAGACTGAATGGGGAAAACAAACTTTGCTCACGCCTACAGCCCAAACCGCTAGACGGATTTTCACCAAATTTGTGGCAGGAGCAGCGGCTTGGTCCCGAAAGCGTGCTTTTGTACATTTGGTAAAAATCCGTCCAGTAGTTTTTTTTTTAAAACAACCAAAAAGTAGGTCACAAAAAATTTGGGATAGCTATGTCCGCTCCGCTGACAGGACACCTATTGGCTAATCGGCCTGCATCATGTCCGCGGACACGCGACGTGTTCGCTGATTGGCTGGAATGAAGCGTGAGGTGCGTCACATTGTTTTAATGCGCCCACCATCTTGGATCCACGGACATGTGTGGACAGCGCAGCGACGAACCGGGGAGAAATACAACTTGGGGAGTGTGTTGGCGTGTAAGAGTGCTTGGGGGGGTTGGGGGAGTAAGAGATGGGTGAAATGCTGTATTTGTTTAGGTGGCAGGCGCCTCTGATGTGTTCATAATATCCGCGGTCACCGCAGCTGTCCGCGGACATACAAAATGCAGTAGCCCATATCGCCAGTTAAAATGTTTGATTCTATGGGTGTGATCTATGGGGGTGATATGCTGCAGTGGTTGTGGCCAGGACCTAGAGTCTTGGGTGCATGGCCAAAGGCCATGGCCACAACCACTGCAGCATATCACACCCATAGAATGAAACATCTATCAAATATTCACAAAGCTACAGTTTGTATACTGTTTGATTTGTATAGTTTGTATGTGAAGTTTTGGCTATGTCATGTAATTGAGATTGTAGAGTTTGGTAACAAGCACTGCAGTATAACATATCCATGGAAGTAAGCATTTTGTATTGTGGTGTATGGTTAGATGTTTGCTTCACTGGTAGTGTTATGTAGCAGTATTTGTGAGTTGTATTATAATATACTTATTGTTTGATTTTTTGTGATTGGATACTTTTTTTATGACTTGTGTAACTGGAACATATATTCTTTTTCCATTTCTGTGATAAAATAAAAGATCATGTTAGTCTAGGTAGTTTATAAAGACTTATTGCATTGCATAATAGACATTTCTGCTTTATTTCGACCCTCATATTTAGTACTTTACAAACCAGTGTACTGTGCAATTTGCTCAGTTTCTGTGTTTGCTTCTTAAATCATTGGGTCTGTGGGAAAGAAAATCCATGTTGGATTAAAAAAAACCTTTTTTTGTTATGCTACAGTACATTTCTTTCTTTGTTTTCAGTGTTTACTTGTTTCTGGCAAACGTTCTATCTGTTGGCTTGTTGCAAATTGTTAGATACCTGTTGGCGAATTGTAACTGGTTATACTTTTTTATTTATATTCTCAAGTTGCTCATCTATCTGTTGGATTGTTGAAGATTTTTGGGGCAGTTAGATACCATTTGGCATATTCTAACTGTTTACAGTTTTCTAATTGAAGTTTTATTAATGTTTATGCAGAGATTAGTTATTACATTTTGGTTTTAAGAATATTAAATAAGCGTTTATAAGATTTGCTGGTAATCTCTGCTTTAGAGTAATGGTACTATCATTACACTCGAACCATCCACAATTTTTTTTATATATATGCAGTGTAGTGACCTGCATTGGTTGTGGCTCCTGTGTGGTAGATTATACCTATTGTTGTGAAGGTTTTCCTATCAAGTGATAGTTGACCATGTGTGAATCCAGTCACCTTGCAGTTGTTTTTAGTACCATCTGCATTGTAACGTAGAAACATTAGTATTAAGTATTTACTATGTGTTTGTATTTGTAAGGTGGAGCGATTATCTGAATTGCAGGTAGTACATAATCTGCCATGGTTTGCATTTTGTACAAGTTGCTGAAATTAAACGGATTGACAGTTAGGTATGGATACATACACAAAGCGTTCATTAGGGATTTGTTCCTGTACCACATTTTTGCAGAGAGTGCATGTATGTTTCCACATGTATGAAATCTGTAAGATTTCATTTATAGGTATGTTTTTGTTTTCCAGTACTTGTTGTAAGTACATTAGAAATTCTTGTGGATCTTCTTGTGAGTTTATAGTGAATTTCACCATTCCAGCACAGTAGTCCAATTCTTGTCTTATTCCATGAATACTGTATGTGTTGTCAGGATTGTTGCTTGCATTTCTATGAAGGACTAACATTTGCAAACACAATTGGTCTGTATTGTGTAGGTAAATGTTGTCAACAATTGGTGACAATTGCAATAGAATATTTAGTGCTACATTTACGTAGCAATTTACACCGATTATATTAAAACATTTGAATGGACCAGATAGTTCTGTGTCCAAGTCATTTCCTCGGAGTGTGTGTTGCTTCTTTGAAGAAGTACCTGAGTTACTTTGGGTAGTAGATTCTTCTTTAGTTGTAGTAATTGATTAATTATTAGCTTCTTTTACTCTCTTCAGAGGATTTGCATTGAGATCCTTTTGCATTTCTGTTTGAAGTAGTTTTCTTTTACAACATTTTGTTTTTTGTGGAACAGGATAGGTTTTTAGATGGGGGTGTACAGTGAACATAGTCTATTGTACTCTAAAATGCAAGGAATATCAGAGTTTACTTTACTTGCATCAAAGTTGATTAGAAATAGAGTGTCAAGTGCACGTAAGCGTGATAGTGCTACGTAGCTCATGCCTGCTTTAAATACTGTGTTCCCAATATCTATTAATGCTTTATCTAGGGTAAGACCTTGTGATATGTGAATGGTGACTGCATATGCTAGAGTTAGAGAAAATTGCTCTCTGCGTACATACATGCCTTTGAAAAGAATGAATCCAGCTGTTGAGCATCCTATCTTTTTTACTTCTGATAGTTTGTCAAAGAGAATATTGACAAACTGATTGTTGTCACCTGGGTATGTTTGAAAGCCAACAACTGTCCCAAGTGTTCCATTAATTAGTCCCTGCTCCACGTCAAGGTTACGTTTAAGCATTACTCTACAGTTTAAAGAACATTTTAATATTTTCTCCAAACCAGATGTGTTGGAGATAGAGTGTTCTAAGGTATTTAGTCTTGTTATGGCTTGTTGACACATGGGTAGTGTCATACCATGTATGTCCAGTTTGTCTGTGGAGCAAATTTCAATTATTGGTTGCATTTCTTTTTTCAACATTGTTTCATTGAATTTTGACCAGCTTGCAAGAGTTGGCATCAAAAACATACAAGTAACATTTTTGTGTGCTATTTTTTCCATGACATCAGTAGCACATGAATTATGGCCATACAGTGCATGGATGTGTTGGGTTTTTAATATTGATTGTGCTTCTTGAGGTAGTACACCAACTCTAATACTTTTTAAAATGTTGGCCTATGTGAGGTCTGCAGACTGGTGCATGTTTTCTGTTAATTCTCTGTATAGGAAATGTTGCCAAAGGTTGACATTTCCTATGCTGCGAACAGTTTTACGGCACAGTTTGTGTCCTAAGGTTTTAAAAACAGGTTCAGCTTTCACTGGTGTCAATTGAAGATCTCCGAAAACAATAATGTGTTTTCCTCCAAAGAGCTCTTCGTAGTTTGTTTTGAGTACTTCTTGTAATCTGAGGTGAATTAAGGCCAACATTAGGTTGGAGATCATGCTCACTTCATCTATTAGTAGCATTTTCATTTGTTTTAACACTCTGCATAGTTCCATTGCAGCTTCTGTAGAAAGTTTGTAATATTCTAATTTGTTTTGGTGTTCTACTGGAAGGAGTAGTAATCGGTGTAAAGTGACACCGCCTATGTTGTAGGCAGCTAAAGCTGTGGGGGCAGTTACAACAGCTGACAGTTTGTTGTTTATCAATTGTTGAAGGAACTTACTGATGATTTTGATTAAGAATGTTTTGCCTGAACCAGCTTGACCACTGGCGTATAGTAGTATAGCTTTGTCATTTTGGCAGGTACATTCTTTATTTTCATGTTGTACACCATGTGCAATTTCTTGTGTTACTTCTTGGAAAATGCTACGCTGGTCATTGTTCATTTTTGATTGCAGTACAGTTAAGTCTTCTATATCTTCTTCATAGTGACACATGGTGTTTTCTACTTTTGTCATAGCTAATTCTGCCTCCTTTGCTATTAGTGGCTGTGCCAGTGGTTCTTGGCTTCCTGTTATAGAAGGTTGACTACTGTCGGGAGTGTCTTTATGTAGTTGGGCCTGGAGTTCTTCTTCGCGTTGCTGTTCATTGTGCAATATTGTTTTGTACTGTGTAAAGTTTACATTGGTTATAGTGCTTTCCTTTGCTTTGAAAGCGTCTTCATAGGAGTCATAGATATCTAGTAACTCTTCTTCTTTTCTCCATGGTTTAAAAAGTTGTAGCAGGGACATCTAATATAGTTATTTATGTTGAGGAGTTTTTAATGACAATTTGATATGATTAATTAAGCTTTGTTTGGTAAGTTTCACTAAGCTGCCTTCACAATTTGTCACTCTGTATCTACCTTTATTTTCATCTTGTTTTATATTATTTTTGTATGTGAAGTTTTGGGCGATGTGGTATAGAACATGGTTTCTAAAGTAGTACTCCTGTTTGGGTAGTATGTGTCTAGTAAATTGTTTTTCAAAATGTTTTGGCTGTTGGGATCATTTTTGGCTATTGTTTCTATGTCGTCGTATGATTTGAGAACTCTTTTTCTAGATTTAGCAGGACCAAGACTTAGCCATACTATATTTTCAGATTTTCCATACAAAGCAGTACCTGTTAAACGATCTGCAGCTTCATAGAAGCCACATTTTCTATGAGAGAGCATTTTTATGCCTACACTGTACAATTTCTGAGACAGTGTTTTGTCCGATGATAGGTCATCCCAGAGGTCTTGAAGCTCTGTTTTTTCTGCTTTGGTTAAGTAGGCTGTAACATATCGTGCAACTTCAGTGGAATTGTCTGCAATGTACTGCACATCTATGTTTGCATTCCATAAAAGGGCAATGATTGCAGTAATCATTGATATATTTTGCTTCTTCTGTTCTTTTTATGTACTATGTGTTCTTAGGTGATTTACCCTTAACACTATGTCTAACTGAAGACATGAAGTTGTTTACTTGACCTGTTGCTGTAACAGCTCTAGGAAAACCAAAGCAGCATTTGGTGTAGTATTTCCCTTTATTTTTGTATTTGCAATGACAATATTTCCCAGATTTGTGTCTTTGAAATGGTAAAATCTGTGCATGAAGATCACGATTTGTTGCTTCTGATGGAATTTCGCAAGTGACATATTTTTCGATTAACTGTAAAACAGTGGCATCACTGTCTTGACCAAATTTAGGAGCATCTTTAATCCATAAAAGCATGTGGATATGTGGTGCTCCTCTGGCTTGGTATTCTTTTCTCCAAAAGAAGTGTGGCACTTCTCCGAGTGGAGGAACAGTTTTATTAAAAATAAAGTGTAGCATAGCAATTAAGCGATGATGGAAATATCTTGAAACATTAACAGGATTTAGAGAGCAAAGTTCTCCAGGTGTTAGTATATCTATGTTTGTTTTGTTTTTGTTCGATATGCGTAGGAAATCATGTAAATCTTCCCATGCATATTCTGCACAACTTAATGTAACAAAGCAAGTTGGTGGGCCAAGGTATCTTATCATACAACGTACATCTCCGTGACGTCAGAACCAGTACTCTTTAGTACCATGCATGTTTGCTAACAGATTTGTAATGCTCGATTATAAAACCTTATCATTTTCTTGCACTTTTTGTAGTAATTGCATAGCTGACAGATTTTGAAAGCGGGTACCTGATTTCAATGTGTGCGCAACTCTGTAGCACAGAGTTGCTAGTTCACGTTCAAAGAGTAGGTGGAATATGTATTCCACGTTTTGTCTAAATCTGGGATCATCAGAATACATTCATAATGAGCGGTATTCTGATGCTGTTATTTGAGTGGGTCTATCATCGTACCTTCTTCCTTTCCCAGTAGGAAAGAGTAGAGGAAAAGCACATGCTTCTATACTTTTTTCCCATATGCTGATTGGTGATCCTTTGGTTTGTCGCATTTGGTATGTTTCTAGTGCATCATCTATGGTGTCTTTAGAGTGTAATGGGTGAACTGTATAATGGCCTAATATTTTGGATACTGTAGCAGGATCTAGAAGTTCATATTGACCAGTTTCTGGTGACTCTTGAATTATTTCAGTGGTTTCCCTCAGGTTTTCTTCAATATTAATTTCTTTGTAGTATTCATTGTTGTCTTTTAGATATTGCAAGGCTTGTCTAACTTTATGCAAGTCTACTTGTTGCTGCCACATTTTTTTTCTTTTGTAGGTACACCATTTACTAAGACAATTAAAGATTGCTCTATTGGACGTTGCACTCCTAGAGTGTGTACATTTTCTTTCAGATCTAATGGTAAATAAAGTACTTTGCCCCGAATGCCTTTCACTAATTCTGAGCGAGGTAATTTTGCTGTTTTTGGTTGAAGGCGTATTATTGCTTGAAATGGATGCACTGTTTGAATTATGATGCTCTCATATAAATTGAGTTGTTGCAAGGGTTTTGGTAGTGGGAATAATTTTAAGTTATTTGTGATAGCACGTGAAGGAGTTTGGTTGTGGTCAAGTTTTGCAGTGCAGTAACTGCAAAGTATTAAGGGGTCATTTATTTCGTATTTGTTTTCTGCTATAAGGTAGAGAGCTAATTCAAACTATTTGGAATCTTCATTGTCTTCTATTTTGTATGTTATGTCTACAGTTCTTGTGCTACTTTTATAAAAAAAAAACAGTTCTGCGGCAACACACACACACACATGGTTTGTTGTTCCTAGTCTGTTGTAAAGCTATTGCACTTTGTAAGTGGCTTTCAGTTCCAAAATATTTTCTCAGGATATGCTCTATTTCTTCGAGTAGGTCTTTGGCTGTACCGCGTAAAAGATTGTTATATAAATTGTCTAATGCTAAAGCTGGACTTTTAGCATAGTACAGTTTATGGACTAGATTTCTTATAGTTGAATGATGTGTTTATATCATTTTGATATGATGGAAGGTGCTTTAGCAATTAGTTCCTGAAATGCAGGCTAATGGATGTCCTTGTAGTCCTGTGTGTTTGTGCACTGGACAGGTATCCATATTTTGTAGAAGTTTCATTTTGAATTTGTCTTTGCCTTTTACATATTGATTGAGGAACTGGTGTAAATATTTGAAAGATTTTTTATCAATGTTACACATTGATGTTCACGTCCATTTGTATACTGGACGTTTTAGTTAAGTCTGATGGAGAGGTGATACTGAGTTTTCTGGGGATATTTTTGTGAGCAGCGTTTCTTGTTCCATAATGTTATTAAGTTTTTCATACCCTTGTCCACTGCTATGTATGGCAATTGTGTTTGTTTGCTTTTGTTTGTATGCTTCTTCATTGAAATATGGTTCTGTGCTCGTGGTGTGACTCCATTCACCTCCACAGATATTTAAGAAGATATTTTTGTTGACATTCCATTTATTGAGAAGTCTTTTTTGTAATTTAGTAGTTAATTTTGTTAGTGGTTTCATTCTGTTTAACAATAAAATAAATAACTTCCTTTTGAGAAGGACTGCATTGTCTATGAGAGCTTCTAAGATTCATTTTCTATGGTAGATTTTAAGGGTTGTGCATGATTTCTCTCCTGTTTTTATAAGATTCTGAAGGACTCTGTGGCGGAACATTTTTTGTTAAATACTTTTTTTGGTATGGTTACTTGCGACTACATCAAGATTTATAGGAGCAGTGTTAGAAGTAGTGGTAGGTGAATTCTTGTTAACCACTTTCTGTTTCGTTTTACATTTTGAAAGAGGAGGCAAAGTTTTTGTACTGGAAGCTTGTTTTGTTTCGATTAATGACTATTAGATCTTTTGTTTGAACTTTTTGTACAAATTCTGCTACAGATGGATGCTTATTTTGGACACCTATTTTCATTTGCTCTACTTCTGCGTTGCTTTCTACAGACTTGCTTTTTGGTAGGCATTCTTTGAGGTCTGTTGGAAAAAAAAGAAGGTATGGGTTGGGCAATGTATGTGTGCTGTCTGCATGGGTGTCTGAGTATGATGGTAAGGACGTATGTGGTGGTGTGTGATTGTGCATTGGGCAGCTACAACTAGTTGGGAAGGCTATTCTTGTATTTGTGTGGTAGTATACTGGGGTTCAGATGGCAGTAGAAAGTAAGCTAATGGTGAGGAGAAGCACTAATACTAAATCTAATGGTATAGAATTAAAACAGTTCTTTGTTCTGCAATACTAACATTCTAAGGGCTGAGTTATGTAATTTGTGTGCCGAAAAACAGGGATTTGTCTGCCATTCTGTCTGCAAATCTTTGTTTAACAAATGGGGATTTGTGGGCAGAACGGAGTACACATCTCTGTTTTTCAGTGCACAAATTCCATGAATCAATCCCACAGTGTGTTTGAGTAATGGTAAGAATATTATGGTAGTATTGTATTTCCTTTTTTGTTTGGAATGAGCAGGTTTCTTCTGATTTGTTGCTTGTACTTCAGATGCTGTTGCTTTTAAGGAGAATGGTCTTCTCTGCAATTGTAAAAGAAAGAAGTTAGTAATTTTGTGTGTTTATAGCACTGATGTATTATATTTTTTTGTATTTTATTACAATATGTTAGTTCATCATGGTTTGCAAATGAGTAAAATACTAAGTGTATGAACCTCACTTGGTTTCTTAAGTCTGTGTTATTGCATGTTAGGAAGAAAAATAATGGTATACTTGTTTTGCAATTTTTATAAGGTAAATGGCAGAAACTGTATAGAAAAGCATAGAATGTATGCATTTGTGAAGGTGTGGGTAATAAAGCAGAAGGATGTGATGTACAGGTAGTGGTATTATTTCAGCTGGGAGCTTTTCAATGATAGTGTCTATCTGTGTGAGTGTATAAAGATGCATGAACTTATCCTGGCTGTGTGTAATGTTATAATACATTACTAAGTGTTTTCTACAATTGTATTGTTATTTCTCCCATCTTTTAATATTATAATTTTTTAGATAGTTGTGTGTGTAAAAAATAATTTAGATAGCAGACAGGTTTGGAAGTGACAGTTCATTATAGCAGATGGGAAAAATATAAGTATGTTCATTTTATAGGTTATACAGGTTAAGTGGCAGTTACTGTCATGACCCTTGCCCCTGGCCCTCACTGGCAAGTCAGCCTTCCAGTTAGGGCCAGGTCAAAAGCCTTAAAACCTCATCCAAGACTCTCTGGCGCCAGGCTCATAACCATCACAAAGACCAACATTAGAATGGGACTATTTACTTGGGACTATTTAACTTGGGGGGGTTCAGCCAACATGGAGGCACACACATAGCTCAGTTACAAGGAACTGAGCTATGTGGTCTAGTCTTTTGGGTGTGGCAGGCCTGGGACTACTTTACCTAGACTACTTTGGGTGTGGCAGGCCTTGGACTATTTTACCTGGACTACTTTACCTGAGACTATTTAAACCGCACCCAAACAGCAGAACATGCTTTGGTTATTCTGCTGTGGGCAGCGGAACGCTCACCATGTTTTTTATGCCAGCTTACTACGAAACTTACCTGGAACAGTATCCTGTCTTCAATCCATCGCCGAGTTCAGTTCCACTCACCTGAAGGTACGAACTCCATCATCCGGCACCGCATGCATCCTGGAATACCATAACCTGGAAAGAGGAGAAAGAAAGAAAGACAGAAAGACAGCATTAGCAAGCGTTTACTCACGTTTCCTCCCAAATGAAGAAAGCCACACAATTCTTACCTTGGTAGTCATCTCCTGGTCAGTATCATTGCTGGAACATTACGGCGCTCGGTGAGGAACATCGCAACCTGCAAGCAGAGAAAAGACACAGGCTAGCAATATAAAAGGCGAAACAGGGCTGCGCATCGCGCATTACTCACCGGACAGCATCGCACACACAAAGCTTTCGCTTACCGGTCCATGCTCATCTTCAAACTGCTTGACAACACCAAAATACCTTTCCATACCTAAAAGGAAAGAAACAATACATTATTATTCGAACTAAGAGGAACATAAGAACTGCATATAAAGACGGTAAAGCAGCAAACCTACGGAGTCGCAGCAGGCCTGGATTCCCACAAGAGGGCTTGCACCAGTGAAGTAACTTGGTCGCTGCTCACCCCCCACATCTACGTGCCCCTGCCACGAGGAGCAGGACTGAGAATCCACCTTTTACAATATTAAGGTGAGGAGAAGGCCCAAGGGGGAGGAAGGAGTTGAGGCCAAGGGAGGTGGGAAAACATGAAGGAAATCTGGTATTGAATCCAGCTCTCCTATATTGCAGACCCATCTTTAACCAGAGGTTTTACCAAGGGACCTGGAGAGGGTTTGAGAATGCAAATCATCCAACCAGGGCTGGGTGGCGTCCCTGTGGATACCAGATGAGCGTAACAGAACGCAAAGCCTCAATAATATTATCCACCTGGGCGTCATGGAGTCTTCAGAGACTAACCAGCTAGTTCAGTTGTTGGGACGATTACGCGCTGAAGTACATTCAGCCAGGCAAGAAACCAACGCTCTTAGGAGGGATTTGATTGTTACTAAGGAACGTACCAACGAAATAAGTAGACAATTGCTCCAATCACAGACAGGACAGACCCCATTGCCTGGTAACATTCGGCCAGCACCTGTAGCAACTTCTTCCACCAATCCAGTACAAATAACCCTTCCTGGGGCAGTTCATTTAGCTCCACCTAAACGATTTACAGGGGACCCCAAGAAGTACGTAACATTCATGAACCAGTGTCGTCTTCACTTCCTTTGCAGACCTGGGGATTTTCCTAACGACAAAGCGTGGGTTGCTTTTGTCTTGTCATATCTGAGTGGCAGTGCTGCGGATTGGTCGGTACCATTGGTAAGTCAGGCTAACCCATTGTTACATGACTTTGGGGGTTTCAGATGGAAATGGAAAAACTCTTTGCTTGTTACACCCAAGGCCAAGCATTAGACAACAAACTTTTGTCACTCCGTCAAGGAAGTCAAAACTTGCTTACATATATAGCCACATTTAACAGACTAGTCGTTGAAGCTGGGTGGCCTGAGGAAAAAAGGACCACACTATTTCATCGGGGTCTTTGAGGGGAATTAAAGGATGTCCTTGCTCACATGGTTAACCCACCTAAAGACTGTGGAGAATTCATCAACCTTGTGGTGCAATTAGATCACAGATTACAAGACCGAAAAGCAGATCGGTTAAGGTTAGACACTCGAGTTGTGTATGTCCGGTTAAAGGATAATGTTCCACTTACATTGGAAAACACGGTAGAACCCATGCATATCGGAGGTGTACGGTCCTTTTTAACTAAAACTGAAAGAGACAAGAAAAAGCAACAGCAACTATGCTTACATTGCGGAAAATCAGGCCACTTCCTTAAAGAATATCCAGTGAAACCACCAAAGAGAACTGTTGGAGCCACAGAGAAGGAAGATAATAACAAGGAGTCGGAAAACTACCAACCCCGGCAAGCGTAGAGGTCTGCTTGGCGAGCGAGAAGGATGAGCCACAGATCTCACACTTTGCATAACCAGTTATTTTGATCAATCACCAACAACCGTCTCGGATGCATGCTGTCGAAGCATACACAGACAGCGGAGCAGTTGGGAATTATGTAGACCAAGATCTGGCAGCAGAGATGGGGCGGCAGAGATGGGGGCACTATGCCTGATTGTAATGTACAGGAAATTGTACAAGTTTGTGAAGATATGGGCAGGATGAACATTCCCCATGTGGTAGTTTTGCACTGTGGTGTCCCTACTTCGTTGGCAGATTTGGAACACTTGGTTCAAGCAGTCCTTCCAAATGCCAAAGTATTTTTTTCTGGATTAATACCTAGGGCAATATGGGACACTAGTTCTGTTTTCTGTCCTCAGCAAAACATTGCTAGGTGTGCAATCAACCGAGGCATGTGTGCTTTCATGCTTAGATTCCAGTAATGCTGTTTATTTTAAAGAAGATGGCACTAATTTATCTTTTAAGGGAAATGCCACGCTGTTTTGGAATGTAAGGGTTGCTTTGGAGAAGGTTATGTGAAGATTTTAGGAGTAAAGTAAGAAAATGAAACCAAAAAAATATACAAAATAACAGGTGTCTGTCAAGCATCTGCAAAAAAACATCTCTTTTCAGAGCCAACCTCAAAGGGGAAATGGGGCACACTTTTTAAATTTATCACGCTCAGATTTTCGATATGTCCGCGGACATGGTGTAGTCTGCGGACACCGCGTATTACAAACAGGGATTTTGTGGTGGATATGCATGCAAATGAGAAAGAGTAGAGCAAGGGATTGGTCAATAAAGTTTACTGGGTGTGTTGTGTAAGGAGAGAGTTTGTCAGGAAGTCTTTTTCTTGAGAGAAGAACAGATAGGTATGGCTGTGTGTTTTAGAAAACAGATTATCTGGATTTTGGTAGACTCATGGATACATTGGCTGGAGGTACATGCAGAATGCTGTGGAGTAGCTGCAGATCTTGGATTCCTTCATGTGGAAGTGCACTGGCATGGAGTGCGTGGAATGAAGTGGCTGGACTTGGTACCTCTCTGTGCTACTTTGGAGACACAGCTTCATCCAGACATAATTATAATTCATTGTGGAGGGAACAGTTTAGGACATGTCTGGAATTTCTTTGCAATCTGAAATGAAAGAAGGACTCTGGAAGGTCATGAACATGTTTCCAAATTCCCCAAGTAATTTTTTCTCGTATTGCGCAGATACAAATGTGACTGCGTTCTTCTTCATTTGGTCCACAAATGGAGAAAGCGAGGCGCAATGTCAATAAGGCTGTTTGTGCCTTTCTAAGAGATGTTGGTATGTCCTCTTTTCACAATGAAAATATTATGTTTCGTAGCACATACATTTTTCGCAGAAATGGAGTCCATCTTACTTATGCTGACAATCAGATTTTTCTGAGAAATGTACAAAAGGCATTGCGACCTATTTTGGAATTACAGCCATCCATTTTGCAGTAGGTGTTGACCATTTGAAGTATTTCAAACACAAACACACACCCTAAAAGGCTATTTTCAGAGCCACCACTTCCTCCCTGAGAAAAGTGCAATGGTTATGATAGGGCAGCACACCCAAAAAATAAATGTCCGCGGACTTCTAAAAAATGCACAGGACCCTGCTCCATTTATTTGACACTTCTATTTTTAAACTGTGAAAGGCAGCTCTGAAAAGAGCCTTTTTTGGAGGGGGGGGGGTTTGTTGTTTTATATTTATTATTTTCTTTTTTTTACACACGACACACTAGGAGAGGAGTGGAAAGGAGGGTAAGGAAGGCACACCAACCACTGGTATAAGAAAGGGCAGGTTGAGAGAGGAAGATGTAGGGTGGGCCTTATTTAGGTAGGTAGCAGACGGGACTTATTTAGGTAGGTAGGAGACCTTCGCATGCTCCTTGACCGCAGTCTCGAAGGCACTCCGAAGACTCTCCCCCCTGCAGAGTACTGCGTCGCAGTACATACACAATATTGTGACCCTCGAAAGGTAAGGGTCAACAGCATCATGGATGGCCTGTGAGGCAGCTGGAGGGATGCGCTGTGCCACAGGAGTGTCTCTTGTGGTGACAGGAGCTGAAACGGAGGATGTTGTAGAGGAACTCAACCTACTACGTATATCACAAGGTACAACCTTGCGAACGGGCCCACCATGGAACGACCTTAGGTGTCGCTTCATGGATGTTGTACCAAAGCTGTACGAACCAGGCCTCCCATGACTCAGCACCATTTTGCACTGGTTACAGGTGACTTTGTTTCCACGTGCTTTTGGCAAGTCACCATGAATGATAAACAACCGCCACACCCAAGACTCACGGCGAGTGCTGGTAGTAGGGACTTCCATTACCTCATCCTCTTCATCCACCTGCTCTACATCCTCACACATGTTCCCCTCTGCAGGCCCTTGGGGAGGTGTTGGTGGTGGAGGGGGTGGGGCGGTGCTGAGGCACTAGTAGCACCAGCTGGAGCAGCAACCATAGATACCATCAGGTCTGATGATGGGAAGCAGCAAGAGCAGCAAGATCAGCAAAAGCTAATATAGACAATGCTCTGTCAGGTAGCCAGAAGTACAATGAGGATGAGCTCTGGGTTGTGGCCTTTTATAGGGGTGCAGATGGGCGCTCTGTGGACAGATGCACTGACAGATCGAACACCCCAAAAAGGCTAAAAAAGTTCCAAAATGTATGTAGAAGGCCAGGGCCATTGTCTGGGACATGTGCAATGGTGAATTCTTACTGTAAAATACTTTGGATTGTCCAAAAAAGTACTTTTAAAATGTTCAGGGACCTGGACAGTGTCCGCAAATCAAGACACATGCTCAGCGTGGGTGCGGTCACATAATGACGTTGCGAACACGTCCGCGAATGGGATGAGTGTTCGTAGGAACGGTTGTGTGTATGCACGCGGGTGTTCGGCGGACAGTGTTCAGGTCCTCAAACTAATTAAAAGTGCGACACACGTGAGACGGACAGTTACAGATAGGCGCGATGTTCGTAGGACTTTTGGGTGTAGTGCGCCTGTGCATAGATTTACTACAGACAGTACGGACAGGTATAGTGACCTTAGGACACATGCATTTTGGTAAATTGCAAACATTCCGGACACCGAATATTTTCTAAGAACAGCTCCATCTTGCTTGCGGACAGTACGGATAGGTATAGTGTCCTTAGGACACCTCCATTTTGGTTAATTGTGGACATTCCGGACACAGAGCGTGTTCTAAGAACAGTTTCATCTTTATTGCGGACAGTACGGACACATATAGTGTCCTCAGGACACCTCCATTATGGTTAATTGCGGACATTCCGGACACCGAGTGCGTTCTAAGAACAGTTCCATTTTGTTTGCGGACAATACGGACAGGTATAGTGTCCTTAGGACACCTCCATTTTGGTTAATTGTGGACATTCCGTACACCGAGTGTGTTCTAAGAACAGTTCAATTTTGCTTGCGGACAATACGGACAGGTATAGTGTCCTTAGGACATCTCCATTTTGGTTACTTGCGGACATCCCAGACACCGGGTGTGTTCTAAGAACAGTTTCATTTTGATTGCGGACAATAGGGACAGGTATAGTGTCCTTAGGACACCCCCATTTTGGTTAATTGCAGACATTCCGGACACCGGCACTGTCCGTGGACACCCTAACTGCCTTTTTTTTTAAAAAAGACACAAAGGACTGAATTAAACCACACATAATATTTTTTTTATTATATACAGATATAAAATTTATGAAAGAGACGGGGAAGCAGAAACTGACACAAATACAGGGGAATTAGGGGTTTGGAAAGGATGGATGGGAGGGGATGAAGGGATGGAAGTCTCATCATAACGATTTTCTTGGTGGTGAGGGTTTGGGGATAGTTGACTGGGACATGGAGAGGGGCTGCATTTTGAACTTGTTCAGTGTTTATATGGCATGATAGAACAATTTAAGATACCCCCTGAGTTTTTGGGTAGTGTTGATGTTGTCTGCGTCCGTCCGCGGATATATGCACAGTCCACAGACATCAAAATCACTAGCTGAGGGTTCAGTATGTTCTATGTTACATGTATATAAAGTAAGGGAATCCAGGTAAACATCTTTTAAATTCACAGTATGAATATGTATATTCAGTAAAATAAAATTTGATAAAGGGAGGTTACGGTTAAGTTGCGCTATTAAAAACGTATGAAATTCAGTAAAAAAGCTTTGTTAAAGGGACGTAATGGTTAAGTTGCGCTACTAAAAACCAATGATCCTTGACATTTTTTTGTCAACATTATAATAATAATCCCTTGTACAGACTTTTCATGAAAAGTAAATGCACATGTGATGTCATCAATGACATTTGTGATGTCATCTTTGATGTCCTGGGTGTTAGTCTTAGCAATGCACGGTGGTGGCGCGTGTTATGGTTGCTTAGCTTACCATAACTAGCGAATTTCAGGGGGTTTTTGGTTTTACTTTGAGCCATAACGTCCCTTTAACAAAGCTTTTTTACTGAATATTCTTATTGTTTAAGCGCCTTACATGCAAACAATAAATAAATAAGCCTGATTAGCAGAATAACCTTTTAGAAACTGAATCATCTGCTTCATTTTAGGTATTCAATAAACATTAAAAAAAAGATTGGGTTATTTCACCGGTTCCATGTCATTTCATCGCAGGATGTGTTTTAGCAGGCTTTTTTACAGCAGATTTTTAATGAAAAAAACTAATCAAATTTTTATTTTCATTATTTTTGAGGGGGTTCCCTCCCAATCCCCCATCCCCTTTAATTTTTTTATATATCCCTGAACACCCACACCCAAAATATTATATATATATATATATATATATATATATGTAAAAAAAGGACTGGAAACCAATCCGGGTTACATCGGCACTCCGGCTAAGATGAAAGCGAAAGGCTGGATGTCTTCAATAAATCCACACACAGGCTTGTGTACCGTGCAGTCAAAGTGTCCTTTATTATTTAAAATACATGGACAAAGGAGGCAGCAACGGTCTTGGGTGCAAGAAAGGAACAACGCGTTTCACCCTACTCGGGCTTCGTCTGGTATGTGACATAGAGAGAGGACTGTAGTATTAAAGAGAAAAGTGTATGAGTCCTTTTTCGATGTTTTGCACTTAAGTAAGGTAACAAGTAGTAGACAAGAATGCAGCCATGTTGGAACCTGCATGACCACCCATTTCAGTGCTTTCATGAGAGACACAGTGTTTTTGTAAACACTGTAGCAGTTTGAAACATATTTGTTTATTCAAACCAATTATCCCATGTGGGTAAGGGATGGACAAAATGCCTGAAATTACTGATATTGAATCGTGTAATTTCATCTTAGTGTTTGCCAGTATCAATGAAATTGGGAAAGACGATTGTGCATTGTCTTCTATTGTACTGGGTTTGTTTATTCAGCCCAAGTGGGCCGACACAGTGTCTCAGCATGAACTGAAATGTGCTGTCAAAAAAGTTTACAAAATACATGTTGCAGACATCAAAATTGAAATATACAGATGTTTCATTAGTAATAAAGTGCTATGTGCTATGTAAACATTGAAGGACTATTGATTGACAAAGTGCTGAGTGCTATCAATAAAGTGCATAATAAAAAGTGCATATTGCAAAATCGCAAGTGGTTGGGAATTTGATCTAGAGGCTGTATGTAACCCTTGCGGGTGCCTCTATGGTATATTCTATCCTACTCTGATCTCATCACCTCCATAGAAATTGATTGAAAAACGCTAAAGGCGCTAAAAGACGTTAGAAAAATGCTAAAAAACGAAGTAAAGGGTAAAGGGTAAGGAAAGGGGCGGGGGGAGAGGGAGAGAGAAAGAGGAGGGGCATAAAACTATCATTAATATATATCATAAGTATCAAAAATATTAGTATTAAAACACATAAATTGATCTCATACAGCGCAAATGGGCAGTGTGTTACCCTCGCGGGCGCCCATATGCTGCGACTTGAGGCTATATGTAACCCTTGCGGGTGCCTCATATATCGGTCGATTCCGCTGTACATAACTATACTAAGAAAAGACATACGGTCCATGATATATATTGTGAATATTCATAATAAAACATATAGGTTGGTCTAATATATACACATAGGCAGTGTGTTACCCTTGCGGGCGCCTATATATTGTGACTGTGCCAACCTGTATATTTAGCAATGTAGTCAAAAGTAATTAATGCAGATGCAAGAATAAATGTTGCCTTTTCAAATTGTTATACGGACATATTTTGAAAGAAGTTAAGGTGCTTGATGTGGTATGTTAAAATTACACCTTATAATTCTAGTACAAACAATTTAAAATATTTAAAAAAAAACCACAATGTATGAATATATCATTTGATGAAAAAATGGAACCTATGACTTAAGATTAAGGTGCATAGTGCTGGATGTCACATTCATGTGTCGGTGTTTTATGCCTAAAGTTTTTAGTGGATATGGGACATGATATTTTTAACATTCAAATTATTGCCCTCTCCCATACATCAATCCCATCGGTTACATTTGAAACAATCCTGCGGTTGATGCACGTTGTTTTGAGGAGACTTGCGATACAATTGACAACTAAATGATAAATGCACTTTACATATTGATAAAAACAGCACTTGGTAAAGCTAAAGATAAAACATCCTCTCCCTAGGCTAAGTTGCTAATTTAAAATGATTGGTGATATAAAAGAACACACAATCAAAGTGAAAAGTGCTTGCAGGGAAAACTGTGCAGGGATGCACAGGCGTCCAAATCAGCCTCAGTTTCCTAAAAACCTTATTTCATTGTGCATACACACCAAATAAACAAAATATACAAAAAATGCAAATAATATATACAGAAATTTCAAAAATGCTGAAAGTTTGGAAAGGTTGGGAAGGGCTCAGGTCTATCAATGATTAAGATTTTGGAGTCTTTGAATGTTTAGGATCCCAAAAATGCATATAATTCTTTGTCACGATTGTGACCTCCTGGATACTTGGTATTAAAATCTACTATATTTCTAGATTCCATTTGTCTGAGTATTCGCAGTCTGTCCCCTCCCCTTGGGTGAATTTTAGCTGAGTCAATAATGAAATACTTAAAAGAACTGATGTCATTTTGATGTACCTCTTTGAAATGTTTGGCAAGTGGGTAGGACATATCATGGTTTTTGATTGCACGTAGATGTTGCAATATTCTTAGCCTGGCTTCTAGTTTAGTGCTACCTACATACCATAAATTGCAGGAACAAATAATCACATAGATGGCAAATTGTGTAAAACATCTCAGATCTTGTTTGATTTTAACTTCTTTCTTCGTCCGAGGATGTAAGAACATATTCATGTTTATTCCATGGCGACATGCTTTACATTTAGCACAGGTAAAAAAAACGATATTTCGGTAGGTAGCGAGGTGTTAGTACTTTGTTTGGGCGATCGGAACATGCTAGGTGATAGTTTACTTTGTATAGAAGGTGGTTTTCTATAAGTCACAGTGGCATGTGTTGGCAAGTGTGGACTGATGTCCTGGTCTCGTTTCAAGAGATGCCAATGTTTCTTTAAGATCTGTTTAGTTTCCTTTGCTCCAGAGTTGAAAGTGGTAATGAATCTGAGTGCGCAATCTTCATACGTTTGATCCTTTGTTGAATTTTTGATTGTGCTTCTTTTGGCTAGAATCATCTCTCGGGTTTTCTTGCAGGTTTGATCGTAGGCTTTGTTTATAACTGTTGTCTTATAGCCTCGGATTGAGAATCTAGCTGCAGTTTTTTTGGCATTTTCTTCCCATATTTCATTCTCACTACAGTTTCTTTTTACCCGTAAGAACTCTCCGTATGGAATACTGTTTTTGAGACATTGTGGGTGCGCACTAGTTGCATGTAATAGTGTGTTAGTACTTGTTTCTTTTCTGTGCAGTTCTGTGCTTATGCTGTTTCCGACGATTTTCACCTTAATATCTAAATAAACTATTTCTGTTTTACTGTGATGTTCCGTAAATTGTAAATTCTTCTGATTTTGATTCAGAATATGAAAGAAAGTTATCCATTCAGTGTTCGTCCCACTCCAAATAATAAATAAATCATCAATGTATCTTTGCCACATGATTACTTTATCTGTGTGTTCTTTGTAGTTGTCATTATGAAAAGGTCTTCTTCCCATGCACCCATGTATAGATTGGCAAAGGTAGGAGCCACTGCTGTACCCATTGCCGTGCCACAGATTTGATTATAATATTTGAAATCAAACATAAAGGTGTTGTGTGTTAAAATGAAAGAAAGCATATCCAAGAGCATAATAGAGTGTTCTCGAAAACTCAACGATCTAGTTGACAGGAATATTTTGACTGCTTGCAAACCTTTTGAATGAGTAATGCATGTATAAAGGGAAACAATCTCTAACGTAACCAAAAGAAAGTTAGATTGCCAAGGAATATGTGCAATCTGGTTCAAAAATGCTGTGGTATCTTTTGTATATGAAGGTAAAGTTTCCACAAAGGGGAACAAAAAATTATCAACAAATTTGGAGGTATTTTCAAATAAAGAGTCTATTGATGCCACAATGGGTCTTCCAGGTGGTCTGATCAGGGATTTATGAATTTTCGGTATAACGTGTATGATTGGAGTTTTGGGATGGTCTTTGGTTAGATATTGTTTCTCTTTAATGGTAATAAGTTCCAAACCATACCATCGGTCCAACATGATGTCATATTGTACTTTGTACTCTGGGTAGGGGTTACAGGGCAGTTTAACATAATTACTAGTATCATTTAACTGCCGAGCTGCTTCCGTCTGATAGTCCTTAACACCAAGGACTACCACATTTCCACCTTTGTCCGAGGATCTGATAATGATCGATGTGTCCGCTTGTAAATTTTCCATAGCTGTATGCTGCGATCTCGTCAAATTCTGAACTGTGCTTCGTCTGATCGTCATTTTTTTGAGGTCATCTATAACAAGATCTTCAAATAGATCTATCGTGGGACAAAATAGATTGGAGGGATTGAATTTGGACTTGTTTTCATGCCACTGGGAGCTGCCATACAGGTATCTATTTCTGTTGGTAATTCGATTTGCCACTTATCTTGTACTGCATGTTGAGGAGTCTGTGTAATCACCTTCTCTCCCAAGTTTACAAGGTCTCTTAAGGCTGGTATGTCACTGATGATTAGATGTGAAGGAATTATGTTAGGTCCAGGCATTGACACGTTGTTCAGATTGGCATGAAATTTAGTCAATCTTAGTTTGCGGATAAAGCAATATAAATCAATTCTTGCTTGGGAGTAATTGAAGTTGTCTGTGGGGCAAAAAGTCAGACCTTTTCCTAGTACTTCCTGTTCGTGTTGAGTTAGGGGTCTGTCTGATAAGTTAATTACTTGCATTGTATCCTTTACTGAATATTCTTCTTGGTTTTGCCAGAGCGTGTCAGACAGCCTGTCGATTGCTCTCCTTTTCTTCCTCTTTCCCCGGCGCCCCCTTGTAGGCCTCCTTTTGCTGACGTTGTTTTTTGAAATTGCTTGTTTTTGTTTGTATTTCACACTTGTGTTGTTTTTCCCACTTGGTGTAAAAGTCTCATTTCCTCTTAAAAAATCTAACCTAATAGGAGTGTCCTCACTGCTTGAGTTTGAGACATATGTGGAAGTGCTAGCGTCTTCTTCAATTTCTGATTCTATCAGACTCGCATTTTCATCATTGACCTCTGCCTTTTTTTGAATGATTTTGCGAACATTATCATATTTTCTTGCAAATGTATAAATACGACCTGTGGCATAGTCTTCTTTGTCTCTTAAAAACTTTCTTTGTTTGCGTTCCTTTATTTCTTCTTCATATTTGCTAATATTGGTTTGCATTTGGGTCTTTATTTTGCTTGCTGCTTCAGCATCTGGACCATTGTATACGTCCTGCTCAAGTATTTCAATCTCCTTGAGCTCTTTGGTTCTATCACTTTTAGCATATTTAACCAATATTGTCAACATTTTAAAAGAGCATTCACTGGTGGCTTCCCACCATTCATTTAGCATACCCGGTCTGGGTCTTCATATGTTGGTATAGTGAAAATTCTAAGGCCTCTAGGCATTCTCCGATTGTCCATATATATATTTTTTTCCAAACCCCCCCAAAAAAATTGATTGATTTTTTTTGGCAAAAAAATCACAGTAAAAAAACCCAGCAAAAAAACATCCTGCGATGAAAGGACGTCATACCATTTCACCATCATCAGATGGTAGTGCATCACTTTTTATATGTATGTAGGTGATATATATAGTTCAAACCTAGCTTCCGATCTGTTGAGAAAAGGAAGAGGGAGGGAGCCAGCCTGATGTAAGCAGGGAGGTTGTGCTATAGTGTGGATGCGTAGTAGGACGATTATTGTTTTCTGGTCTTCCCTTCCTAAACTTCATGGATTCCAGTCTGGTGATATCATGGCTCTTGATGTTGTGCTGACCTCCTGAGATGGTGATTTTTCAGATAAGTATGATGGCATCTGGGATATTAGATCTTTGTAGGTGATGCAGGTTGTCTTGAAAGTGATGCAAACTTAAAGAGGTAAGCAGTCTAGCTCCTTGAGAGTGCAGTAAATATGATTGGTTTTCTTCAGTCCTGCAATGAGGCGTATTGCAGCATGCCGGACAGCTTTTTGATGGGTCAGAGTAATGTTTGGGACACCTACCAGGAGGACATTGCCAACATCTGGATGGGAGTGCATGAGGGACTGAACAGCAGATCTGAAATCTGAAGCTGGGATGAATGGATTCATTGAATTGGGAGCAGGATTGAGAGCTGGCATCTTGCTGTTTGTTTCTTCTTGAAGATTTGTGTTTTTCAGAGATGTGTGCTATAAGGTAGAGGTTGCAAACAATGATGCAATCGTGGAACTAATTATTAAGGGTGAGCTGGGGGAAAAGATGTTGAGATCACTTTGTGTGTATTTGGGGGTGTTCCTGATGAGGATTAACCTTGTTTTGGGAGGTGTGCACTTCAAGTAGGCACTAGACATCCATGCTTGATTGATGATGGAGAGGAAGTGTTTTAATTGGTGAATGTCATCAAGGCAGTTGACCTTTAGGTGTAGCAGTGTGCTAGCGGCATTCTGGGGAATTTTGATTCTGAATGCAAATAGGTTGGCGTCCAGTGGCTCCAGATGGAGGTTGATGACGATGGTATAGGATGGATATTTGTGGGATTCTGCAGGCTACTGGGTCTTATTGCGGTCTGCACATGTCCATCTTGATGAGATGGTGTCTATTGATGAGGTAGCGGTCAAACCAGAGCAGGAAAGGGGGTAAGGGTGTTGAGTAGCACTTTGTGGATGACTGTTTCAAATGCTGCAGAGACCTCGAGAAAGAACAGGAAGAATGGATTGCCCATGTCCATGAAGAAGAGTGCCTTTTCGATGACCTAGATGGTGCAGGTTTCTGTGCTGTATCTTCATCAGAAGTCAGACTGGTGTACTTGAAGTAGGTTGTTTTGGACAATCTGTTTTGGTGTAGTTGGAGTGTGTCAGTTTTCTAGATGACCTTGCCAGTGAAGGATAGAGGGGTGATGGGGTGGTAGTTTTCTAGTTCATCCAGGTTGAGTGAGGGCTTCTTTACTACCATACTCCATAACAATGCATCAACCTACTCTAGGAATTCCTGGTACATGCAGCTGCTGCATGGCTTCTCAAGATGATTTCTTGCACCTAACTTGGCATTGCCCTAAAATTAGCCTATATTGGGAACAGGTGGGCTTAACTGTAAATGTGGTTGCCAATGATACAACAATATACAACTGACACCAAGGATTAGGCTCCTGGAGGCTATTCAGCAGAAACATGTGATATGACAATGCTTTCGTAGCACAGCCTGAGTGGTAGCCATGCGTTTGGAGACCAGGAAATGGTGCAGGCGGCCTACAATGTCACCTTACAGAGTGTGATGGGCATTGGGAACCTACATTGGAGCTGTGTAGCGAGTGTGAGGGCTTGCATTGGGATTAACTAAATTCTACTTGCACACCATAAGGGCATTTGGTTGGATGTGAGAAACATTGTGTGTCTTAAAAGACGCTTGGGTATTCCTCTAATCAAAGAACCGACCCTTGACCCAGCCAACCCGTCCAACTATAGGCCGAAAACAACGGTACCCTTTCTACTAGAAATATTGGATAGAGCAGCCTACCTGCAAATAGAGGCGTATCTAGAATATTGGATAGAGCAGCCTACCTGCAAATAGAGGCGTATCTAGAATCCAACAATCTATTGGGACTAAGGCAATCCAGTTTCCGACCAAGACACGGCAAGGAAACTGCCTTGATAGATCTCACCACTCAAATTCAAGTCTTAAAAGACAATGGTAAACTAGCAGTCCTCTTACTGCTTGACCTGTCAGCAGCTTTCAATTTGGTTAACCACCAAACGCTATGCCACCATCTGAAATCTGCAGCACATTTCTCTGACTCAGCCACATCTTGGATCAGCTCCTTCTTGGTGAACAGAACTATGAGGGTCTTCTCTCCAACTGACTCTGCTGAACCTTCCTTTGTGGCGTACCGCAAGGTTCTTGTGTGTCCCCCACACTCTATAATGTCTTTACGAAGCCCCTATTCGATATTCTTGACTATCTGGGTGTCATGTATACTATGTGGACGACACCCAGATACTCATTCCAATCTCTGGAGACTATGCAACTGTAAAGTAGTGAGCCAGAGACAAGAAGTTAAGTTAACCAATAGTATTTTATTCTTACAGCTCACCAATGGTTAAATGGTTGTGTGCAACCGGTCTTCTCCTTAGCCAATTAACTTCACTTAAAGTTCATATCGAAAAAAAAAAAGGGTCTTCCAGGCTGCTCGAAACAAAACAAACTCAAGGATTGCAATATTGCTTGTCCACAAATGAATGCAGTTCAAAACATGGAGAACACAGGAATGGCAGCCTTTCTTTTGTTTGAGAACAGCCGTTTGTACCTTGAAACCCTCTGGATGAAAACTCCTCTTCTTAAAGTATCATGTATTCAGGACTCGAGCACGTTTACTCCACATGCCTGAATGGTTCAGAGCCTTCTTGTTCAAGCTCTGTTGCAGGTGCTCAGAGACAGCCGTTCCACACTGGCCTCGGGCTGGAATTCAGTAAATAAACAAACTTTCCTTTTTACGCTGACTCAGGCGTCTTCATCTGCTGCGCAGTCGGATTTGACTACAGGTCCGGTATGGGACACTCCGGTGAGATTTCCTTTTTACTCTAATATGCCCACCGATATGGGCTACTGTCCTCGTACCATTCCGAGTCCACTCTGTCAGCCTCCTTCCACTCCTGCAAAAGAAGAGACAAGTTGAGCTGTTTTCCGATGCTTTTAACCCCGGTGAGTCTCCTGCCCAGCAATTAGCGTTGGGCGTTCCCAGCCCTGGGCTCCTTACACCTGAGGCAAATTCACCTCCTCCCAGCTTCAACTTCACTTAGTTAGCCTTGTATTTAATCCCCGCCTGCCCGGAACCGCCATTATATGGAAACGTGGTTTTTCGTCTTCCTTGTCTGATTTCTATTCCCATTTTCTGGCTTTTGTTTTGATTATGTATCCGGTCGGGCATTCTGGGATAGGTAGTTTGTGTCTTTTCTCTTGTGTCTCTTAGATTTGTTTTGTCCGGTGTGATAGTTGATTGGTGGGGCATTCTGGGACATGTAGTCTGGGTTTTTAACTGTTCCCGCGTGACTCTTAAACTTGTCATTATATGGTCCGGTGTGATATTAGTCTCATACCCCTCCCTCCTGTTTTGTTCCGTATTGGCCGCTACTGGTTCCCCATCACATACTCCCCCCAAAGACTCATGCCGTTCAGGCATGTCAATGGCTCTGGATAGATAGTCCGCCACCAATTGATACCTTCCAGGTTTGTGAACTGTTATGAAGTGGTATGGTTGTAAAGTCAAAAACCACCGTAGGACTCTATGGTTGGAGTCTTTCTGGGTTGCCAACCATTTCAGTGGAGCGTGATCAGTAAAGAGGGTGAACCGCCTTCCCAGTAGGTAATATCTTAGTGTCTCTACTGCCCACTTAATTGCTAGGCATTCCTTTTCAAGAGTAGAGTACGGGATCTCATGTGGAAGTAGTTTCCTACTGATGAAGGCTATAGGACATAGGTCTTGTTCGGTACTCTGTGATAGTACTGCTCCCAAACCACATCCTGAGGCATCTGTTTGCAAATAGCTCTTTGGCAAAGTTAGGAAAATGTAGAACGGGTTTGGCGGAAGTAATTTGTATTAACGTTTGAAAAGCCTGTTTTGCCTCAGGGGATATTTGTAGGGGACGGTTTGTTTTCAGAGCGTCCGTAAGGGGGGCTGCTATGGTTGAGAAATGAGGCAGGAACCTCCTGTAGTACCCCACGAACTCTAGAAAAGCTTGAATTTCTTTTCTTGTTTCCGGCATTCTCAACTTTTGTATGGCTTGAATTTTGTCTATCAATGGGGTTACGATACCACCTCCAACCTCATACCCCAGATATTTGGTGGTTTGGGTAGCCAGTTCCGATTTTTTTGGGTTAATATGTAAACCGGGCTCTTTTAACGCCTGTATTACTTGGGTTAAATGTAACAAATGTTCAGTCCACGTGTTACTGAAAAGTATAATGTCGTCTAGATATGCAGCCGCATATTGTTCATGTGGTCTCAGTATTTTATCCATTAGTGCCTGGAAAGTAGCTGGAGCCCCATGTAGCCCAAAGGGCAAAGCCGTAAATTGGAACAGGGCCTTGGGTGTGGCAAAAGCTGTTTTCTCCTGGTCAGCAGGTTCGAGGGGAATTTGCCAATAGCCTTTTGTCAAGTCTAGGGTACTCAGGTATGTGGCCGAACCAAGTCTTTCTATGAGCTCATCAATTCTGGGCATTGGATACGCTTCATACCTCAAAATGGCATTCAGCTGCCTAAAGTCCATACAGAACCTGGTGGAGCCGTCTGGTTTTGGCACATAGACGACTGGAGAACACCAGGCACTTTTTTGAGGGTACAATGGTTCTTAGTGAGAGCATCTCTTCTATTTCTTTGGCGATCTCCCCTCGTTTTGCCTCCTGAATTCGGTACAGTCTAAGGCGTACCGTTTTCCCTTCCTCCGTGGGTATGGCATGGGTTGCCAAATGGGTTCGCCCTGGTATACCAGAAAAGGTTTCGGCTACTGGTTTCAATGTAGCAAATAATTCTGTTCTTTAGTTCTCATTCAATTGTTCCCCCAATTGTACATCCTGTATGCTACTAGTTTGGTTTGGGACCAATTGTTCTGGGATGGACATATCTGATAAGGTTGAAAACAGCACACTTTGGGTTCCTTCTTTCCACAGCTTGAGTAGATTGATGTGGTATTTTTGATATTTGTTTTTCCGTTCGGGTTGTTCCACCTCATAGTTTACTGGTACCAGGATTTTGGTTACCCGATAAGGCATATGACATTGGGCCAGCATTTTGTTAGTGTGGGTAGGCAATAGTACCAGTACCTTGTCACCTATCTTCAAGGATCTGGGTCTGCTTCCTTGGTCATAATACTTTTCTTGCCTTTCTTGTGCTCTACCCAGGTTTTCTTGAGCGTAGTCCCTCAGTTTCCCCAATTGCTCCCTCAGGTCGTGAACATAGTCTGTGAGGGATGTTTCTTCTTGTTGTTCCCAATTGTCCTTTAGTAATCCCAGCACCGACTTTGGTTGTCTTCCGAATAACAGCTCAAAAGGGGAATACCCTGTGGACGATTGGGGTGTATCCCTTAGAACCATTAGTACCCATGGCAAAACCCGTCCCCACCCCAATCCATTAGGGCTGGTGGCTCTCTTTATCATCTGTTTAATGGTTTTGTTAAATCTTTCCACCAAACCATCTGTATGTGGGTGGTACACTGAGGTTTTTAGGTGATGTATACCTAGGGTTTTGAACACTTCCTTCATTACAACTGACATGAAATTGCTCCTTTGGTCTGTCACGATCTCAAGGGGTATTCCCACCCTAGCAAAGAAGGGTAATAGTACATTGCACACCTGTTTAGCTGAGGTTCCTCTCAAGGGGAAAGCCTCAGGGTATCTGGTGGCGTAATCCACTATTACTAGGAGGAACCTAAATCCTCGACTAGAGGGTTCTAATGGTCCTACTATGTCCATTCCTATCCTCTGGAATGGCTCCTTGATCAGGGGCATTCGTTGCATGGGTACTCGGGCTGGTGTGTGGTTGCTTGTTTTCTGACATATGACACACTCCTGGCAATATTTTGCTATATCCGCGTATATTCCAGGCCAGTAGAAGTTCTGTAACACCCGTTTCCCCGTCATATGTTCTGCTAAGGGACCTCCTGTGGAGTGATCATGTGCTAGCTGAATCAGCGTCTTTCGATATGACTGGGGAACCAACAGTTGTTCCTTTTCTTCGTTATTTGTTCCTCGGGTCACCCTATAATATAGCCCTTGTTTCTCCTTGAAGTATGGAGTGGTAGCTGGGGTTTCCCCTTTTGTTTAAGGCTTGTTCACGGGCTCGTTTTAGGGTTTCATCCAGACCGGATTAATTCCGGAAGGATGGCAGATGATCCCCCACTCGCCAGTCTATGAGGGCAATATCCTCTTCTTTTTCCCCGTTCTGTTTATTCTTCCTTTTTTGGTTCTTGGTGAGTTTTCCCCTTATGTCCCTTCCTCTTATCTCGGTTTGTGAAAAAGGGGCTTCCTTTAGCCATTGATCAAACTCAGGAATGTCTGTTTCTATTAGGATGGGAGCGGGTAGGGTAGGGATAATGGCCACTTTAACCGGTAGTTCCTTCCCCTGTAACCCTAACACCACTTCTTTTGTTGGGTACCCTTTAATATCCCCATGTACACATTTAATGTCAATAGATCTCACCTGTCCTGGATCTGGTTTGCTCACATGTGGTTGTATGGCCGTCTGTCGACTTCCGCTATCCATCATAGCTTGTTGCGGATGTCCATCCACTGTTACCTCTATCACATAAGGCAGCTTCTTCCGATTTCTATGCTATTGTAAGGTCCCTATTTCCATGGGTTCGGTCTTGTTTCTCTTGGCACAAAACCGGGCAATGTGCCCCCATTCCCCACATTCTAAGCATTGGGGCGTCTGTCCTTTCATTAGGTGGGAGCCGTTATTGGTTTTCAGTTCAGGTCTTGTTCTCTGCTCCGGGGCACCTCCCCGGTTGTTACCGCGCAAGGAGGGAAGATCATGGTGGTGCCTTGCTGGTATCGTTGTAACATTGCGAGGGGTTCCAGCTTTTTGGTAGGCTGTGGCTACATCAATAGCTTCAAACAGGGTCAAGCGGTGATGTTGCTTAACCCACCTCTGGATGGTCCCTGGTAAGGCTTCAATGAACTGCTCAAGCATTATCTTCTCTTTTATTTGCCCAATTGTGGCTGTATTGGTTTCTAACCATTTCTACGTTAGGTCTTGTACTCTGAAACAGCTGCCTTGGGCTTTCACCGTTTTTTAGTCAGGTGTCCCGGAATTGGAGCCTATATGATTCATTGTCCATTCTTAGCCTCTCCAGTACGGACTTCTTGATGTCGGCATATGGTGTGTCACCGTTAGGATTGGCCGCCTGATCGGCTCCTTGCATCACTCCCATAAGAAGGGGCGCCAGAAAGAAAGACCATCGGTCCTGGGGCCATTGTGCTGCTCGAGCTATTCTTTCACAATTTAAAAAGAAGAAACTGGGATCATCTCCCGCCTGGTATTTTTGAAGCACAGTAGGGGGTATGGCTGGATGTGAGCGGTGTGCCGCTACTGATTCCCCCAGAATCCTCAGGGCTTCCCTGCCCTGCTCATGGGCTGCAGTTTGTACCTGTAGAGCCTGTTGCAGGGCTCGTCGGTCTGCTTGGGCCCGATGCCCTTGCACCTGCACTAGTTGTTGTAACTGTTGTTGCCCCTCAGTCAATGCCTTTATGACTGCCTCCATGGTTTAGGGTAGACGCGTCTCTGTGAATCCCACTGCTGGCACCACTGTAAAGTAGTGAGCCAGAGACAAGAAGGTAAGTTAACCAATAGTATTGTATTCTTACAGCTCACCAATGGTTAAATGGTTGTGTGCAACCAGTCTTCTCCTTAGCCAATTAACTTCACTTAAAGTTCATATCGAAAAAACAAAAAAAAGGGTCTTCCAGGCTGCTCGAAACAAAACAAACTCAAGGATTGCAATATTGCTTGTCCACAAATGAATGCAGTTCAAAACATGGAGAACACAGGAATGGCAGCCTTTCTTTTGTTTGAGAACAGCCATTTGTACCTTGAAACCCTCTGGATGAAAACTCCTCTTCTTAAAGTATCATGTATTCAGGACTCGAGCACTTTTACTCCACACGCCTGAATGTTTCAGAGCCTTCTTGTTCAAGCTCTGCTGCAGGTGCTCGGAGCCAGCCGTTCCACACTGGCCTCGGGCTGGAATTCAGTAAATAAACAAACTTTCCTTTTTACGCTGTTGTGACTCAGGCGTCTTCATCTGCTGTGCACTCGGATTTGACTACAGGTCCGGTATGGGACACTCCGGTGAGATTTCCTTTTTCCTCTAATACGCCCACCGATATGGGGTACTGTCCTCGTACCATTCTGAGTCCACTCTGTCAGCCTCCTTCCACTCCTGCAAAACGAGAGACAAGTTGAGCGTTTTCTGATGCTTTTAACCCCGGTTAGTCTCCTCCCCAGCAATTAGCGTTGGGCGTTCCCAGCCCTGGGCTGCCTACACCTGAGGCTAATTCACCTCCTCCCAGCATCAACTTCACGGAGTTAGCCTTGTATTTAACCCCCGCCTGCCCGGAACCCCCATTGTATGGAAACATGGTTTTTCTTCTTCCTTGTCTGATTTCTATTCCCATTTTCTGGCTTTTGTTTTGATTATGTATCTGTTGGGGCATTCTGGGATAGGTAGTTTGTGTCTTTTCTCTCGTGTCTCTTAGATTTGTTTTGTCCGGTGTGATAGTTGATTGGTGGGGAATTCTGGGACATGGGTTTTTAACTGTTCCTGCGTGTCTCTTAAACTTGTCATTATATGGTCCGGTGTGATATGAGTCTCATACCCCTCCCTCCTGTTTTGTTCCGTATTGGCCGCTACTGGTTCCCCATCACAGCAGCTGACAGCAAAACCCTTAACGAAATCTACTCAGTAATACAAGCATGGATGGCACAACATGGTCTTTGTCTAAATGACGAAAAAACTGAGCTGCTTCTCCTTGGTACACACGCTAAACAAAAAAACTAAAAACACTGCCTTCAAATTATTTTCTATAGATGGCAACTCCATTACTGTCTCAAACAACACTAAAACTCATTTACCTTGATGCCACCTTATCGTTCTCCAGGCGCTTTATAAATCAATAAATACAAATATCATCCGCATATACTTGTAAACTAATCACCGCCTGCAGGCCGTTCATTTCCACACCTAATTGCATCACACTTGCTAGAACTCTAGTTCTATCCAAAATTGATCATTGTAATGCCCTCTATTTAGGTACTAGCCACACAAACATTAACAAGTTACAAGTAATTCAGAATAATGCCATCAGGGTAGCCCTCAACATCCCCAAGAAATCGCATATTTCGGAGACCAGACGCAACCTGCACTGGCTTCCAGTAAAGCATAGACTATCTCTCAAAACTCTTGCTCTAACACACAAAGCCAGAGCCAACGCGGCTCAAGCTAACACAATGTCTATACCGAGATTCAAACTCCATAACTCGGAAGGAGCTAGCTTTCCTGTACGGGCATCAAAGCTATGGAACACACTCCCTGCTTCCCTTAGATCAGAACCCTCCTTCCACTTATTCAAGCGCAACACTAAGCGCTGGCTTCAGGATTTGGATACAATGACAGTTTAACTTCCTCTATCTTAGACTTGTCGTCTGCCCCACTGTACTTATTGTAAATACTGTACTATATTATTTAACTGTATCTTCCTTTGTTTACTGTATGTAACTGCAACATGTATGTATCTGTAACACGTATGCATCTCCTTATCTACTGTATGGAATGGTAATGTTCTGCAACATGTTTTTAAATTGATGCACCCGTATTCCCATGGGCCTGACTGCGATTTATAAATAAATTAAATACAAATACAAATGCATATGACTTCTTCGTCCACTCAGAAAGAAGATGTGCATTTATCACCTGTCGAAAATGTTTAGACTGCATGGTTATATGCAATACATTTTACAATGATTTTATGTGTTCCGATTGGGGCCTATGCAAAGGGAGGCATGGATAACACCAGCTATATAAGGTGCCCTGTGGCATTTTACCTGACAAATGAAACTAATTATGTAATATATCACTCGATTGTGTTGGTGTCTTTTCTTACTGGGCTGGAATAAATGTGATTCTGTAACCATTCTCGTGCGCTGTTTCTATTATATGGCTGCAAAATTAAATGAACAAAGATTTAAAACAATAAGTGGCTACCCTGACGATCCCTTCGCACCCACTAACATTGTCTTTGGGACCCCGGTTTGCAGATGAAATGTCGGCAGGAGGTACAAAATTGCAACGATCGATGGATCATTGCGATCTGACAGTGGCAGGAATAGCACTAAGGACATGATGGAAGAAGTAGTGGCAAATTGATTTAAGATCTGGGAGTCTGCGGAAGAGGGTGGGCACTGACGCACTGATGATTGGAGAGGGAGAAAGGAATGTAATGGTGGAAGAGCGAGCACAGGATTCCTATAAGAGGAATTACATTCACTAGGTGCCTAATGGGGAGCCGACTGTAAGATGGTGATACTGGGGATTCTAGGGAATGATGTGGGCAGTGGGAGCCTAGATGGGAAAGGGGGGCACTGGGGCATAGTTGGGGATAGGGCACTGTGTTAATGAGTGAGATATTGGGTACTGACATATTGAGAGTGATATGGATGCTTGCAAACAGACTGGGGAGGTGGCGGCCAGAGGACCTGACTGTGGAGGATAGGCAATGGTGGCATGATGGGAAATATGAGCACTGGGTACCTGATGAGAATCTAGCACTGGTGACCTATTAAGGAGGGGCTTTGGAGATTTGGGTTAGGAGGAGACACGGATGAACTGATTTAGGGAGAGGATTTCCACTGTTAAGTACAGGGCAAATTGGAGATCTGATGTCAGTTTTATTTAAGCGACCCTTGCTTTTCTTTCTTTGACTCTTGATCTGAGACTTGGTTGCTGGGTTTCTTCTTGGAGTTTAATCTCTCTTTCTTAATCCTGGATTTTTCTTACTCTCCTGAATCTTGTTCGAACTGGTCTCTTGTTACAGACTTGTTACAGACTCCACTACGGGACCTCGCCTGACTCTCAGCGCTTGGCGAAGCTGCCCCAGCCTCATTCACATGAAGCTCTACACAGGGTTGCTTATTCAATATCGACCCGTATACTTAGGCAACCACATGGATGTTTGTGGCAGCCTGCTCAGACTGTGACACCATTGCACAGCCTATGCCTACAACCCCTACTAATCTCTGGAAGCACAGGAGTTTCCACCCAGCTTCCAGGACAGGGAGACCTGCATATATAAGGCCCCAGAAGAAAATGGTGAATTAGAACAATCAAAACGTCAGTGATCCTCGTGGGAAATTGACTAAATACCACATCTAAGGACCACATTGAATTCTCTTCACTGTTTAATAGACGTCGGACCAGTCTCTTGGTCAGGGATCAGCCACAGCTGACCATTCTTTCTAACCACTGCTACATAGACAGATACGATTGCCTCTGTCCACAATAGCCCGGTTAGGGCTAAATATTATGCCCCACATCAAAAAGGACTTTGTTTTCTTAACTCTACTGGTCTGTTTGAATGTATTGAAAAAACAGTAATTGAAGACAATACTTCACAGCATTGAAACTATGAGATTGTAACATTTATGAAGTAATATTGTGTATACCTCGAGTTCAATTATGACAATCACAAGGAGTCCTTGCATGTTGATTGTACAGACCTGAGAAGAATTGCACCTTTTGCATTGTTCACCTTTACCTTTGCTTATACACACAGTTTTTGACCTGTTTTTGACCTAGCTATGTCATGTTAAAATCATGGTGTTTCTCTCTGTTGTCTCTTTTAACCTGAACACTCGATCTCTTTTTAAGAAAAACTTACAAGATTAGCCACAAAAATAATAAAGAGGCTACCATAAAACCAATCATACTTGATGGTTGTTTCTACACCTCATGATTAGGATTTATCACTAATGCATGGGGTCCCTGGGAAGGTTTAAATCACAAACTGCTCAAAAGTGATTGCAGTATTGAATCAGTGAGGACAGGATCACCCAATGTACACATATCTCAATCCCTCAGCCCATTATATCCTGTCCAACTTTAGGGCTGTCCCTCCAGTTATAAGTCTGCACCTGCATTAGGCAGCAACAGGTTGGAGGAGCAGGCGAGGCCCCACAGACTCCACTAAGGAATGGGTCAATAAAGCAGGTTTGCAGGACGTGTGTGGTATTGTCTTTCCATCTTCAGGTAGTATATGCCAACAGGTTTGCCTGCATGATATGATTGGTGAAAGGTACCTGGAAAGGTTCTAGGAGCAAAGTAGTTCCACCTGCATCCTGTCACAATGTTCACCAGACCATGGTCTCCGGTCCTGAGGGCTTACACTTTTGAGGCCGCTCATGACCTGTAGTAGTTTGTAAGTGTTCTTGTAGAGCCGGCAGGTAAAACTGACATACCAGCTGTTAAAAAGTTAGGAGTCAGGGATGACAGAAACTGCTCCATCACTAACTAGTCCTTCACCTCCTAAATAGTCAACCTATCAAGTCACCTCTCGAAGATGTAGCATATCCAGTTCCCCGTATGATGTTGTGTTTCCCATCTCAAAGAGTCTCAAAGGGAGTCTGCCCCAATCCACCTGAAGCATCTGAAAGGCTGCCTGGAGATCACTGGTGATTAGAGGCACAATGAACTGTGCCCAGCTTTGTTTGTCTCATTTTGCAGCTTCCATGATCCTTTCAAAATTGTTTAAAAAAAAGTTGTCGGCATCGTCACATCGTATGAATTACTGCAGCAGGTCACCGATGATTGGGTTATGGTAGTCTTCCTTTTGCTGTTTTAATACAACTAGTTTCCATGTTACTAATTTTCCAACAAGTGTCCCTCCCGTTGCTGTACTTCTTCAGCTTTGAAATTCATGGAGCCTTTTCATACTGAAACCAACTCCTCTGCATTGTGGAACATGTGTCTATATCCTTGTTGCTGCTCATCTTTGCTTGCTTTTCCTCTTTTCTTTAAAGGTTCTCGTCAGGACATTTTATAGGCTGAGTGATATGCGTAATTATCACCCTGAAAGGTAGACCTTAGTAATGCTCGTCATCTCGGGTGGGCTATTTGAAAATCCACAGAGGAGCTGAAAGTCCCTCTAATGCCAGCTGTGGTTCTCTTAGTGCTAGTTGCGCAGATACGCAGGACGATCACCCTCTTTTTCACCTGCATCCTTAGTGACCTACCTCGCTCTTTCCCTTTCCCGGAATTCAAGGATATGGTTGCAACCTTTGTGGGTGATCTGAGGAGATTGAAGTGTCATTTCGAAACCAAGATGTGATCTCCTCTAAGACTGTCATGGTGTTCCTTGAGGCCGTATCACTTGAACTTAGATATTTGATCTTAGATCTTCATCTAGAGCTATAGCATTGACATTGTGGGACCTAGAGAAACACAGAAGACCAAGGTTGGGTCTTACAGCAGGACTAACTTCCTGAAAGAGATTTTCCCTTCATTCTCTAAATTGAAACCCATGTTATACAGCTATGTACCTTCTCTAGGGACAAAAATCCACTTCTGACACCTCCAGTTACAAAGCCAAGTGGGATCAACACACAAAGATGTTGGATGGGAGGGTCAATAGGTATTCGTATAGCTAATCCATCAACTTTGCTTTCAAATTTCTTTCCCATCTCCCCCACCTTGGTGCATAACCATCCCTCATTTCTCACCCTTTCTCAAAAGGACACTTCCTGACATTGTATTTGCTAAAACCTACCTTAGTGGGACATTTAAGAGTCTTTGATGTCTGGCTGTTCCAGAAAATAAAAATAAAATAAGATGCAACAAGACTTTTAAGATATCTTCTCAAACATCTCTCCAATTCCTAAAATGATTCCCTGAGAGAAATTCAGTCACTAAGAGCCCCGGATTTTAAGTGACCATAGCACCTTTTTCCTTGACTCTTGATCTATGGCTTGGTTTTTGTTCTTGTTGTTGGGGTTTGCTCTCCGGGTTCTTAATTGTGTGTTCTTTTACACTCCTGTGAGGTGTTTAACCTGATCTCATACTACAAATGCACCTGCACCTTCATTGCAGCAATAGGGTGTAGACAGGCCAGGTCCCAGACTCTCCACTAAGGGCTAGGCTAATAAAGCTGGCTTGCAGGCTGTGTGTGGTACTACCTGTCCTCCTGTCTGGGGGACCTACTCCTGATCCCCAATATCCCACCTTCCCCTACCTCTTCGTTACGCTTGGGTAATCTTGTTCCTAGGGAGACCCATTCTGATCTTATACTCCTTCTCCTGTCACTTTCATCCTCATTAACCTCTCCTGTTGCCTCTTTGATTGTTTATCACATGCCTGTTCCTCCACCCCTCCTATATTCTGGTCCACCAGGTGTGGGACATACCTGGGATTCCTCCCTTCTCTGATTAAGCTTTTTTAGGCTATTCCTTCTTTTCTCATCTTGAAGTTACCATGCCTACTTCATATTGTCTCTCTGTCTCCTCCTCTTTAGCTGCTACTCTCACAATGCCTTCCTGCGTTCTTAGTCATCTCTACAACCTCCTTTCTCCAGCACCCTCCTCAAGTTTCACCTCCTCCGGTGTTACCAGCTCTTCCTGTATCACCACCTTATTCTGTACCACCAGCTGTTCCTTTGCCAACACCTCCTCCTTTCCCATAACTCTTCCTGTGATACCACATGCCTTGAATCACAACGTTTACTTGTGCCATCAGTTACTCAAGTTCTCCTACCCTCCCTCCTTCTCTCTGATTTCTCCAACCTCCCTGCCTTTCCTTCCAATTCACCTCCTCCACTCTCCAGCCTTTTCCACTCCAGTCTCCTCCTCTCCTCCCCAGCTCATTCTACCTCCAACTTCCTCCTTCAACGCTTCACCTTCTCTGGACTCCACACTGCTCTGCCGCCTCTATTACATTCTAAAAGGGACTAGCCTCATCTCTTAGGGCCGTCTTAGTTGAAGAGTATTCAGGTGCAAGCCTTCTTGTGTTTAAGGTTGCATATGGTTACTTTATAGCAAGGTGCGACTACCCATAGCCCGGAAGACTCCACCCTGCATTTTGTCATTCCATGGGCCGAGTTTGCATAGAGTTGGTCTGCCTGGAATTGACTGTCACAATGTGCATTAATGGGAGGAGATCCCAGTGCAGGAACCTAGTGCATGGCAACCTTCTCACCCTCCCCACATTCAAAAATATTTGCCAGTAGGGGAGCGAGTTTCTGTCCATGGAGGCTTCAGTTTGTGGGTTCACGCTTATCTTTTTCTTCTATCTTGTGCTCCCTAACTAATGGCTGAGTCTGTTTAAGTGTTCTTGATCTTCCCATGTTACCCAAGTGATTGTGGGGGTTGTCCTAGTGGCAAAAGGATGGTACAAATATCTACCACTTCGGGGGCAGGTTGGTCTTTCAATGAGATATTATTTTGCCTTACGTCACAAGCCCCTGCCATGTGGGCAGATTGTGGTGGGTGGACCAAGAGATCATCCCAATAGCCGCCTCGCCCCCATGAACTGCATCACAGAGCGGGTGGCAGTACTCAACCCTCATGGACACACCGCCTTTCTCCCTAAGGACAAGGAAAGGGGCATGGAACAGACCATACAGCAAATTTGCACTTGCAACAAAAAAGGGCAACATTCGTAATTTTCAAATGTGCCACAAAATGTATGAAAATGCTGTTAAAAAGGTGCAAAATATAGTTTTACCTATATGCCAGTTACTATTCTGAGAAAGAAATCCATGTAACTTCTACTCTTCGGGACTCATAGAACCCGTGGTTCTCACTTATGTAAAACAGATTCCTTTGTGAGAGATTGTTTTCAATCTGTAGGCACAATAAGGACACTAGAAATATAATTGTGTACATTTAGTAGCTAGCTATATCCTTTTTAACTACACTTTCATATTTGGGCTGCAATATTTTCTTTTTCTTGCTGTAAAATGTGGAAATCAGTGGCACTATATCCTGGAGGACTGATTGAAGAACTAACGGGTGAGGGTAGCTAGTGGGGATGTGTGCTGGGATTGCAGAACCATCGAGGGAGTCAGAAACTGCAGTGTTGCAGTCTCCAACCAACTGATATTTTGCAATGGCGTCATACAAGGGGACCAGCCAGGCACTTCCTTCTGATAGATCGCAAATGCCAGGAACACTGTGCAGAGAACAGGACTAACAACCAATCCTCGTTCACACAGAAGGAACCAAACAGCAGCAGTTACCAGAGTGTGTAAGAGGCAAGATGCCAGATGCCCCTCTTGTAAGTTCAATTTGCAGAGCCAGGAAGTGGAGAACAATGTAAAACAGCTGCAAAAGACATTTCAAAATCAGACGCTAACCTCAGCACACTGCGGTCCCCAGAACCACAGAGGAGCGCCATTCTCAATTTGTGAACATGGGAGGCAGCTCTGTACTACTATATAGGCTAGCCCCAATCAAAGCTGTGTGTGGGTTAGGGTTGTGGAATTTCTATAGCCCCACTCCCATGACAAGTACTTTGTTGACAGGGACAAGAAGATTCCACAGCCATATTGTCCTCTGGGCAAGTAAGCAATAGGTAAAGTCTTTATAGGTTTTTTGGAATTCAAAATACTCTTTGAACGATTGAGTACCATGCAGTATCATAGCTACCACGTGTATTTTTGTGACTCGGCTGCATGGCTCCTGTATATTGGTTGCATTGAGACCACATTGGCTTTTCTACATCGACCTGGTATGGCATCCGCAGGTCCATACAAACAGTTGTTGGTAGTAAAAGCATTTCCCCAGTAACAGAGCATACTCTTTCGGACAAAGAACAGAAAAAAAATGTCCCATGATTCCCTTCTTGAACAAAAACAAAACCCAGAATGGATCCAGAGAGGAACATTTTCGATCTAAGAGGCCTTCTATATCATGCCCTTTATAGACTCCCCAGGATGCAGGGGCTGCATTGGCTCCATTCCAAATTTGATCAGTTACTTCCTCTTTCTTTCCTCCTCTGAACAACTCCTCTTTGTGCTGCTGAAGGCGTATAGCGGCTCCCTGACAGCAGTTTGCAAACTGATTAGTAACCTGAAACGCAGGCAAAGGAATAGTGAATATCAACGTGGGTAAAGTGTGTTCAAAACAACATACCAAAATCCTGACCTGTCTATCTCATTCACAGTATTATACCAGAGAGACTGGCTACGCATTAGAATGTTCCTTATGAATTCAATAACTTTAAAAGTAGGTGATACAAGGTACTGTATTAGGGTACATGTTCTATTTACTAAGTCTTCATTATACTGGCATTTAACATGGGTGTGCAGTTCAGTTGGAACACAAGCCTCGCACTTCAGTACTATTTCTAGAGTTCAATCTAGTTCCATTGAGTTAATATAGTCATCTCCTAATGCTTCAATTAGGTCTTCTTTGTTCTTGTATAAAACACGGTCCTGGTTAAGCCACCCTATTAATTCTGCAATAACAGTGGCTCTACTACCATTAGTCTGTTTTTTCACCATCACTCTTGTACTGGTCTCTCAAAAATCATATGCTAGTATATGATCTTCAAAACTTTTTTCTTCCCAAACTAGGGTCTGGTTCACAGAACGTTTTCCTATGGGATTGCAGGCCCCTGGCATTTAAAACAGAACAGCAGTCTTGAGTTGAATCAGAGGTGTAAAATGCTTCAAGGTATATTTCGGGTGTTAAAGTTTGTTTGGTGACAGTAGTTTTATACTTGCAGTAGGGGACCATTTAGAGCACTGGGATTCTGCATTTAAACCATGGATGTAGTCCTCATCTGACCTCTAATTAGGGAGAGTGCTGCAGGGTAGGGAAGGACACCATGGGGTGGGGGTGCATACCAGGCTTGGGAAGAAACCCTAAGTGGATTATATACCTCCTCCGATACAATGGCCATGTTTCTACCTCTGAGGGGGTGACAGTATTAGAGAGGTTATAAGGCTGCATTAGTTCAGAGGAGATAGCACAGACAACATTTAAAATCAGAAGAGAAATGAATAGAACACAATTTTCTTTTCAGGGTTTACAATGGGTCACATGGACCCAAGTCAAGTGCCCTTGACATTTTACATCAGAGATAGATGCGAGCAAAACTTGCAGTGGCGCCTTCCACCACAGAACCAAAGCTGACTTCCTCTGATGTATTTTCACACAGCCCACTTTACCTGGTTGCAGAGAATGTCTAGGTGCAAGTGGTTTTGGGGCAGTACTGCCTTAACCTACGTGTGACAGAAGAAATGAGGGACTTTACGTACCCCAGTAGTCAGACGTCAGTCAGGTGCAGGTTGTCATCAACAGTTATTACGGGTGGGGACAAGGGCGGGCGCATAGGTCTGGCATACAGCACCTCATATGGGTTGAGGCCAGTTTTTCTGTTGAAGAACGTCAACCCAGAAAAATGTGGCATTTTAGTCTTTAATAATAAAGGGACAAATAAATGGGGGCTGCAACCTCTAGGGGAGACCCTAATAAAACATATCCACACTGTTCTATTGCTAGTGTGGCAGCTGTTACTGATATTAAACAAGGTGGCAATCCGCAGCCACTGGGTTAAGTTCTTTACTGTAGAAAGCTATTGGTTTATGGTCTTTGGCATGCCTCTGCATCAGACCAGCGAAAGCAAAACCATTTCTTTCATGACAGTATAAGGTGAACCCCTTCTTGTAGTCAGGGAGTCCTAATACAGGAGCACCAACTAAACACTTCTTTATTCATATAAAGGCTTCCTAAGACTCTGGGGTCCATTGTAGGGGCCTATGGTGTTCACTCAGGTGTACTGTTGTTGGGGCTTGATGAGCTCAGCATATCCTTAATCCACTATCTGCAGTACACAACCATACCTAAAAATGCTCCAATTCATACAATAATCTGGGGTTTCAGAATGTTGTGCACTGCCTCCTTCCTGGAGGGGGCTATTAGAGAGACCTCGGGTTATGCCATGTTCTAAATCTTTCTGCAAACTGTAGTTTAGTCTTAGATGCCGTATGTCCTTTATTGGCAAGAACAGTCAATAAGACTTCTGTGTGAGGCAATTAACAGATCAACCAACATACCGGAGCAGAACAGACCCACTGGGGAACTTTACATCATCCATGTATTTCTTTAGTTGCTGGGAGAAAATGGTATGGGAATCAGTGTACCCCTGGGGCAAACAAGAACATGTGTACTGCATTCCTCTACATGACAATGCAAATGGGTACTGACTAGCCTTGTGCATAGGGACAGAGCAAAGTGCTGAACTTCACTCTACTACTGTGAAGTGGGTGGCATCCGGTAGAATACATGACAGTATTGTTGCTGGGTTTAGTACCACTCGGAATGAAGGGATAACCACTGCATTAGGAGGCCTCAGATCTGGAAAAAAAATGATAGGTGGCCTTCCCCGGCTTTTTGACTGGCATTACTGGGGTGTGGCATGGGCTAGTATTAGGGATGATTATACCCTGATTTAGGAGTGCTTTGGTAACTTAAAGGGATCTACTTTTATCCTAACTAGTTCTGTTGTGTGAATATATCATACGTCATTGTCATGAGTTGACCAGAGAGACAGGTATGGAATGAATCAAGTCCTTTAAATCATCTGACCATTTCACATGGTGGTTCTGAGTACCAATTTCGATTGTGGAATGATAATAATAATGATATGTAAATATGTGCTACATATATCACTTTGGATCAAAGCAATATATAAATATCAAATTAATAGGATTATTCTATGTGCGCCCTGTCATTACTGGTCCAGTTCCAACAGCAGATTGTACCAGGGTTCAAAGGCTTAATGTGTAACTTTGTTATCCTATGACATGTCAAGAAAGTTCTGATGACATGTCATTTTATATCTGGTGACATTAAGGTAAGCAACACAGAACACATGTTTCTAATCAAGTGGCCTTCTTATGTACAATATTTCACAGATGTACCTTGGGTGACAGACCTAAAACACCTCAATGAAGTGATCCTGTGTTTTGTTTGATGTTTCAGGAATCTTTTTGGCCAAAAATTCTTATAAGTAAAATAATGTTGCCATTATTTTTAGCAAGAATTCCGGGAATTAGAAAAGGAACAACCATGCAGTGCCCCACGCCATATGCCTTGCAGCGAAGAACCAGAAAAGCGATGGAGAGAGAGAGCGAAAGCCGCAGCAGAGTTCATATGCAGCCGCCCACCGTGCCACAAACCGCTCCCTAGCACCGAAGTGAACTGCAGCAGAATTGCTGAAAAACCCTTATACCACCAGGGATAAAAGCAACTCTATCAACCACAAAGACTGTAATTACCTTGGGGTAGGCCAGGTCAGTAACCACAACGCAAGTCACTGTACAACATAGACTGCCATTGTTGTTCTGCTGCGGCCCAGCGCAGAGAAAAGGGGCGAGGCTTAACACGCTATTAAAACATTTTCTGTATTTGAGATCTCCCAGGCGGGGCCTGATTGGCCCGAGCCAGACAATCAAATGGAGAACAGGGATTGGGTAAAAAGAGACCCAGGAAAAAGGAAGTTCTGGGTGATTCGGGTGAGGAGAAGATGGTTGTAAACCAACAGACCAGCAGAAGGAAAGATGGTGGACAAGAGCATCGAGGCAAATTGTAGGGCAGGTAAGTTACTGGTTAATGAGTGTAAGTGATACTGCATTGCGAGTGTGCATGCAAGACTAGGGAGTGAGATTATTGGAAGGAGCACAGGGAGTGAAAGTGCAGTGGTTGTGAGCGTGAAAGGTGTGTGACTGGGGAAAAGGTGGGGATGAGTGGCACATTAGTGTGGAGGAGAGAGTAGTCATGTGGAGGAGGGAGTAGTACTGTGGAGGTGAGGGTAGTAGTGTGAAGGACAGAGTAGTAGTATTGATGAGGGAGTAGTGTGTGGAGGAGGAAATAGTAACATCAAAGCGTGGAGGTAAAGTGTTGATGGATTGAGAGGCATCAGAAGAACAGAGAAGGAAACACTGGAAGTAGAAGGAATGAAGGTGGGTGGAGTTAGGAATAGGTAAATGGTGACATGAGAACATCAGACAGAGGGAGAGGAATGGCAGGCATGATAGGAAGAAGACTGAAATGGACAGCATGTCTGAATCCTTTTTAGTCAGCCAACAACAATGATAATGTATGGTCCGTCTAGGAACTTCCTGAGGGAGTCTATATAAGGTTTGTCTTTAGGTTATCCCACAAAGCAAAGGCAGAACCTAGACATTACGGAGAAACCTGCAGTATATACTAATCTGGGTAGGCATGGTCAGGAATGATTGGTTCTTTTTAGAGGAGAGAATGCGGAATGGCCCTAGAACCCTGAAAACCCATTCAATAAAAACCCTAGAACAGTCTCTGGGAGTAGGACTAATCTTTGTGGCACTAGCTAGTGACATCTCCGACCCCCTCTCCACACATCATAAAAGACTTGGTGCAGGTTGCAAGAACTACTTCCAGGACTATAACAAGATGAAATCCCTTTACAAACACTCCCGTAGGGTAATCCAGCCTGACCCCTCCCAACAGGCGTGAAGAGGCTGTGTAAATGGCTGATATTGCTCTTTACAAATTCCGCCCCGCATAAAATGAAATAGCATAACTTATTTGATTACTGCAAACTATAAGGTCTGCAGCCTATGTGAATATGCATGCAAACCCTACACAATTTCTTTGTATTTCTATGATTGAATTGCACATTTGTCTAAATAGTAAGTGTCACGACCCTCGCCCAAAACCCCCTCTGGCAAACCCATTGGCCAGGTAGAGTCAGGATTCGGGCCTCTAGAGCCTGGCATCCTCTTCAAAAGCCCTCATGGGGCCAGTACTGGCGCCTATGGCGCCAGGCTCATACACCATGAAAGACAATGTGCTTGGGAACTACTTTATTGTATTGTGAGCCAACATGGAGGCATCCACATAGCTCGGTTCCTAAGAACCAAGCTATGCAGTCTAGTGTTTTGGGTGTGGTAGCCTAGGGACTACTTTATCTGGACTATTTTGTTGGGAATATTTAAACCACACCCGAGCAAGACAACACGCTTCACGTTACTTTGCAGCTTGCAACGTGACGCTCACCGTGTCCAGCTATTCCCTCAAAAGGAACATCACTTTCAGCAGCATCTTACCTGCAGTCTTCATCTTCAAACACTCGCAGCTACTGAGAACAGCTTCCTGGAATCCGCACGCCTCCCGGACAGAACGACCTGAAAGAGGACAATAGAGGCAACATTAAAGAAAGCAGTAGAGACATTTACAAATTACGAACTGCTCAAAAGGCTTACCTGGCTGGTCGCCTCTCCGCTGGCACCACTCCGGACATTCCACTGGCGCTGAAGAACACCGCGACCTACAAAGAAGGAAAACACAGGTTAGCAAAGGCAAGACTTTGCAGCGCTGCACATAGCACTTACTTACCGCATCATAGCACTCTTAATGCGCCATCATTTACCAGCAGAGCTCAACCAAGCCAGTTTGCCACGCTGAAGCTGCGCATACCTAAGAGAGAAAAAAAGAGACATTTTTAAACAAAGAAAGGCATGCAGGATAGCAACAAAACTAAAGAACAGCAATAAGACCTGCCTGAACAATATCAAACGGGCCGCCGTCAGTGAAGTAACTGGACCGCATTCGCCCAAGAAAGACAACGCAACCCCTGCAAAGAAGGCAGGACGGAGAGCACGCCTAATTCTACCACAAGTTGATGAGAGGGCGCCAGAGGGACTGAAATCATATGGGGGTGGAGGGAGGATACTTACCCCAGTCTGTCAGTCTTTAACACATCGTCCTGTATTTTCAGGCAGAACCTTCCCCGCAGGCCACATCAGGGCAAAGCTGAGAAGCATACCAGCGAGTAACCTGGCTGGGTGGCGTCCCTGTGGATACCAGGGGAGTGTAACAGAATGCAAAGCCAGCCACAACAAATCCACCTGAGCGCCCTGGAGACGTCAGAAATGGACCAATTGGCCCAATTACTAGGAGAGCTTCATGCTGAGGTTCATTCTGCCCAACAAGAGACTAATGCCCTCCGGAGAGACCTAATAGTGACCAAAGAATGCATTGAAGAGATTAGCAGGCAATACAGACGCCTCTACCTGGAAGCAATACAATGATGCAAAACCCTGCCATACCACCCACTCCGGTACAAATCACGTTAACTGGAACAGTGCCCCTGGCACCACCAGAAAGGTTCTCAGGCGACCCATGGAAGTATGCGGCATTCATCAATCGGTGCCGCCTTCATTTTCTTTGTAGGCCTGGAGCATTTCCAAACAACCGAGCTCGGGTAGCTTTTGTCTTATCATACCTGAGTGGAAGTGCAGCAGATTGGTTGGTGCCGTTGGCTGGGGCGTTGCTAGGGGGGGCTAAGGGGGCTATAGCCCCTGATCTTTTGGTTGTAGCCCCGGATAGAATCTCAGGAGCTACAGCCAAAAGACTAGCTAGCCCCCAGTCCCAACAGTTCCGACATCAGCGTAGCCCCAGGTCTTTTCCAGGCCTAGCAACTCCCCTGGCCGTTGGTAACCCATGACGAGCCTCTATTACATGACTTTGGGGGATTTCAGAGAGAAATGGAAAAACTTTTTGCTCGCCATACCCAGGAACAAGCAGTAGACAATGAACTCTTGTCCCTCCGACAGGGGAATCAGGACTTGTTAATGTACATTGCCACCTTCAACAGACTGGTTGCCGAAGCTAGGTGGCCAGAAAATAAAAGAACCACGTTATTCCATCGAGGCTCACAAGGCGAATTAAAGGACGTCTTAGCCCAGGTGGTTGATCCACCCAGAGACTGTGCAGAATTGATAAATCTGGTCGTGCAGCTAGGCCACCGGTTGCAGGACCGAAAGGCAGACCGGTCTAAGATGTACCCTCGGACCGTGTATGTTCGACCAAGGGAAAACACCCCTTGTGTACCTGAAAATGCTGTAGAACCCATGCAGATTGGAGGGATACGGCCTCCATTAACAAAACAAGAGCGGGACAAAAGAAGACAACAACAGCTTTGTTTGTATTGTGGGAAACCAGGACATTTCCTGAAGGACTGTCCAGTAAAACCCCCAAGAAGAACAGTCCGGGCCACAGAGAAGGATGAAGCTAAGGAATCGGAAAACTACCAAGCTCGACAAACAGAGAGGTCAGTTTGTCGAGTGAGAAGAAAGAGTAGCTGACCTCACACTTTGCAATACCAGTGATCTTAATTAACCACCAACAGTCATCAAGAATGCATGCCGTTGAAGCATACATCAATAGCGGAGCAGTTGGAAATTAAATTGATCAAAAACTGGCAGCAGAGATGGGGCTTCCTTTGTGTTCTAAGCCAACCATGGACAAGGTAACCACCGTGGATGGGACAGAAATCGCTTCCAGACCAGTAATCCAGTGCACAGCCAGGGTAACCTTGCTGTGCCAGGACGGACATCGGGAGTCTATTTCATTAGATCATATCAAGGCACCTCAGTTCAGGCTAATACTAGGGATGTCATGGTTGGTTGCTCACAACCCTTTGATAGACTGGCGGGCACGAAAATTAACCTTCCCCGGTGACTACTCCCCTGCCTGCTATTACCAAGAGGAGAAACCTGACGTCTGCATCCCCATGGCTCCCGGAGCCGTAGTATCAACCCTGGGAGCAACTAATACCTTGCCAAGTGAATACCATGATTTCCAGGATGTTTTCCGAAAGGACCAAGCCAATACATTGCTGCCGCACAGGCCCTATGACTGTCAGATCAACCTTGTTCCTGGTGCACAAATCCCTTGCGGCAGGATCTACGCTCTCACAGAACCAGAAAACTTCATTTGAAATCCTATTTAGACCAGTACCTTGCAAACGGATTTATCCGTCCTTCAAAGTCCCCCGCAGCCAGTCTTTTGTTCTTCGTACCAAAAAAGGAAGGAGACTTGAGAACCTGTATTGACTACCGCGCATTGAACCACATCACCATGAAGAACCTCTACCCCTTGCCACTTATCCCCGAGATGCTAGACCAAGTTAAAGATGCCCAGATTTATACCAAATTGGACCTTCAAGGAGCGTACCACCTGGTCCGAGTCAGAAAAGGAGATGAATGGAAAACCGCCTTCCGTACTAAGTACGGCTTGTTTGAATATCAAGTCATGCCCTTCAGGTTATGCAACGCTCCTGCGGCATTCCAGTATTTCATGAATGACGTCTTAAGGGAGTTAATTGATGTGTGCGCCTTAGTGTACATAGACGACATCTTAGTATACTCAGCCTCGGAACAAGATCATGTCAGGCATGTTCGTTCAGTCCTCACCAAGCCCCGTCAACATCGCTTGTTTTCAAAGCTTGAAAAATGCTTTTTTCACGTCACCGAAGTAGAATTTCTTGGTTTTATCCTTACTCCAGGAGGCATCAGAATGGACGTGCACAAGGTAGATGCCATTCTGAAATAGCTTTCACCAACGTCTCTGAAAGGGGTACAAAGCATGCTGGGCTTTGCGAACTTCTACCGCCAGTTCATCCCAGACTTCTCTCAGGTTGTGCACCCAATCACAGTACTATTACGAAAAAACAATAAAAAGTTTGCTTGACCGAAGAAGCAGAAGAAGCCTTTCAGGAAATAAGACAAAGATTTACCTCCACTACAATCCTGCGACATCCTCGCCCAGACCTCCCTTATGTCGTTGAAACGGATGCGTCCAGTCTCGCAATGGGGGCTGTCCTTTCAAAGAGAGACCCGGAAACTGGCCAGCTACATCCTGTGGCCTTCTGGTCGAAAAAGTTCTCACCTCCAGAGATTAATTATGCCCTCAAGGACAAGGAACTCCTGGCTATCAAATCCGCCTTTAAAGCCTGGAGGCACTACCTTCTGGGGGCCAGACACACCATTACAGTCATCACAGACCACCGAAACCTGCAATATCTCAAAACAGCCAAGGCCCAGTCCTCGCGCCAATTACAGTGGGCCCTTTTCTTCGCCGAATATGATTATGTAATCACATTTTGACCAGGAGTCATAAACGGAAAGGCCAAAAATCCTGGGATCGCCAAAACCCTAGCTAAGGTGAAAGAGAACTGTTGGTGGCCTACCTGGCGTAAGGACATCATTCAGTATATTCAGTCCTGCGGTGTCTGCGCACAAAATAAATCACAGAAACAAAAACCATCTGGTCTCCTACAACTATTGGACATTCCTCCAGTTCCATGGTGCACTCTTTCCCTTGACTTAATCACTGATCTACCTCCAAGCCAAGGGTTCAACACCATCCTTGTAGTTGTAGACTTATTCTCAAAGATGGCCCATTTTATTCCTCTGAAAGGCCTCCGAGACGCAGACACTTAAGCAAAAGTGTTCCTGGAGGGCGTGGTTAAGCTACATGGCTTCCCTTCGGTTCTGGTCTCTGATCGAGGCAGCCAGTTTGTTTCAAACTTCTGGAAAAAATGTTGTGCAATGGCGCAGATCGACGTTCGGCTATCTACCAGTCACCATCCCCAAACGGACGGCCAAACCGAGAGAACCAATCAGACACTCGAGCAATATTTACGGTGCATGCTGCACCACGAACAAAGGAATTGGAAAGACCTACTATGGATAGCCGAATATGCATATAACAATTATTTGCATTCAAGCACGGGACAAACGCCCTTCTATTCCCTTTATGGCAGACATCCACGTACCTCAGAACTAGACCTCCCAGCCAGCTTGGAAATGCCAGCGGTAAAGACTCTACACACAACCATTACTCAGGCTTTCAAAAGGGCAAAGGAACACCTTATTCATGCCTAAGAAAAACAAAATAGATTTGCCGACCAACACCGGAGAAAGGCCCCTGATTATCAAGTAGGAGACAAAGTTTAGTTAGCCGCTAAATTTTGTACCCATCAAGGGAACCCGGACCTTTCATCCCAGATTCTTGGAACCCTATACCATTAAGGCAATTATCAACCCAGCAGCCGTGAAACTGGATTTACCACCTAATCTACACATCCACCCGGTATTCCATGTGTCCCTCCTGAAACCAATGCAACCCGGCACACGGATTGGGACACCACCTAAGCCCATACTTGTTGACAGAGAACCAGAATTTGAAGTCAAAGATATCTTGGACTCAAAATACTCTAGGACCAAGCTATATTATCTCGTTGATTGGAAAGGATTTGGACCCCAAGATAGATCCTGAGAGCCCAGTGAGAATATCCACGCACCACATCTAATCAGGAAATTCCATCGGAACTTCCCAACCAAACCTGGGCCAAACAGAAGGAACACCATGGGAGGGGGCCTCATGGGGGAGTGCTGTCACGACCCTCGCCCAAAACCCCCTCTGGCAAACCCATTGGCCAGGTGGAGTCAGGACTCGGGCCTCTAGAGCCTGGCATCCTCTTCAAAAGCCCTCATGGGGCCAGTCCTGGCACCTATGGCACCAGGCTCATACACCATGAAAGACAATGTGCTTGGGAACTACTTTATTGTATCGTCAGCCAACATGGAGGCATCCACATAGCTTGGTTCCTAAGAACCAAGCTATGCGGTCTAGTGTTTTGGGTGTGGTAGCCTAGGGATTACTTTACCTGGACTATTTTGTTGGGGCTATTTAAACCACACCCAAGCAAGACAACAAGCTTTGTGTTACTTTGCAGCTTGCAACGTGACGCTCACCGTGTCCAGCTATTCCCTCAAACCTCGGAGAAGCAGAACCTGCAAGGAGACAAAAAGAACATCATTAGCAGCAGCATCTTACCTGCAGTCTTCATCTTTAAACGCTCGCAGCTACTGAGATCAGCTTCCTCGAATCTGCACACCTCACGGACAGAACGACCTGAAAGAGGAAGATAAAGGCAACATTAAAGAAAGCAGTAGAGACATTTACAAATTACGAACTGCTCAAAAGGCTTACCTGGCTGGTCGCCTCTCGGCTGGCACCACTCCGGAAATTCCACTCGCGCTGAAGAACACCGCGACCTACAAGGAAAGAAAACACAGGTTAGCAAAGGCAAGACTTCGCAGCGCTGCGCATAGCGCTTACTTACCGCATCATAGCGCTCTTAATGCGCCATCATTTACCAGCGGGGCTCAATCAAGTCAGTTTGCCACGCTGAAGCTCCGCATACCTAAGGGAGAAAAAAAAAGAGACATTTTTAAACAAAGAAAGGCATGCAGGATAGCAACAAAACTAAAGAACAGCAATAAGACCTACCTGAACAATATCAAACGTGCCGGTGTCAGTGAAGTAACTGGACCGCACTCGCCCAAGAAAGACAACGCGCCCCTGCAAAGAAGGCAGGACGGAGAGCACGCCTAATTCTACCACAAGGTGAGGAGAGGGCGCCAGAGGGACTGAAATCATACAGGGAGGATACTTACCCCGGTCGGTCAGTCTTGAACACAGTCCTCCTGTATTTTCAGGCAGAACCTTCCCCGCAGGCCACATCAGGGCAAAGCTGACAAGCATACCAGCGAGTAACTCGGCTGGGTGGCATCCCTGTGGATACCAGGTGAGCATAACAGTAAACCTTGCAGACTGAAAATAAAATCCAGTTCTATTCCCATGGAATTAACGAGCAACCAGCAATTGAAATCAGCAGTTCATGATACATAATTAATAGGAAATTCATAAGTGCTATATATAATTTGCACACACTTCATCCTTAATCTTGTACTAAAGTCATAACACAGCCAATGTTAAATGTTAAATTTTAAAGGTATTTGTACCGCGCACCGTCACCAACAGAATTGGTCCCCAGGCGCTCTGGCGGATCTGTAAACAATAAGGTGGGATGCGTTAGTAAGGTGAAGAGGGAGTAGGATAGTGAGAGGAGTGGTGTTCTGTTGGCAGCTTCAGCTCGGTATACACCAGATACTGAGCTTTGGTGCAGGTATTGGATCGGTGTCGGTGCGCGTGTGCCGTTGCTCCGACTTATGTGTTGTTGCAGTGTTGTGATGTGCGTGCGGCTTGTGGTGCGAGAGATGGTCGTGTGAGTTTATCAGTGAGATAAGTATGCAGAGTTTGAGGTAATATTGGTTAGTGGGTTACCTGACCTTTAGCATGCTAGCATTCACAGTTCTCTCTGAGTGTGGCACTTGTTGGCCTTTTCAGTCTTATCTAGAAGCGGTGCAGGCCAATGTTCAGAGTTCTATCTAGGTGTGTGCATGTTAATTAAGGCACGGGCATGCTATCCTTCAATCAAAACTAGATGCGACGCAGACTAGTATTCACAATTCTAGCTAAGTGTGGACATGCTAATATTCACAATTCTATCTAAGTGAGGACATGGTAATATTAATTCTTTCTAAGTGTGGACATGCTAATGTTTACCAATCTGTCTACGTGCGGACATGCCAATATTCACAATTACATCTAGATGCGACGCAGACTAGTATTCACAATTCTAGCTAAGTGTGGACATGCTAATATTCACAATTCTAAGTGTGGACATGCTAATATTTACCAATCTGTCTAAGTGTGGACATGCCAATGTCAAAGAGATTTATTTTCTGTTAAACATGACTAACCAAAAGCTTTCAGTTTTTGAAAATGTTGAGCCTCTGACAAATGTGCTCAATAATAATCTCTGAAGGGAATCTAACCGGTGACAGTAAATCATAAGATGTGCATGTGATTGAGCTCTATGCACACCCTTGGGTCTATAGTATTTTTTGTGTCAAACCAAAATATACACAGTTAAGAAGTACTCAAATGTGGTCAAGGTGCGGGGGAGAATGAACCGTCCTGGCACATGGGCAGTAAAAATGCTAAGTTGAGTACTTTTCCCTAAACGAGTTCCCTAAACAGGGAACTCTCATCCCCTGGACACTGTCTTAGGCCAATCGCCAAAGTATCAAGACCTTCCTATTCAAAAGAATAGTGTCTGTCAGTAATCAATATATTTGATCAGTATTAGTGAAGTAGTAAACATCTTTATTTATCAAATATGAATTCATGAACATCCCTTTTCACAAGTGATTTAATAATAAAAAGATTAAACATAATCAATCATCAATAGTGTAGGGGTTTGGTCCCAAAGCGTTTCGAGAGGTTCTCTCTTCATCAGGGGAAATCTTCTTTAAATTTTTCCACAAACAAATTAAAGACCAATATCAAAATGATATCCATATTATGTGAAATAGCTGAATTCTTAAACATTGACAGTTTGGAACATATTGCTTCCTTTACCTCTATAAACCATGTGGTTCTCTGATATCTAGAGTAAGTAGGTGACTTATTTCACAGGCACAGCTCTTTTTCCGTTTCCTAATAAATGCTAAATATTCCGAATTAGTGAAGAGTTCTCATGGTCATGGCGTGTAGTATTGTTGTTGTTCAAATATGAATGTATCAATCCTACATGACTACTAACAGCTATTGAGGCCACTAAATAGATCGCCTTTATTTCTTGAACATCTGTGAAGAGAAGGATTCCCAAGTATGTGTGGTACTGTATAGCTGACTGAATCTATTCCATCTCTAATGTTACTTATAAACACTCACCCTACTTGTAGATCAGGATTAAGGGTTGGACAGTCTTCTGTTGCTTTCCCACTCTGGAATTTCCTACGATCTATAATGAATGACACAAATGGTATGCATGCCCTAATGTCATTTCTTAATATTGTAAACCCATTGTGCCCGTAATGACAAGCAAAATGGTCAAACCCACCCCATCTTCATTCTGTAAACGTTCTATTTGATCCTCTTCCTGTGCAACCTACAGGCACCTTGACTGGATGCAGTTAAATAAGGATTTACTGACTATATAAAAAAAAACTAAGGTCCATGTTCACATGAACCCTCTACAATCATCCTGCTGATTCGAGGTCCTCCCAAATTTATAAAAGTACTCAATCTAAAGTGGAGCAACTAGTGCTCCTATGGCATCCTCTGTGTAATGTAGAATCGCGATTCCACAAAATGGCTGCTATATATTATTGCGTGCCCTCTGCAATGATGTCATACTGTAAACAAGCCTCCAATGTAAATATTTATGTACAGCGAGTATCGGTAGGAACTCAAAGGCTCTAAGTGTGTATTATGAGATGTCTTAACTTATTCTTCTAGCTAACAAAATTAATGGTAAGGAATTATGTGGAAAGCAATATCGAAAATAAACAAGAAAAAATGTAAGAAAAGGTAAATAATCAGATGAGTTAGAGGCTTGGTTTTATAAGGGGGACTATCCCTAAACGTGTCTTTCTCAACCCACGTGGGTGAAGATAAATACATTGGCAATCCGATGACTAAGTAAGGTCCAAAGCAATAAACGTTTAGGCTCAATATAAGAGAAACTGATGAAATAAAATGACTGTTAGTTGTTGTTGTATTAAAGGAAACCATATAGGTAAAACCTGTCTTGTCCCAGAGATCATGTAATTTAAAGTTTACTGCGCTAATGATAATTTTGCTCAATTAAAGGTAAGACAGTATCTCCCTCTGAAAGAAGCCTGATGCATATTCCGGGTCCCAAAATATGCCTGAGGGTATACATCTTACTAGGATATGTGGCATATAAACGCCCTTAGGCTAACAACTGTTAAAAAACCTGTTATTCATTGTTATCTCTGCCCAACGTTGGTGGACAATATGATTCCCTGGTCCTATTCAGGGTACTGGATTTCTGCTATTCAAGTTAAGTACATTCCAACTACAATGATAAAGTATATAGTTGTCTGGTAATCACAATGATACATGCTTGTTAGATACACTTCAATGATAATGGTATACTTTCTACATATCTGGTGATGACAATGACAAAGAATTCCTTGTACCAGAAAACATCGGATTAACACTAGTTACATCTCTTCAAGTAAAAGAATACATCCTTGTGCTAAACATGCATTAGTGGTTACACAACAGTGTTACAAGATAAAGCCTAGGGATGTTGTTTCCTCCTCCATAGAGTGTACACTCTATTATATATAGTGCAACTACCTGCCCAAAAGTTCCCTGTTACAGGAACGGGTCTACTGTGTCTGTTCTCCTGAAAATGTCTATACACTGGCTTAGTTTAGTTTAGTTTAGTTTATTATTTGTATAGCGCCGCCTGGCCCTAGGGCATCCGGGCGCTTGCGATGAATACAGCAAGAATAATGAATACAACAAGAATAATGCAGCAGAAATGTACAAATCGATTACATATTTACAAATTTACAGTCTTGGTGCATGCTAGTGCGGTAGGGCTAGGCAGTTTCTTTGGATAGAAGCCAAGTTTTGGTGTTGTGTCTAAATCTGTGAAAGGACGGTTCTGATCTCAGCTCGAGTGGAAGTGAGTTCCAAAGTTTGGAGGCAAGCACGGGGAAGCTGGAGCCACCTGCTTTTTGGAGCTTAAATCTTGGGATATTTAAGCAGTGTGTTTGAGCTGATCTGGTAGGGCGCGCTGGGGTGTGGTGCTTGAGGTTGTCGGATAGGTATCTGGGTGCTTGGTTAGCTAGGCATTTGTGTGTGAGTGAGATGGTTTTGTATTCAATTCTTTGTGGTATGGATAGCCAATGGCAGGTGCGTCTGGCGTCCGAGATGTGTTCTTGTTTGGGTATGTTCAGGGCTGCTCGCAAGGCGTTGTTTTGTATGACTTGTAGTTTGTTGATGTTTTTCTGACTGGTTCCCAAGTATAGCGCATTGCAGTAGTCAACTTTGGAAAGGACTAGCGCTCTGGCTAAGGTGATGCAGTTGGATGGTGAGAGGTAAGGTCTGCTGGCGTTGATAAGTTTGCAAGTGTAAGCAGTGGCTGATGAGATGGAATTGATCTGTCTTGTCAGTGTGAGGGAGGAGTCGAGGTAGATTCCTAGGGTTTTGACGCTGTTAGAGACGGTGATGTTATTGCCGTCTATAGTGAATGCTTGATAGAGTTTGTCGAGTTTATTAAGTCTGGGTTGGGAACCTAGGAGAAGAAGCTCGGTCTTGTCGTCATTAAGGCATAGGCCATGCTTGGCCATCCATTCTTGGATAATGGAATAAATGTTGTTGAGAGCAGTGAGGTCAGTGGAGTAGTCGCCTGTTAAAGGGATCAGTATTTGGGTGTCATCTGCGTAGTTGGTGTAGATGACACCCAAGCGGTCCAGTATGTCGAAGAGGGGTTTCGTGAATACATTGTATAGAGTGGGGGAGACGCAGGAGCCCTGGGGGACACCGCAAGTGACTGGGGATGGGATGGCAGAGGCTGTGGGTGCGAAGACTCTCATGGATCTGTTGTTAAGGAAGGAATGGATCCATGCGTTGGCGTTATCTGAAAATTTGGCTGCTGAGGATAGATGTTTGCAGAGGATGTCGTGGTTGACCAGGTCGAAGGCGGCCGATAAGTCGAGGAGGAGAAGGAGGGCTAGTTTACCATTGTCTTTAATGTTGTCCATCTGTGTCTTAAGGTCAATCAGGGCGGTCTCAGTGCCGTGTTTGGGGCGGAATCCTGATTGTCTGAGTCCTAGTAAGTTATTTTTCTCGAGGTGGTTCTGTATCTGGAGATAGGCAGCTCTGTCGAGGATTTTTAGTAGGAAGGGTACAGTCGTTATGGGTCTGTAGTTGGTGGGGACATTAGGGTCAAGGGTGGGCTTCTTAAGTAACGGAAGAACCCAGGAGTCCTTGAGGTTGTTGGGCACTATGTTGGAGGTGAAGGATGCGTTGATGAGGGAGGTGATGAAGGGAGCAAGTTGTTTGGCAGCATCTTTAATGATAGGGGCTGGGCAAGTGTCGCCTTGGCATTTGGACGGTTTAAGAGAGTAGATTATTTCTTCAACCTCTTTAATGGTTATGGTGGAAAACTCAAAGAGGTTATTGTCATCATTTTGGGGGGTGGTGTGGGTGTATGTAGAGGGGGTGATGTTATCGGAGAGGGTGAGGCTTTCTTTCTTTGTCAGGATTTTGGCTTGTAGCGTGGCAATTTTGCCTAGGAGTGCTTCCTGGATGTTCGTGCACCAGTGGATGTCTTTATTGCAAGTGTCTGGAATGGGGGAGGGTGATTCGAGTTCTCTCAGGATATTGAAGAGCTCTTTGGTATTAGATTTGGCGTTGCTGATTCTTTCATTGTACATGTTTTTTTTAGACTGGATGATGGCTGATTTATAGATGTTCGATGCTAGTGCGTAGGATGTCTTATTAATAGTGGATGGTGACTGTTTCCATGCTAATTCAGCTTGTCTTTTGGCTTTGCGGAGTGTTTTTAGTTTGGGGGTGAACCAGGAATTGAGGTGTGCTCGTGGTTTGGCTTTCCGAAGCTTGAGTGGTGCTATGGTATTTATGGCCTTAAGGATAGTTGTGTTGTATAAATCTACTAATTCAGTAGGGTTGGTCATGGTGGGTGAGAAGTCGATGATGGGTCGGAGTAGCGGGAGGAGTTTCTCTAGTGTGATATTTTTGTTGTTTCTTGTGAGTGTGGGTGGGGCATTGGAGGAGGGCCCTGGTGTTTGAGAGCCTTTGTTGATGGTGAAGGTAATAAGGTGGTGATCGGTCCAGGCGCATGGAGTGTTGGAGAGGATGGTAGTGTTGCAATTGAGGTCAGCTATCCAGTCAAGGATGCGGCCTTTGTTATGTGTGGGTTGTGCGATATGGTGGGTGAGTCCTAATTCTGAAATAGTGTTGGCGATAGTGTGAGCTTTGTCATCTTTCTCATCATTGAGACCTAGATTAAAGTCTCCTAGGATAAGTAGTCGAGAGTTAGGTTTGATATTGTTAGAGAGTAGAAGGGCTATGTCGTCATTGAAGGATAGTATGGGGCCTGGTGGTCTGTAGATGAGGTGGATGGTGATAGTGCTTGTGTGCGTTGTGGATAGTTTGAGGGTGAGTAATTCCGCTGATGTCAGTGATTGGTTTTGTATGTGTCTAATGTTGATGGAGCTTTTTGCAATAACGGCTACTCCACCACCTTTAGGCGATCTGACATTGCCTGTCCTTATGTTTGTCTTATGTTCAGTCCATCTTTCCTTGGCTTTCCTGATGGTTTGACTGCCATATTACTTGCCACAAGGACATTTCAAGACATCAATGACATTTTTGCTGTTGCATGTTGCGAAGTCACAGAGCTTGATTTATGTGCCCATTTTGGGGTGTCTAATATGGTCCCCTTTGAGGACATTAGACAGTGTTGGCAATTTAGACATGGGAATGTTCCTGGTTTGGATTTATGCAGGAGCCTTTGTGCTGGTTCTTTTGATCCCTTTGCTTTATTTAACGAGTCTCTAATGTTTCTACCTCTCTTAAACACCAACATGGGTGGTTCAGGAAATTGTCTGCTCAGCGTCTGGTCCAGTCTGACTAGGTTCCAGTTCTTTATAATCTTGCTAATTTGGTAACTCTGTGCCGTATATTTCAATGTGTGAATTAACCTGCCACCCTCTTCCTTAGGATTCGCTTTCAGTAAATGTTGTCTTTGATGAGACTCTGCTCTTGCCACTGCGGTTCTCAGAACTTCTGTAGGGTAACCCCGGTCTCTGAACCTATCTGTCATTAAATCATATTCCTTTTGGAATGTTTCTGTGCTGGATATTATTCACTTTAATCTCAGAATCTGGCTGTATGGCAAACTGTCTTGAGATGAGCCGGATGAAAGCTATTGTAATGTAGGGTATTATTAATGTCTGTGGGTTTTCTGTATATGCTTATGTTAATTTCCCCTTGAGAATGTTATCCACACACCTAGGAAGTGTAGACTTGGTTCCCCACTTCCATGGTAAGTTTTATATGTTCATGGCACTGATTGATATATTCGAAGAAACTTGAAAGTTCCAAATGAGTACCTCCACAGGTGGCAAATACATGGTCTATGTACCTTTTCCAGAATAAGATCTTAGAGCACCAAGGCTCTTTCTGTAGTATAAAAGTCCTCTGAAAATGGAACATGATATTTGGGCGCTCTTGATGAGCCCATAGACGTCCCAGAGATCTGTAAATAGACTTCACCTCGTACCTGAAATAGTTATTGTAAATAATGAGATTTATCAGCTCTATGGCAAACACTTTATGGATCTGAACCTCATCATGTTGCAGTAGTAGCCATTCCAAAGCATCAATGCCTTCACTGTGGGGTATGGATGTGTAGCGACTACTCACATCCAATGAAAAGAATATCTGGTCTTCGTCTGTTAGATGTAGATCACTTAGTAATCTCAGGAAACTTGACTTGTCTATCAGATATGTAGAGTTCTGTTGTACTAGCAGTTGTAGTGCTGCATAAAAATAAATGGGCAGGGGATCAAAGATACTCTCCGTAGCCACTCCGATAGGTCTGAATGTAGCGTTTACTGGGTCCTTATGCATGTTTGGTAAATCATAAAACACTGGTATTACTGAATGTTCTTGTATGAGGAAATCTTCTGTCTTAGTGGTGAGCCAGTTCAAATCCTTGAGGTTGGTTCCTGATCCAAGTAAGCTGCATATTCAGCAGTTCCTATGAACTTCCATCCAGGCATCTATAACTTCATGTGCTTCTGGGCGATATAGGCACAAGAGCATAAAGGTTCTTCTAGCAGCTGGGTAAAGGAAGCTGGCCAAATATTTGTCCATAGTAAAATAGCCAGGCAATGCTTACAGGTATTGAAGAGCTTTTTTCTGGCTAAATGATCTAGATTTATTTGCCTGCTATTGAGGCTTGCCCTCTTTTAACACTGCCTGATGATCTCATTAGTAGAACCTGTCCGCTTAACCTTCATTCCAATCTCAGAGAGCCACGTCTTGTTTGTCTGAGAGAAGGATGGTACTCCTCTACAGTTGTCTTTGACTAGAAGGTCTGAAAGAACTCCATGAAGCGTTTATGCATTTGTTTCTTAAGTGACACGTACAGATTTAGTTTCCTGAAATTGAGCATGGTTGCCAGAGAAAACAATGTAATAGGGTCCTCATCAGTTGGACGGGCAACCTGTACTATTGTAGTATCCTTCTTCCGTGTAGCGTGCGTCCGCACGAGACGATGCTCGAGGAGAAGAATGGAAGGGGGAGATGGAACGATGCGAAAGGGACAGTTGGAGGAGAAGCGGAGCGGAGGAGACGTACACGTCGTTGTCCCTTGTTTATTTATGTTTATACTTAAACAATTATAAATAAAATAATAAGGAAATAAATATATATATGTACACCTTAGATTGCCCCTCATTACTTCAATGGCGACGAGGATAAAAGAGGAAAAAAGAAGACGCATTAGTGGCCGTTGAGAAGGATCTCCGGCCGCACAGCAGGTAGGAACGCGGCTCCCACCCAGGCTGTGCAAGGATCGTGGAGGCTCCGGGCGAGTTAATTTATTCACTGCTCTTGGGCCCCGCCTGGCGCACTGCGTGCTTTCGGAAGGGGGCGGGCCCCAGCTGTTAAATCCAAGTCCATTCACTGGCGTGTGTTATATTTTCACTGCCGATAGACAGTACGTGCTCTTAGAGGAGGCGGGCCTGGCCCCAGCTGTTAATTCCTGGCCATCCACGGCGTGTGTTTATACTTTCACCGCCAATAGACTTTACGTGCTCTCAGAGGAGGCGGGCCCAACCACTGCACTGTTTACTGTCGTGCGCCACCTATGCCTGCTTAAACCCATTACGGATTACTCCGCGCCGAGTAATCGGTAATCTTCATTACTCTCCGTGATTTTCCTCTTCACAGTGGAAATTCAAAAAAAAAAAAAAAACAAAACAAAAGAAAATAAAGACTCACAGTTTCCAACGCCATAGTTTTCAATACTTACATCAAGTCCTCATTGCTCCTCACACTCTTCCTTCTCACAGCGAGAAGGAAGAACATAAAGGACTCGGATTTTACAAAAATACAGTTGTAAGCTCCATCCTCGAACCGATCACATACAATCAAAATGGCCATGCAAGGAGTGCAACCACCACACATGTTTTTACCGGAAATTGGTGAACCTATACTTCCCTGGAAGCGATGGCTTAAAGCTTTTGAACATTATGCACATGTAGTTTGTGGGGTAAACTACAGTATAGAGAGAAAAAAATCCTTACTATTACATTGTTTAGGACCAGCGGGCCAAGAGAAATTTGAGGATCTGCCTGACCTCACAGAAGATGAAACAAGGGACAAGAACATGTATGAAATTGCAATTGCCAAACTCAATAAACATTACGACAAGAAAATGAGCACCATTCTGGAAAGATACAAATTCGGAAAGCGAGTTCAAGAAAAAGAAGAATCTGTAGAACAATATGTTACTGCTTTGAGGAAAATGGCCCGGAACTGCAATTTCAACCAACAACTCGATGAAAGGATCAGAGACCAATTTATGCTTGAGTGTCGGAGCAGCAAGGTCAGAGAGAGGCTTTGGTCTGAAGATGATCCCACACTTGATGTTGTACTTAGATTGGCCAAGGAAGTCGAGCACACAGAAACATGTGTTTCTACCTTAGAGAATAGAATGAAAGACTTGTCAGTCAAATCGTCGATCAGTCTAGTACAATCAGATCAAGAAGAAGAAATTGGAATTATTAAAGGCAACAAAAAAAAGAAAGTGAGATCACAAAGAGACGGAATAATACCCAACACCAGCAATTTACAGCGGAGATCCTTCGAGGGTAGAGATGTGTACAATAACCAAGCAAATACAAGAAGACCTGGCGGAGTCGAGTCTAGGAGGAGGAATAGACCCGATGTGATGAGGACGTCTACGTCAGGTGCTGAACGTCAAAACAGGAGCATGTTTCCCCAGGATGGTAGAGGAAGGACCAGACAAAGAGGATGTTACCGATGTGGTAGCCCTAGCCACTGGGCTGACAATAAGGAATGCCCTGCCCTTAAGATGATTTGCAGAAGGTGTGGTGGAAAAGGTCACATAGCAAAGTGCTGTAGGACCAACCCAAATGGCGAACAAGAACAATCCGCTAATTGGATTGGAGATGATGCTGATGGAGAAGAATGCGTTTTCATGGTCACTGATGAAGACACGCACATAGAGAGCCCCAGGACTGAAATTCTAGTGAATGGATTTCCAGTCAATATGATGGTGGACTCGGGAGCGAAGTATACGCTGATACCAGAAGAGATGTGGAGGAAATGCGGCCCAGAATACTTACATGAAGTTGATGTAAAACCCAAGGCATACGGTGGAGTCAGAATAGAATTGCTTGGGTGGTTTGTTGCAAACTTAGACTTCAAAGGGAGAAAAGCAAGTGGTCGCATCTACGTATCTAAAAGCGGAGAGTCTGCACTTCTCAGTTGGACACACCAAAAATCACTCAAGGTTCGGTTAGACCCTAATGCTGATGAAATGGTTTACCAAATCGATGGATCATACATGGGTGACATTCAGAAGATAAAGAATGAAATATTTAGAGATGATGTAATAGGATGTTTAAAAGGTTTCTCACATCGGATACTGCTGAAAAGGGAATCAAGACCGGTAGCCCAAAAGCTCAGAAATATTCCATTGGCTCTTAAGAAGGAAGTCAAAGAGGAACTAACCAAATTAGAAATGCAAGGAGTAATTGAGAAAATTGATGCAGCGGAATGGGTTTCACCATTGGTCATTGTGAGGAAAACCACAGGAAAAATAAGAATATGTGTCGACATGAGAGAGTTGAATAAATGTGTGATTCCTGACAGACACCCACTACCCAATATACAGGAACTAATATCTACTTTGGGTCCAGCAAAGGTTTTTTCTACACTAGACCTCACAGCGGCATATCACCAAATCAAACTACATGATGATTCCAAATCTTTGACGGCTTTTATTACGCCAGAGGGACTCTATCAATTTCGCAGGATGCCATTTGGGTTAATATCAGCGGCTTCAGTTTTTCAAAGAATAATGCAGAACATACTTGGTGATATGGAAGGTGTGGTTTTTTTTCAAGACGATGTATTGGTTTTTGCAGATGATCAAGATAAACATGATATGAGGCTGAACAGAGTGTTGCACAAACTACACCAAGCTGGAATGATTTTGAGTGAAGCCAAATCGAAAATCAATAGAAAAGAGATTGAATATTTAGGACATGTAATAACTGGTGATGGCATTAGACCCAAGAGAGACCTGGCAGAATCTATCCAATCCATGAAGACCCCAGACAACAAAGATCAACTAAGGACTTTTCTTGGAATGGCAGAATATTACGCCAAGTTTATAGAGAATTTCTCAGACCACACTGTCGAAATGAGGAGTTTAATGAAAATGAATAAGAAATTCAGTTGGAACAAGAAGTGTGAGAAAGAATTCCAATTCATAAAAAAGGCGTTGGCCCAAGCCCCGGCACTGCAAAGTTTTGTTAGAGGCAGAAAGACTGTAATTACCACTGATGCAAGCGACGTGGGTTTAGGTGCATCCTTATCGCAATATTATAATGGACAAGAATTAGTAATTGCCTTTGCATCTAGGTTACTCAAAGGACCAGAAAAGAATTACGCTACAATTGAGAAAGAGGCTTTGGCAATCAAGTGGGCCATTGAGAAATTCCGGTCCTTTGTTTGGGGCGTACAATTCACCATACACACAGATCATAAACCTTTAGTGGAAATATTCAGTACCAAAGGTCTAGACAGAGTATCCAGCAGGATTAGGAGATGGGTCACAAGGCTTCAAGAGTTCAGTTTCAAAGTCATGTACATTCCAGGTTCAAAGAACATTACGGCAGATTGTTTGTCCCGTTTGACCAATCTTAATGATGTTGAAGAAGATTTTGGAGATAGTGAAGCCGTGTGTGAAATATCAAGCCAAACAGTATCCAAGGAGGATTGGAACGATGGCATGACGAAGGATATTACACTATTAGAAGTTGTGAAGATGGTGAAAGAAGGGGAATGGAAGAAGAATAAAGTACTTTCTCCAGAAACAAAGGCTTTTTGGGATGTACGTGAAGAATTATATTTGCAAAGTGATTGCCTCATGAAAGGAGACAAATTGATACCCCCTACTAACTTAAGAGAAAAGATTATAACGATGGCTCACGAAGGACATCAGGGAATTGTAAAGACTAAAAGAAGAATCAGAAGCACATATTGGTGGCCCGGTTGTGATAGACTGATCGAAGACCGAGTTAGAAAATGTATCCTTTGTTCTAAGAGCGATAAAGTGTGCAAGGGTGCAGAATATCCAATGGTTTTGAGAGAAGTCCCTGAGAGTCCGTGGAGCGAATTAGCTATGGATGTGATTGGTCCCGTCTGGAGCGATGGGTGTGCCACGTATTGTCTAGTTATAATTGACATGTTAACCAGATGGGTTGAAGTTGAATTTTTACCTAAAGTTACCACAAGTGATGTTATAAGATTCATGGAAGAGGTGTGTGAGAGAGAGGGATATCCCAAAACAGTTCTCACAGATAATGGCTCACAATTTAAATCTGAGCAAATGGAGACGTATTTGAAAAGTAAAGCCATTTACCATAAGTTGTGCGCCATTTACCATCCACAAACCAATGGCATTGTGGAGAGGTTTAACAGAGTGATAAAAGATGCTATAAAACTGGCATGGGCCAATGGGAAGGAATGGAAGGTAGCGGTCAAAGAGACTCTATTAGCCCACAGATTCACTCCTCACAGCTCCACTGGAGTCACACCGTTTGAACTCAATAGGGGCAGGAAAGCCAATACAAATATGTCTCCAGGGTGGATGAATGATCTTGTGAGTAGTGAGAATAAAATAGAAATTGCAAAGGAAAATATTAGACAGAGACAAATTGACAACAAAAAAATACATGATAAAAAACGCTTTGGAAAATTACCTGAATTTCAGGTGGGTGATTGGGTGAGGATAAAACTACCTGAGAATTTGAGAAGAGATGGTTGCAAATGGTCCAAGCCTGTGAGAGTGATAGAGGTTTATTCCCATGCTATTAGAACCCAGGATGATAGAGTATGGAACAATGAAAGGGTAATGGATATAAGTGGTCAAAGATGGAGAAGTCAGTATGGTGCTTTGGGAAATTTGGATAGTGAGAGAAGTAGAGTTGGTACTAATGTTGACAATGTGGATAGGAATGTGCGAGGTGAGGGTGAAGTGTTGAACAGAAAATCAAAGAGGGTTTCTTCCTTGGCAACAGATTCAGATGAGTATCAGGACTGGAGTTACAGGTTCAGATCCAGGTCGGGAAGAGAATCCAGACCACCAAGATATCTCTGTGACTATGTGGGATGATGAAACTATGCCAAAGAGTTCTTCCACATAAAGAAGGGAGATGTGTAGTATCCTTCTTCCGTGTAGCGTGCGTCCGCACGAGACGATGCTCGAGGAGAAGAATGGAAGGGGGAGATGGAACGATGCGAAAGGGACAGTTGGAGGAGAAGCGGAGCGGAGGAGACGTACACGTCGTTGTCCCTTGTTTATTTATGTTTATACTTAAACAATTATAAATAAAATAATAAGGAAATAAATATATATATGTACACCTTAGATTGCCCCTCATTACTTCAACTATACACCCAATGTAAGCCACCAGAGTTTGGCTTTGACACAATCAAGCCAGTTCGATGCAGAGTCCTGAAATGACTCTAGGTCAAACACTCGCATCAGGTACACCTTGGATCTATAAACTTTTATGAAAGGGTTTAGGAAAAGCTACCACACTCCTAATCAAACTGTTTGAGGGCAGCCAAAACAACAAATGCTCTAGGCACCCTTTGGTCATAGCTATAGGTCCTATTATGCGAGGAGGCCATATGCAATCCCAAGTAACAGTAATGATCACGGATGTCAAGCCTCTGAACTTCAATGTTCGATGAGAAGAAGTACATTGCTTTTGTTTAGGTTAGCTGAATTCACAACTAGGTATAGCTTCTTTGAGTACTCCACCACCACATTGAAAGATCTCCGAAACCCTATTCTTATCACATCTAATCATATATTGTCATCCGCATACACTAGATAGTGAATATGGTGGAAAGAGGTTATTACTAGTCCCATGAGTGTCGATCAAGTCTGATGTGTACAAATTGAAAAGCAGGGGTGCCACCATGCACCACTGCTTCAATCCAGGTTGAGCAGCTATATAACTCGACAAAGTGCTATATGTGTGTGTCTAGGCAAACTCTAATATTGGTATTAGTGTATAATAATATTGTAACATTCCGTAAACTAAAAGGTCAATCACCCAAATCGTCAGCTTCTTCCTAAGTACATTTCTGTCCACAGTGTCAAAAGCAGAACATAATCTAAGAATGCCACGCAGATAGGCGGATTGCCAGTGTATTCACTTTTTAAATAAACCTATTCATGTGTAAACCAGCGTTTAAAAGCCCCTATCTAAACCCTACTTGAAAGGGTGGGAGAATGCAGGATTAGGTTGTCAATGCTCCAAAGCTCTAAGCAGTATAGTAGCAAAGCTTTGGCTTGAATAGGAAATTAAATGATAGTCATATGGACTGTCTGCACAATTAGGAAATCTATTGTCTGGCGGGTTTAACAAGCCTTTGTTAAATCTTGCAGCTGAAATGCCTGATGAATAGCAGGGTTTTAAGCAGTTTGTGCAATAAAATGAGGGGCAAAACTAGATTCTGCTCAGGTGGGAATAAATTCAAGGTTGTCAGCCCATGGGATGAAAAGAATTGCTACAGATGTTTTGCTTCCCATAGGTCAGGATTTTCACTCGGAACCATGATATGTACTTGGAGGACATGCATATCTCTGAAGCAGGGTTTGTCAATGATGATGGGCTCATATTTGGAGCCAAAGCATTTAAATCAGCAGTCAATCGATATGGTCCTTTTGAGGCCATTCACTCTGCAGCAGTGGATTGTGATGGATCTAGTGAGATCATCACTGAAACCCTGGTATGGGCCTACTCTCATGTACCCAGGAGAAGGCAGCCACTATCTGAGCCTGACCCTGGGGGCAGTATTATGTGGCAGGATCACATGGGAGTGGACCTATATTAGGGGGAATTGACAACCTCTTTAACCCAAGATTCCCCTACAATCTACCATTCCTAAAGCACTGTTGGCATTTGTAAAATAGAACAGGCCAATGTAACTTCTATGCCATCCAAAATAATTGAACATCAACATTCCAAAACCATTATGCCCTTGGTACTGGGATGAAGAAGAGGGTCCCAGAGTTAGTTAACTATGAACAATGCCATTAACCAGAATGTGCGGTCTAGTTGTTATCGACCAGAACACCTGAGCAGGACATTTCAACTCAGGAATGAGTTGCAGTTGGAGGAAGGACGAGAAGAGGATGCTGAAGCAGTAGCTGAGTCAGAAGCAGTCCTGAATGCTGGGTCAGTCGCAGAAGCAGACAGAACAACGCCAGCTGATGCCGACAGGGGATGTGAAGGCAGGTGGCATGGCAGAGTAAGCGCGGCAGGAAGCGTATTGGGAAGAAGAGCCAAGCCAATTGGGAGGCGTGCTCCGTACCAGACAAGCAGCACTTCACTGTGCAGGAGGACCACCAGAGCCGTCAGAACTCCGAGAAGAAGCTGTGCAGACAGCGGGAGTTACACAGAAGCAGACTGGATAATAGAAAGAAGATAGAAGGTCCACCACAGCAGCAGCAGAAACCACTAGTTTTGAATACTGAACAAATAAACCTATGGGACAACGATTGGGGGAGCCTTTTAACCTGCATTGCCAACATCCAAGAGGCTGTGAAGGAACAAAAGAAAGGCAACAAGGTTGAAACTTCCCTTTTTGGGGACACCAACTAGGGAAAACATATGTCAACGTGGATGACTTTAAAGCATATCTTAAGCATATGCTAATGCAAGTGAGTTAAATATGCATGCGAGTATAGAAGGGAATGTAGGTAGCGGATAGGACCCGAGCAAAGCAGGGAATATTAATATTAGCACCCTGGGATCCCTTTACAGTACTAACTGTATTTGCCATTTGTTTGAGGGAAATGGACTCCACGCATATTACCCATGCCCAATTGGGTGAGGAAGGGTAGGTGGGTGTAGAGAGAGGTGAGGTCGTGTGAACACAGGGGGCTAGTGGGTGCATGGTTTTAAAGCAAAGCAGATTAGATTCGGGGTTAAGGTGGGGGGTGAAAGTATTAAGTGGTTGTGAGTTGGTCTAAAACTAAAAGGTAACCCCAGGTGCTCTGTAGGGTGCTCTGTATTGAACATTTAATAGAAAACACTACTTTTTAATACTGAACAAATAAATCAATGCAATTCCCCATATATGGGACACTGATTCGGGGAACCGTGTAACCCGCATTGCCAACAGCCAAGAGGCTGTAAAGTAGCAGAAGAAAGGCAACAAGTGTGCAACTTCCCTTTTTGGGGACACCAACTGGGGAACACATATAGCCCATATTGCCAGTAGCAAAGAGGTTGCAAAGGAGGATTACTAAGACAACAAAGGCGTAACTGCTCTTATCAGGGACACCAACTGGGGGAAACCCGTAACCCACATTACAAAGAGTCAATAGACTGTAAAGCCATGGTTAAATCCTCCTCACAAAGGATCCTGGCATGGAGGATCTTGGAACAAATATTGCAACAAAGCAGAATTGTAGTTGTAGGAGTCAACATTCTGGTAGGCGAGTAAACCAGGAAAGGGACCAATAGTAGTTAGTCTTGGCAGGCGAGTGGACCAGGAAAGAAGATATTGTTTTTTGGCAAAGTGATGTAATGAAAAGAGCGTGTTAATAGAACCTTATTTGAAGAACAAGTGTGGAATTACTAAAAGTATTTACTGTGCTATCCTGACAAAATTATTTTCATTTTTAACTAGCAAGTGTGGCATTAACAGAAGCAGTTGCTGCTTTATCCTAGCAAAAGCATTCCATTTGAAAAAGAACGGTAATATGATAATTGTTTTAGTTTATGAACTTATGTTTTGACAGAAAGACTTTTTTGCTTTACCAAGAAGGATAGTGAGAAAAACACCTATTATTGTGATTTGTGAAGCAAGTATTTATGAAAGAGATTTACTTTAACAAGATGAAGGTCGTATTTGAAGGAAAAATCTTTTGTATTGATCTGAACAGAACTTTGTTTAATCAGAACTGCTACAAAGGTTTGCCTGCATTTATTCAGGGTAAGGGAATCCAGTCCTAGTTAGAATGAGTACTTTAAAAAACCTACAAGTTTGAACTCTCATTCTACTGTGTTGAATTGAAGAATGCCAAATATTACCTGTGTTATTTTGTTGTACGTATTAGTGTGAAGGTCAGATACTTTTTGGACACTAGGTCATCTTTCTTTAGTTTAATATGCTAGACAGGGACGACCTCATTAGGATAGGGAAAGTTAGGCGTTTATCTCACTCTTTTCATTTAATAACAATGCAAACTCTGAGCAAACTTTACCTTTGTGTCTGTCTCGCATATCTGACCCCTCACAGCATACAGCTTTGCGCAAGCCCCATTTTAAGGGTGTTGTCATAGTTTAGCCTATGTACTATAAGTGTCTCCTCTAATTTCCATACAGTTGCTCCCACCTGCAGTTTTTGAAACAGATGTGTAAGATTTCTGTTTCAGTCAATGTGGATGACTTTGAAGCATATCATAAGCACATGCTAATGGAAGTGAGAGAAATATGCATGTGACTATAGAATGGAAGATAGAGAGTGGACAGGACTCGAGCAAAGCATGGATTATTTACGGTACTAATTGTATTTGCCATTTGTTTACGGAAATGGGCTCCAAGCATATTGCACATGCCCAATGGGGTGAGGAAGGGTAGGGGGGCATAGACAGAGGTGAGGCAGTGTGGACATGGGAGTGGGTATAGTGGGTGCATGGTGTTAGAGCAAAGCAGATTAGATTGGGGGTTAAGGTGGTGGTGTGGAAGTATGAAGTGGTTGTATGGTGGACAAGAAAGGCATTGTGCAGTGGTGGTGTGGAGTAAAGTTGCGGAATGGAGGTGTGGCGTGAGGGTATGACATGAAGGTGTGGAGTGGCAGGCATGGTGTGTTATTGGTGTGGAGTGATAGGGGTGTGGAGTGAATGGGTTGTGTTGGTGTTGAGGTGGAGAGTGGGGTTCTGTATGTAGGTGTGGTATGGGGAAGGCATGTGGAGTGGGGTGTGTGGAGTGAAGGTGTGTCATGGAGGTGTGGGGTTTGGATATGAAGTGACAGTGTGGTTCAGGTGTGGCGTGGATGATTGGTGATGTGGGGTGGTGTGGAGTGGCATACAGAAGGGGCGTGAAGGTGAGGAATGATGAGTTGGTGGTGTGCAGTGGTGTGGAGTGGTGGCAGTGTGGAGTGATAGGATGTGGAGTGAATGGGTTGTGTGGGCGTGTTAATGTGGGGTGGAGAGTGGTGGTGTGGAATGGAGCAGGCCTGTGGAGTGGGGTGGGCATGTGGTAATGTAGAGCTGTGGAATTGTGAGGAATGCTGTGGAGGTATGGAGCGGTGGTGTGGAATGTGGAGTGTAGGGATGGTGTACATTAGTGGTGTGTGGTGGTGTGGAGTGATGGTGTGGAATCATGGCTGGATGTGGGGATTTGATGGAGTGATTCAGTGTGGTGTATGTAGTATTGTGGAGGGTGCAGTGGGGTGATGTGGTGGATTGGTGTGGATGGGCGGTGTGGAGTGGGGTGCGCCAAGATGGAATAGCTTACAAGGGGACAACAACAAAAAAATAAGCAGTGTGGAACATATGCCTCTACCTGTACTGGACCACTTTGCAGCATGCCTAGATTCCATGCCTAGATTAATGTTTGTGGGCTTGAGTTTTAGTTGTGACTCAGGGGGAGTGGGGAGAGGAAAAAACCAAGCTTCCTTCTGCACACCATAGACTAACGAATTTATCAGCCTCTCTTAGAAATTGCATAGCAGTGAGAGGCGCGGTGGTCAGGAAGGGGGAGTTCGAGTGGATGTGGCCTGAATGTTGGGCCTAAATAGTGATGGGTGTAACCTAAAGTGGGTGCCGCCTGAGCAAAACCATACACCACGAGACCCAGCAAACAGGTACTTTCAGGTCACTCAGCATGTTCTCAGATCATATTGCTGGACTCCAGTCTGTATATTGAAAATGTACTTCTCTGGGGGTTGTAAATGAAAAACTCTCTCTCAGCATATACATAATTCCGTGTGTGAATAAATAAAACACCCCCATTCTGTAAATATATAACCTTTGAAAAAGGGGAGGGAGACAAATATCACCAATATAATTTAGAAACAATTTGCATAAAGTCAGAGCATTTTGGTAACATAGGAATGACCGCATAATTGTATATGTCTGTGGTACTGATTTAGGCATACTTACAGCCTTTCTGAGAATGTAATGCACACTGAGGCACGTTCTCATTTCATTTGTCACAGCACTCATCCTAGCAGTAAAATATCAGCAAATCCTAGGCCATATGTACCCATTTGAGAGTGGCAGCTGTTGGTTTGGACCATTCTGCTTGAGCAGGAGCTTGCAGCCCATGAATCAGTCTCTCTTACTTTCTGCTCATTGGGGGAAATCCTGTGCTGTGCAGCTGCGTCCAGCAATGGCCAGGCACTAGGCAGTCCCTGTAACCATCAGTGACCTGCTACCAGGAGTTGAAGGAAGAGCTAGCTCTTTGGCAACGACATCAGCTGCAGATAACAACTCAATATGGAACGTGTAATTAGGCCTTTTCATGCCACAAGCATTGCCAGTTATCAACCCAACACGAGTGCCTGCTTCCTAACACCCCATTCTTCCTCTCATGTATCTGTAGCAGTGTTGTGGCATATGGCTGGCGCTAGCGCCATCAGATGCACTGAAACCAAAAACGGCGGACATAGGTAAATATTGTGGACTCATGCCTGCGTTCTCAGCCGCCTCCCCATTGGTCGGTGCCCATCTCTGGAGGGCTAATCTTTTTTTCTTTTTTTCATTCACATTTTTATTAGATTTTAAACATAATAAACAGTAAAAAGTAAACAACAAATAATTAACAAATATAAATAAACTAACATCAAAACACCATAGGAATCATCACAGTGCTAATCCTAAAGAAGGAAAAAGATATTAATAAAGAAATTATGAGTGAGGAAAGAAACTAAAATAGGACTCAAAGAGTGGGACGGGAATAGACGTGGGAAACAACAGACGAGAATGATGTGGGAGGAGTTGTGGAAACATTTTAAGGGCCGATAAAACCTTTGAAACACAAACATTGAGAGCTAGAGGAGAAATGATTGGAGGTTACAGAATCTCACCAAGTGAGTATGAACCCAGATTTCATTCACCTTTCTTTAGCCTTCGAGCAGACAACTACGCATTTTTTTGCAGTCTCACACACTCAAATGTCGTTTACATTGGTCGGTTATCTGATTTGTGTAAATATGTGTGCTCTGCAAATATTGTAATAAGGCGAGCATTGTAAACACACTTTTTTCTACCTATATTATTCAAAAAATGGACAGTTTCTAAGCAGTTTGTAAGATGCATTAACCCGAGATGATACAAAAGAAATAGACATTTTATGAATATTCCGCTGCTTCGTGCAAGGATACCCATTGGCTGAAATCCGTAAATAGCACCAGTAACCACGCACCATTTTGTGATTTGGCACCTGGCTTGGTTGATATTTGATGGCCGTCCTCTCCATTTTGTAATATGAACAGTCTGAGCATACTCACGAAATGTAATAACCAAGCAAGTAACCCACACCTGCAGCATCACTGTCAAGAGGCCATTCAGCCTCTGGTGTGCGCTGCTCAACATAAACTAATGAGAATAAATATTAAATAACACTGTTCTCACCAGTAGGACGTCATCAGCATGAATTATGGGTTTTGCAAGGGCTTCTATGTGAGCAGGCTGGTTTATTGCAGTGGTTGGAGCGGCGCTCCTTTACTTTAAAAAAAACATACGTTTTACTGTTAGTATACTTTTATTTTAAAAAGAAACCATTATGGAATGGTTACTTTTTAAAATAATAGTGTAGGAAGAAGTTGAAACTTGCATTTCAGTGCACTGCACTGTACATTCCCTTAAACAGCAGGTGAGTTTGGGAGTTTGGTTTGCGCGTGGGAGGGGGCCTGGTGACTGGGTTTGTAGAGAGTGGGGGCAGGCCAGCAGTTAGTTCCACTACTTCTTTTTATAGACTTCGACCACTGGTCTATTGTCTTTTGTTATCAACACAAAACATTGGTTTCAAACTCCATAGTTCACTAGAAGGATCTTCCAAGCCAGAAGTAATCCCTACTCAGTAGTGAATCGTTGTTATATTTAAACTCGGATGTGGGAATGACAGTCTATTAAAAAAAAGTGTCCAGTGCCTTCGTGTCTGAAATAAGTTTTCAGTCTTGGTATTGGAAATGAAACCGCAAAAGGAGGAGAGTTGGTCTGCCTTTCCTGAGTAGTACCAGTAAGGCCACGGTTCCCTAAGGCACTTCATTTCAGGTCTGTGGGAAGCATTTCCTGGACTGCCCACAAAAGAGGGCGCACAGCAAACACTGCCCACAGAAGGCCGTCAACGGAAGAAGCAGGAGGAGAGGCGCGAGGCGGGGCAGAGTGTGGTGCTCACGGGCAGCGCCAGGCATGGGCTTGGGAGGGCTAAAGCCCCCCTCCTGCTCCCCACTTGTTTGACACAGCAGGCATCACTCTTGTTGTTGAGCCCAGCCCTGGCTCAGCCAGCAAGAACCCGTCACATTTCTCACCTCAGGGAGCAGTGTATTTACCTAAGCAAACACACTGCTCTCTGAGGTGAGAAAACAGTCATTGAAGTGAACATAGAGGCCTAGGACAAAGGCCTGCCCTGGGGGTATCAGTAGATTCCCCTCCCCTATGTTGCAGCTAAAGGCTTAACTGCTGACTCAGCTTTTACATGGCCCATGCTTTCAATAATTACCATTAACAAAAAAAAAGGATGTTTGTGTGCATGCGGGGATTGCATGTATGCATGTATGTGTGCATGCATGCGAGGGGGTGTGTGTAAGTGGTAGTACGTTTGTATGCTAGGAGGTGCCTGCAAGTGCACATCTATGAATGAATGCAGTGTGAATGGTGTGACTGCGCATGTTAAGGAGCGCACAGTCTAAATGTTCTGGGTGCTCCTGTGAATGACAGATCAGCTGTTTGGGTGCATGCGTCTGAATGTGTCCATATCTCGATGTATCTGTGTGTATGTGAGCTGGGGCCTGGGCAGTGGCATTGGAGCATGAACATTTTTTGATAAGAGCATGGCATGTTTTACTGCTGTTTTGGGGCAAAGGAAAGCCAACTTGAGTGTTTTTATATGAGGGAGGGGGTGTGGTGGAGGAGAATACTACAGTGGGGCTGGCCTGCCTGGGTCTTACTGCAGCATGGAATGTTGTACTCGCATTAAGGTCAAAGGCAACATGACGAGTGTTGTTACATGGGGCGGGCATGTTTCCTTATTTTGACTTGCGTTTTTATTTTGCTGGTGTTAAGGTTGTTATGTTATGTTATTCGATTTGTAGCGCGCCAAAGCCCGTAGGCATCCAGGCGCCGAGGTCAGAGGCAACATAAATATTCTTACATGGGGGAATATAAGATGTGTGCAACATAAGTGATCTTATATGGGGGGATTTGTGTAAAGATATGCTATTTATATAGAGCTTTCGCCAGCGCGCTGTAAAGAGAATAATATATTTACATTAAATGCATCACCCAGCCCAAGTTTGCACTCATTTAATGAGCTTTCTTTCTTTATTTATTGACAGCGCCCAAACCCACGGTGGTGGTACAACTAGGTGAGCAGGGAAAACACAGTCTAGCACTGAGTGAGAGAGAGGTAACAAGGTGCAAAAGCAACATAATAGTACAAGGTCCATAGAGGAGGGTAGAGATCAGGGAGGTCATTGAAGTATGAAAGAAAGAGTTGGCCTTGCCAGGATTTGAACCTGCGAATCGCACTCGGATTGCAAAAGCATGCGCTCAGCCCGCTGGGCTATCTTACCGTCCATGGCTTTTTTTCACTGGCATTATGGCAAAGCCAACAGGAGTATGTTCTTACATGGGGATACTGGCATGTATTGGGAGAGCCAGCATAAACATGCTTTGTTATAGTATCGTTACTGGCATTATGGACAAAGCAAACATGAGTATTTTCCTATGTGGGAATAGAGGCATATATAGGTGCACCAGAATGGACATGTGTGAGCACAATCAATATGAAAATGCTGTTTTACACTTGCAGAGTACTGGCATACAGCGGGCAAATGCATTATGAAAATGTGCTTGAAAAGTCTCCTGTGCATTGTTGGTGGCTTGGCATCTAATGTACTTTATATGTCTTATCCTACAAAACCGATTGTAAACTGTGTGGCTTTTTACCTATTTTATCACAGAAAGTATACTGTAAAATGCACTATTTTAACCCATTATTTAAAACCTTTTCTCAAGGGGACACCCCACCCCCTTGATTGGTTCGCCCTCCCTCCCTAATCTCTGTCACTCCTATGCATTTGGCTAGGGTCAGAGCAAGTGCCCTTCCTTCTGCTGGATCTTCTTAATGTGGGGCCTACTCCATCAGCTCCAGGCCCCACTTCTTACAGAATAATGGCTACGCCTTTGGTGAGTTGGGGTGAAAGATGGATCTAATGGGCCAGAGGAAGGCGTAATCTACTCGGCCTCCTGGGCTTGGGGAGGAGGCGTTAGGACGGGGGGGAGGATCGGTAGCGCAATAGGATTTATGTCCCGTCTCACTAACAGTTTTCACAACTGCCATCCAGCCCCTCCAAAATGTTCAGGCTGGCTCCGCCCCTGGTGGTGCTTGCTATCCAGGGTCGGGAGGTGAACCCCCCCCTGTGAAAGGGTGAAAGGGGGCATGCCTATTCGTGAGCCATTTTGAGACTGCTCCAAGGTGGCCTTTTTTGAGAGCAACCTCAAACATGCAACTAATAGATGCAGAATCGAGGGGCCAAGATCAGAGCATAGCGTGTGAGACAAGGTGTGTAGAGGAGCATGGGATGTGATAGGCAGATGTGGCAGAGGGGTTTTATGCAGCAGGCAGAACGGTAATAGTGGATAAAACCCCCAGTCACAAAAGATTGAAAGGACCGGCCTGGAAGGGGTTGTGTGTTGGAGGTGGTGGGCATGGGAGTACTGTTCATTAATGAGGTTAGAAAAATTACACAGCGAGAGGTGTGACGAATCATCTTCCGGGGCGCCATTGTTCCAGGGATGAATATCGGTTTCTGAACCATCAATCAGCCCCACACCTCTAGTACACAAGAAGGTATCCGAATAGTTTGGAAACACAAGCAAATTATAAACCTTCTGGTCCAATTTTGGTAATGTGTACGGAACGGCAGGCTTATCTCCGCAAGGGCGTGGATCGTTGGTTAGTTGCAACACAGCAAAATTACAATAATTTCCCAATGATAAAAGGGACGGTCTATTCAAGGTTGTATTCAAATATCTACTTTTTAATTATCCAGCAGACAGGTCGAGCACACTACAAAAAACAACCCACCTTGTATAGGAGTGCAGAGGACAGACAGTTTCATAGAATGAAAAGGGATGTCCGCTGTATACTGACAGGAAAGTAGTAGGTAAAGTAATGAATTGCAATAGTTCAAGGATACTTGGTTTCAACACAAAGGGAGCAATGGGTCATAAAATGTCACTTGGTGCCTTCAGAGAAGGACCAGGGGGACAGAACCACAATGTACCTTGTGCTTGGAGACGTTCTTGGTGCTCCACAGTATAGAGTCGGTTTCCGGTTGCTTTGCAGCTTCTGCGACAGAATTCAAGACAGGAGACAGCTGCAGGTATCAGGCGGCAGGCTTTTCGGTGAGTGAGGCTCGACAGACAGTTGAAGGCTGGCCTACATGGTGGTTCAGGATCAGGAATCATTGTCTCAGTGCTGGTTGGCGGGTTTGAAGCACTGGTTGAGGCATCTCGGATTGCGTGAGCGACTGAGGCATGACCAGTTAGCAGTGCAGTCAGTTGTAGCTCGGGGGGTTCAACTGGCTCGAAGTTTTCCTTTAAGGCGTATGCTGGTTGATGCTTGTTGATGCAATGCACTCATCCTTACTTCTTCACTGGGCTTGTGTCGTCCTTTAAGGAGGATGGCCCAAAGCCGAGGAGAGTGTTGCAGGCAACTGCCTTGTCCTTGGTTTGGTTCACACACTCTCTGGCACTTCCCACCTAGGAAGCTTGCTGCAGAGCCTAGCAGGGCATGCTGTGTACTGGCTGGGTACTGGTTCTGGAGCTTGCTGAAGGGTCCTCTGGATTTAGAATCTCCCTCTGTTACCTGGGAGATGTTTAGGGGAGGGATATTGCTTCCCTCTTTGAAAATACTGGCCTTCCTTCACTGGCGGAAGCTGTAAAGCAGACTGTACCTTCAGCCAGGGTCTCATTACTCCTTGCAAAGTCTTCAGTTGATCTGCCCAAAAGAGTGGCTCAAAGCCAAATGGGCCACAGTGATTTGTGAAGGCTAAGCCTACCTTAATGAACCAACACTGGCTGGGTCCACACCAGGAATCTCCTGTATGCATGAGGTCATAACCAGAGTGCTTTTCAACAGAAAAGGTAAAGGGTGAAAACATGTAATACTAAGTTGCAACCATCTTTCTGTCTGTTGTGGCTCATAGGGTTATCTGGTTAATTGAGCTCTGTGTGGTTCCGGATTAAAGCGGCAGGTCTTCCTTGAAGCTGCGGCGAGACCAGACTTTTGGTCACCGCCACACCACATACTCGTACCTTCTGAATGGGGTCCCCGTGTGGGGGGTGACTACTGTAAACACCTGTCCCAAACATGACAGGCCAATGCCCTTGATACTGAGAGGCGAGAGCTGGCTTCAGGTTGACACAGTGCATATCAAAGGTTGTTGGGGGTTTTCCTCTCTTTTGTTAGTCCTGCGACCAAGCCCCCCGTGGGCCTGTTTGCATTAACTCTGATTAGTATGCAAAGCTGCCACCAGCAGCAAACAAAGGTAAGGGTAGATCTTTGTTAGTTAATTAGGCTGGCCAAGGCAGGAGGAAGGTTTTGCCTTCCACTTCTGTGATGCCTTGATGTACTCATGGCTGTCATAGTCCAACTAAATATGACAGTGGGGACGGTGCCTGCAGGCTGTGTCCATCCAGAGTACATGGGTCTATGTGTATGTCGTACAGTGAGCATAGGAAAATGTGTACGGATTAGCCCCACACATTTTCCAGAGGTTGATCTGCCATCATTCAATTTCATTTAAAATTTCAAAAAAGCCGAGACATGCGCACACTCACCGTGTGGATAGTCGAATTCTTCACAAGAGGGCACATGTGTTACATGTCGGCAGCGGAGTGGCAAATTAAGCGGAATTGTACGAACAGAATCAGTCAATGGCGCACTTTGATATTAAAACTGGACCATAGAATTTGGTGAGTAAAGATGTGCACGCAAGAACAGAGAAACAGGATTGGTAAAAAGACATAGATCCCACAGGAATTATGGCAGACGAATATTTCTTTTTATTTACCACAATTCCTGAGCATGACATAATAGTAATTATTTTTTGTTTTGCTATTTGTTAGCACTGTCTATAAACCAAAACTATTTTACTGAGAAGTGAAGATAGCAGAGAAATGACGTGAAGCGAGACACCGCCCAGGGGTGTTATTTGGTTATTTACCCACCCACCGACTGCCTGCACTCCTATGAACATCTATTGCCGTTTCCACCACTTGCCTGCTCCTCTCTGCGCCAGGCTTTTCGGCCACCCTTCTGAAAGGTAACTGCTTAAATGCTGCTGTAAACCAACTGCTGATGTAATACAATAGTCCTAACTAAGTTTGCCTTCACCCACTAGATTTATAATTCAAAGAGGTTGTCTATGTCCAATGTTATGTTGTATGTACAGTCCGTCCTCCTCGTTGTGTGAAGAAATGGCTGAGGTGTGGGTAGGAAGGATGGGAAGGAGGCGTGTTGCCAGGTCTGCTTATTATAAGCAACGTTGGGCTTCTTTTTGCCCAAAGTCGCTTATAATATTTGGAAGTCGCTTATCGCGGTTTTTCTCAGTTTGTTTCACTTTATGGGCCTGATTTACAGAACGTTTTTCTATGGGATTGCACCATTATAAAACGCTGCTGTGAATCAGGTCCTATGTGTGCGTGTAATTGGGCTTGTTTTCACTGCAGCCAAGCCTATTACACTCTGCAGCTCCACACAGTGTCCTGTACTGGGCTGCTGGACCAGCAAGCCATTCTATGTTTGCAATTAGTAATTGTCTAATGCATCTTTGGTAGGTTGCACGATTTGCATAGCTTTTGCCACAGTGACTCGCACACTATTCATCAGGAAGTGTGCAAAGGGGTTGGCTATGCTTACAGTCAAACGCACACCTGCTTCCAGGAGTGGGGGGGCACCAAAGGGGGGGGGCACCAAAGCCAATAACACAAGGAGAGAAAAACACACTGTGTGCTGGAGAACGTGCCTGCTCTGACCCTTGTGTTATTGGCTTTGGTGCCCCCCCCCCAAAATTTCGCCAAAACTTTGGTACTGTATAAGAGAAAGTAGAACAGGGAGTTCGGGAGCAGTGTATGGCATTGGCATGGCAACTTGTCGACGCTTGGCAATCGCTGAAGCACCATCTGGGCCTTGGTTTTTTTCCCCCATTTGCTTGGCTTTGTTTTTTATCCTTGTGCTTTTGCCATTCCTGCTTTAATAAGTGTGCCGAACGAGAGCTGTGGAGTGCTTTCCCGGACTGGGCGAGGGCAGCTGAGTTGGGCTGCGCAAGCACAGCTTTTGCCTTACTACAGGGGTTCTGTGCGTGGCGGGTGAAGTGGGAGAGAAGGCACGCAGTGGTCATATTTGTTTTGGAAGACTAATATTCTTACATGGCTGAGAGCTTGTCCAGTTCCAATTGTGACAATATTACACTTTTATTGGAAACGTGCAGGTTCCGTGTTTGCTGTGTGGTGCAGGTTCCGTGTTTGCTGTGTGGAAACAAGAATACTGTATCCGAGTTCTTAAGTGCAACATTCTGCCTTTTAGATTTTCTACAAATACGCAGACATTTCAAACATTGCTGTTTCTCTAGACTTCGCCGCCATTTTGCAAAACCATTGAACATGTGAATTCCTAATTATGGAACATGTTAACGCTACAGGTGATAACATGTCCTGCTTGCAGAACGTTCCTAACACAACAGCAATGTGCTGTCCGAAATGTGACACATCAGCCAAGCTCATGAGAGGACGGCTCAGCTCTTCTCGCCATTATCATCTAGGCTGTATGTGAACACTGCAGGAGCCGATTACGCAGCACGATAGTTACAAGATGCCGTTGCTACTGTGTATCCCAAAAAGTGTTCATTAGGCGTGAGGGTGGCGGGCTGTTTTGGTAACCGCTTTTACAACATTTTAAACATGAGTTTCTTTGTAGTCTCGAGTGTTCTGTGGAAGGATGGATGGAGCGGCATATCCCTGCAGAGACGTTTTTATGGGAGGGCAAAAGGGGCACTTGCCCAGGGCCCCCACCTTGGAGAGGGCCCCACAAGGCTGCCTGATCTAAAGAAGTAAGATTCCTTTGTTCACCAGATTTAAATAGTACACATCAGGATATGTTATGACATGGTGCTGAGGCTCTAAACCTATTGCCTGTCTGTTTTGGCAAGTACATTCTGCCTCAATCAATTCATCATGTAAAACTTTCTGTGATATACATAGTGTGTGTGTTTGTTCCTTGTGGCAAAACTCCTGTAGCATTCTTTCCTTTCCGTGGGAATTATGTTGATCATGTGCAATCGCCACATTTGAAATGCAAATTCGCACAGCCTTTCACATGTCTGAAGTTTATAAACCTGCCTGTGTATGTACTTGGTCTTGCAGCACAACAAGTGCTATTATCAGCAATGTACCTGCACCAGATAGCGGTTGCTATAAAAACAAACATGTCATGCTTATGGTGAGGGTACATTACTGTACTGTCTTCTGTGAAGTTTGCCTCCTCACATGCTGGTGGCATCGTTTAGTCCATTACTTGATCTTTCTTCTTATGTAAGCCATTTGATTGCAAGGGGTGGTAGACAGAAGGGAGTGGACCAGATGGTGCAGGAATCGTACAAGCATATTTTAAAGTCTGCTCTTTTGAAACAAAAAAACGCTTTGCATTTTTGTAAAGGTCAAAGTTTTTTTCTACACATTTATAAATGACAATTTCACAAGCCAGTGTTTTGAAACTATGTAAAGTTTTAAAATACAAACCACCAACCCAGATTAAATATGTTAAATCACACTAATTGGTATGCTGGTACTTATTTACTTGTCTTGATGAGGAGAAAATTAAGCAAAACTCATTCTGTATTACACCCTTCTGTAATATATATATATATTTATTTATATATTTAAATTGTCATGTTTGGTAATGTGATTGGTGTACTTTCCAAGTCAGTTTTATAAAATTAGATTATTTTAGTTAATGGTAAGAACTGGTAATGAAAGTGTTCAAATGCTGAAAATGGCACAAATCCCAGATCCACCCCTTAACCAGTGTGTGTAATGCTGTGCATCTAATGTAATCTTGTATTGCCTAGCCTCTCGAAATTGCCAGTCCCTAAGCCTTTCAAAATTGTCAGCCCTTCAGAGATATTTCCTTCTCAGGGTATGATATTCAAAAGAGCCTCAGTCATGGTTTCACTGGCTATAGTGTTGCTTCCACTATAATAGTGAACATTGATATATTGCACACCACAGGGACTTTATTCTTTTGATCTCTAATGGCAACACTATTTGAAAACCATGTCCCACTTATAATCTGTGTGTCTGGATACAGACACCTTCCTGGTAGCTTCTAATCTGCATCCACTATGCATGCTATGGTATGTGTAGCTTTCTTCTTCCTACCAATTTGGTCTCCTCTATCCATGCTTGAGCTCATTTGCATTCTGTGAGGCAGCACAGGAGTTCTCGGTCTATTCTGGGTTGCATGTACCTTTTACATACAGATCAACAAAGGTAGCAGGCGCCCCGCTCTCGGAAGAACAAGGCATGATAACCTGTTCAGTGGTTGTTAACCGCATTGAGAGTTCGCAGCCATCTGCATTTTGCTCATTGTACCTTTCACAGATGGGAAATATACTTTTGCATGCAGTTTTTGTCCCACCCACATGGGCAGTCCAGCACCAAAATGCTATGGCAATTCCTCTCTGAACAAGAGTACCAACAGCAACCCCATACGCATGTTTCAGCCTTGTTGGGCATCATCAGTGAGGTGAAGCGGAGCATCTCTAAGCACAGTGAGCAGGAAGCCCACGTCCGGTTGCCCCCAGGTAACCTAGGGTGACCAACCCCAAGTTCCTTCAAAGAATTCAACAAAGGTAGCAGGCGCCCTGTGAATCCTTTTACATACAGTCCTGCATTAATACAACACGCTGCATATCTTCCTGGATTCTATTGATAAAAACTCTCCTGAATCTATGCTAGAACAGAAGTAACCTCTTCGTAGTCTGATAATGTTGGCCTTCAAATGGTACTTTTGATCATTCTGATTAGAGCAAGAATGACGAGGGTAAGGGGACTTAAGGAGAGTAAACATCCTTATTTTTAATGTGAGGCAGCATATCAACCTATGGGTGGTGATTGCGGCAAGGAGGCCGGGGCAGATATTCTTGATCACTTCATTCCCAAAAGTGCTTAAGATGGCCCTGTATCCCTGGAAGGGATCTGTGTGACTCATTCTGCCAATGAAGCCCCAATTCAGAGGGGAATAAAGAGCTTTGTATCTCAGAGCTGTGTATCTCAGAGCTGTGCAGGAGGACTTCTCGGCTTTCATTTCGTATTTATGAGCTGTTTACTTTGAAGTGTTCATCAGCCAATACACAAAAACATGAGCGAACATAGCCTGGAACCTTGTTCAAGTGTCTAATTTGGTAAGTGCGAGCAGGCCAGAGCATCAGAGGAAGCAAATCAAAGGAGACAAACCGTAATACATGTTGTTTTATTCTACTTTTATGGCATAATTTGGCATTTAAGCAAATGAGCAACACTACCTACATCATTATTTACAGTCATTTTTACATGAATCATGAAGAAACTGCCAGGTGTTACATTCCAGCAGGAGAAATATAGTTTTCACTCTAAAGTAAAAGTTGCTCCAGAAAACATTCTGTTTGAGATAACAGCCCTTCGCTACTTTGGCATCCAAGCACAGATTGATCAGAACATGTTCTGTCTTTGATGAATATTAAAGTACAGCGGGCCGATTACATGTTTTTTTGTGTCTGGCCCAATGTATTGTGGCCTTCTACTGCATGCTGTGTGCAAGTTGCTAGAGCTGCGCCAAATAGCACAGGGGAATATTGGTTACATCATTTTTGGTTTTGGCGCTTTTTGGGGGCATATGACCAAAGCATTGGTGGACAACGTGATGTGATGTGGCAATGCCACAGATCGATAGATAGATAGATAGATAGATAGATAGATAGATAGATAGATAGATAGATAGATAGATAGATAGATAGATAGATAGATAGATTCACAGGTCAACAAATGGACAGAAGGATTGATAGAGGCACATAAATATCAGTAGTTTATTGACCTAAAAATAATGCACACTACGTCCTAGTTGTAAATTATTCACAGCAATTTATGTGAATTAGGTCATGTCTGTAAATTACTGATTTCTACCAGTTGGAAGCCTAAAATAATCCAAAAAAAAACAATCTTTACTACACAAATGCCATGTCTGGTACTAGTGACATTTACAAACCATTCAAACGTGGGCCCAATGGTGTATTATTTACATCACAAGAACTTGTTGCAGGCAGTATTGGACTTTAATTCATAGTTACCCCTTCCATAGCCTGTATCTATACATGCATGTGTGTATTGTGTATGTGCTGTAACCTTGGCAGCTCCTACCACCTCTAGGCTTATCCATTGATCCAAAACACCCCGGGAGCATAGGACAGAAGGAGAGTGTAGCCTCACAGCATAGAGCGCCCGGCAGTGGACTCAAACATTGTGGGACCACCCTGCTCATATATCCGCCTTGTGGGACCACCCTGCTCATATACCCGCCACTGTTTATCCATGTCGCAAGTGCAAAGAGGCTAACCAAGCGTGCAGTCTATTACTACTCAAATCCTTAAATATTTACACGTGTGTGTGCTTGTTTGTGTCTCACTAATCATCAATAGCACTCTCTATTAATGGCTTCCTCCCATGCGCTATTCCCCTTCACATTCTATTGCACACCTGCACCCCTTATCACATCCTCCTTTGACACTTTGCACTCTCCTCCTTGGACCCTAGGGTCTATAAATGCAAAGAGCAGTAAACGCCAAAACGATTGGCATTGCCAATGCTTGTTTTTACAGCGATGGAGGGAAAAGAAACGTATACAGTATTCCTTCTAAAAATAAGAGCACTGTGAAACCCACATGACATCGCCATCCTGCCATGTGGTGAAGCAACATGTTGACAACAAGCTTAAAGGCCAGACGAGACAGCAAGTGGTTTATATTTAGGTACGCAAACAGACGAGCCCAGAAGTGGCTCGAATGTGAAGCGGGTACAGGAATACCCTCCCTCGAAAAGCTTATTGCCCTTTATGGCCTGCAATGACACCTTTTTCTTCCTCCTGGGGTGCTCCCTCCTTTTGCATATGCTTTGGCATTTGGTACTGATGGGACATCCGGATCTGAAAGGCCTTCACGGATCCTTACCTAGCCAATAGGTGTCCCCTCAATGCCAAATGCCTGAACATATGCAAAAGAGAAAGCCCCGTCTGAAAAGTTAGTCATGATATCAGTTACGCTGACAGGCAAACAAGGGATTGTGCTGCATTTTTCACAATGGCAAGTCAGAGGTTTGTGACAACTATTCTTACACCATAGTATAAAAAGAAAATATATTTCCGGCATGCACTATTTTGCATTCCGGTACTTCTAGTTTCCATTCTTTTTTATTTTTTTATTTGTTTATTTACTCGTTTATAATCAAAACAAAATTTGATTTTTACAAGAAATCACCTCTTATATGTCACATAAAAGCGTTGCAGAAAGTACCCATTTCCATTAATTCAGCGAAAAATAAAGCGAATCAATAATTTTTTAACTGAACATTTTATTTCCGAATTGACATATTACAAGGCTGCTTTAATATGAAACGTGTAGTTTTCAAATAAAATTATCAGAGCGCTCAAGTTACCATCCCATGCGTGAGAGGACCATCCAGTCCTGGGTTCTGTAATTTGAAGTTCTTTGGAATTTAGGAAAACTACAAATCCCAGAATTCAAATCAAAAACGGGCCTGGATGGCTAGCTCACAAATGCTCATAGGAAACCTTAGAGCTCTGGTCTGTACGGCAATATTAATGTGGTCCTTGAAATAAAAAATGTAATTTTTTTTACCATGAAAGGTATGTGTTCGCTTGCCTAAACTGTAAAGTGGGTTAAAATTCCAGCTTCACTATTTAAACAAACGGTGTGGTCCTGGGCAAATAATCCCTTGTAGTAAACAGCACTGGCCTGAGCAGAGGCAACATTATTTTCCTACCCTTTTTCTGGCAGTCACCAAAGTACACGAGCTGTCCAGAGTAAAGCCACAGCAAGGAACGAAGGAATCTTTGCTATGCTATGTCTTGTACAGCATACAATCTACCATTTCACTGTTTCTTGGAATTTCAGGATCTGCAGGAGGCGGGGTATGGGGCTAATTTATGAGCAGACAAGGTTGTTTTGTAGCCATGTTTTAGGAGTGCAGATATGAGAAGATAGGGAGCGCTGTGGTGTGTAAGTTGTATTCATTTTGCAAGTTGTTTGGAGTAGTAGATAATTTGCGCTCAAGGCTGGTAATTTAAATTGTTTGATTGTAGTGCATGCCAGACTGGTGTTTGAGGAGTGTGGAGGACTGAGTTTGTGCATCTGTGGTGATCTAGGGCACTATTTAGGGACATTTAGGTCCCGATTCGTAGAAACGGGTGCATAAAAGGCGCAAGGGCCACGCGCCGATGAGTCTGCGCCAGCTGCGGCACAGAGAAATCTTTGCGCGGCGGGCATGGATTCCCAGAGGCATCAGTAGTTGTTGCGCAAGTAACAGCAAGCTGCTCGAGTAACGCCCCCAGCACGCCCCCGCGCAATGTAAAAAGCGAGTTAAATGCCCAGCGCGGCGCAAGCCTCCACGCCATCTCACGGCCAGCATACAACCCCTGCCCCCAGCCAAATCACGCGCCAACACCTCGCAATCCCTGGTCGCACCCCAGCGTAATCGCGTGAAAACACCCCGCAAACCCTTTCCGCATCCCAGCGTAATCGCGTGAAAACAGCTCTCAATGCCCGTCCGCACCCCAGCGTAATCGCGTAAAACACCCCGCGATCCCCATCCGCACCCCAGCATAATCTCACGAAAACAGCACGCAATCCCTGTCCGAACCCAGCGTAATTGTGCAAAAACACCCAGTGATCCCCGTCCACACCCCAGCGTAATCACGTGAAAACATCCCGTGAACCCTGTGCGCCCCGCTAGAAAACACATGCCCTCCCACAAAGGCCTGGCCCACCACAAACCAAATGGCACCCCAACACCATGCAATCCAGGTCATGCAGCCCCCTCCAGATAGGACACCCCCACCCCCACCCCAACCCCCCATCACCTGTGACCACACCCTGCAGGCTGCCCCCTCCACATGAGATACAGCAGCCCCCATCACCCATGAAACCACCCTGCAGGCCCCCTCCACATGGGATACCTCCACCCCAACCCCCCCCCTATCACCTGTGAAAGCACCCTGCAGGTAGCCCCCCCTTCACCTGTGAAACAACCCTGCAGACATTCCTCTCCACATGGGATACCCCCACCCCAGCCCCCATCACCCGTGAAACCATCCTTCAGGCAGCCCCCTCCACATGGGACACCCCAGCCCCCATCGCCCGCCCGTGAAACCACCCTGCAGGCAGCCCCCTCCACATGGGATACCCCTACCCCAACCCCCATCACCTATAAAAACACCCTGCAGGCAGCCCCCTCCACATGGGACACTCCAGCCCCATCACGTGTGAACCCATCCTGCAAGCAGTCCCCTCCACCTGGGATCCCCCACCCCAAAACCGCATCACCCGTGAAACCACCCTGCAAGCAGCCTCCTCCACATGGGATACCCTAGCCCCCATTACCCGTGACCCCACCCTGCAGGCAGCCCCCTCCACATGGGATACCCCCATCCCAACCCCCATCACCCTTGATCCCACCATGCAAGCAGCCCCCTCCACATGAGATACCCCCCAAACACCATCACCCGTCACCCCACCCTGCAGGCAGCCCCCTCCACATGGGATACCCCCGCCCCAGCCCCCATCACCTGTGAAACCAGCCTGCAGCCAGCCCCCTCCACATGGGATACCTCAGCCCCCATCACCCGTGACACCAACCTGCAGGCTGCCGCCTCCACATGGGATATCCCAGCCCCCATAACCCCACCATGCAAGCAGCCCCCTCCACATGGGATATCCCGCCCCAGCCCCATCACCTGTGAAACCACCCTGCAGACAGCCCCCTCCACATGGTATACCCCAGCCCCCATCACTTGTGACCCCACCCTGCAGGCATCCCCCTCCACATGGGATACTCCAGCCCCCATTACCTGTGACCACACCCTGCAGGCAGCCCCCTCCACATGGGATACCCTGCCCCCATCACCCGTGACCCCACCCTGCAGGCAGCCCCCTTCACATGGGATACCCCGCCCCCATCACCCGTGACCCCACCCTGCAGCCAGCCCCCTCCACATGGGATGCCCCCATCACCTGTGAAACCACCCTGCAGGCAGCCCCCCTCCACATAGGATACCCCTGCCCCCATCACCCGTGACCCCACCCTGCAGGCAGCCCTCTCCACATGGGATAACCCAGCCCCCATCACTCAAGACCCCACCCTGCAGCCAGCCACCTCCACATGGTATGCCCCATCACCTGTGAAATCACCCTGCAGGCATCCCCCTCCACATAGGATACCCCAGCCCCCATCACCCATCACAGGTGTCTCACAGCCTGAGCCTCATTGAGCTGCTATTTCTAGAAGAGAATCCCTAATAAACACATCACTGGTTTGCCCATGTGACATGGCAATCAGACCGCGCACCACGCACAAGACAGTGCATTGGCAGCCAATGTATAAATACAAAGAAATGCCAATAGCGTATCCTAGTACAAGAGATTGACCAACACCAGAGATGAGGATAACTGTACAAACACACTCTGGTGAAGGGGAAAGCACCATCTGTGTGTTACACAGCATCAAGCAAATCATGTGCAAATGTCCTGAACATTAACACTCCCACAGTCACCCCACCCACCTCACTCACAAATACAGTCCTGCTGCACATGTGAAAGGAAATGCCATTTGCCTGTGAACACAAAATCCCACTTCACACACCACCACCAGTCCGACCCATGTGTATAATAACCCCGCAAATAAACTCCAAACATTACACATGCAAGTAAGCAACCACACACATGACTAACAATGGGCAGGATCAGGGCTACTAAAGGGACTAAAACAGGCACACTGCAAAAATTACTGTGAAAAACAATGACTGCGAGAGTAAAAAATAAATATATTCAACTGTTGTATTTTCTGCATAAATACTGTAGATAAAATCATAAATTATGTCCATGCCAAAATAGAAGAATAAAAATGTCCATGTGTATAAAAATATTTACACAAAAAAATTACAAAAAATACAAATTAAACATGGTTACCAGGTTCCCACAAAAACACTAAAAAATGATGTACAAGAAAACATGAAGGATAGTCCAGAGTCCACTCCAAAAAAAACATAAATAAAAGGAAACTTACACCTACAGAACTATGTACAAAAAGAAAATGGAGTAATGTGATCCAAGCTCCAAATAATAAGGAAAAAATTAAAGGAAACATATCTTCAAAACTATGTACACAGGCAGTGGGCTAGTCCTCCTTGTCACCAATCTCACTCAATGTCTGGGCCAGGGTATCATCGAGCACTACGTCCACTTCCCCTAGGCGGGCCTCCGTAATCTCCGCAAGGGCTTGCAGGGCCACCAACATGGACCTCTCCATCCCCTCCCATTCCCTGCAAGTATCCTCAAGGTTGGCAGCCCACCTCTCTGCCCGACGCAGTGTAATCTCCGTCCTGGCCATGGTGACTCTTGCCTTCTGAGCCCGCTGCCCCACTGCCCCGATTCGCTGCCTGTATCGCACAAACACAGAAGACATCCTCGGTCTGAGGACCACATTTGCCTCCTGCCCGACGCCAGATACCTGCCCCCTTGGGATGGTTTGCCCGGGGTACATAAGTCTCCTCCTCAGAGCCTGCTGCTGCCATAGCGCCTAGTGCCTACTTCGAATGGACACCCTCCGGCCTGATGACCCTAACCGAGGGTGTATGGCCTGTGCCCTGCTCCTGGGTGCCTGCTCTCCCTCCATTGCCATTGCTCCGGTCGTGTCCTGGATCGGCATGGTGATCACCTCGGCTGATCCACTGTCGACTCCCAACACATGCAGGGATGTTTGCCCCACCAGACTGCCAACTGGGCCGGAAGGTGCCCGGGAGGACGACTGTAGCACAGAGGAGCAAGACGAGGAGGGGGTTGCAATAGTGGTCAGCCCATGCAGCACACTCAAGACCAGGAAGACTGCTAGCCAGTTCAGGAGACGCCAGACATCATTGTGATGATGTGCAAGCACACAAGTGCAAGCCTGTACATCATCACGAATGATGCCGGTAGACTTCCTGACACCGACTAGCAGGGGTACCACTCTGTCCCAAATGGCAACATTCGCAGGCATTGGGGTGTCGGTCTGGGTGGTAAAATATGACACCTGCGGATGGGTTCGGCCTGGGGCCTGCCGGCAGGTGCATACTGCTGCAGGCACTGACACAAGGAAATGATTTAGCACAGGCACCCCCACTGCGACCTGCACAGCCTCATGCCCCTGGGTCAGCACTGCAGCAGTCACCCCACCTCACCACCCCCACCTGACCACATGGACTGGGTTAGTCGGCCCCCCTCCTCCTCCTCCTCCTCTTCCCCGCTATCCTGGATGCCTCCCGAGCGGCTTCCGCAGTGGAATGCCCGTGTGTCTGCTCACCTGTCCCCCCCACTGCCGAGGAGTCCACATCTACCATTGCCTTCTTGGACTTCCCCTCAGCAGCTTTGGCTGATGGTCCAGGTGTGGCACCAGCCTTCTCGCTCCCTGATGATGTTGTGTCCCGGGAGCATGAATGGGCCTTGCGCCTAAGCCTGGTGGGGGCATCCCTGCTACGTTGCTCCACAGCACCGTCTCCACCATCTTCTTCCAACACAACTGCAGATAAGGAGACATAGAACACAAACATCAGGGTACTGCACTGATGTGTGCTTGGCACAAAGATTTTTGCATGAAGTACACTGCTAAAGGGTACAACCATCCTCACCCTGCCCAACACAAAAGTGCATGCAATGTACACAAATACAAATACATGACGGTCCTTCACACCAGACAATCACATCTGGGGACATGGCACTGTCACAATCTATCAATTGCGCATGCTACACACACATGCATCATGGGATCATACACCTGTCACGCACACACATCACCTGACAGTCCTCAAGCAGTGCACTGAGCAATCACATCAGAGTCCCCTCAACAACAATCACGCAACATGACTAGGTCACACATTGAAATGCACATGTTGCATCCATCGAGAAGTGATGGCCAGTCACACAGTCACATCTCAGACACATACACATGAATACCATGCATGCACATGAGGTTGCCAACACCACCTCGTCTGTCGCACTACTCACATGGGCACGTCTCAGACACATGTAACAAACGACGTGCACGTAGTGAAATTCTGCAGTACAACACACAATGCAAAAGTAAGATCATTGAAATCACACATGGTTCACTGAAGACATGTAGAGCACTGTCTGGGACATGCACACAGACATCTGTAAAAGAGGCATACCTGCTGTACACCCAAGGACCTGCTGTTAGCCCAAGGTGCACACTCCCACCATAGATGAACATGAACATGCACTGTGGAGGCCAGCAACACATGGACACTCACCTGATGACTCCAGACGTTGCTGCAAATCGCTGACCTGGGTGTGCAGCGCTGGGTAGATATTCTCCAGGACCTGCATGTCGGTGGTGTTCATCCGGCCCCTGTGCCCCCCTTTTTTGGTACCAGCCTGGAGGAAGCGCAGGGCCTTGCTGTGGATCCTGGATTTCAGGTCCTCCCGATGCTTGTGCATGTGTTGGTAGTCATGAGATGCCACCGCCTCCGCGTTGATGGCATCCAAGATCCAGTCCCAGATCAGCTTCCATCCTTTTTTGCCGACTTCTGTTGGGGCATTGAAGAGGGCACCATAATGCCCCAGGACATGCTCCACCAGGATGTCAACTTCCCTGACAGGGACAGCCCACTGCCTTACTTCCGCAGGGTTACACTTAACTCTGAAGATGTTGTTTGATACATGGCAACCCCCAAGGCAGGTGTTGGTGGGCAAGGTGATCCTGGGGCTGGGCTGTGGAGCTGTGGGGATGGAATGGTATGTTGGGAGTCTTTGGAATCAGCTGAGGTGGTCACAGGGCCAAGGACAGGAGCAGTGTCAATGGCTGCACAGCAGGCACTCAAATTGCAGGGCAGGTGGGCGGCAGGCACACACAGTGGGCAAGCAGCAGCAGATGGCTTGTAGGAGGCAACTCAGAGCAGTAGAAGGCAGGTAAAAAGGCTTGTAGGCAGGAGCGTGGGTCTTCCGTGTCTCTCGCGTGGGCAGCCAGAAACAGAGTGACGGTTACTACATGTGTTTGAAATTAGCACATACACATGAAATCGGAGGAAAGGGCCTCATCGCATAAGTTACGTGACACACGCTGGGTGTTGAGGTTCAGATTCGGGATAAAGGAGTGCGTAGGAGAACATTAAACCGCACGTGTGAATTGGAGCGTATGGACGAGTGGACTTAGGAGAGTTTCTGGGTGCCATGCAATTTGTTCACTACTGTGAGAGTGCAAACGTCTTATTTTGGTGGGGGATCTGCACACGCACATGTACTTTTCTTTTTTCTGAGGCTAACAGTGAGTCGCCTACCCATTATTCATACTCTGGGTGCCCCTGTGTATCACATACCCCCATAACAAACATCACTGTAGCTTTCCTGGGCTTCACAAATGCATTTTTTGTGTTGCTGGGTGCCACAGCGTGCCGCGTAACGCTTTTTCTTTTCACCAGAGCTACCGAGGGGTCGCATACACACATTTTTAATATTTGGGGTGCCTGTGTGTTACGCGACCCATTCATTATTTCACCAGGGGTGATATTGAGCCTTGCTAGACCACACTAGTATGTTTTACATCACGTACCCTACCCCCTGACTCCGACTGCCCAGGACAATTGCTTGGTGTGCCTTCCATTGTACAAATCTATCTGTACCATGAGTGGGAAGGCCACAAGAGGGAAAGTCGGCAGAGGTGGCCAGGGTTGGGAACATGCAGAGAGCTGTTCCCCAGACCCAACAGGGTCAGGGAGCTGAAGGGTCATCTGCTCTCCCCCACCTAGGGTTATGCACCTGCAGATGAAGCTGCTGTCCGCAACACCCAGGGTCAGGGAGCTACAGCAGTAGCTGTTGTCCTCGCCCCCCAGGTACATGGGCACGCAGGGGCAGCCGATGTCTGTGCATCCAAGGGGAAGGGACGTACAGTTAAAGGCCCTGGACCCAGCTGCCATGTTGAGGGACCTGTAGGGCCAGATACTGACCCAACAGCAGTGGGTAATGGCATGACCCAGGCCACTACTGGTCCAGCCCCTACTGCCCTGAGTGGCCCAGCCACACAGCGTCTGTACCACATGCCAAGAAGCAAAAGGGTGCAGAACAAGCAAAGGCTCAATCCCAAAGCATGGCAAAAGACACTGCCACGTCGAGGAAGAACAGCTTAAATGATGAAGAACTGCAGATCCTTATGGACCATGTGCGCGAACACCACTGTGACGTGCACACAGCCAGGGAGCACACATACACCTGCTCAGCATATGGTCCACTGGCAGCAAGTCACGGATTGCATCAACGCCTTGGGGAATGAGAGGCGTACCGCTCGTGAGATCATGAAGTGGTGGAATGACCTCCACCGTCGAACCAAATTGAAGGTGGGTGCCAACCTCGCATCTGCTCTGGAGGTGGGTCACCACAGGAGCCGGAGCTCACGCCACATGAAGAGGCCATGAGCGAGTTGATTCATGTGGATCAGCTACAAGGCGTGGGAGACTGCCAGATTACGAGGAAACAACCGGTGAGTGATGAAGCGTGTGCATCCTGAATATGTGTATGTAGATAAAATAAATGTGAATGATTGCATAACAATTCTGCCTGCATTTGTATGACTGCCATGGGTGAACCATGTCATGGTGTACTGACCTATGCTTAGTGTACTGCAGAATGCATACAACCCATGTGCTGCACATCGGTTGAACAAGGCTTTAGGACAGCAGTCATCAACAAACATCAGATACTAAAAGACATTTCCAGCATGCCAACACAACGTAGCATCTGGGTATTTACATCAGTGATTTTAGTGACTCAGCTATGTCAGTCAAGTGCTTGAGTCTGAAGCACGTGCTTCACATCATGCACTGCATGTAGACGAAAGTCCATCCACACATGACCATAGGTGTTTTCATGCTACCCATAGCTTCCATGAACACTGGCAGCGGGCAGGACATTGTGCCATGAGTGACATAGCGTTTTACTACACTGTGCAAATCCCAGCCACAGCTATGGCACTGACCCCTTTGTAAAATATGTGTCTGGAGTCATCCATGTTGACCTGCCACACTGAACACCCCTCCAATGGGTGCATGGCCCTGTCCCCCTTGTGTGTCACTGTCCCCTCTTCCCATCTCCCAGCACATGTCAGTACTCTCTCCACATCGCACACCTGGGACACCACACTCAGGGCGATTCCACATTGTGTGCACTCCCCGTGCCAGTGGTACACTGGTGTTAGATGTAATTGTAGTGGACTTGGCTGTGATTATGTGTGGACATGTTCTCATGTACCCGAATGGCATGTTGCACGTCCACTTTTTTGGTCAGAATTAGCATATTTCCGTCTACTGGTTGCTTTGACATGGGACTGGATTTGCATACACAGATACATGTGTTGGCAATGTGTGAAGTGCTTACATGGTCAGGGACATGGGATGCAGTGGCAAGTCTGCATACACCATGATCTGTGAACTTTTTGTACATAGTGTGTGTATGCAAATAATGGCATGGTAACATGCATGGCAATGTGTTGCAGGACAGCATTGTGATACATATGTATGTAGGCGATGCAATTTACATGAATCTTCATGTCTTTATATGTCCATGTGCAGGTGATGAGTGACTAGATGCAGGGGAGACGGTTGATTAGGAACGGGATCCTGAGCTGGCACCAAGCACCAGTGGAGGACGTGTTGTGGCAGCCCATGAAAATCCACTGGTGCTACAGGCCATCTGGCAATTGACTGAGTATGAGTCCAACTCCAATGAAACCAGTAGCTCTGGTGGTGAACCGGATATCAATTCCTCTATGCTGTTGGTGGTGAGTATATCAAGTGTTGGAGCTGTTGTAGCACGTGCGTCTGCAGGGAGTCGCATCCCCTCACCAGGCCAGTCAGTGTTGTCACGTCCGTCTGTGGTGGTTACGGCTGCAGGGTCACGCTACACAGTATTGATTTCTGGTCCTGGGACAGATGACCAAGAGAGGGATGCAGTCCTGCTGCCAGAGACAGCGGAATCACATCAAGGGCCATGCTCCCTTGGGTCAGGCAGGCGTGGGGCCCGCACATGTGGTGGACGTGTGGCAGCTCGGGATACAGTGTGGGAGCAGTCCACTTATAGTATTGCACAACAACAGGGTGCTTCCTATGCGATGTTGGCTCAGGGCATGAGTAGGGTGGCCAATTCCATGATTCCCCCCAGCAACACAGGTAGAGCACCAGCTGCAGGCATTGCTGTCCACATGCCGCTCACACAGGCTGCACATGGAGGCCAGCAACAGGAGCCGATGGGCCGAAATGAGGTCCTGCAGGCATCCCTGCTTGCAGAGGGTCAGGCCCACAGGGAAACCCTGAGGCAAGAGTTTCTGGCCCTCAGAGCTTCAAGGGAAGTGCTAGAGGCAGCCTGCAGTACACAGTACCAACAGCAGATGCAATTGTTGAGTCATACCATCTCGGAGGAACTCCATGCATCCCGTGAGGTGTTGCATGCGGACCTACGAGGCTTTATGTTACAGATGCATTCATCTAAGTCCCGCCTGGCTGTTGCCATAGAGGACCAGGACAGGGCTCTATGTGGTCAACCTCCCTTACCACTTCCACCTTCGGATTCTACACAGGAAGGTGGTGACAGCCCTCCCAATTCAAGATAGCCGTGCGGTCCATGAACCCATGGAGCGAATTGTTTTTTCAACATCCACCCATGTATGTGTTGACGTGCACCCTGCCCTTCCCCCCTCCTGGGTGAACCCCCCCCGACCTCCGGTCCAAGATGGACAATTGTTTTTTTTCCACCCCTCTGGCCAGATGTTGGCATGCCATATTTTGTTTTGCCCTTTCCTGGTTGTGGTCTTTGTTAATTTTTGTATTGATTGCCCTTGAGGTGTGCCATTAACTCCTCATGGACTATACATGTGAAGTGGTGTACGTGTAGGCATGCCTAGTGAAGTCATCTAGCATGTTTGCATGGGAGTGCACAGGAATGCATTAATTATAGGTTTGTTGTTCCATGGCACGTGTTTGTTGTGTCAATGATACTGCACAATAGTTGTTTTAATATGTTCTCACATGTTGTTCCAGTAATCCGGGATGTGGCGGTGACTGCTGTCACGGCTGAGACATCCTGCACCATTTGAAGTCCACACTCCTCATGCCATCCACCAGACACTGTCCTTCCTTTGACGAATTAGGAAACACACTTACTGGTGAAGGTCATGTGGGATTTACAACATGCAGACACACTTATTTGGTAAACATTTGCACTGTCTTGCATGTTGGGCATGCTTAATTGTTGGCCATCTTTACTGAAAGTGTTGGTTGTCTTATATGTCCTCTGCATGCTCACATGGCATTGTGGTAATTCAATTAGAACTCATGCCACTGTGTAAGCTACCTATGTGGATACCTCAATGGGTGTACCGACTGTGCAGCATGTCATTGTACATGGGTAAATCAGGCCATGGACTCCTCGATCGGTCATTTCCTTGTTATTCACTCTCTGTGCCACACTCTCTCTCCCTCTCTCTGGTGTGGTACACTGTACTCCTGTACAAATCAATATCAATCACCAGTCACCCTGTGTTGCTCCTTTCACTCCGTGTTGTATGCATATTTTCTGTTATCAACTGTGATTATGTATGTGCATGTATTTTGTGCTGTTACTCTGCATTTCATTACATTTAGGTAAAGAGTATCCTGATGGTGTGTATCATATGCAAGGGAGTTGAGTTCCACGGACAGGTGAGTGCATGGCATTTGCTGACACTTCGGTGGTGTTTGCATGGGAGCGGGGCACTGTGTGTTCACTCTGGATTTACTAACCCTTAGCTCTGTCACTAATGCTAGAGGGTTGTATTACTCCCCCAGTGGTGATTCCAATGATGGTTATGGTCTTGTTAATGTGATGGATTGCTGGGGCCACTGTTCACTGATTACGATGACAGTGCTTTCTAACTGTGTGTCCGGCTTTCATAGTTGTTTGTGAGTGTGTAGCATGGTCAACAGTTTGTGGCATGGGCAGATGTTTGAGCTGAGGTGTGCCTTATTCAACTTTTATCTGGTCTAATGAGTGGCACATCTGATTCCCATCAGGGTTTGTGGGATTAGGGATGTTTCACAGATTTGCCAGGTCAAATTTATGGTTGAACTATTAGTGTGTGCTACAGCATTGTGAATCCACAAACATGTTGCTATGTCTTTTGGTATGTGGGCTATTTGGTCTTACAGCACATAAGGTTTTGTATTGTTAGAGGGTTTTCTTCCTTTTCTCAGGCATGTGGCAACATGGTTTATTGCAGCTTCCAGTGCAACGCAGGTGGGTGGATGGTGGTGAGGAATTGGAATAGATGCAGCATTACACCATAGGTATTCAGTGACAATGAAGTCTGCATTGACCATGTTCTGGTGGTTTACAGTGTACTTTTACCATTATTTGAATGCTTAGGATTTTATAGGTTTACTTGTTGTCGACTTATGTCTTCCCTTAACGCTCCATCTGTGTGCAGGAATACTTTTTCCCATCAGGCAGGGTTCTGGCAGAAGAGCAAGTGGTGAGTGGCTTATTTATTGTGAAGACATCCACTGTATATTCTCCTAGGCCACCTTCCCAGTACCTTTGTTAAGCACTTGCACCACATATATCTTGATAATAAACGTGACTGAATGAACCAACTACTGAGAGACACTTCATACATAACCCTCCACACCCCGATGCACCCTGACACTCACCAACATCATTATTCATTCTTCTCATTCCCTCATGTCTCCCCTGAAGTACTCAACCAAGTTGACAAGTACATGAAGGCGTCATCCCTATTGGTGTACAGCTCTCCTACAGAACCATCATTGCAAACTTCTCCTCTAGGTCTAATGCTCTTGCTGAACTATGCATACTCTCCTTTAATAGTGTTTAGTTTCAATCCTCCATCAGGCACTCTCTTCTGGATGACATTGCTAATATGAAATATGCACAGCGTTCCTGACCACCAACATACTGATGAATAGCTTGATAGCCTTCTGGGTGAAACTGCTAGCGAAGTTGGTCCACACACATATGTACGCCCATTAGGGCATTCTTGGGGATGTATGTGAAAACCAGTGTGCATTGTTACAGTCCGGAGCAACAGTCAATAGGGTCACAAAATGAACGTTGGCATCACTCCATTCATAATGCCCTGCTGTCATCCTCCTTGATGTCATTTGCTTTTCACACAGTGATGCATTTCATCCTTATTTTAATGATCCATAAATGGACAGTGGACTTGCATATGTCATTGCTGAAAATATATTCCAGGAAAACCCCATAATGTGTCCTTTATTCTGCCCTACTTAAGCCACCACCTCTGGCATCATGAAGGTGTCCATTCCTTTATCATGCATCTTTGACATATACATTTGCTTGCTGCTACGCATGTTTGGAGCATTTTCATTAGGATTAATATGCTATGATGAGGACAGAGTACTCTACAGCACTGTTCCTAGTGACACACTGGCACCCTTATTCACCATGTCTGCCACACAGCCACACTGGGCTGGTGCCCTCAAAATGACCTTGGCTTGTGCGCCATTTACAAAATTGCATGTGCCTATTGACTCCACTACAGCCTACTTGTGCCATTGACTCAGTCCTTCCTACATGTTCTTACTCCCTGCACACTCATTCCAAGGCGGGAATGTTGCCTTAATGTTCAACTACCCCCTTCCATTACTGCCACATATTCATTTGAAGAAGTCCGACTTGCATGTCTTGATGCACACAGTTAATGTACACTTCCCCATCGCGCAGAGGTGCAATGTTACACGTGCTGTGTTACTCTCCAGACTACACTAGTGCTACTGCTTATTGCACCAAATTCATGCTACTAATCCACACCCCGTGTAATGCATTCTGGACAAGAGCGCAAGTATTATGCTTGACGTCAATGCCAGGGACCACATCTGTCTGCCACTGATTGTCCTCCACTGGCTAGCCATAGCAGACAGCAGCGAGTCACAGGAAGTATGCATTGTTCACTGTGATTTGTGAGGCCTGCTTACTCCCTATCTGCTAATGTTCTTTCCTCAATGGTGTCCCTCCAGAGCCATTTCATCATGCTACTCTGACCTTCAGGTGAGCCAGTTAGTGAAAGATTTTTTTTCCAGGGGATCTTTATTGGTCAGCAGGGGCCAAACTCTGGGATACCCATCCTGCCGCCTTCTGTTTGGGAAGTTTCTCTCTTTCTCTTTCTCTTTCTCTTTCTCTTTCTCTTTCTTTCTCTCTCTCTCTCTCTCTCTCTCTCTCTCTCTCTCTCCTGCACTCTCTCTCTCTCTCTCTCTCTCCTGCACTCTCTCTCTCTCTCTCTCTCTCCCCTGCACTCTCTCTCTCTCTCCCCTGCACTTGGGGAATGTCCCGAGAGAGTTGCAATCTCTCTGCACTTACCCAAGCATCCACTGACTGGTTGCACTTGAACCACCCCTGAACCACCCTCCGAATACCACACCCCCTGAACATCTGTGCACTTGCTCCTTCCGATTGCACCATGCAGGTAGTGTCTGTCTGTTCCACCCTGTCCTCAGTCCCTACATGTTGGCACATTGATGCACTTGTGAACATATGATGAATCACTGTCCGACAGATTCACTGTTACATCCACTATTGATAGTATAGTATGCAATTACTGTTTCTGTCCGGTATATTATGGATCTCTATGAGTGGGTTTTATTTTTGTACTTGGTCCATACATGGCTGAGCGCTTTAAGACACTTGTATTACGTATTGGCCATTTATCCATCTCCTTTGACATTACATTCAATAGCACACTCTGGTGAAGATTTTACATGACATATGAGACGGTTTATGTGACAGGCGATTTCATGTCTAGTTTGGCATGCTGGATGTGGCATACTCCCTCTTCTATGTGTTTCTTTTGGAAACCCAAAATGAAATTAGTTTTAGTTCTATGGGATGCACAAAATGTTGCACTTCTAGGGACACATTTTTAGGGTGGTTTGGTGCGCACAGATGATTGTCCCTTTGTCATCATTGAATGGCACCTGGAATTTGCCAGGGCTGTGTGCACTCCACAGGGGGTGGATTTTGGGTGAAAAATGTAGCCACAAGATGGGTACGGCCAGCATTGCTACGTGCCTTTTGACCTGCCATGCACAAGCAGCGTGCATGTGGTTGAAGATGTGAGGGCACCAACATGCCCACAGGTATGCCACGCCATGTTGCAACATTGTGCAGGACACATGCTGCCACAATGATCCTGCACACTAGTGGTGGCGCATAGAGAGAATCACCAACAGAGTGGTTAAGGGAGTATCTTACCTGGGGCGGTGTGGCAGGGTTCTGTATTGGCGTCATCATGTAGGTGCTCAGCGGGTAGGCACTGTCCCCTGTAGAGGTGGAACAACCAGCCGGGGGGTGAGGGGGACAAGAAGTAGAAGCTCCCAAACGGGGAAGCTGGATCCGAATCCCCGACTCCGACCCCTGAAATAGCCGGGGAGGCCCTCTGACCCGTGGCCTGCAGGAGAGCAATAGAGCCGAAACACCCGGGAGCGACGCCGACGACAACGGAGCTCCAGCCCTGCCGCACGGAGAAGTACAACCAGCCGGAGGGACAAGTAGCTGGCCCACGGCCTACAGGAGAGCAGCAAAGCCGGAACGCCAGGGAGCGACGCCGTGAGGAGACGCACGGACCCCATCTCTCACAACCCCAGCGCTCGCCTGCCTCCGTGGCAGAGAGCCCAAAGAACTTGAGGTGAGAAGAACCGCGGGAGGGGGCTTGTAATTAACAAGGCCGCTGAACACTTCCACTATAGGGGACCATAGCTACGCGCCACTGGCACAATTACGAACGCTCCGCCAAGAACAGACCGGGAAACTAATTTCACCAGGCCAGGCCAGAGCGGTCTTTCCAGGAGAGTCCTCAAGCTACTCATCGTCACCTAGCCAAACCCTGGAAACAACCCGTGCAAAGCACAGTGTATAGTCCCCACACACTGAGGACCAAGCCAAGTCCACCCACCCAACCATACAGCTGCCCCGCCAGGTCGTCACCGTGTACAGGCGCTCCCACCCCTGGAACAGAAGGGGGAGAGTACTTGCACACCCCTCTTCATGTCCCCCCGAACATGTACAAGCAAAAGTAGCTGAATCCTCCGAAAACCAAACCCAGGTGCTGGAAGCCATTGCATCCCTACGGACATTCATAGACTCCAGAATTGGTGAGTTCAAATCCGAAATACAACTCATGCGCCAGGATGCCCGCAACCTAACCGAGAGAGTGACGAGCGCTGAGACAACCATAAAAGAAACGCCTGACGACGCAACGGAATTGAAAGCTAAGGTTGACGACCTGGAAAGGAAGGTGGCCGTGCTTGAGGCCAAAGCTGAGGAGGCCGAGGGCCGGGATAGACGTAGCAACGTCAGAATACTTGGGGTCCCAGAGGAAGCGAAGGCTCGAACCCGATGGCCTACATAGAGTCCCTGATACAAGAGATAGGTGCTGAAAGACTAACACAAGGTTTCTCGGTCGAAAGGGCGCATAGATCCATAGAAAAAAGACCTCCACCGGGCTCACATCCTCGCCCTATAATTGCCAAAATACTCAATTTCCAAGACAGAGAAATCATCCTACGGCACTCCAGAGAAGAGGGACCCATCAAACGTGGAGACTCTAAAATATCCATCTACCCCCGACTACACCCAGAAAGTCCAGATGGAGAGAAACTCATTTGTCCCGATTAAAGCGCGGCTCAGACACCTGAATTTGAAATACATGCTGTTATACCCCTCAAGACTGAAGGTGATTTACAAGGGCCGTGCGATTTTCCTACAGACCCCCGCAGCCGCCAACATGTGGCTGGAAGACAACAATCTGGCAGAGGGTAAAGACACACAACCTTTGGAAGACGAAGGAGCCCCCTTCGCAATCAATCGAAACATGGAATGGTTCATGGCTCACAAAGCCAACACAGGAGCGAGGCAAATAAAAACCAAGAAGGTAAACCACACAACAGTCAGCTATATAGATGTGGCCCTCGCTCGGCCCCACGCCAGGCACAGGGCCCTACCCCATAAACATTCAGGACAGGGCAGTTGCCTGACCAACCTTACTCGTGCCCGAAACCCAGATGGGTGAAGACGGCACGGGGGCGCCTGAGCACCGAAAGAAACTTGTAGTTGCTGGGCGCACCAGTTCAAGTTATGTTAATTGTTTTGTTAGTTATGCAGTCTTCAAAACATCAAGGAGGGAATGGCATGGGACCAGTCGGCCTTGGAGACCAGAGACAAGGGATCACCGGAACCTGGGCAGGGAACCTCACAACCAGGGGAACAGCTACCCCGGGGAATCTGGGGTGACCGGATTGTAGAGACCAAATTATCATCGCAATGGCATCTCAACTCAGGGTGATGATGTGGAATGTGAGGGGAATGGGCACATCCTTGAGAAGAAACCGGATCCATTCCTACCTGCGCAGAAAAAAGATCTCGATTGCAATGCTTCAAGAGACCCATCTTACAGATGAATCCACATCCAAACTGTCCGAATGGTGGGGAGGGACCGGTAGAGGGGCACCTTATTCCAAGTTCGCTAGAGGAGTATTTAGGTGGATAAACAGTGCCATTCCAGCTACTGGACTACGAAGCCGATAAAGAGGGCAGATACCTAATAATGTGGGGAACTATCGAATGCACGACTATATGCCTGGTAAACTCATACCTACCACAACACGGAATACCTTCACACCTCAAAATGTTAAGCGCTAAAATGATACTCCGCAGAGAGGGAGCTTTCATATGGGGAGGCGATTTCAATTGCATCAGGAACAGAACTAGACAGATTGAACCCCCCCCACCACCTAAACAACGCCACAGCCAGCGCACTAAACAGTACAATAGAACACCTCGGCCTAGTGGACACCTGGAGGGAACAACACCGCACTGAGAGGAGCTACTCCTACTACTCGGCCCCACACAAGATTCACACGAGGATAGATTATCTACTGATAGACCGAGAGCTGGCACAGCAGGTGGAATCCACAGTGTACCTAGGCAGATCCATCTCAGATCACTCCCCGCTGGTTATGCAATGGACACTCAGAGGACCCAGACCACCAATCCCGCTATGGAGAATGCCAGCGGCAGCACTCACAGATCACTCATTCAAGGAGGAACTTGGAACCAAACTAGAAGACTACCTAGACATTAACAAAGGCTCAGTGACAAGTTGGGGCACACTATGGGAAGCCATGAAAGTAGTAACAAGGGGAGAGGTAATATCTGGAGCGGGAGGCATCCGCAAACATCTGAAAGCGGAACTAGAAGACCTGGAAACTAAGATCACGCATCTGGAATCCGAAATTGATGCCTCACCAGACACAGACAAAACTAAAAGAAACTCGGGAGGAATGCTTTTCCGCCTGGAACAGATTGTCTAAATTCGACTACACGACTTACACAGCTAAGGCACACAAAGAAGCGGACAAGCCTGGCAGAATGTTGGCCTGGCTTTGCAAACGCGAGTTCCCAAGACACCTCCCAACCGAGATTATAGATGAAAAGGGGGTAACCCACAGGACGCAGCAAGATATCAATCGTGCATTTGCAGATTTCTACTCTAAACTGTACGCACACGACACAATAACACCAGTGGAGGACATAAGAGCCACCCTAGAGGAAATAGAGCTCCCAAGATTGTCGGAAGACCAAAGAGAACTATTAGACGCGGAAATCACTGTGGAAGATGTGACAGAGGCGATTAGATCACTAGCTACATGTAAGGCCCCAGGGAGTGACGGACTTCCGCCAAAATTCTACAAAGCGTATGAAGCAACCCTCACCCCGATCCTGCACGAGGTGTATATGGAGGCATACGAAAATGGAATCTTACCCAACTCCATGAAAGAAACAATAATCACTCCTATACTTAAGCCTAACAAACCTATCAACAAGTGCGATTCATACCGCCCAATTGCAATGCTAAACTACGATAGTAAGATCCCGACTACAATCCTGGCCAAGAGGCTGGCGATGGTGGTGGGAACCCTGATCCATGAAGACCAGAATGGCTTTGTTCCAGGACGCAACACCACAGCAAACCTGAGGAGACTTCAGCACATTATGGCAGAGACCTACGACAGGGACGAAGACCTAGCGGTGCTCTCGCTCGATGCCATAAAAGCCTTCGATTCCATCTACTGGGAATGGCTGATCGAGGTGTTAAGAGAGTTTGGCTTTGGCAAAAGCTTTGTGCGATGGGTCGAGGTGCTATACAACTCACCGGTAGCGAGAGTAAAGATTGGAGGAATGGTCTCCGAATCCTGGGCGATACAGCGGGGCACTAGACAAGGATGCCCGCTATCTCCGATGTTTACATCCTAGGCCTGGAACCAGCGGCCATTTACTTCAGAAAACAGCACTTCGATGCGGGTATCAAGCTGGGCAACGACCACTCCATAATATCCTTGTACGCGGATGACGTTCTCCTATACCTGAGGGACCCACAGCTCAATGCACAAGTCGCGCTAGACATCCTAGACAATTATGCCTGATACTCCGGGATCGAATTCAGCAGGCCAAAATCCTGTGCGTTCCCACTAGCGAGACTCAGGAGCTTGGACAATTCCGATTTACCAGACGTCGGGGTAAAATGGCAACCAGAGGTATTTAGATACCTAGGAGTCGATGTGAGCCACACCCCCGAGCTCACACACGAACATAACACGGAAAAAGCAATAAAAGGCCTCTGCAAATCCATGAAATTTTGGTCGAAGCTACCGCATGCAATGATGGGCAGAGCAGCAATTGTCAAAATGATAATCCTCCCTCGACTCTTATACTACTTTGTGAATGTTTGCCACTACATCAGACCTCCTTTCTTTAAAAAACTGGAATCTTTAAATCAAGGATTTCATATGGGGGTCATCCAGACATAAACTCTCCTTAGCCACACTCACGCTCCTGTACAAAGAAGGAGGGATACAACTACCAGACCTCCAAAGATACTATCTAGCTGCACAACTCAGTCATGTGACTAAATGGCTCTCCGATGATCCGTCTGCTGAATCTGGACTGCTGCGGCAATCATCCTCCAAGCTATTCCCCAAGGAGATACTTTGGAACCCGACGAAACAACCATCTGACGTCCCCACGATAGTAACCCTAGGCAGGCAGATATGGGCTAGAACCTGCTTCCTCCGACAACTGAAACACCCCTTCACTCCCAACAATCCCATCCTGGCCGATGCCTGCAAAACACAGACGGATCTCGCACCAGCCAAAAACTGGGAAAGAGCCGGAATTTACACATGGGGCGACATGTTTGAAGAGGGCACATTCAGAGAACTAGAATCGCTACAAGCAAACTAAGGAATCACGAGTGGCCAATTTCTGTGGTACCATCGCCTCAAGACAACTGCCAAAACACAATGGACAATGTGGCCAGAGGAACCCGCTCCAGATCCCCTCCTCCAAGAAAGGTACAACCTAGCTGATGGCTGGAAACCGGTGTCCCGCCTATACAACAAACTGATCGACAGACCCAACCCGAAAAGCACATCACTGAGACAAAAATGGGAAACCGAGTTGGAAATCACACTATCTGATAACGAATGGGAGCGAATATTACTATACCCCAAAGAGGTGTCAAGAAACACCAGATTCAAACAGATCCAACTGAAAGTCTTATATAGAACGTACATGAACCCATTGAGAGTGGCTACCTTTAACAAACAGGCATCTCCAGAATGCCCCTGGTGCGGAAACGACAAAACAGGCAAAATTCTGGTCCATAGTGAAAAGCACCTGCACGAACGCTGGGCTAACCAGATACGAGTGGAACCCAAAAGAATGCTTATTAGGGGCCCATCCCAGACTGAGCAAGTACAAACACCTATTCAAACTAATGGACTTAGCCTGCATTATCGCAAAGAGATCCATAGCAATGGCTTGGAAGTCACCAGTGGGTCCGAGGCATGAACGATGGCTTAAAGACCTAGAAAGATGGACGGAAGCCGAGACCAGAGCTTGGCAGGAAGGAATCAACTCAGGCGGCGACAATGCTAATGACACCTTAGAATCATGGAAAGCTCTGCTGCGCGACATACAGTACACCGCAGACCATAAACCCCCCTGAGAATGCACCCCAATCAGCAATTTGACTAAGAACCACCCGAGTGATGGAAACCTCTTGAAACCAATCCCTTCTGGCGTCTGAATCGCTGGACACCTACCCCCTCCTCACTCAAATTGACAAGAACATTATACTGCAACATGAAGACTGCATTGGTTATCTGTTTGTTTGTTACGTTAATATTTGTTAATTATTAAAGCATATGTATTTGCACAAATGCTAATAAAATACTTTACAAAAAAAAAAATAGATACCATTGTTTAACCCATGTTGGTTCTGTGGGGTTGTTGTGTATAGAGATGTGTTGCTGGTTAGGGTGGGATATAGAACGGCTTTCAGGTGCTTACTGTTACCATATCTTGCACAACAGACCACCTAATAACTGGGGACAACTTTTCTCACTTTGACAACATCGCAGTTTGGCACATTTATTGGCTTACATCAAAGCCTTGTTATGCATATGTAATTTTAGGCTAACTCTTGTTAAATCAGGGCATTAGCCAGCTCATAAGACAGTACGACATGGCAAAAAAATGGAGGGGGTCACAGTTTCTCAAGACCTCCCTTATGATTGCCCACTGACTCCTTGGACACTCCAGTTATAGCGCTACATGCATGCCACCATGCCACACTCCAGAAACTAGTCCAGTCCCAGTTTTAACTTTGTATTCTGGTACTTTTAGTCCTGGATTTATAATACATACATCTGGGACTACAAGTCACAGAATCCAAAGTTAAAACCCAGACTAAACTAATTTTTCCATCAAATGGAACAAGGCATGTTAGCAAGTATGGCAGCACTCTGTCTTACATGGTGTTATGTAGATGGATTTGGACCATCAACTTGAGTTTATGGCCCTTGGAATATGCATCTGTTACTGGATGGGATGGGATGGGATTACACCAGAATAATTTGGAGTCCCAATAACAGGACAAACTCGAGAAGATGGCAATTTGCTGTTTTATTAACAATTATCTAAAACAGGGTGGTTACAATGAACATCAACGGACGTACGCTCAGTCTCTCAGTGATTTCCACAAAAAATAGACATATACTTCATTATGCACCAGAGTGACATCATATTACGTGGCAATACTGAACAACCTATCAAGGGTTGGGATTGGTTAAGGGACACATCTAAATATACAATCATTTAGGAGGTAGGTTTGTTATTGGCTGTCCGATATCAGGTGGACAACTTATGCCTACCTCTTCATACGTGTCATTTTAAGACAAATCAGTTACACAGTGTTTCATTGGTTTCTCATGAACGAAGGTCCTTTGTTATACATACTAATACAATTGGTTTGGCACACTTGTGCCATGTATGGAACATTCAGTTCTATTAGCAGCACATAAGCCAATACCCAGGTACATGTAGATGGGATATGAGGCTGCCCTACCACCCAATTAGCCCAGCATCTCTGCCATGAAATTCTCTTTGTACTTGGCCTTGCAGAGTATTCTCATCCTGGGAATACACGCAAGTGAGGGCACTCGCTATAGTGTCTGGAATTCAAGTTCAAACTCTATTTCCATCCTTGACTCACATGATAAGAGACCACAATTCTGTTAAGTCAGCAAGTTTTTAAATGCTTTAAATTAAGACTTGACATCCTTTGTGTTCTTTCTTGCACCTTAACGTGAGGGGATTCATCCTCCGCACACACGTTCTTCTTCAGAGTAGATAGCTGACTTCGACTTCTCAGTTCTTGACTTTACCTCAGACAGCCTCCCAAAGCAGCTCCAATAACCGGTTATTCTACTGCGACACAACTTTTCATTCTTTCTCAATGATTCTTTAGCTTACTATTTCATGATGCCAATGTCCATTTTTTATATAATGGCGTCTCAGCCTGTATTATTTTCACTACTTGTAGCTAGCCTATATGACGACTTGATCTATCTTGCGTTTCAGTGTCTGTACATTCATTAAGCTTCTGTTTTTTGAGGCACTTTTTTAACATGTAATCTTCTTCTTTACACTTTAATAGTTCACTCGATTCTTTACTTCGTCATTTGTCCTCTAGGATCCATATATCGTCTTCATTCAGTATCTCAGGATGTCATGCGCACTTTCTTATGATATCATCAGTTAATTTTCTTAGCTCTTTTCATATTCCTTCAGGAAGTTCCACCTGCAGGCTGTCATCAACTCCAGGATACATTCAATGTGGTCTTCTCAATGGATACCGTCTTCCATATGCTCTCAGTTTTATTGGTCCAGTAGCTGAGGTTAGACAGGGCATGGTCTCATGGCTCCAATACTGGGGAGGTAGGGGTGTAGGATCTCCTGCGGATATTTACGTGTGCGCCTCTACAAACTAGCAACTGACAAAGCCAACAAGGCGCCACATGCTAACCACCAGAGAAGCGATGGAACAGAGGAAAAACTCACAGGGGAGCCAACGACCAGAGGTTTGATGGACCAGAAGAGCCAAGAAGCAGAGGACAGCGGCCCAAAGACCAGAAGGGTGACTGGCCAGAGAATGACTCACCAAGGAGGCAAAGACCAGAGGCGCAACAGACAAAAAGAGCAACTCACAAGGGCATAGCTGCCCAGTGAACCCATTTCTGCATGATATAAGCCAGTCCTTGATTTTCATTCATCCATTCAACGGGAGATGCCCAGACTGGCCCACATTGTCACACATGATGTGGGGCTACCTGGGAACTATGCAAGAGGAAGCCACGGACCAGAAGGGTAAAGACTCAAGAAGGTGAGAACCAAAGGGGAGCGACTCACCAAGGAGCCAAGGACCAGTTGGGCGACAAACCAGAGAAGCCAATAATATAGTTTCAAATAATATATATCCAAGAAAAGGAAACAAGAGATTCTTAATGTCAGAGAAATGAAATTATAAGCATTTCTGTTTTAACACACTATTGATGTGTTGTCTCTATATATGTTTCTGCTATTGTGTTATGTTTGTTATTTTTGAGACCTAGCCAAAGCATTTTAGGTGTGCGCTTGTTTTTTCTGCTCGTTTTGATGGGAGTCAGATTGTTTTGGAAGGGCATTCAGCTTATTTTTTCCTCCCTTACCTGGCAATAAAGAGCCGAGTTGGAAACTGTCCTCGATGGTGTCGTCTGTTATTTCTACAAACGCCCCCCAAAACGACAACCATGTTCATCACATTCTTTTTGTTTTACAGGGTCTACATGATTTTGACTTTGCTTGATCATTCCTTTCATGGCCCATCGGCTCCCAGCCCTGCCTCTGGTGCTCTTCTCTGTCCCTGCCAAGGCAGACATACGTGTATCTGCATTGATGGGAGCGGTGAGAGCAGGTTTAAGCCCTTCACCAGCATAATAATAAAAGCAAGACATAAGGCAAACGCAAGAGGCAAATCTAGGCTTCCGTCTTTGACAGAAGGCTACAGAAACAATCATTTTCACATGCATACTGACAGTTGCAGCTGAGGTTTCATGGCAGTGCATAAACACCTATAAATCTAGTGATACCTGTTTGGTGTAGGGGTCTGGGCACGTAAATCAAAATATTTTTAGAGCTGATTAGGTAGGGTGATCAGACATTCTGGTTTTGCTGTGACAGTCCCGGTATTTGCCCCTTGATCCTGGCGTCACTAGAGTTTTTGGAGATTTAAAACCCTTTCCCCGGATTGGTGGGACGAGTGGCTATGGTCCCGGTTTTTGCCAGGAACCGATTAAGAAATCCCAAAATCATGTCCAGCGCCGGTCTTCCTGCTCCCGTGAATGCTTTTCACACCCCCATTTCCTCCTCATTTCCCTCCCTGGCAGCTCTCCTCCAATGAGAGGAGTGTGCCTGTAACCCCCCCCCCGTAACAGGCCAGCGACATAGAAGTGGGAGTACATTTGTAACAGAGTCCTGCTTGTGTTTACTGTAGTCCTACTTCTATGCCTATTGTCTTCCTTTTTTTATCTGATCACCCTATGATGAGGGGCAGCCGCTTTATGAAGGAATAAACACTTTAAAGCTTTCTGGAGACATTTTTTATCAATTCATGGACCACAATCATTCACTGCACAGAAAGTCACAAAGTTAACATTTTAAAGTTCAACTGACTTCACACCCTATTTATTTTCTATTGAGAAAAATATGGTACATCCAATTTCGCTTGGTTAACGGTCAGAGCCCTCAAGCTTACCCATGTGTGAGAAGTCATCCAGTCCTGCTTTAACTTAGAATTCTTCAACTTGTAATTTTCCAAATTTTAAAATGAAAAAAAATACACAAGTTGCAGATTTCAAAGAAAAACAGCACTGGATGGCCTTCTCATTCATGGAAATCTTAAGAGCTCTGCAGGATTTCAATGCAAGTATTGTTCTTATTCTCGTGAGCTTGGTACGAGAGTCCTAAAATGCATCTGCCTAATCCTGAAACACACTTCATCAGACTCATGTTTTGCAGAGCTGTGAAGTGTCCGCATGAATGTGTGATTTGGATATTCCAGTCCTGTTTTTTCTTTGGACTGTACCATTTGTACGTTTGATTTTACAAATTTATATTCAACACTCCAAATCCCAGAATGCACAGAAAAATACCAAGGCTGGATGGCCTTCTTACAGATGCCACGGTTTGCCCTCAAAAGGTACAAGAACCTAAGAGATAGACTGCTACATTCTATGTTTAATACAGAGCATGGTGGGCTTGCGTACAACACCTTACATTCTAACTGGAACTCGCAGAGATCAGCTTTAACAGGCCACTATCCATTGGGTAACTGTAGCATTTGTGCCTTGTGTTAAGACAGATTTCTGAACTCTGACCTGGAGGGGCAGATGTTCAGAAGGCCAGCCTAGTTTCCTGGAACAGGGTAACCTCTGGAGAAGCCAGACCAATCAGGGTCGCTATGGCAGGCGGTCAAGACTAAGTTTCAGGAGGGGTGAGGGTGACTGAAGGACCTCAATGATCACACAAAGCAAGGACACTTACAAATTTCTCCAGACAGGTGTTATATCAAAAATATAGACACATTTATTACAAGGCCTTTGTAACATAGACCATAGCAAAAGAATCATAGTAACACTAAGTAAACCAACACACCACTCTCAATACAATGTATATACAAGACCATTGGGGTCTAAAGAGTTAAATGCATGAAATATGTCGACAACCTAGAGGGGAAGGAAACAGGCAGTGCAGATAGTCTTTTAGGCCCCTTTGTCATCAACAACACACCTAACTAAGAGGCAGTCCAAGCCCTAAGAAAAGAGGAGCCTTGTGCTCAATAGTACATGCAATGCAAGCGCACACGGTTGTTCCAATGGGCAATAAGGGGCCCATCCGGGGTCTCTAGCAGCCCGGGAAGGTGGATGAGGCAATGCAGCACAAGTTCCCACTATTCAGGGAGGACCGCCACTTGAAGGCAGAGGCAGTCCGAGTGCGGGATGGAGTCGCTAGTTCGCACTAACAGTGGAAAGGAGAGGGACCCCAGGGGCCACTTGTGCGTAAAAGGGGCCCTTGGTGCCAGGGGTCACCGGTTAGTGTTGTTGGAAGTACTCACCAGTCCCAGGTGCACTCGGACCCAAACTTCACCCGTTCAGTCCACTCAAGTTGCAGGTTCGAACACAACAAAAAGGACGTCTCTGTGGCTTTCAGTTCCTGAGATACAGTGATGATTCCCAAACGGGACAGTGGCGATTTCTACGCTCCGGGTGGATGAATCGACCCAGTTTCACTGCAGCAGGCCTCAGGGGCAAGATGGTGACAAATGTGGAATACTTGCAAAAGACGTTGCCGCTGCAGGGCAACAAGGTAACCGCATTCACTACGGTCCTGGCACACTCGTCTCACTTCAGACCTGGGAATGCCAAGTGTACGGAATTTGGTGAGGGTGCCGGGGAAACAGAGCTAGTAGTACACCAAGTTTCGAGGGCCTCCTCAAAATGGCGGCAGTGACAGAGCAAAACAACTGGGTAAGCTGGTCAGCCCACTGGATGGCCCAGGGACACTTCTGAGAAAGCTTACTTCCAGGGTTTGATGAAGGTGCCGAGAATAGTTGGTCCCACTATTCCAATGGGTCGAACCGTCTTTGCAGACCTTCTAGGACTACCAGATGCAGAGGGGTCTCACGGGACGACAGCGGACGTTGCAGGATACTTGGATCCTATCATTTGTTCAGTGCAAACTCCGGAGATCGACATGGTATGGGTGTTTTTGGCATCCTCTTACCCAGAGTCCCTTCGCACCAAAACAGAGAGGACCCAATTGGAGATCTGCTCACAAACACACACTCCATACGCGAATCAATCATGGACCACGGTGGTCCCAGTCATTCATGGCACTCCAGATTCTCAGGCACCCAGGATGTGTATTGGAACCAGACGTTCCAGCCCACATCCTGGAGGCACACACACAAGGCATGCAGAAGCCCGCAAAAGCATTGGGTTTCGCGGGAAAGTGCATGACCAAATAAGGACTGACCCAGGTTGACTCGAGCTGGGGAAGGTGAAGGGGTAAGATGGCCAAAGGACAGGACAGAGAACCTTGTGGCATGGCCATTTTGGAGCTAGGCCACCTATTCATGCCAAACACAGTTAACATGCCAGGAAAGGGTTAAAAATAATGCGGAAAGATAGCTGCCACCAGTCCTGTCCATGACACATCTGCACAGTTTGTGAAAAGTCCAGCAAGAGTATCTAGGGCCTTTGGAAATGACCATTGACCCAAGTGTGCTGTATGGTAAGATACATTGCACACTTGTTACATGTTGCACAAAAGTTGCAACACGGGAAAAGGACTAAGGGAAACCGTCTCCCAGTACTGACGTCTTAAGGGCATGTCAGTTTCCCTATACAAAGTGAGGGAAAGCCCAGAGGAGTGCAGCTGAAGGCTGTGCTTCTCTGGCAAAATCAGTCAATGGTATCTAAACAGCAGCAAAAAGTTTGGGGGTGTACACATGGAGGGAATATTACATACAATTATGAAATCTTTCGTAACCCATTTGCCCTAAAAACAAAAGAGTTCACACATGGTACTTTCCACTGGTCCCTTAGAAGATTCACACATTTTAATTCCACTAATGTCATCTATGTGATTATGTGTCAATGTTCCTTGCTTTACATCAGGATGACGACTAGAAAGGTGTCCATTAGGATTAATGAACAACGTAGCAGAATTTGTAATGGTACACATACCAGAACCTTTGGTGCAGCGTTTTTTAAAGAAAGGACATGGTGAGGACGATTTCAGATGGCTGGCTCTAGGCCAGCTGCAGCAGATCGTAACATTTTTTCAATGGCATCTCGTTTAAATTGGAACAAACTTGGATTTACCGTCTGAGGACACACGTGTATGTCTAAATTAAGGTTAACAATAGGCTGATATAATGGGGTGAATTAACACATTGGTTCTAGTTTAGATCTATACTGACAAATCTGATGGAGTTTCTTGTTGGGTTGTAGGATGCTATTACACCCTCTTTGGAGGCAATTCTTTATGTACAATAGGAGAGAGGCAATACTCATTCATGCACTCTAAATTCATACTTATTCTTTGGTTTTACAATTGATAGCAGGTCAAATGTTGCCACCTAACAGGACAACATTAGGATTGGTTTACATATCTAGAACTTGTGGTTATATATATTTTTCCATCACGCAGGTCTATGAATGATTAAAATCTTCAATTACTATGCAAAATAACTGCGGTTGACATCAGTCGCAAGATGGCCACTGGTATACCCAGTTTGTATATGCATTCATTAGCCATAGAAATGTAGATGGCAGACAATACACAGGGGATGCAGTAGGTAGTATGGTCAGAGTGAAAATATACACCTAAAATGCCCTACGCATCTGCACTACGCTACTGCATATGCACTGTAGTATGTGCGATACATGCTACGTTTACTACAGACGCAAGATGGCTGTGATGAGATGTGAATAGAATGCCAAGGAAATCAGCGACTGGATTAAGATCATGCCTGATCGTTTTTTTTTTTTATTAGTGTTATATAGGTTGAGATCAGAGACTGCAATGTATCTTTATGAACACTGCACTTGTGACACTGAGGGTATGTAATTTCAACCATTGTGCTTATGTTTGCCGTGGTGGATGAGATAAGTATATTTATAGTATGAGTAACCAGCAGAAAAACGGACAGTGTTTTTCGTGCACTCAACTTTAAACATGCTAAGGTCCTCTTTCTAGCAAGTTCAAGGGGCATGATGGGAAGGGGTGATATGTTCCTCAGCAGAAATGCTTTCCATTAGGAGTATAGTGGCTTTTATGCGATTAAGGGCCAGATTCATGGAAATGTGCACAGAAATCCCGCAGCAGGCACGCGCCAAGAAGGACAATGCGTGAGCCTGCGCGCAGATTAAAAAATGAGCGCCATACGTTTTCATGGAATTCACTGCACAAAGTAACCATATTCACAATTGCGCTCCCCGAACGTCCCTAACACGCCCCCAAGCAAAGCAAAAACAGCCAGGACAGCTACCTTTGCATGCTCCCCTGGGCGTGGATACACGCACCCTACAAACATGCGTATGAAAAATCTAACTCAGTTTAAAGCTTGAAAAATCTGTGTGCGAACCCCCATAAATCGTTCCTGCACCCTGCTACTGGGTTCATGCACCCCTAAGTTGGATCGATACCCCGGTTGCGTACACACCCCAAAATCCGACATGCAAACCCACCTCCGCGCTGTGATTCCTATTGCGCAAGTGCACTTACACCTGCCTTCGGGTGGCTGATAGCATGCAGGGCTTGCATGGTCATTTCCCGGCCGAGAGGTTGCGCAATCGAATACATGAATACATCTCATGCCCCGCAATTGTGGGCGTGCAAGGGACTGCCTGCAGGCTGTCCCTCAGAATGCCCACTTTTTAGCAAGTTCTTCACCATTTTTTGTGTTCTGCCCCGTTGCCAGCCTTATGTGCAAGCCATGCCCACGCTCCGCGTGGAGTCTCGCTCGACGGCTCGCAGAGATGTGCCGGGCCTGCACGAACTCCACACAAGTCCAGGAAAAGTACAGCGCAATCAATTCCATGAATCGACAAACGAGGATTTGCGTGCAGTTTGGTATGCAAGTACCCCATTTTCCACACAAATAATTGCATGAACCAGGCCATAAGTGAATTGTCTTTTGATTGCAAGTCTCTGAGAGTGACAAGTGCAGCTTTATGTTGCCATGGGTAAGGAAACACCTATTTGCTATACGATACTGAATTGTATTTAAATGCAGTGGTTGATCTGAACTTTGTTTATCTCTGTATTGTTTTTGATAGTGGTGCACCCGAGGAGGCGAGGGGAAGTCCATCCTCTCCCGAGGATATCATTTGAATGGATATTTACTCAGAAGCATACTTAATTGCACAAAAGGTTGTCAATTTCGGATGACAGCAGCGTCAAGGTTTTTATTAACACTGCATGTCAGTGTGGGTGATGCAATGAATTTTCAAACTATTAAATGTTTTTTTATGGTTTGTTTCGTAGGCATGATAAGTGCACCCGTGTGTTATGAATTGAATTTAGCCCTGAAGAAGGCTGGGTTGCTGAAAATAAAAACCCCTGAGGTCAAAACTCCAGTAGTCATTATGAGTCCGGCAGGGTTATATACCCTGCCAGTGCTTCCGGTGGGTTGCTGCCGGGCTCGTGACATTTTATCGGCCCCTAGCTTGCCGGTACCACCGGGACATTACAAGTCCCATCGGACCGGCAAGCTAGGTGACGGTAAATCTTGTTCCCCATTCCTGTGGAGTCCCATAGGATTCCACAGGAATGGGTTTTAAGGAAGCGCCGGCACCATTGACAACAGTGCCGGCGCTTCCATCAAGTCTGCCTGCCATGGCCGCTGCGCCTGGCAGGGTCAGACCTTTCGGGTGCAGCGGCCCCGGCATGGAAACTTGTAATTTGCCGATCCAGAAACAAGGGTGCCATTGAGATTACTGGAACCTTTGTTTCCGGACCAGCAATGTCGTAATGAGGCCCATTGTCTGGCCGAAAGGCATAGTTAGGCCGAGTGCTTGGGGAGGTAGGACAATTAGGTAATGAGATAGGTGGGGTACTTAAGGAGTTATCCAGAATGGCTAAGATAATGGCTTCAGTGCCAGATATGACCACCACACCATTGTGGGCCAGATGCATCACATCAGACTAAAGCCGCTAGGCAACAGGAGCGGCGGGGCAGCCCAGTGGGGGGAACAGCAATAGCGGTTACCCCTCCCCGTACCAGATGCAAGGTATTTCTGACTAGCACAGTTAGAGCACAATTCATATAGCTGTAAGGGAGGTTGAGCAGCACTGTTCACCTGCATGTGGGAGGTTCATACAGTGGAACTGTATGAGAGCTTTAGGATGGTGATGAACTAAGAGAAATAGGAGTAATAAGAGCTAAATGTGCCAAATATGTGTCAAACCTAACTAAAAGCAAAACGTGCGCCTTCTGCTGTGCAACCTCTATTCCCACAATATTTCCTGCCAATACATTTTTCTCAATCCAATCCTTTTTGCCTGGCTGGAATGCTGTATGTGCACCCCAACCTTCCCCCAAACCCTATATTTAAAATACTCCATTAACTAACTCTACTACCTCCTTTGTCCTATAATAGTCATCCTTGGGTACCCATGCCTTACACATGATGTAACCCCCCGCCCCCTTGGGCATACTCTTCCGGGGTACCAGTCATGAAATAGCATACCCTCTCATGCTAAATCAACCCAGCATGCAACAATGTTTTCTGCATCTGGTGGTGGTGTGCTCAAAGTTCCTGAGGGGTTCCAAAACTTGCTCTGTTTTCACCATTCTTGGCCTTACAACCCCATCCCATCGATGATTCTGGGTGTACTTGTGTTTTGCGAGAGGAGGAGCTCTACCCGCCTTTATCAAAACCATCATCAGGGCGCTCTTCGGCAAGGTCTTTGTGCAACAACAAAAAAGAACGAGCAGAAAAACCATGATGAGAGCCAGCATTTTTACAGCTATTTCTAACCATGACGGGGCCCATGAAAACATTGAATCAAACCATTCATCAGCATTTACACCCGCTCCTTTCTCCTTTGCAATCCTCAAGTTGTGTAAGGCATCTATTGCATGGGACAAGGACCCATTGTCCGCATCCTTTTGGGTTTATACCTGTAGCAAGACAGACCAAGCTTTTTGCATATGCCCCCTTCCATAGCCGTGAGCAAATCCAGACCATATCTGTTCTGGAGGGTCATAAACCCGATTGCCCTTAACTCGCTCTTCATCGAGTTAAGGCCCTGCTCTGTCTGGTTTGCCATCTGAAGCATCTCCTACCTGGTGATTTGCAGCCACTTTGTGTTGGCTGCAGTCTGGATACCTGGCACCAGGAGGGAGGGGAAAAAAAGTATCTGTTTTTGTAAATAGTCAATATTGATCTGAGACCGCCTTTAGTTTATCGGAGGACAGGTAATTTGATCTCTTCCGAAGGCAAACTCTTAGTGAGCAATGAGCATGCTTATTGGATGGGGCCTTAGTTGGTTCAGGGGCCAGCATATTTATCACTGACAGATGGGAGTCAGGAGCGACCAAAACTGTTGAGTGCAGTGGGGTCAGCGAACATACACCCCTCTATGTTGGTGGGAGGTGTAGATATGCATATTATCCACACACCCAGTACACATCTATCAATGCCACTGTACCTTCAGTCAGGTTGGAGATGAACAAAGTCTTATTACAATGGCCATTTGTTCCTATGGGTATAGTGCCATTGCCTCAGAAGCAGAAGGAATAATCTGCTGACCTCTGTACTTTGGCTGGTGTTTCACTTAGCTTGATCCATGTCAATTTTGGCAGGTAGTTAATCCATGTTCTTCCACTGTTCTGATTCACGCATGCCACTACATCTTCAGGAAACCCCAGTAAGCCACCTGCTGCACAGCTCACTACACCTGCCACCCATCTATTGTTGGAAAACAACGCTCGCTCCATCTTCAGCAATGGTTGGACTTTGCACCAGGCTTGTACTTTCTTCTTGGTACATTCTTCAACATCTCTGTCCATTATTACCACTTGGACATTATGCGCTTGCAAAAGACGACGTACTCTGCACAGGGCCAAGTGTACCAAACACTAGGCTGTAAAGGGTTGCATTTCTTGAGGTATGAACAACTTGAGTGCGACCGTCTACTGAGTTATCAAGGAGCATACACAGCAGCTCACATTTGACCTTTCCTTCCCCACTTTGCGCATTCGATTATACCAAATGTTGTCCGATTCAGTGTGGTGCACATCAGCCACAGTGTCAAAGATGACCCCTTTGTACTGCCTTTGTAATGGTTTTACTCTATCTCTTCCTCAGGTTCCATCCTAATTCATGTTATCCCCAAATATACATCAGTTTCATTCCCATACCCCCTTCATATGCCATTAACATATAAATTAACCACAAAAAATACTGTACTTTCTCTAACAAAGAAATAACATATTACACAACACTTGTAGTGTTGAGCCTGCAGAGGGAGCGAAAAAACAGAAACCCACGCAAACAAATGCAAATCCTTCATGATAGTAAAGGGATTGATTAGCTGCAATATAAAAAAGAAATGTGCTACAAAATATACTTTAATCTTAGTGAGCAAGTGGGTCAGTCACTTGCGAAGGTTGAGAGGTGCTGGGTGCCTTAGAGATGTTGTATTGGTGGACCCAATACTGCAACTCCTTCCCCTCTTCCCCTGGATAACAAAGGGGGGGGGGTAAGAAAAACCACTGTGAAAGGCCCCTGGAACTTGTGCTCGTTCCAGCGGCAGACAAAATTCCTGATGGAAATTGGGTGCCCAGGTACCAGCTTCCACAGTGGCAATTTCAATTAATCTGTCGCTGATGCTGCAGCTCCGTCTTCTCTTCTAAGAGCAATCTGGCAAGACAAAACTTGGATACATTTTGTTAACTTCTGAAAATACCCCTAAACCTCCTCCCCAAAACTCCCGCTGCCCTCTGAGCATCAGATGCCGTGCATACAGGAGTAAGAGGCATGTGCATGGTGGTCTTTGCTGGTTTCATTTTATTTTTTATTACATTTGTGGGTTGCGTTCTCAGGTTTAAAAAAAAAGCCAGAGGCCAGAGAGAGACACTGCACCCAGTTCTTCCCTAATGTTACACATATCCTAGGCAAGGTAGTCTTCAAAAGGCCATTCATCTTCTCCACAATCCCATTGGCCCAAGGATGGTAGATCAAGCACAGTTTGTGCTTTATCCCAAATAGGGGCACTATTTCCTTAAAAAGATCCATGAAAAAGTGAGATCCATTATCAGATTTTAGTACCTCACACGCTCCCAACGAGGAAACACCTCATGTATAAAAAATGTGCCATCAGGTTGTGCGCAGAGAGCAGCCTCAACCTAACGGGAGAATGGACACACTACAATAAAGGTAACGATAGGTACTGCACCTGTTAATCAGATCATATCCACGTAGTCGATATGAAGCTCTAAAACAGCCCAGTGGGACAGGGCAATGTACCACGCAACATCCTGAATGTCTGTCCAGTGTTGTAAAGATGACATGTGCATTTACCACAAACGTTTTCATGAATGCCTGAAAGTTGGGAACAAACCAGTCCTCCTGAATGTCGGCAGCAATATGCTGTTTAGAAACATGAACCGGGTAGTGCAGCTGCTCAAAGGCAACCGTTAACAACTCTCGTGGAATTAATACCTTCCCTGTAATGTTTTGCCCCCAAATCAAATTGGTTGTTGACTGTGAGCAACCCCACTTGACCCAAAGGTCTTCCTCGTCCTGGGGTGCCTGACCTTGTAATTCAATTATTTGTGTACTCAGTGCTGCAGTGTATGGGATTGCTAACTGCATCTGTTGGTTTACCACCTCAGGATGGGCAGTGACATCTGGGTCCCTGTGATATGCTGCTTCTTTGGTGGCCTTATCTTCTGCATCATTGCCAAGAGAAAAGTGTGCATTCTGGGTGTGGGCGGTGCATTTAATGGCTGCTACTAGTGTTGGCGAACAGAGCATAAATCAATCTATCTAATAAGGCTGCATGCTGTACAGGTGAGCCATCGGATCTCTTAAATCCCCTGCTTTTCCATCTAGACAACCCTAAGTGCACCGTGCTTGTTACATACGTGGAATCGGGGTAAATGGTCACTTGCTTTAATTAATGCAATTAGTTCAGCTGCCTGAGCCAAATAGTTTGTTGGTATCCTCTTCTGTACTAAAACCTCATATTCCCCATCTACAAGGTGAACCACCGCTGCACCTTTGTGTCTCTAGCCACTCTCCTGATCAATCGTCAACAACCCATCAACGAAGGGACCTCCTCTTCCTCAAGTGCATCCTCTCCAGATCTTATTAAAATCGCCTTCCGGGCCTTCATAATTGACACAATCATGCACTTCCTCAACTGGTTAGCAATAAACGTGGCCAGGTTCACTGTATGACATCTCTCAATGTGAATGGCTGGGCTTGACAAAATCACTTCATATGCCAAGGCCCTTTGTGTAGTCAAAGTGGATTTAGATCTTTCAAGAATTGCGAACACTGCATGCTCTACATATAGTGTGACCATGCACCCCATACTCACTGTTGCTGGTTTTTCCATGGCAAAGGCTGCAGCGGCCAATGCCTGATCACAAGGGAATTGACCCTGCATCACTGGATCTAATACACCACTGTAATATGCTAGGAATATGTGTCCTAGAGATGTGTGCTGAGACATTACAGCAGCCATTACTTGTACATTGAAATGTAAGAACAAATAAAATTATTTCTTGTAAACGGGGATCGACAATACTGGTGTGTTGCTTATGGCATCTTTGAGCTTGTGGACACATGCTATCATTTCTCCTGTCCATGTAAGGGACATTTTCTTTTTTTGTGCCTCCTAAGTCCCTGCAGTATGGGTTTTGTATAAGTGGAATAGTCAAAACATCATGCTCTACAAACATTTCACAATCCCAAGAACTGTTGTATTTCTTTCACTGTAGTGGGCTGTGCTGTGCTGTGTTCTGTATTGCGGCTGCTCGTTCTGGTGTTTTTTTTGTCCCAAGTGCACTACCTATTTCTGACATTACTGCATTTTGTTCTTATCTACTTTATACCCTTTGTCTATCAACAATTGCAACAGTGTAATCTAATCTGGTCCGCAGAATTCTTCTGTTGTGCTGCACACTAAGAGGCCATCTACATACTGAATGACCATAGTCAGTACATGTATATTGCCCAAATCCATGTGTAATACTGTTAAAAATACTGGGGGACTCACAATAGCCCTGACGAAGTCTAGAGTATTGGAACCTTTATCCGCAATATGTTAAACAGAGTGAGTTACTGAGGATCGGGGTGCAATGGAATGGAAAAGAACGCTTTTATTGAATCAATACAGCTAATTGTGTGGCCTCAGTTGGTATATTACAGAGCATCGTTTCGGTGTTCACAACTGGGAATTCAGCCTCAACAATGTTATTCAACAGCTGTGAATCCTGTATCATCCTCCAATTTGACCCTTTTGCTTTTTTGACAGGGTACATTGCGGTGTTACACAGGGACTCTGAGGGTACTATAATACCATGCTGCCACATCACAATTGTCTCATGTATGCCCTCAGCCACTTCTCTTGATAATGGGTACTGACACACTCTGGGAACCACTGCTCCCAGTTTCAACTTGATACGTACTGCCCCTATGCTCTTCAAGAGCCCTACATCACGGGGGTAGTCGTCCATAAAGTGCTTGGGACCGGTAAAACGCTCTGCTATACGTGTGCAGGCATGCATTTAGCAATAAGTGTAGGACAAGGGATATTCCCATGCTAGATCATTATTTGACATGGGATACAAACCTCCAATATCATTTCACCATCATTATCAGTGTCCTCAAGCAACAATTCATCTGACACCCTAAATCAGTGGTTGAGCTGGGTCAATGCACACAACTATACGCCACTCATCTTCCTCTTCGCCAATCCCTATAAGCACTATTTTGTCATTTACAAGCACCACCCCCTCCAAATCCAATGTGATGATGGTACCCAGAGCATGGTTTTGGGGCACTGCATGGCGATACAAAATTCTGAGAGCACCCTACATGGCTTGTTTCTGATACCTGGCATCCACCTCAACAACACAGTAGCTCCATTGTGAGAAACCTTAGGATACTCTCACATCTACTCCCGGGGATCTTCTGTTCAGGTGGCCAGGGAAGGGCCTTTGCTTTTGGATCCTGACCCTGGGGGCAGACTAGCGAGGGTGGATCACTTGAGGGCAGGGTCCTTGGGGATTGGGGGAAGATTCCCGGAAGGTGAGACATGGTATCCACCCTTTTCCAATACTGATCTACCTTACCCACCCCCTCAGCCTTCATGGGGTATTTTTAATCATGCCCTATTGATTCCCCTGCAATCCCACAAAATACTGTGAAGAAAAAGACACAACTGTAGTACAGACTACACTTAGAAAACTCCACTATAGTAATGGAATGGAGAATACAGACTGAATACAGATGGCAAGCTCAGGCATGTCCCACTGATTGGCTTAATGACAGCCAGTCAAGACAATCACAGATCTCAAACCTGCAACCAGTTAATCAGAAACAGCTGCATAAAAGGTGGAGCACAATTGAGGAAGGGGAGAGAGCTGCAGGGAGGATGGCAAAGAGAACAACCAGGAGTCCAGAGCAGACTGTAGTGTGCCGGAGGAGAGCGAAATACAGAAACACTGTTGGAGGTGCAGAGCAGGGTGCTCTGTGAAAGCGTGGCGAGGGAGCCCTGTCTCCAAGGAGCAGTGAGGTCGGGAAAGGGGTGACATGTGGATGATCATCCCCTTTGAGTTGGCTGTGCAATGCGCTTTCCCCTTGGGGGGGGGGGGGGAGAGACGGTCAGAGGGCCAGGGATTGAAACGCTGACATCATTTGTTGGAAGCTGTGAGAAAGAATAAACCCAAATCCCAAAAATGCAACCAGTGAGTTTCTGTCAAATGGCGAACCCAGTATGCAAGCGCAGGCTACAGTGAAACTGGACAAGCACGTGTTACCGAAAGGGATTTAGAATGTCTGCGACAAAGCCCAAGACTGAGAACAATCAAATGCAACAGTGAACCAGTAAATACTTTGAAACTTTGTATCAGAGTGGTGACGCGCCAGAGAAGGGCACCCTTTACAAAAGCCTCTGAACAATGGGAAATTAATGGAAAAGTATCCAATGACTGTAACCAAATAGACACATGGAATAAATATGAAAACTGCACAAACCACAAAGGGGAGGCAGTGAAGTGTGAGCAGAAGGGAAATTATAAATCTGTGAACCCCGTAATAGGCAGTGGAAGTAAAAAGGTAGAGGCAAAGAAGAAAAGTTAAATAAACCAAGTGCTTAAGAATTATAAGCTTTGACAAACATATTTCAATCCCAAGGGCATGACCTGTGATGGTCAGTCTAAAACAGCACCTAGACTAGAGTGCCTCAATACCTACGCAGAAGCCTATGAACCAAAGAAGCAAGTATCTTTAGTTTGGAGAAGGGAACCCCTAGGAGCTTGTGAAATTATCATGAATAATATGAATAATTGTGAATAAGTACTTTGAACTTTGGAAAAGGAACCCAGAGCTCCTGTAGCTAATTTTGTTGTTGAACTGTTGAACTTTGCACAAACTGTTACCAGCTAAGGATAGGAAGCTTGAGGAAAGGGAACCCCTATGGCTTCTAGAGAAACCTGAGAATTTATTGAAGAAACAGTATTTCGGAAAAGCCCCAAGACTTGGGGAAGAGTTTGAGGAACCAAGAGTGGTTCGGAACTTGGGGAAGGGAGCCCCGAGAGTTGGTGAACATTTGTGAATTCAAGAGTATTTGAACTGCATCCTAAAGTTGGGGAAGGGAGCCAGAAGCAGCTCTCCTTTTTGTTTTGTACACTGTTCAGTTGACTAGGAATAACCCTACACTGCAATTATTATTAGATGGGAGGTATAGGTTTTGACACAGTCTTTTGATTTGGACTTAAAGACATTGACTCTCCTTAGATACAACAGTTGAGGGAAAACCCATTGAAAATATAGGGAAGGTTAGGCGTTACCCCATCCTGACATTTAATAAAAAGTCTTATGGGAACTTGAAATTTGTTTTCTGTGTCATCTCCTGATACCATGCCTGCCTAACACATACATACATCTGGGTGGAAAGGCATTCCTCTAGTCGTGTCATCATTATACAATGGTTTTGATATTGCCAGTACTCTAGCATAACAAATTCCTGATATGGAGAACACTACCCTTTCTTCCGAAAATGAAATTGTCAAGCTCAACTTACTTAACAAATCTCTGCCTAACGGGTTCACCGGAGTTGCAGTTGAAAGCAATAGTGGAGCTAACACCTACCTACCTACCTACCTTGAAAGGTAATTCTTCTGTGAAAGAAACCGAATGTATTGTCCCAGAGAACCCTCGCATGTCCATTACTTTACCTGATAGGGTAAGCGCCCTTCCTTTACAAATGATAATGTAGCACCTGTGTGCACAATGAAAACTAAGGATTTGTTGCCTATCGCTACACCTACCAGGGGTTCCTCTTCCGGGTCGGCAGTAACTGATAGAAATGGGCACACAAAAGAGCTCTGTGGGATGTTCTAATCTGGATAGGTATTTGACCCTGGGAACACGAAGGGGTGTCGAGCCGCCACACTCGCCCCTTGATACTGCGTCACTGAGCCATGGAGCAAAGCATTTTTGTCCCATATTTGTGGTGCTGGCTATTGTGACTGATGCTGTGCATATACTAGTGTGCTATTGGGTATGGAGGGTTGCATCAGTGGTGATAGTGGTGCTTGATATTGATACTGGGGCTGTTGACACTCCTGTGGGTGCCATGCCATATGGGGCACTTGGAAGCATCATCCCATACTGCTCGGGAAATGTGACTGGGCCATAGGTACACTGGGATATGCGTGGGGATCATACACATTCGCTTGCCTGCTCCTAAACACTTGCGCAAAATGGGAAATTTTTCCACATGACCAACACGGCCCTGGTCCATCAAATCTTGGCCGCATCCCTCCAAATCCCCCTTCTCTACCTCCTCAGAATCCTTGGAATTACACTCTTCCTCTTGAATAACCTCCCTCGTACCTTCCCTGGGACTCTTCCTGGTCCCCTCCCTAGTACCTTCTGTGGTCTGGATAGCCTTCATATGCTCCCGTCCATTCCGGCACCACTCTCGGTTCCATCAGTGCCATTTGCAGTTCTACCTGCCCTACAGGCATATCCCCAGATCACTGCTTCTTCTATGCTCAACTTCACTTATTTCTTCTGTACTAACTTCACTTCAGCATTCTGTGCATTATCCACTACTTCCTTTTCCTTCTCCTGCCACCATTTGCAATGATGCACTATAATTGACTAAATCTCTGCCCATCCCTACTATTGTATCCAAATCTTTCTGTACCTACTTTGGGAGTCCTTTCTTCAATATGCGATAAAATATTGCTATAGGCTTATCCCATGATTCCCCCGTCTCAGCTTTCCACATCTTCTGAATCTGTAATATGTATTCTGCTGGGCCAGCCTATTCCTTCATATTATGTGCCATAATTGAATATATGTCCGGTGTATCAGGATGTGGATTTCTTAAGGAAGCCCACACTCTAGCCCGAAATTCATTAGAATGTGCCCCAATCATAATTGTCATCACCTATCTGTACCCCTGGATATCCTACCTTTTTCCAAAGGATGTCAGCTTGATTCCCTAATACTGCGGCAAACAACCTTTTCATGTCTCCTACCACTATTGTAATAACTGCTGTCTGTTTCTCGAGCACAAACATCCACTTGCCCGCTCCTCCTGCGAGCAGTGGCAGTGCCTTTATCAAATCATTTCTATATAAGTGTGGCCAGGGTACAAACTGTGCTCTGCCGTGGCCTTTATGCAACAATGAAAACTGTGTTTCCACCTGCTTTGCCAGTAACTTCCTCCCCCCTTGCTTCCCTTTCACCACCGCCATACAACCTGGTCACGGTCTCAACCTTGGACCCCACAAACCCTCTACCTTCGGTGTCACTCTGGGCAGTGTCTCTTCTCTCTGCTCCTGATCTGATCCCCATTCCACCTCCTCCGCTACTCCTGCATCAGCGTCTGATCGAATGGATGCATGATCGTCCCTCTACCTTTCATTGTTGCAACCGTTCTCTCGTTTTCACATGTACATCCCGAATCACAGTTCTGTCAATTCTAAATTAAATATCACCCTCTCCCCATTAATCAGTACTGTAAGGAACTCATGGTTCTAAATTAAATATCACCCTCTCCCCATTAATCAGTACTGTAAGGAACTCATGGTGGCAACGCTAAAGACAGACACAAGTGATCACAGTTCAAGGGTGTTTATTGAACTTTATAATGGGCGAAATAAACACCTAATGTAAACCTAAGTCTAAGATGCGAGCAAGCTACGCCCATCAAGTAATAAGGCAGTACTAGTGGCGTCTTGTCAAATAAAAAGGGCCTCAATTAAAAAAACTATTGCCAGTCCTTGCTACTAAATTACAAAAAGAGGGTAGGACAATGCCAGGATGGTATGGCTGGGTCTCCCTTCACCATGTTTGAAGTACGGGCAAGGTTGGACTCTCAAGCACAGCACACTCCTTGGCCACATCAGCACGAGGTTCACAGTTCAGTTCAACAATATCAAATCCTTCAGCGGCTAAGTCTCTTTCCTTCAAAAGTCTCTTGCCGTAGAAGGCTTGCTGATTCAAACAAAAGTTTTCTTGGTACTCTTATACCTTGGGCGATTGTTCTTCGTCCCTTGGATCTCCCTCTGTCGGGCTCGGATCCTCCTTGCAAAAATGGGCCTCCCTCAGTCGGGTTCACCACAGCCTCTCTCTAACACAGTTCATGTATCTCCAGCACAGTTCACGTATTTCTCAGTTTCATCATAAAATGGTATTTTCCTTCTCCTAGCTTTCTTTCGGCATCCCTTCATCAGGTTCACACTTGCCTTATTCAACAGTTCACAATCTTATTAGAAAGTGTGTTTCCCTTACCCTGGCTTTCTTCTGGCAATGGGTCAGAGACTTTCGATTGTACAAGGGATTTGATGTAAAGATTGTAGGACCACTCTGACACCCTTTCCTGGGGCCTTCTGGTTCTTGTAGTTCAAAACAGATCTTGGTCAGAGGCTTTCTATGAGCGCCTGCGTGGCGCGGGTCCCCTCTGCACCTGGACCTTAAACTGGCTTCGTTAAAGTTTACAAACACAAAAGTTCTTTGTTCATTATTTTCTTGCGTTTCAAATGTTGCTACTTGCAACCTTCTGCTCAACACAGTTTGGCTTGCTATCAGCTTCTTCCGGCTCACCGGGTGTGATGAATCCATTGGCTTCTCTGATTTCTGGAGTCAAGGATAGTACCACGGTAGCCATCTTACCTCTCCTTCTATGTCATCAATGCGGGAGGACCCGTGTACCATTGACATCTGCTGCTCCGCATGGCAGCTACAACTCCTGGTTTTATGATTTCCCTTTCTGAGGCTTTGCGGGTCTGAGGTGAAAAGGGCAACGGCAATTCCCCCTTCGTCGTCCTTCAAAGTCCACCCCCTTTCTTCTCTGTTTGATCTGCCGGTTGGGTGTAGCCGTCTCCTCAGGCGTTCAGCCTTGCTCAAAGTGTGCTTTTGTGTTCTGCCTTTTATCCCTGTTGGGAAGGTAAAGGGCATCAGGTGTGTGCGTGGTTATTGTCAATTGCCTGACTCTGCCTGACCCATGTGTTGGGACATGTCGGGTAAACGGCTCTGGTGCAAGTCCATTGTCTGTTAAATTGTAAGAAAGTGTTTGTGTGGGAAATCGGGGGGACGGGGTTAGAGCTTATAAATATCCTACAGGGTAGGATGGGGAAAAGGGGTTACAGGGAAGGGGATACCGCATCTCAACCCTCAGTGTCCCACTTAACTCCCCTAAGACCCCTGGCTCAGGTGATCCTCCCACAGGAAATCTACATTCCCCTGGTCTTTTCCTTTCCAGTTTTCCACCGTCAAGCAGTAGTGCTGCAGGTCTAGAAACCATCGCATGACACGTGGGTTTGAGTCTTTGCGCTGGCTAATCCAAACTAGGGCTTAATGATCAGTGACTAATGTAAACTTTCTTCCTAAGAGGTAGTATCTCAGGTGGATAATGGCCCACTTGATGGGCAGGGCCTCCAATTCCAGCACAGAGTTATTTTCACGTGGGAAGAGCTTATGACTTGTAAACAAGATGGGATGTTCTAATTCGTCGCAGACTTGAGATAGCACTGCTCCTAAACCCAGTAAGGGAGGCGTCCGTCTGCAATATAAAGTCTTTGGAGAAGTCTAATACCTTCAGGATTGGGTTTTGGCACAGAGTTTGCTTTAAGGTGTTATAGCATATATCATCCTCGTCAGACCAATGAAGTTTCTGGGGTTCGCGTTCTTGAGTTTATCTGTCAGCCTTGATGTTTAGTCCTGAAAATTGGGGATAAAGCTACGGTAATTTCCTATTAACCCTAGAAAGGCTGTCAAATCCATTTTAGTTTTGGCTACAGGTGTATCAAGTATGACTCTCACTTTCTCATGTTGGGGCTGTACGTTCCCATTCCCTCCAAAAAAAAAAAAACTGGTATTTTACAACTGATTGTGCTAATCTGCATTTAGATAGATTGGCAGTTAGGCCGGCTTGTCTGAGGACTCTCCTGATAGTATGAAGGTGGAAAAGGTGATCTTCCAAGGTTTTACTATAGATGACAATATCGTCAATGTAAGCTCCACAGAAGTCGGAATAGGGGTGTAAGATTTTATGCATTAGGTGTTGGAAAAGTGGCTGGTGTGCCGTTTAAGCCAAAAGGGAGGACTTTGAATTGAAACAGTCTTAAGGGTGTTGAAAACACTGTCTTCTCTTTATCTTGCCCATACACTGGTACCTACCAGTACCCTTTTGTTAAGCCTAGGGTGCATAGAAAGGTGGCTGCTCCGAGTTTATCAATTAGGTCATCGATGCATGGCATAGGTATCGAAATTGGATATAGCGCTGACTTGATGGAAATCTATACAGAACCTCCAGGAATGGTCAGGTTTATTGAACAACACGATAGGGGAGACCATGGGCTCGATGATGGCTCGATGATATTAGCTTGTAGCATTTGGTTCACTTCCTCAACCACTATCTGTTTACGGGCCTCCGTGAGTCTATAAGGTTTTAAATGGACCACTTTCCCCTTAGGTGTTCTAATATAGTGGTAAGTTCCTTTGATGCGTCCTGGTTTGTCTGAAAAAACATAGGGAGAAGGATGTGATTACATCTTTTAGGTCTTCTTATTTTTGGTTAGATAAATCAGGGGGAATTTGTTCAAAGTTGTCTATATCTTCTGGAACCAAACAAGATAGTACTTTGGCATGGGTGGCTGACAAGTTCTCTTTCCACTCCTTTAGGAGATTTACATGATATAAATGGACCTTCTGTTTTCGATCCGGTTGGGCTACTTTACAAGTGCAGGTTCCGGATCATTCTACTATTTCATAGAGCCCATGTCACTTAGAAACAAGCTTGTTTTCTGAGGTGGGTAATAGGAACAATACTTTCAGTTCTACAGAAAACAATATTAAGCTTACTTTCCTATCGCAGTTGGATTTTTGTTGGCTTTTGGCCTTTTCTATACAAGTGCTGACTTGACCTTGGACAAGTCTCATATGTTCTTGCATTCGGGTAGCGGTTTGTGAGATGGTAATGGGTGCCTCTTCTTGTTCCTTCCAGGTTTCCCAAAGCATGTGTAAGAGTGGCCCTAATTAGAAGGGTGTCCCTTAATTACGCTCGCACCAGAGTAAATACACCCGTCTAGGGAAGTAAGGCCAAGAGTCTATCTTGCAAGCATAACAAGTTTATTCTTACAGAAATGAGGATGGGGCAAAGAACTCTGCTCCCTGAACGGTCTTCTGTCTCTCATCCGTTCCTTTCTCTTCCCAAACTGGTGCCAGGCAGGGGGGTTATATTCTCCTGGCTTGCTGCAGTTGTGTATCTGGATAAGGGCATGGCTTCATATCAAACCGTCCTGCTTCCATACCAGGGATTCTGCAAAGTCTTCCTTTCTTCATTGTCAGCGATTTCTGTCAGGACATGCTACTTTACATATTGCTACCTTACATAGAAACACACTGCAGGCAGTACTGCAGACTTTTACAAACATTGAGGCCTAGCCCCAGGAAAAATGAAACATTTCTCCAAAAATTTTCATTCATTCTATCCATACTCGACTCATCCTACTCATGTTTTTATGTGGTCCTGTAATTTCTTTTAAACCTTGTTTTTTAAAATTATTATTATTATTTTTGTCCTAATTCTGCATGTTGTGCATTGAGCATATAAAATCCCATTTTAGCATGCATGGGCTCTTGACAGACAGCAGACAGCTGGTCACTTTGTGTGCTTGTGCTAGCATGCGAACACCACGGCAATGCCTGTAGTCAATTTTTAGCACAGGCTGCATTCTTTCTGGGAAGGGAGGAGGAAGTTTTGACTCATACCGTGCTAAGATTTTAGAACTGCACAGGATTTGACATTTACAAATGTATTCAGCTAATCGTTTTTTGCACCTTATATTTAAATAATAACTGGCTTCTTTTAGTTCCTGCCCATGTCTGTGTATAGGATTATATTTTCATGAGCGAGCTTTCCCATTGCCTCTCCTTCCCCTGGTCCCTTGAAGCGCCTAGAAGCAGTCAAAAGAAGTGTTGCCTACTTATAAAGAGCTTGGTGGTGCTGGAAGGCACTAGCTCCTTCCCAACACATGTCCAAGACATCTTTGGGCTCTCTGTCAAAGTATTTCAAAAGGGGAAAATCCTGTAGAAGCCTGTGGGGTTTTCCACACTGCAAATAGTGTCCAGGGGATCATTCTATCCCAGTCCTTCCCGTCTTGCTCTACTAGTTTCAGCAAGATTAATTTTAATATTTTATTGAATCTTTCTACCAAGCCATCGGTTTAGAGGTGGTACACAGATGTTCGTAAGGTGGTAATATGGAGTGGCTCTTTGTCCTCTTCCCATGAGCTTGCTCATAAAATTGAACCTTGATGGGTCAATATTTTCTTCGGAAAGCCAACCCTGAAGAAATACGGTAGGAGGTGTTTAAGGATTTGCTGTGTGGTATTATTTCGCATTGGGAATGCTTTGGGGAATCTAGTGGCATAATCAACCATTACTAGGGCATACTTGTTGCCTAATCTGGATATTTCTAGAGGTCCAATAAGCTCCATTGCGATTCTTGAAAAAGGGACTTCTATGATTTGTAAGGGATTCAAAGGAGCAGGCAAAGGGACACGTGTGCTAGTTTTTTGACATATTCCACACATCTGGATAAAGGTCTTTATATTGGTGTGGATAACTGGCCAGTAGAACTTCCCACTGATGTGTGCTTTGGTTTTCGTCGGTCCTAAGTGACACCTGGTAAAATGCAAGTGTGCGATCTGCAGTACAACCTTTCAGTGGGTCTCGGGAATCATCAACTGCGTCTTTATCAACACTTCGGTTTACGTTTCCCTCCTATACAGCAATCCCTGCTTTAAGAAGAAAAAGGTGCTCCCTTTTCCTATACCGTCTCCTTCCGAAATAACCTGCAGGAAGGCCTTAGCGAGAGCGTAATCATTTTGCTGGGCGAAGGCTAGATCGGGATACATGGTGGGCTCCTCTCCCTGCGTCGCTTCAATGTCAGTAGGTTTAGCAGATTCCCCAATGCCTAATGCACCTCTTCCATTTTATCTGGTTTGATTTCTTGAAAGTGAGAAAATGGTGCCTTTTCCAAAATTCCCTGAGCAATTTGATCCCCATAATGTAACTCAAATGGGACTTTGCCATGATTCTGTAAGAGAACCTTCACGTCTCCTCGCAAGTTGGGGTCGATGACGCCTGCTAAAAGTTCTATATCGAACTTCCATGCTAGGCCAGAGTTTGTGGCTATCCTGATATAACACCCTGGAGGGGGTATCTGAACGTAATGGTAGGTATCATTCCTCTTTTCCCAGGGGGAATGATAGCTTCCCTACTGCTACAAATATCGAAACCTATTGATTCTTTTGTGGCAACAGAAGGGCTAGAACCTCGAGGACTACATTTTTGAAATTTTATGTTCCCCCAATTTGTTTCAATTGAGTCACATCCCATTCCTGACACCATATGTAAGGAACTCACGGTTACAACAGTAAAGACAGACACAAGAGACCACAGTTCAAGGGTGTTTATTGATTTTATAATGGGTGAGATAAATGCCTAATCTAAACCTAAATCTAAGATGGGAGCAAGCTACGACCAACTATAATAAGGCAGTCCTAGTGGTGTCATGTAAAATAAAAAGGGCCTATACTAAAGAAAAACTATTGCCAGTCCTTACTACTAAATTACAAAAAGAGTGTGGGATAATGTTCACCAGAAAAGAAAAAATGGGCCTCCCTCTCTCGGGTTCAACACAGCCTTTCTCGAACAGAGTTCATGCATTTCCAACAGTTCATGTATTTTTCATTTTCATCAGAAAGCAGGATTTTCCTTCTCCTAGCTTTCTTCCGGCATCCCTCTGTCGGGGTCACACTTGCCTTATTCCACAGTTCACAATGTTATTGGAAATCTTGGTTCCCTTCCACTAGCTTTCTTCCGGCAACGGGTCAGAGACTTTCATTTGTACAAGGGATTTGATGTAACCCTTGTAGGACCACTCTGACACCTCACGCCAGCCTTTACTAGGGCCTTCTGGTTCTCGTAGTTCAAAACAGGGCTTGGTCAGAGTCTTTCCAATGAGCACATACATGGCGCTGGACCGCTCTGCACCTGGACTTTAACCACGCTTTTGTTAAAGTTCACAGACACAAAAGTTCTTTGTTCATTATTTTCTTGCGTTTCAAATGTTGCTACTTGAAACCTTGGGCTCAACACAGTTTGGCTTGCTATCAGCTTCCCTCGACTCACCGGCTGTGATGAACCCATTGGCTTCTCTGAAGTCAAGGATAGTACCACGGTAGCCAGCTTGCCTCTCCGCCTGTGTTATCAATGCAGGAGGACCCTGTGTACCATCTGCTTCTCCGCACACCAGCTGTAACTCCCGGTCTTATGATTTCCCTTTCAGAGGCTTTGTGGGTCTGAGGTAAAACGGGCAAGGGCAATTCCCCCTTCGTTGTCCTTCCAGGTCTCAGCGCATTTCTTCTCTGTTTAAACTGCCTTTTGGTGTAGCTGTCTCCTCAAGCGTTCGGCCTTGCTCAAAGTGTGCTTTCGCGCTCCACCTTTTATCCCTGTGGGGAAGGTAAAGGGCCGTCAAGTGTGCACGGTTATTGTCAATTGCCTGACTCAGCAGACCCATGTGTTAGTCCGTTACAGTGTAAGAAAGTGTTCATGTGGGAAAAGGGGCAGGGGAGGTAGAGCTTCTAAATATCCTATTGGGTAGGATGAGGAAAAGATGTTAAGGGAAAGTGATACTGCATCTCAACCCTCAGTGTCCCACTTCCATTCCCTGAAGACCCCTCACCCAGGTGATCCTCCCCCATTGGTCCACCCCAAGGAACTGGATCCAATAGCGACGGCCATGTCCTGGCCACCTGGACGACAGATCTCCGGGGACCAGCAGGTGAGACACCTTCAGGTTTCTCACTGTACCTAGTGGCACCCTTCTCCCTTTTCCCTGTTCTTGCGTTACTCGTGCAAGCTCTGCCTCTGTGCTTCGAAGCACTGTTTCTAAATCTTTGTGCCCTGTTTTCTGTCTCCATAACTAATGGATCACGTGTGGCATTTGCTGCTGGGGGCTGTGGGATGTTCTCAGATTGCAGGGGCTCGCTGTCAAGGAGCTGTGTGGGGCACATACTCTGGGTTTGTGTAACCTGCTGCTTGCATTGGGTAGCATCTCTGTGGGTGCAGCAGGGATGTGAGGGTACTAGGGGTATCGGTGGACTCGGGGGCTAAACTAGATGGGGAGGTGACACAGGAAGCTTGTATTACATTTTCTCTCCTTTTGAGGTTCTCTGGGTCATGGATCTTCCAAATCAGCCACCATCTTCCACAATTACAAAACACCTTTTCTATTTTTCAACTTCTTCCCCTTATATTTCACAGCTAAATATGTGTATATGTGCCCCAGAAAATGTGTATTATTCATTTCTTCTTTGGGTTACAGCTTGTACATCCCTCCTCTCCTATCAGTGACCCACACTTTTTTTTATATTTCATAATTTCCTCTCTATCCAGTGGGAGCCCTGTTCACAAGTATTCGAGTGGGGTAAGGGAATTCATGATTTCGTGAAGTTCATGCTTATAAAGGTCTTTTGCTTGCTAGACACTGATCCAGCAGCGCCAATCTCCTGGCCCCTCGCAACACTGTCCACACACCCCAGCTTCCCCCTCCTCATTCCCTTAGACACACGCACCACACACTCACAGTACACCTATCTCCATACAACCCAAACACCACCACTCCATGCCACAATAACTCCAAAACACACAATGGTTTAGATACATCCTCAGTCTTCTTGTCAAAACAAGGGAATTTGCCTCTTTATGCCTCCTTGTGCCAGGCGAAGGATCCCATTTATTTACAAATGATGTAGAACCGTCCTCTATCTCCTTGCGTCAGAATGAGGGCATTTACCTCCTCACACTCCCTTTTGCCAAGTGGAGGGATTCCTGATCATCCATATACTGGACCTCACCTCTTATTTAATTCTGCAGTGCTGCCTTTCCTCAACAATGCAGAAGTTCCTATTTACTCTCTCCACCATTATCATCATAATATATATCATGACATCACCTTGTATAATACCACTATATATTGCCATGTGGTCTTTCACGCTACACTCACTCACCATCAACTTACTCCACACATACACATTCTCTCCTTATTGTTTTCAAAGGTGCCCTTACATCTATGCATTCTCCTCAGTTACTCTGATATGGGGTCCCGTGAACGGCCTCCAAAATCGGAGAGCAGTGCCCTGCTCCAAAGAGCAGATAAGCCTTATGGCAACAGGGCACCTGCAAACCTCTTTAAGTAGTGTATGGGGCACGATCGCTGCAGATGGGTGCCAAAGCCCAGGATGCGTGGCTGGGACACCCCCGACTTCATAGACAGTCTGGGATCACGTCTGGGTCACCAATTTGAAAGGAAAGTAACCCACAAACACAGAGAAATAATCCAAAAAGCCAATAAGCAATGCACCTTTTTGCAAGGGAAAACATGGCAAAAAGGTCCCAGGCAGTCCCGTAGAACCGAACTGACACATAGCTCTCTCACTTTTCCACAGGTTACCTCTTTTATAGGCTGATAAGCCATCATTAACAATACTGACATAATAATGAGATACATCAGAATCCCTCCACTCTCTTTGGCTGTCATCATATAACATTCTAATGTCCGCCTATAGTCACTTTATAGCTCACTTTCTTTTTACATTGTGGGCACACCTTCCTGTGTAAAGCCCAGTTGGGCTGTGTGTTTTGTTTGGCCTTTCTTTACTACAACATGGCAACCAGCATCTGTGAGCACCGGAATGCCATGATGCCCGCCCAGCCTAAACATTGATTGGCCTAGCATCAGGCACAATCAAGGGAGCCGGCCCAATCTAAGGCCCCTGTCTGGCCTGTCCGGCCATGACTGCCTGGCCGCATGACGCTTTGTCCTGCCTCCCTACTTGTTATTCACCGCTGCCAAGCGTGGCACTTTGGCTCATTGACAATAAGGGGTGTGGCGCCTCCTGTCGCCTTCCATGTCCCGGTTTGTGCTCCGTTTGCGCCAGCAAGCCAGGGACGTCATTTCCCCAAAATGCAAGGGGTAGCGGAAGTGACATCACATGACCCTTGACCTCTGATGAAGTCATTTGAACCCACCCTAAAGTGACATCACAGGAAGGGATGGAACACAGCTTTTCACCCCTTAAAAGGCATGGTCTAGTAAAAAAAATGTATTGTCCTTACGGGTCGGCCATGTTTTCTTAAGCCTAAGTGGCTCGATTTTAGAAAACTTTCCTATGGACCTTACCCGAGTTTTCATCCATTAAACACACGAGAAAACAAACACCAGGGAGCCGCCATTTTCTGATAATCCTATCTTTTCCCCCATCGCCCTGGCTGACCTGCTTTTGCGGCACTAAATCAATTCCCCCGCCCCTGAGCCTGTCATCAGCAGACTCGTACCGCCCATTTCCCAACGCCAAAGCACGTCTCGTGTCAACATTCGCTGCGCTTCAGCTAATGACGTGTCGCCATGGAAATGGCAGGACGCCTCTTTCCTCAATAAGTATAAACAGACCGTTTCACAACACACAGCAGCAGATTTTCAATTCCATTCCTCTCTCTGTGTTACTTTGAGTATTCTGTGACTCGTTTCAGTGCTCTGGTCAGCTACCTTCGCCGCTTGTAGCCCGTGTGAACACCTGTACCATCTCGGTAAATTACTTTACTCTGTTTACCACACAATGGCTACAATAATGCCCTACATGTACGAGCCCGAATACACCGAGGAGGAACTACTGGAAAGGGAAGCACGCGAAAACGATGGGGATTCGGACGGCAGTTGGCAGGACGAATCAACAGATGAAGAGCCTGGGCCTAGTCGAATGGACGGCGTCTCCACCTGGTGCACATGCAATCGGTGCAAGCTAATGCCAACTGAGGACGAGAACTGCTGCTGCCGAGAAAACTCGGGATGCCTGGCCTACATTTCGGAAGGCGAGCCACGACCGCAATGCATCACCGAGCTGCCAGACTTCAGGGCAGCCTGCCTCAAACGGGCCGTGTTGAGAATAATGATGGTGCTCATGCACGAACTTTGCGCAACTGTTCGTCCTCGTAATCCGAGTAACGAGTAAGTATACTCTGCTTGTCATGCCACTTCTATTTCATGTTCTTCTACTATATCCAAAATTACATCTACATATCATTGTAACGCATGTAAGTCGTTCAATAGTGTGCATTGTCTAGATAGCATTTGTCCGTGCAGAATGCCATTAGTTACAAGAATTGTCATTGACAACAAACGTTAATTAAACTTATCTTGGTCATTTAAAAACAGTTTGTTTCATTCCTTTTCACAGGTGGTACAGGCTGGTGGCCTATCGTTCCTTTACATGGTGGCTCCACGGGAGGCTTGGACACCGCGTTCGAAGAGTGATACCCGCCTGTGCCGTTCGTGCCATTAGAGAAACGTTCCCGAGTGACAGCGGTCAGTACAGGGGATTTTCTCTCGCTGTGCTGCAACCTGACCTGTATAATCTTTAAAGTCTTGTATTTTTGTGTCATGAAAATAAGATACAAAATAAAACACCACATATATTTTTAACAATGTTTGTTTCGATTTTTTAAATGAATCAAGTGTGTATCCATTCAAGGATGGACGTCAGACATCTGTGCTCCGAATGGATGAAGGTCTGGTCGCTGTGAAGCAGGGTGGTCACTATCTATCTAAGCTAACATAACATATTCTCGATAATGCATGCACTAAATAACACTTGTTCAAAGTCTTTCAGTAGGTTATGTCTCTATAAAAGTCACACATATATCTATACTAACAATTACCATTGGATTATACAGGCCTTAGGGTCTTGACCACTATAATACACCAGTTGAAGTGTGGGTCTGTGCTCACAAGAATCTCTGGTATGTGGGATTTGTTATTGATAAGCAACGATATACTATCATTGATATAAAGGCGATATACTATATATTGATATAAAGGCGGTTCGCACCAGTGGATGAGCGCTGGCATGGGGGGCTGTCAGGGGCACGAAAGGCCAAGGTGCCAAACTACATGTACACTTCAAAAGGTGTCCGACGCCAAGGGGCCATCGGTCACATGGCCTCCTCAGACCCTGTGTCTCCAGGCAGGCCTCCCCTTAAAGCAGGCCGCCCCCCTGCAATCCACATAAGTGTGTCTCCATTCAGCAGTCTGCCTGTGCCTTATCTGCACGCCCCAGGCCCATCCATCCCCACCCCCCTGTATCAAAGGCGGTTCGCGCCGGTGGATGCGCGCTGGCATGGGGGGCTGTGACGGGCGCAATCGGCCAAGGTGCCAAACTACATGTACACTTCAAAAGGTGTCCCACGCCAAGGGGCCATTGTTCACATGGTCTCCTCAGACCCAGTGTCTCCAGGCAGGCCTCCCCTGAGGCAGGCCGCCCCCCTGCAATCCACATAATTGTGTCTCCATTCAGCAGTTTTCCTGTGCCTTATCTGCACGCCGCAGGCCCATCCATCCCACCCCCCTGTATCAAAGGCGGTTCGCGCCGGTGAATGCGCGCTGGCATGGGGGGCTGTGACGGGCGCAAACGGCCAAGGTGCCAAACTACATGTACACTTCAAAAGGTGTCCCACGCCAAGGGGCCATCGGTCACATGGCCTCCTCAGACCCCGTGTCTCCATGCAGGCCTCCCCTTCAAGCAGGCCGCCCCCCTAATACCACGACATACATACGTCATTCATTCACAAACAAACCCCAGTTTCTAATACTTTAAAAACCACTCGATATGTCTCATGAGAACATCTTTGTGCTTTGCAAGTCAACTCCTGAACGTGCTACCTGGGAACCACTGAGATCTATGCTAATCTGCTCGTCGTCGTGCTATCCGTGAACTTCTGTGACCGCTTCGAGCATACCCATCAGTGCGCTACCTGTGGCCATCCACCTATTCTCGCGCAACATACTGCTCTTCTTGCTGAATCCAACTGTTTGTTGGTCAAGGTAAGGCCATGTATCCTGGTCATATTTCGCAGATTTTTAAATTTCTATCTATTTGCGAGTAGAGTACCCAATAGTGCTATGTTCATTGGGCTCATTGCTATTGACTTGAATTTCCATTGCTATGCTATCAATGGATCTATTTATTTTCATCTGTGTCAATTGTCATCGAATTGCATCCTTCTGGGGTCCAGTCTATGATGTAAGCATGTTTCCTTCTCGTGCAATACAGAACATCCAAGGGATGAGTCACATGTTCAGTTTTTAGTCACATCATTTATACATGTCTGCAATTTATGCAAATACTAAGCCGCACATAATGAACTGGTATAGTTCCTGCAACCAAAACAAACCTTGCATTGATCATTGTATGATTCATTTACTTTTGTATCAAATCTTTATTCTTGAAGATTGTATAATAATGTCGATATTTACTTTTCAGATTTATCAACAATGCCTGCCTGTTCGATTAGCGTTTGCCCTTTGAAGACCCATGCGAAATCTGAAGGCACTACAATGCATGTATTCCCGAAAACTGTTGATCGAATAAGAGAATGGGTCAGACATTGCGGATATCCACTGGATGAGCTGGAAAGTAGAGTCCAACAAGTCTTACAGGACAAGAGGGGTGATCGATACCGCATCTGCAGCCGGCACTTTTCCTTGGACATGTACACAACATCTTGGGTAACAAAGAAGAATAAACGGCGAACGACACGGAAATTGCTCGAAAACGCTATTCCCACTCTATTCGTCCACATTCCGCCACCGGTGAGTCAAGTGTCCGGATTTAGCTTTAGGCCTTGCGGTAGTGTGTAGGTATCCGAACGGATTAATTGATATTGTAGGTGTTCTATCCCTTGTAATAATTTCAATATTGATGATTGTAAAGTTTTTTGAATAATGACATTTACCAATATATTCTTTTTCGATTTCATATATCCCACAAACGCAATGTATATATATGGGAACAGGGAACTGTGCTGTATTGAGCATTTTACAAGTATTCTGTCGCCTTACTTGGCTATTTTTAATATTGGCATTTCATTATCAATCATTAATTTACCTTTACAACTTCTTGACTATCCCTTGAATCTGAAGCAAGAACACTCTACATCCTTGACGTGGTCGCAGTTATCAACCACTTCTAGCGCGTATCAGGTAATCTTACTAGGCTAATCCGCTACAGACCTGTTTTATGCATGTCAAGTAATATTTTTATTTTATCGTGTAATCATTTTACCGAATGTTTGATTAGTGCTTTCCAATTGATATACACCTTAGTTATCGTCCACTGGTGTTTGTTTTCGGTTATAATTAGTGTTATCCATACTAATGCAAGTGCTGTCTTTCAGGGAGATGCTGAAGCGTCCGGCACATCTACAACATTTCTAGATGTTCTTCACCAGCAGGAGGTATGGATACTGACAGCTCCATCGAGCGTCATCATCAGAGCTGGAATTCTTGTCGTTTGATTGTTCTACACAATGTTTCATTCGTGGTTAGCCGTTGATATGTACCTGTGCTGTCGACCCCAGATGTGTGTTATGTTTTCACTATTGTAATCCTCACTAATGCAAGTACTATGTTTCAGGCAGTTGATGGAGCGTCAACCCCTGCACTTGATGCAGAGCCTGACATTCAAGTAATTCCAGGGGAAGTGGAAGCGGGACCATGCATATACGAATTGGCGCAACAGCTTTCGGAAGTGCGCACTACATTTGCAACATCCATAGATATTCTTCAGCAGCACGAGGTATGGATAATGACAGCTCCATCATGCGTGATCATATAACGTGATTCCATTTGCTATACTTTCTTCCCTATTAACGCAAGTGCTGTGTTTCAGGGAGACGACGGAGCTGCCACCACAATCACAACATCTCATTTAGATGATGCAGATGTAAAGGAATCGTTGAAATAAGTCGATGAAATGTGATCATATTTGGATTTTCCTTGATTCTTTTGGACAATGCATCATTTCTGGTATCTCTTTATATGTACCTGTGCCGTCGACCCCAAGTGTGTGTTGTGTTTCCAATATTGAAAAGCATACTAATGCAAGTACTGTGTTTCAGGGAGATGCGGATGCCTCCTCTCCAATACAACCATTCATGGCAGTCCATGCAGAGCCAGAGGTATGGATACTGACAGTTCCATCAAAATAGATCATCACTGGTCGAATACTTGTCCTTTGATTGTTGCACACAATGTTTAAATCGTGTTTGGCTATTGAGATGTACCTGTGTGTTCGTCCTCACGTGTGTTTTATGCTAACAATATTTTGATACATAGTAATGAAAGTACTATGTTTCAGGGAGACGATGGAGCCTCATTCTATGCTGTCTATGTGGATACAGAAAATATAGTTGTTTTAGCGCAAGAGGAAGGGAGGACATGCGGAAACGAATCGGAGCTACAGCGTGCAGATGTTGAAGGTCGAGTCAAAAAAGTTGCAAAGAAAAAAAAAACAAAAAAAAAGGTTAGTTACAAACAGTTCATAACTTTAAAAAAATGTTTGTGCTGGGGACTATTTTATGTTTTTTTCCAGTCAATTCTACTACACTCCATCTTGTGTTTAAACTGAACATCCCTTTTCCAATCTCTCCTCCAGTTACCCGTGGGTGTCAGAACTATACATACACAGACAGTGAAGCGAATGAGAGATGTGGCTTGCCAGACCATGTACACTATGGAGGAACTATTAATTGAGGTGAGGCGTGTTCAGGCTCGAGATGCTCATGTCCAATGGCCAGAACATGAATTAACTGTGTTTGGAGACTACAGCAAAGTTGCATTGGACCATAGCTACAGTGCGACCGCACCACCACAAGAAGATGTTATTGAATGTATTGAAGATAGCTCTGAAGTAGTTGCAGATCAATTTACACAATCTACACCCACCAAAAATTTGCCACTAAAAAACCTGTCGACATTGTTGTGTTCTCCCATCAATGTTGAAGTAATAGATGTCGAAATGAAAGAGAATTAACCAGCCGCAGCATCCATAGATGCATCAGAACTTGATATCAGCGATATTACTTTCCAATGTGTTGAAATCTCCACAACGTCACAGGCCGAAACAACGTTGACGCAGGATGACAGTCTAATGAAAGAGAGCAAATACATTGTATTCGACAGTTATTTGATGGAAATTATAAGTATGCTGAAATGTGTGCATTCCATTAGAGGGAAAGTATGTGGGAAGCCATTGATTAATGTGACTCGTCAAATAAAAGGCAGTAACGTCAAAATTAATGCCGCCTGTAGATTAAATCATAGGTTCTCATGGTCTGCACAACCGATGCTGGGGAAACTGCCAGCAGGCAATCTACTGTGTGCAGCTGCATCATTTTTTAGTGGCTCCAGTTTTAGAAAGTTAGAGGCTTTCTTTCAGTTTGTGGGACTCCATTTCATTTCTAAAGCGCTGTACTACATATACCAACGTGATTATCTGTTTCCGGCCATTAGTGATGCTTGGAAAATTGAACAATTGTCTCTAGCAAGTACATTCGAAGGAAAACGATTCAGGCTAGCCGGCGACGGACAGTGAGACGGCCCTGGATTTTCTGCCGAGTACTGCACCTACCACTTTCAGGACATGGATAGTAAGAAAATTGTGAGTTCGGTGGTCGTGCAGGTAACACAATGTACATCGTCAGTGGCCATGGAGAAACTAGGATTTATAAAATCAGTGGAATATCTACAATCAACGGGAATGCACATCGACCTCATAGCCACGGATAGACACGTTTCAATTGCCAAACAATGAGAGAGCAGTTCCCACATATTAAACATCAATTTGACATATGGCATCTTGCTAAATCAATCAATAAGAAAATCTCGGCTGCAGGGAAAAAAAAAGGTTTTGAAAGTATTTTGCAGTGGTCACATTCTATCACCAACCATCTTTGGTGGAGCTCAATATCTTGTGAGGGGTCAGTGGAAATACTACTTGAAAAATGGCAGTCAATGATGCACCACTGTACAAACGTTCACCGATGGACAGGAAATGAACATTTCCACCAATGTGAACATGGCCCTTTGTTCCCAGAGGAGGCACGGAAGAAGAAGTGGTCGATTCCATCTTCACCGACACACAAAGCCATTGAGAAGATTGTTTTCGACAAAACTCTATCAAGAGATTTGGGAGGACTGACAGAATTCTGTCACACAGGAGATTTGGAGGTGTTCCACAATATGTGCCTAAAGTACAGGCCAAAGGGCTTGCATTTTAGCCTTGGGTGCATGAAACATCGCACTCTGCTAGCGGTCTTGGCCCATAACAGCAATGTCGGACGTGAACAATCTAGGACTAGGGGTAAAGTAAGGATGCCTCGCTACACTAAGGTGTTTTCAAAACGAAGTAAGCAATGGGTGATCAAACCAGTCTATGATGAAATGCAGTTCAACTTTGTGAAAGGCCTTATTGTTGCTGTGTTAGAGAAGCACAGATATGGAAATTTGGACGTTTCTGTGCAGAGCAGTGATCCATTGCCACCGAACATTGCGACTGTGCCATGCCCACCCGAAGCACAGCTGATTGTGAAGTACAAATCCCGGTTTAAATAATTGCAATACAATTGTCTTTTTGTAAATAAATGTTATTGTACAGTGTACCTGTAAACCTAACCCCTACCTTCACCATCATGGGTGGTGAACAAGCTGGGTGTCATCTTTGAATTTTCTCTATTCACCTCACATATGTGTATGTATATATTTTTCTCATGTCTCATCTCATGTAAATGTAAATGCTGCGCACTGTTAACGGAGGGGAGGCTTGCGTATTTCAAATAATAAAACAAACAAACAATAATTCTCACTTTTAACTCAACTCCTGTGGTACTTTATACTTTCCCTGACCTTCCGCAAGAAAATTAAATGTCTCAATTTGGGCTGCAAAGCTCGCAGACAAGGGGGACAAAATTGGGGCACTTAGAACGCGCCAGCCAAGCGGGCCGTGGCATTTGGGAGAGAAGCCAGTTCGCATTTGCACATTGAGGCGCACTACATAGACGGATTCTAAACTTCAAGTTCTCACAGATGCCTATACTACGTGATGTTGCAAATAAAGAATGCGAAGGACAGCGCCCAGATGAGGCCCACAAGCCGCACTGGAAGTATAAGGGTCTATTGTTTTTTGACCTTGAGACAGGGACCATGCCGAAAGAACTACATTTGAAGGGAGTGCGCAATAACGTAAGAGACGATAAGACAGAAAATTCAGAAACTAGACAGAGTTTCATTTTAGTTCAGTATACGAAAAATCGTTGTCAAGAGCACGGTCCGTTTTACAGACTGCATTACGAAGAGACACAATGGAAATTTCAAATATAATGTAAGTAAATCTTTACACGCTTTTATACCGGAATGAAGATTTAATGAATGGATGCATGAATAAATGAATGAATGAAGAGCTAGGAAAAGCAAGTAAAACGTGTTCGTAGTGGGCACATGGGCATGCAGGTCCACTGGTCTCACCGATCTCGGTCCTTGGCCCAGCCACTTTTCCCTGCACTGCCTACCTCCACTACGGGACTGTCTCTGAATCCTTCAGCCCCTTCTCCCGGCATTTACCTTGCACTTGCCACCAGCTGGCCCTATTATTTAATTTGTATTCAACTAACCATGTACAGTGCTTCCCCATGCGCGATCAGAAAGACACCTGGCCTAGTAGGATCATTGTCTGTCTGCCCTTGTTCCCCACCTGCCTCGTCACGCCTAGAAACACTTGAGTATAGGCGCGTTACAAATGCCATATCATATATCATATCATTCCTCAGGCATGTAAACTAACTGTCGTTTATCATTGTGTGTTTGCCTCGATTTATCTCGTTACTTTTCGCATTGATTTTAGAGACAAACATACTCCACTGAACTATCCTTGCAAGCAAATAGTTTCTGATCGGCCGTAATAAATAAATGAGTAATATTAATGAAGTTCGGCTAGCGAGACTAATTATAATTTTTTTGTTTTCATAACAGGTATTTGATCCCATTCTGCCACTGCCATCTGTTTGAGACACCGGCGGATGGATTCTTCAGCAGACACCTGCAGCTTCGTGTCAACAACTGGAGCACGATCACCATATTATGGGACGATCGCCAAGGGCCTACATGCCCTTACGCTGTACTTGTGGCTAGAAGCAACATATCAACCTTTAGGCTGGACTAGTGCCTAGTTGATGGAACAGCCTTGCGGTTCACCGTGCTTCCAAAGTGATTCTTTTTACGAAAATGAACACCCTGTGTACCATAAAGGAACAGCGGGTGACTCAAGATGAAACGGAACAGTTATTGCGGATACAGATAAAAGAAAATAAATGGCTTTCGGAGTTCATATGGCAATTGCTGAATATTCTCTAAACATTGAATGTCAAATAAATGTACTTTACCAAATGTACCGTGTTGCTGTTTCATTTTAAAGTACAGTTTCATATTCCGAATTCTATGTCAAGACCGGAGGCTCGGATTATGCTTACTCTTCAACTTTACTGTTCAGCAGCAAAGAAACATTACCAAAGAACATGAATACAAATCTTATAAAAAAAAAAACTACAATAACCATGTTTTTTGAACATTTGTAGTTCATTTCTATTGGTCTCCAACTGACCACGTGACAATTCCTCAACCAATAAACAAGTCCTCAATGAACAAAAACTCCTGTCCTCTTTCCCTTCTTCCTCTTTCTTTGTTGCTCGGCAGCGAGTTAAGTACTTTTTTTCTTTATTACAATTTCGGAATGTGTGAGTGCATGATAACTTTCACCTAAGTGTGACGTGTTGTGTTTACTTTATTAGGCAGAACATTCCGCGACGGAAAGGCGGCTCTGAGGAGCGGCGACCGCGACGGGGCTGGTGCTCCGGCGGCCGCAACGCCTACGATCCGTCATAGAGGGCACTACATAACGGAAGGGAGAGCGCGACGGGACCGCGTAGTTCCGGCGCTCTCTCCTTCGTTTTGTTTCGTTTATTACAAAACGTATTTTCTGCGAGGAGTTGATCGAGCGTGTGTGAACGGAGAGTGAGATCCTTTGCTCTATACAAATAAGAGCTTAACAACACGCATCGCACGAGCGTAGCGTCCTGTTACGAGCTCAACAGCGCCCCTGCAGGCAATATTCTGACACCACACCTAAAATCGGGCACAGTCCCAGGTAAAACCTGTGAATTTGGAAATTACTATTATATTTTGATATAAATTGAACCAAGGAAAATCCTGGTATATATACTTTATATATATTTGAATATATATATATTTATATTATATATCATACCATAACACTATTCCCCAGGGCCTAGGAATCATGAGTTCCTCTAGTGATGAGGCGAAGGCTGGGGTCAGCCAAAAGAGGAGCCATTCGGAAATGAATGTTGTCTTCCAGAAAGCCCTGGGGGCTTCTCTGGGACATAATCCGCAGCAGATAGCGCTGATGGAGGATTGGCTCAGACTATCCCAGGGCCTGGAGGCGGATAAGAGCCTTAAGGCTCGGATGAAGACAAAAGGGGGCAGTAAATTGGCTCGTAGGGCGGATGAAGCCCACACCCCCCCGAGCTTTCCACCTAAAAAGAAAGGTGGCAAAAGAAAGAGAAAGGGTAAGACGGTGCCTAGCAGGGGGCGAGTTTCATCCTCAGATTCCTCAGACGAGGGTGAGAATGATTGGGAGGAAGAATACCCCGAGGAAGAGGAAGTACTATCTATATCCTCCTCAGGCGATGAGAGCCATGAAGCGTTAAAGAAAAGGAAGAAGGAGGAGGAGGAGATTGCCGATGAGGGGGATTTCGATCCAGAAACTCTGATCCATCCCAGATCCTCAGAATGGGAACCCCCCAAGAGAATTGCGGCATATCTAAAGAAGCGCCTGAGAGCGCCATTAGCCAAAGAGGCGAGAAGCAAGATGAGGGCGGAATGCCCCAGACCTCTTCTCCCTGAGGGAGCGGCAGATACGCCGGTAATAGATGAAAAAATGATAATTTTTATGAGTAAGTTTACCAAAGATGTGGGGAAGGGCCTTGATAGATCCTGGCGTTCGTGTCAGGACAAAATGTTGGATATGACGGGGCCCCTCACAAAGATTCTCCAGATGGGAGAAGAAGCGAAGACGAAAGGAGAGCCAATTGACCCGGCAATCCTTATCGGATGGACCCAGAGGGCGATATGCATGTTAGGAAACGCTAATCATGCCATAACTACAGAAAGGAGGAGATCGTTACTAGTGAAGATTGACCCAAAATTGAGCGAATTAGCCTCCTCAGAATCGGCCACTTCGGCAAAAGGGAAGTTGTTTGGGGACTCCTTCATCAAGGAGCTCACCAAATTTGTAAATTCATATGCAGCTTTAGATAAAGCTCAAGCTTCTCTTAAGAGGGTTTTCGGAAGGCAGATTTTTGGACGGGCCAGCAGAGGAAGGGGTCGTTCGGCTGGCCGGTTCCAATACAATCGATCCTACCATGACAGGTCTCAATGGAGAGACTATGAGGAACGCAAACAAACACCTTTCTTCCCTTCGAGAGGTAGAGGAAGAAACTGGCGAGGTGAACGTCAGCAAAACAACCCAGGTGAGATTATCAATCCCACGTCTAAATACCATAGAAGTGGGTGGGAGAACTGCTCAGTTTTTAAAGAATTGGTTGAACATATCAGGGGATACCTGGGTGATTCAGACCGCGCAAGGCTTTTATAAAGACTTTCTAGATACACCCCAGCAGGAGAGACCACCAAAGGGGATAGTTTTGAACAGAGGAGACAAGATATTGCTAGAAAAAGAGTTGAGAGATTTGGAAAACAAAAAAGCTATACGTCCCGTATCAGATCAGTCAAGGGGTTACATAAGCAATATGTTCCTAGTAAAAGGGAAACACAAGACAAGACCAATAATCAACCTGAGAGGTATAAACAATTACGTGGTATACAGACACTTGAAGATGGAAGGGATACACCTACTAAGGGATATTCTAATTCAGGGAGACTGGCTAGCCAGAATAGATTTGAAGGATGCATACCTGACTATCCCCATAGCAGAGGAACACTGCAGATTTCTGAGATTCATCTGGGGAGGAACGACATGGGAATTTCGATGCCTACCATTCGGCCTAGCATCAGCCCCATGGTGTTTCACCAAGATGATGAAGCCAGTTGTATCACACCTCAGAACTCAAGGGATACGACTCATAATTTATCTAGACGATATATGTCTGATGTGCCAGGAGAAGGAGACATTGGTAGGACAAGTGCAATTAACAATAGACTTATTAAAAAGCCTGGGCTTTATTATAAATTGGGAGAAATCCAGCTTAGTTCCAACACAGATGATGGAATTCCTGGGGTTCATAGTGGACACGAATCAGGGAACCCTCAGTCTACCCATTCACAAAGTGAACGAGATCAAGAAACAACTGAGACACACACTAGCGAAGGGAGAAATATCGCTGAGGGACATAGCGAGATTAGTAGGACGCCTTGCGGCTTCAATTCAAGCAATTTTCCCGGGACCACTACATTACAGAGCACTCCAGAGATTGAAGATTTATCACCTCAGGAAGGCGTTTCATACGAATCAAAGGTGAACATTTCACTGGAAGTGAGGGAAGAGTTGAATTGGTGGCTCATTCATATGGATGCATGGAACGGGAGAGCCATATTTGGTTCATCCCCGGACCTGATCATAGAATCCGACGCCAGCAAATGGGGCTGGGGAGCCCGTTGCGGGAATCTGTCGACAGGGGGCAGATGGTCGGATCAGGAGACGAATCTCCATATAAACTGTCTGGAATTACTGGCAGGATCTTTTGCAGTGAAATGCTGGACACAAGAGAGTTCAATGTTGTGTCCTACTAAAAATGGACAATATCTCGGCAGTCAGATATATCAACAGACTGGGAGGGACAAGATCCAGAATTCTTGCGGAACTGGCAAAGGAATTTTGGGAACTTTGTCTGGAAAGAAGAGTGTCAGTGAGAGCAGAGTATCTGCCGGGCCAACAGAACGTAGTGGCCGACTGGAACTCCAGATACCTCAGAGACACCAGCGATTGGAAACTGGACGAAAAGGTGTTCCAGGAACTAATGTCTCGGTGGGGTCCATGCCAGATCGATCTATTTGCATCGAGATTGAACAGACAATTACCCCGGTTTTTCAGTTGGAGACCGGACCCGGAGGCAGAGGCGATAGACGCTTTTCTGCAATACTGGGGTCATCAGAGGAACTATGCATTTCCTCCGTTCTCCATGATAACGAGGACTCTTGCTCAAGTGAGACGTCAGAGGGCATCCCTAATCCTAGTAACTCCGGATTGGAGAAGTCAGGTGTGGTTTCCCAGCCTACTGGAGATGACTTACCAGAACCCACTGGCCTTACCCAAGGGAGAATTAATCATCCGGGATCCCAGAGGTCTCAGTCACCCTTTGATGAGGTCAGGAGGAATCAACCTGTTAGCGTGGGCGATTTCAGGGGATCTTGGATTAGGCCAGGACTATCGAATGAAGCTGAGAACATCATCAACGAATCCTGGGCCCCAGGGACACATAAGGCTTATAGATCAGCATGGGCTAGATGGAGTAGCTGGTGTTTGGAGAGGAACATACATCCCGATAGAACGGATGTAGTACATATAGCAAATTTTTTAGCACAAATGGCAGCGCAGGGTAAGGCATATAGGACCATTAACACGGCCAGATCTGCAATATCGGCTGGACATCCTAGAGTTGATGGATTAGCGATAGGGGAACACCCATTAATTTGTAGACTACTGAGAGGAGTAAAGATGATTAAACCTCCTAGCGAGAAATATAGTCAATTATGGGATGTAGATAAGGTCCTGAGACTATTCTTGACATGGCCAGATAATCAAGATTTGACACGTAAAGCAATTTCAGGAAAGTTAGCTATGCTCTTATGTCTATTAGCATGTAAAAGATCCTCGGATGTCAGAGCACTGGAGATTAATAGGAAGAATATGTCCCCTAATGGAGTGACCTTCCTCATTTCGAAGAGGACTAAGACAGGTTTGAAATCTATTTCATATGAAGTTTTTCCAAATCAACCAAAATTATGCCCAGTTAGATGCATAACGGCATACGAAGATATGACGAGGGAAGTAAGACCCCAGGGGATAACTCAATTATTGATAGCGATTTGTAAACCTTTTAAAGCGGTTAGACCGGCGACCATAGCCAGATGGCTTAGGTGGGTGATGGCAGAAGCAGGCATAAACACTGAGAAATATGGCGCCCACTCAGTCAGAGGAGCGATAGCTACTAAGGCATATAACATAGGTGCTAGAGTAGAAGACATCATGAAGTCTGCGGATTGGTTGAATGAATCGATTTTTAAAACTTTCTATTTTAAACTTTTAGAAAGTGCAACATCGTTAGTGGTAAGTAAGCTTTGAACAAGCATAATCCGAGCCTCCGGTCTTGACATAGAATTCAGATTTTCCACACATTCGTTACAGAAAGTCATAATTCTATTAAAGACACGGAGGCGAAGGATTATCCCACCCGATCAATCGTAAGAATGAGATGTTTACATAACATGCTTCTGTTATTATTTATGCAAAAAATCATTCAAGAAGTATAATGACTATGAAGATGTTGCTAATGATCAATGTTTATACAAGTTGTTACTAGATGTGGAATTTTACGATTGACCCACCCTGTATCGACTTATAGTCACTGTTTCTAATTTATGTTTTCTTTAGGGACGATGTCAGATGGCAAACAAGTAGGAAATTGAGAATGGAAGAGAATATCAAAGACGTACAGAACTCATCCTCGCAAGGTCAAAGAAAGAGGAAGAAGGGAAAGAGGACAGGAGTTTTTGTTCATTGAGGACTTGTTTATTGGTTGAGGAATTGTCACGTGGTCAGTTGGAGACCAATAGAAATGAACTACAAATGTTCAAAAAACATGGTTATTGTAGGTTTTTTTTTTATAAGATTTGTATTCATGTTCTTTGGTAATGTTTCTTTGCTGCTGAACAGTAAAGTTGAAGAGTAAGCATAATCCTTCGCCTCCGTGTCTTTAATAGAATTATGACTTTCTGTAACGAATGTGTGGAAAATCTGAATTGTGGCGCGCTGTGTTGTGAGTTGATCTGTGTTGGTTTCCGGGTTCTGTGTGGAGTCGCGCAGAAGATGACTGGGCGCGTTTGCCTACGCAGCACAGTAACGACACGGAGAGTGGCGGGGAATATGAATGTTTTGATAATGTCAGGCTCAGGGGCGGGGGAATTGATTTAAAGCCGCAAAAGCAGGTCAGCCAGGGCGATGGGGGAAAAGATAGGATTATCAGAAAATGGCAGCTCCCTGGTGCTTGTTTTCGCGTGCGTTTAATGGACGAAAACTCGGGTAAGGTCCATAGGAAAGTTTTCTAAAATCGAGCCACTTAGGCTTAAAAAAACATGGCCGACCCGTAGGGACAATAAAACATTTTTACTAGACCATGCCTTTAACAAAACAGGAAGTGGCACATAGCATGGTTCCTAAGTATACTTTGAAAAATATGGTACTGATATCACAATAATGCGATATGAATTTCATACGAGAATGGATCACCATATGTATCATTAAAATCAGTGTGTGTAGGCCCAGATTACCAAATTACTGTGAATACAAGCAGACGTCCAAGGCCAAATGATAATGATATATTATATAGAACTTATGCTTAAGCGCTTTATATAGAACAAACATACATACAATATCATCCAACCTGTGTTGGTACTCATTTATCGACCTCAGAAGGATGAAAGGCTGAGTTGTGGTGTTCAAGAACAGACCAACCCCTGAAGTGTGCCTGAAATAAACCTTTAAAGAGTATAGAATTCCAGAAAGACACATTATTTCTTATTCCTATTCTTTCTTATTTAGCCTATTCTTTCTTATTTAGGGTCACTGCTCAAAGTGTTAAACTTGTGGAACCCCCGTTTTTTGTTAAGAGTCTTGAACAAGAAAGCCAGCCACTCCAGAAACAAAGCCACATGGCTCTAGCCACAGTCCAGGGGCTTACATAAAAAAAGAAAGAAAATGCAAGGGAGACCTCAAGGATCGCAGCTGCAACCCCCAAATGACGTCCCTGCAGCAAGCTCACACTAAGGGGCACTCTTCCTACTTTCTCCTGCCTGGCCACAGTGACACTGTCTAAGCTATAATCCCCTCAGAGGTCTTTTGTCTACTGGACAGCTGCAATCTACAACTTTAGTGACCTCACTGTGTCTCCTAACTATTGTTCCTCTTCAGCTCACTGTGTTCTGTGCTGACTGGCTCTGGGCAGTTACTGCGCTAAATGATTTTCTTTTTATTTGGGCATTTTTTGTGCTTAATGATTTTTGAATTTGGGCATTTTACAGTGTTCTGGGTGTCAGTTATTGGTTTGTAACTCAAATCTAGGTGCCCTTTTTACCTGATGCTAGCACCATGCGTCTGTTTATTTCCTTGCTTCTCTTGGAACTCCTCAGCATGACATGTAAAATGCGTGTCTTGCTCTGACATTCCTCATGTATGTTTGAACCTCAATTATTGCCCTCAATAGGATCTTGTTTATAGTACCATTTTCTTCTGTTCCTGTTGGCTGCTAGGCCACCTGGTGAGTTCTGTTGTGCACTGTGCAGCTCTGTTCCTCTGCTTTCCCTGTGCACCTGTTCTGATCCCCCCGTCCCTATGGTGCTCTGCATCTCTCCTATCTACTCTAACTGCTTCTCCATCACCTATACTCCCCTGTCTCAAATCCTGCAAGGAAGACATTTAAGAAGGCTCTCCTGGTCTCCAACCCTGGTCTGCCCGTAGATGACACCTATGTCAAAGCTTCCTCCAGGCAGACTATCACTGACATTCTCTTTGTCATTCCTTTCCTGACCTATGATCTCCCCCCCTCATATGGTTTCTGACCTCTCCCCTTTCTCTTCCTCACCCATTAATGGTGGAACCAGATAGGAAGTGCTCTGTGCACACTTATCCTGGTGCATCATCAATGTCTATCGTAATGGCACTATCATGGCCCAGGGCTCTCAGCCCAACCTTCTTCTCGTCAGGCATTTACCATCTCTTTTCAACTTTCCTCACCTCTCCTGCCGCCACTTTCCTCTCCTCTCCTGCCGCCCCACCGTCTTCCATCCCCCTCTCCTTCTTCCCTCCGGTGGTGGTACCCCACTCCTATACCTCCCTTCATAAAAACTTTAAAGGGGATACAGCTTCACTTAGCTACTCTCAACTCTCGCTCTGCTGTCAAACACTCCTCTGACATATGTCTCCTCCTTGAAAACCTTGACATCCTTGTTCTCACTGAGACGTGGTTCAAGGCCAGCTCCGTCACTGCTTTTGACACTCTTCGGCCCGAGGGTTACAAGATCCTGTCTAAACCCAGGCCCACCCGGTTTGGAGGCAAAGTGGCTCTGTAAGAATATAATAATAATAATATGTATCTTTCTTAGCCCTAAGCTAATCCCTTTTGTGATCAAAAACCTGTTCTCTTATTAATGTTCGAATAATGGTTGCATTTGTCAGTCATTGAGTAAAACAAAATGGAAATGTGTTTGTGGCTTTTTCTATCAGATGTTACAAGAAAATACTGGGTCCGTGTAGATGGCATGTTTTAGCTGCCTGGCCTTCACTGATAGACTTGGGTTAAACAACACTAGGGGCAGGTCCACCCATTCAGCGTAAGAAAAGCTGTTCCAATATTGTTCCATTCTCTTAAATAATCGCTATGTAAAGACTGACTGCATTAAGCAGAGGTCGGTTAGACACCGAGTCATTGTGTTCAACCCTTCCACTTTTGTTAAACCCACGAAAGGTATCTTTTTAAGGTTGTGCAAATAGTGTGACCATTGATGGAACGAAGGGCAGGTGGATTCTGTGTTTTAAGACCTCAAACATAAGTCACTGTCCATGAACTGGGGGATAAATAAACTCTTGACATAGCAATAAACTATGTTGAAAATGCAATTTGTCTTGCTCTCTTGGGATCAGGTATATTATTGTGTATGCAGTCTACATATATTTGCATTATCATCTTTTGCAAATGAATAACAAATGACCTATGTTGATGCAGGAACCGTTTTTGTATAAATAGCAACACAGTGAACCATTCAGGCACTTCATTTCTCCACTCTCCATGAAATACTGGCCATGGATGAACCTGAAGTCCGCTCGAGTGTATGATATGCGCAAAATAAATCTTACCTTGCAAATTTTGAAACTGTCTCGCATGCTCTACTTTGTTTGAATTATAGCACTTACAAGTCTCAGCTCTGATTTTCCCTGAGTGGGTTCCAGTCACCATCATTTCTACCCAATCTATTCATCCTTTGAATACCTCATCTTTAGGCTGTCTGTCTCTCCTACCCTCTCCCTACCTCTTGCCACTTTCTACAGGCCCCCTGTACGTACCCCCCTTTTCCTCTCAGAATGGGCGGACCTCTCCTCCTCCCTCAGCCAATGTACTCTTTTGTGACCTGTGTGACTCTTTCCCTCGAATTCTTCCCTCAGGTCCAACACACTCTGCCGGAAACACCTAGGATGCACAGACATCACCCTCTACAACCCTCAAACTACTCCTTTCTCCTGGTTGACCACTCTCTCCTCCAACCTTGAGCTCCATGGCCCCCTGCCAGTCTCCTCCGCCATTTGCATGTGTCAGTTGCTGCAGTTTCAGCCACCTTCTTCCCTCCTCCGCCCCTGCCTTGGACTCACCTAATGACTGTCACTGGCTAACCTCCATCTCTCCCCCTCCAACACTCTGGACATCCTTGCCCTGTCATGAGGATCCACATGAAGCCTGCCTCGAAGTGCAAATCTTGATATGACTCAGGCTTGGCAGCTTTGAAACGCAAGTGCAAATCTGCTGAGTGGAAGTGGCAGGCCTCAAGTACACCCTCTGACAAACTGACCTGCTGCCTGCTCCAAAGGTAATTTCGTCTCACCATCCACTCCAAAAAGAGGGCTCATGTCTAAGCCTGCATCATTGGGGCCACCAATAACACAGCTGAACTTTTCAAAATCTGCAAGGAACTTGCCAATCCTACTCCAGTCTCCTCCTCTCCTCTTCCCTCACAGGCTCACTGCACTGGACTCCCACTTCTCCACCAAAGCTCAGGACATCCTGTCCTCACTTTCATCTATGCAACCCCCACACACACCCCTCTTCTCTTGCCTCCCTTGGCCCCGCTCAACTCCCCATACTCTCTTCCTATTCCATTGGACAGGGTGAGGTACCTTGAGTGGTCTCCTCCAATGAGGTGCTCCCATGCTCTTCCAGAACTATGAATGACAATATCTCATCTCTCGCCCCTTCCTGGGCTGACCTCTGTAACCATTCATTTGCCAGTGGCTCTTTCCAACAACCCATCAAGCATTCTCTTGTGCACCCTCTCCTAGAAAAGCCATCTGCTGACCCTTTATGCCAGGGTAAATATCACCCTATCTCTATCACCTCTTTCTTGGGCAAACTCATGGAGAAGTTGGTCATCCCCCAGATGATACACCACATCGAATGGGCTGGTGGCCTCCAGGACCACCAGTCTGGCTTCAGAGATCCAGAGGCACAGAAAACTGTTCTCTTGAACACCCGTGAAGACCTGCTCTCGAACCTGGATTCAAACTCTCCCTCTGTTCTGATACTTCTCAATCTTTCCCCTGCCTTTGACATGGTCATTCATGGCATCCTCATAAATCGCCTCCGATACCCAAGGCAACACGGACCGGGTATTGGCCTAGCTGACCTACTTTCTTTCAAGCTGACCAGTTTTGTTTTTTCTCCATTATTTTCACTCATTCTGCTCATCTTGTTCGTCATTACAATTGTGCTCTGATCTACATTGGCAGCCCCTGCCATAGCGCCTTGATATTCACTTGCGGTTAGACTCTAACATTGGAGTCTGCCTCCAATAATTCTGTTAACTGTGCAATTTCACTTTTAAGGTTCAAGGCTAATACACCATTATCCCTTTCCAGTAGAGATTTTACAGACATACTTTCTTCACTTTCATTCACATACCCCACAGTTTCTTGACTAAGGGTCCATACCTGCTGTCCCACAGGTGTTTTGTAGAGTGGGTTTACCGGAGTGGATGTAACTACATGGCCGACTCCAGGAATGTTCATCTGGGTGGGCCAGGTTTGTGATAAGGGGAGCCCAATTTCAATTGTGTGTGTGGGTGTATGAGTACCCTAAACAAAGTGCTGGCTTTAATCTAGAGTTCCCAAATCCCTGAAACATAATAAAATGTCTTCTCAGATCAGGACAGAAATACATGCATGTGCACTGCTCTATAAAAAAAAACAGTACAGAGCAAAAGAGAAACAAGGAATAGTGTTGCAATATCAATCTATATTCTCATGCCATCTGCTTGCCCCTTTCTATTAGATCCAATTCTACACTTCTTCACCTTTCACCCCCCAGTCACCTTCCATCAGCTCCCTCTGACCACATTCCCATTTACCTCCACTCCCACCTACCCCAAAAATACCCAGTATCTTTTTCTTGGCCTGGCTGGGGGGGGAAATCAAGGGTAATGCTGCTTCCTCCTCTCCGAGAACTGAGCAGCGAGGCAGTTAGTCTTTGTTCCATCTCAGACGGTATGCACTCAACAATGCCACCCTTATACTGTGGCTACTCACAGCGGGCCCCAAAGGAGGTGCTTATGGTCCTGCCATTTTGTTGTAAAAGACAGCCCCCACCACCTCAAGAATACTGAAGCAAGGAATAGGACATCTTGTTTCTTACAATGTTGTGATTCGAAATGCATTTTGTATTTATTTGTTGCATTTTTTAAGAACATTTTAATTGAGCTGAGTGCACGAGGGAGTGCTAGCATGCAGGAGAGCGCGCCACGGTTGGGGGGTGGTGGAGTGGGATCAGGATGCAGACAGTGCAGGTTGAGGGGTTTCCAGCTTCCTGGTATCGCTCCCGGTGCGGCTTGGCAGAGGGGAGAGGCCCTTACTCCCCTGTCATGCCAATGTAAATCATTGTCTGGTACATACTGTTTACATAATGGTTATAAAATATGCAATTGTGCATGGTGGCTTTTCGTTTGATGGGTTTACTTTGTTTTGCAATTGAATTTCACAATTTTGTTCAATACATGTGGCTTGATATTTTCAAAGAAAGGTATATGTGTTCTTGGTAGGTCCTGACATATGCGCTGCCCATCTACTAAACCGTGAGTAAGGCTTTTTTGAAAAATCTTATACTGTCAACTGAATCACATCTAGAAGCACCTAATTTTGGCAGTGTGATTAAATGATTTGCCCAGGATCACACACTTTGGTTAAGCGGTAAAGCCAAAATTTGAGACTAGCTTCAAATTTAGATACTTGACCAGGCATCCTTCAAGCTCTATTTGGTACAAATGTGTGTTGAAGTTTGGTTTTGAATAACTAAAATAATACTTAATTATATACAATTACTTTAGTGACATAATAAACCAACCTGACAATGTCATCATTGTAGAAACATGTTGATGAAAAAGAGTAAGGGAATAATTTTGTTTTGCATCATAAATTGCACTAAACCCATTAGAAGTTGTTTACAAAAGGGCCTCTCTGTGCAAGTGTAATTGTTTCCACCAAGTACTGATAAAGTAAAGCATTAAACACTGGTAAATGTCGCCTTTGATCTTCACTTTTCCACTATGTGTCTGGAAAAGTGTAAATCCCTCTAACAATTAACAATTGTGGGAGCCATCCACAATGGTTTCTTTTGGAATCTGCCTGCTTTTACTAGTGCAGATTCCATAGGAATCCATTGGTTTTGCACAAACATAAAAATACATGCTGGTGGAAAACCAATCGGATTCGGCAGGGGGATCTGTAAGAGGAGGCAAACTTGTTAAGTCCGATCTGCTCTCCAACTTAATCTGCCACATCATACAAAATCCTGCAGTACATAAAAAGTGGCGATAAATGCTTTTAGCACCACTTCTTCCACTCTGCTTGTCTTGGAAAATGACCCCATATGATTGTAGCTTTATTTTCCCCACCCTGAATGCAAGCATACAAGCTCCAGCATAGGAATTAATGAGAATTTAAAAGGACTCTGATAAGATACAAAGTTAAATTAAATGCATGACAATGTCATTGTTTCGCACAACTAGTTCTGCATCTCCTTAATTTCTAATCACCCAACAGTCACACATTATATAATTTTAAGAAATAAGTGCCACAGCAATGGTCACTGTGAGTTACCATTTCACATCTTTAATCACTTCCTGTTGTAAATAAATTGCCTCAGGCTCATAGTGAAGTCCTCACTGGGAGGGCCTGTGTTCCCTGGCTGTTTGTGTTGGAGGGGAGTGAGACAGAGCAGGGGGAACGGGCATGGGCTTTTGTCCTTTGTCCAAATGTTAAAGCCACCTCTGACTGCACTCGTTAGGACATAATTTAAATACTGTTTTTGCAGTTTTAATAGATGTACACCTTCTATACTTTTCCCACAACATTAAAGAAATGCTCTTCTCTTGTGTCATTTTCCAGGTGTTCATGATTAATCTTCTGAGCGGCAAATGTTTAATTGGGGGAGGGGGGCGGCAACAATCACTGGTGGGGGCCCACAGTAAATTATTTCCATTTCCGGCACCGACTAACACCCAGCATGCAGGATTTACATCATACTTTCCAAACAAGACCCACAAAACACATGGGGCCTCATCATAAGTTGGGCGGTATCCCAGAGGGATTACCGCCGGCATACCGCCTGGGCTAATAGCGTTACCGCCAATCCTGTCCGGCGCTATTAGCGCCGGATTAAGGTTTGGGCGGTAATGGGTATTCCCCATTCCCCAATGGAACATTTTCAGTGCAAATAGCACACGCTAATAGCGCAGCGCTAATTTCCCCCGAAAATGGGGGTTAAGGTGGCGCATTTACCCCCAGCTTAGAGCCGGGGGTAAATGCTGCCAGACTCTTGATAGGGTGAACCCTTAAATGCGGCAGTAATAGCATTACCACCGCATTAAAGGGCTACCACCCCACTCCAGATGAGGACCGCAATGTATTCTGTTTGCATGCAAACTCTGTCAAGTTAGTCAAACAGTATGAGGTTAGCAATTCAGTACTTACCAGTTTGAACCATGTAAGCTTCTGGTAGAGTAGAATAGGCTTTCACACAGACAAAGATACATTCTATTTATGTCCAAACCCCACTGGCAAGTACGCATGAGAAGATCTGAAACTAGTCCATACTTGCCATCCTAGCCTTATCATTTTCATGTAGGGCCTTGTTGGAGAAAACCGGTGAGGTGCAGCTGTATTCCCTGGGCATAGCAAACAAGGCACCCACATCTGGGCATATACACGTTCATTTAGGGAGACCAACTGAAATCAACACGCATTGGCTAAGCTAACAGTTTCGGCTTTCGATTTGGCATGGATAGGCTTACCAGGCACTGCCAGAAAAGTACGACCTATAAGATGTGAACAGCTGGGAAACTGTCCGGGTATCTGGACATATGAAATCATTGCCTGGCTAATGTCTGTCTAATACCTATAAATAAGCCAACACTGCTGGCTTTGCGATTGCTTGTTTTAGACAAGACTTCAGTCCAAGGAACAGAGGCATTGACACAGATATTGCTTATAAAACCTACTTTTTTTGTATCACTCCAGTAGCTCATTTAGAGAGGCAATTAAGTAATTAAACACTCGAAAGAATGCTTAGATATAAAACTGGCAGGTCCTATACAACACAAAGATTGCTGTTGCTTTGTGATAGAGCTTGCTCAAAGAGTTCCCAAATGGTACATTTTGGCAGTGAGGGGCAGGTAGTTGGTAGTAATGCCAAAGGCATTCACATAGTCATTGCTAGTCATTGGGTGGGCAAATGACCAAACACGCCCATAGGAGGTGTGCTTCTCCTCACATCCTGTCTCCATCCTATCTGTGTTCCACTGCACGAGTCTGGCTTACACTTAGTAGGCAAAACTAAAAAAGGATGCATGCAAGTCTCAGAACCAATCAAAACCAACGGCTTTGCTCTGGTCAGCCTTCCATAACATTGTCTGCAAATCTGCTTGGCCCTGCCACAAATGTGAGCAGCCCTCACAAAACTGTTAGACTGCCAAGACCACAAGGCCTACAAATGCCTGTGGTGGTTTGTGTTGCAGGGCAGAGGGAATATGGCCTAGCAATTAAGACTGAACTGCACTTTTTGGTGCTAGAACCAAGAGTCATTTGCTAATGGCTTGTCCCCCTCTGTAATGGCACAGACATACCAAATAAGGAGGACATAGAATGTTGTACAGAGCAATAATAGTGGTAATGTTTAATTGAAATACTTGTATCTATCACTTTTTGATTTTCCTCCCCTCCCTTGCGCTCCCCTCCCGAATTTAATTTGTGTCACTACCAACCTTATTTTTTCACGTATACTTAAGTTGTTAATGCAGCAGAATAAATATTTTCAATATAATTTGTAAGGACCCCAGTCGATTGACGCACCTTCTGCAGAAATCTGTGTGCAAGCAACCTCATGTGCCATTTATTGTTTGATATAGTTAAGCATTTTACTAAGCATGATGTAAAAAACGCTACATTCCCACAAAAAATAAACATACTTTAAATTACAGAGAGAAACGTTGTGATTTTAGGTTTGAGAAAATAGTTGTAGGCAGCCTGCTTGAGTAAGTGGGATTGAGTAAGTGCGCTACCTCACTTAGAGGTGTGAATGGCCCTTCATCTCCCCGGTCATTTGTGCAGATCATTGTCCAGGGCAAGCAAAGAAATCCTGACTGTGCCTCCTGCAGTGCAGCCTCTCAGAATGTTAAAATCTCAGAGGTTCCTGCTGCACGTTTAGAGTGAAATGTCCCCCTAGACCCCAACTCTCCCCCTCCCTTGGGTCCCACATTCAAGGCCTCTTTTTTCTGGGGGGCTGGGAGGGGCGGTGGTCTTGGGGTGGCCTGGCCCCCGATTCTCCTGCTGGAGTCGGGCCTGTGTATCTATCCCTTTTCCTATTTCAGTTTCAAGGTTTATAGTAGATTCCAAAGGTAGCGCATCTGGTATTTCACAAGCGTCACTTGGTGGTAATGAACCCTTAACTGCAATCAGCCTGATATTAACACCAATATTATTCACATTAACTCCCTTGTAAAAGAACCGTTGCTATAAAAATGATTCACAACTTTTTTTTCTTGCCAAGACGCCTTGTGGAGTTCCAGCGGTTACGGTCTGCATGGCACCTCCAGGTTTTTGATTCCCTTCGGTCACCACTTCAATAGCGCTCACATTTACAACATTCTCACCACCATTCTTAACCCGCTCAATTGTATGTAGCCATAGCTTCGTGACTTGCCCTTATTTTACCCACAGTTGGCTCCATCTCGGTCGATCCATAATTACCGGAGCCCCCTCTTCAGAATAGTCCCCCAATGAAGTTTATATGACCTTAAATCCGGGGAGGAGCGTGTGGTGGCCCAGTGAACACAGGACACTGGATTTGGGTAAAGATGTGTATGATGACACCTTGCATAAACAAAGGGGAGAGCAGGTGCTCAGAGTCCACGGAATGGAACTCACAGTTCAGTCCTGCACTGAGAACATAGTGGATGGTATTTACATCCTCCACTTGCTCCCACAAGGCTTATTGTCAGCCATGGAATTATGCTCTACAAGTAAAAGGGACCTGCTTATGGGGGGAGGCTTCAAGTCCAGAGTCAGTTCCCAGCTTCAAGGAGGAGCTGTGAGGCACGACCGTCATCCTCGTGCCTCGTTCCACATCTGCCGAGTTTCCAGCTCGTCGTGCGCCTCTCGCGAGATCTCGGCGATATCTCGCTTTTCGGGTCCTCTCAGACCGCATAACAGAAATAGCCGAAGAAAGTTCAAAAGTAATTCTATTCAAAACAAAGTCAGATCATATATTGTCTGTCTGCGGGATGATTTTACTGGCAATAAAGAGCTCGTCCTCGGTTTAGGTTCGAAATTACCTTAAAAACAAAATTGTCACATTGACCAAAAGTTCTAAAAATGCTCCCACCAAATGTTCGAACACCAAAAGTTCAAACCTTTGGTGGTAGCATTGAAAAAAAAACGTGGGCTGCTGGGGTGTCCCCCACATCGCCCCGCTCACTATATTTCGTGGTATAGTGAGCAGGTGTTGCAGGGGACACCCCCGCAGCCTGCCGTTACAAAAAAAAAAAAAAGAAAAGGACGTGGCAGCGCCGGTTCCGATCACAGAACTGAAAGGGAATTTGTGCTGCAGGAACCAGCATGAAGATAAAGGTAAGTGGGGATTGTTTATGTTGGGGTTGTGGGTGGGGGTGTGCTGAGGGTGTGGGTGGGGGGTGTGTTATGGTTGTGTTGTGTGTTTGTGTGTGAGAATGTATGTGTGGTCGCATGAAAAAGGTGCAAACATTTGGTAGTTCGCACCTTTCTCATGCGAAAGATTTGCCCGCGGTACTTTCAGCCGCGGGCAAATCACTCTCCCTCACCATGTCTAGAACTACTAACAGTACTTAGTTAAAAGGGAAGACATTGAAGATCCTGGGTCCGCCAAACCGCACCTCACTCTGTTGTCTATGTCAACTGCCCCACCTGTGTCAGCATCACATCAGGACTCATGCACCAAGGCACCAGACATTTCAATCTTGCATGCCGAATTGTTCTGCCGCAAACTCTTGCTCTACAAATGCAACTTACCACAAGTTTGTGCGGCCAGACCAAAGTCCATGTCTGCTCCATCCTTTGGAATGACCCTCACAGCAGCTCCATTGTTTCCATTATTTCTCACTGAGGTGCCCATTGTGCTTATTGTCAGAACTATAAAAAAGTCCAGCAGATTCTGCCGATGTACTGTACCCAGCGGACCACAGCAGACCACACTCTGCTCTACACTCCACACCGCGCTGGAGTGTGGATTATGTTGGCGAGAGCACTGTAGCACGTAGAAAGTGAAGAAATACAGTAGCAAACACTGTAGCAAGACACCAGAGCAGACCACACACTGCTCTGTGCTCCGCACTCCGCACCATGTTCTGCGCTGGAGTGTGTATTAAGTTTGTCAGCAGGGAGCTCTGCCTGTACCACCCAGAATGTGAAGAAACACTGTAGCAAACACTGCAGCAAGACACCAGTAACCACAGCAGACCACACACTGCACTGAATTCTGCTAAATAGAACCCAAATACATATAAATGTACCATATTATGACCAGGTAGTGCCATTATTGCAGTATCTAACAAATGTCTATCCTATGCCTACACAAAAGTCAAAACCATTGGCTCTGCCAATGTCGTTTTGCATTTTGAGGGTGTTTCCCTGTATGTATGTGATGTTCTATAACTAACATCGCTGGCGAGCAATGGAGTGCTGTACAGTAAAGGTCAAGGGGGAAACGGTCCTCGACTTTGAAGGTGGGACAGGGAAGGGTGTCATGCTGGTGTCCCAGATCAGTGGCTGACAAGATATTCTTGCGAACAATACAATCTTGATTTACTTCCTGAAGTCCATGACGACATGGCAATTATTTGGGGCACTACAAGCAAGCAGCCAAGTGGTACATATTTCCAGCATTCAAGCACCGAAAACACTAGTCTTGTTATCTGCTGAGACGGAGGTTTCCACAGCCATTCAGCTCAACAGAGCTGTTTTGAAAGACTGGTGCAGGAGCGTCGGCCCTTTATGAAAGCGTGCACATAATGTAACTAAATGGGCCCCTTGTCATGGTGTGGTTGTTGCATTCTCAGCGATTTGGAGGAACTGCTAGTTTAAAATAATAATAGTATTGTGCTTTGTGCCAGACTCTTTCAGAATTCTAAGCACTGTATGAACAAGTGTTGCTGTCACCACCTTTTGAATGGTACTTGCGTGCAAGTGCGGGCTCAAAGCTGGATTAGAAACCGACTAACTTGCATAAAGTATTTCTTATTGACTTAGCCGTCTTGCTAGTCAGTAGAGGATTTGGCATTAACAAATGCCAGCGCGGCTAAGAAGACGATGGGAAATGTTCTAGTTTGATATGGTATGGTTCAACACTTATAAAGCGCAAACATACACCTCGACAAAGCATGCACGCCACTGAACAAGAGGAAAACCGCCCCCCAAATAGTTTTATTGGAATAAGTCAGCTTGGAGCAGAAGGATGCCAATATAAAAGAATATACACTAGGTTACCAGGTATGGTCTTGATCATTCGGGCTATAGTAACACTTCTATTTGAAAAAAAAACAAGACATATAGTAACAGACAGAGCTGACCGTAATCTATTTCCAGCCATACACTTTCAATTATGCAAAATAAAGTCTTTATTTATTCAATGAATTCAAAATATGGAAAATACATTACAAAATGAATGACACCCCTCTTCATTGAAATGCATACAGGTACAACATGCAATCCTTAACACAGAGCAAAACACAATCACATCTAACACAACAGCCCCTTCTATGTACCGGTGCTACAGACTAACATCATACATTGGCTACTTTTATACACCTAAAGCTTTTTACAAAGTGTGTCTCTTTCTTCACACATCTATAGTCGACACGCTTTTCAGCCAGTATTAGTGAGCCTTTTGGTAGGGCTCTATGGTACTCCGGCATTCATCAGGATGGGAATGGATTGGAAAATGTACACCACTCCTCAAATCATCTTGTATTCATGGGTGTCTAGGCTTAAAAACCTTCATCTCTGGTTTGTCAGCCATCTTCTGATAACTGACCCTCTTGTGAAATAGGACCACCAGAAGCCTAAGTATTAATTTGTGGAACTCCTGTTTATTGTGTTGGTATGGCGCTCAAAGTCACTGCCACCTCAGCCTCTACTGTGTGTGATGTGACCAAAGTCAAAAGATTGGACCTACAGCCTGGGGTGTCGTTAGTAAATTCAAGTTCCACCGGTGTAGTGGGTATGGCACACATGATCACCACTCCCTCTGCCACTGCAGCAACTTCTGTGGCCACCTTCGCCTGATCAAATCAGTTCTTGAGGTGCAAGTGCTTCACAGCATGAAATCTCTAGAGATTTACAAATAAAAATACAGCCCTCCCTCCACAACCATACTGCTACTGTATACACTGCAAAGTCCAGTGGTGGCACCTTCCTCTAGAGCTAGGTCTGCGCTATGAGCAATACAATAAAAATAAATGCTAAGCAGTCTAATATCAGTGAGGCAAATACTTTCAAATACTTGAATTAATGCAGTATTTTGGGGGGAAAACGCATTTGTAGCTTGGGCATTGAAGCAGATGTTTTGTCAGTACGTTTCCCTTCTTCCTGATGTGTCCCACCTACTGGGCTGCATGATATTTTCTGTTGCATGGTAGGATTTCCACGTGGGGCCATTCACTTGAGCCTGCATGCATTCTTCAAGGTCAGTGTATTGTCCTCTTAAAACAACGAGCCACAGGGTATGCCCATCTCTCTCAAATCAGCTGCTCAGAGTAGATCATACCTCTATAATCAGAAGTCCAGAGTAGAGTGTGTCTTAGAAAGAATGCAAGGGTGAAATGTGCCTCAAAAAGGCCCGTCATGCTAGACTGATGTGTTCTTCATTCAAAGCATCAGCACATCTGTATCAGAATTCGATTAATTTACAGGAGGCATGAACCCAATATCACAACAGGATTTAAAAGCTCTCAATTGTGGCTTATGTCTAGGCATGTATTAGGCACGTAATAGGCATTTGCCAGGTACTGACATAGGATGGTAATAGCTGCAAAACTGTGTGGGTACTGGGACATATAAAATCAGTGCCTGGCAAATGCCCTTCTGATACCTATGCACAATCCAAAACTGTTGACTTTGCCAATGCTTGATTTTAACAGGACTTCAGTTTAAGGACACATATACTGCTTATATATCTAGTAGCTGAAGGCACACTTGGATAAGAGAATTTTATTACACCAGTAGCGTGTTTATAGCTGTAATTAAGTCATAAGCTCTCTGAAGAATGCACTGAAATAACTCTGGTAGCTTTGATCTGCACAGACTTTGATCTTATTGCTTGATAAGGTAACTCAAAGAGATCCCAGGAGGATGTGTTTTCGGGGGCAGGGAGAAGGTAGTTGCTGAAAGTGAACCTAGAAAGTAGCATGGCCATGGGCATAACATTGGAGGGTAAATAACAAAACACCAACAAGAAGTGTGTCTCCCCTCCCCCCAGACATACTCCAATGTAACAGTTTCAACTTCTAGGTCGCACATTTTCACCATAACCAAAAAATAAAATCAAGTAAAAGGAGTAAAGCTAACAACAATGGCTACTCAGCTGAGTCAGAGGACCAAACCGGAACAAACTATGGAGATCAGAAAGTGAAGAGGCTGGCTAGAAAGCCGTTGACAGGAACCAAGCTTTGAGACTACAGTAGAATTTTCAGAAGAAAAGTTCAGTTCTGAGTTCTGAGCAGAGATTGTTCCATTGTTTAAAGTTACAAGCAGTAAAAAAAACCAGCCATTTCATGAGGAATTTAATACTTCTTGTATTTGGGCAGATATTAATGGATGTAGTGCAGATCATCTGAACAGTAGTTGGGATAGTATTCGGGAGAGACAAACAGTGAAATAAATCATTCATCCAAATCTGATAATCTCTATCTTTGATGTGCTCCAAAGTTTCAGCTGGGCACGCTGAAAGAGGCCAAGCACGCATGTACGTGAGATCAAGCTTCTTTATTCAGCGGGCCTGTGAGGACTGACACAGAGCTGCCACATGACCCAGCAACGGTCCACAAATCCCGCTCCCGAGCCTTCCAGGTTCTACATTTGGAAGGCTCAGGAGACAGATTGCAGCACATCTTCCCCCTCCCCCACAGTAACAATGCAAACTTCAAACAACAAGACCAAATGTAACGTAATAAAACTATGAATTTGAAAAATTATGATGGCCAAACCCAACACCAAAATCTAACAGTAAAAAAAAGAATCCTATTGAAGGAAAAGACCTGTGAAACAAAACATAAAACCAGGAAGGGTATCCAACCTAACACACCCCATTACTAGCGTACAAAATCCTGCAGCCACTTGGGCTCTTGACACAATCTCTTAGATGAGAAATCCACATCACCAGACTCAGCTTTCCTCGACACACCACTGCAACCATTCTCACATTTGATCAATCTGCCCATAGACCACACCTCCCCTCCTTCCACAATCACCACATCCTTCCTCACTGCAGAGATCCTCTTAGGACTAATACATTTACTTTCTATACATTTATGGGTGAATCTAGGATTCTGTATAAGGGCCCATTCTCCCACTCTCCATTCTAGATCCTTCACACCTTTTTTTCTGTCGAACATTTCTTTGGACATACCTTAACTCTGTTTTATGTAATCCATTATGACTTTCCAATCTACCACCACTGAATTTGCCAATCCTAGCCACCCCAGGCACAATTTGGTTCCTGGTTCTCTTCCTTTTACAGACACAAACAGCGATACCTTTGTTACCGAGTGGGGTGCGGTGAGATAAATCCACATCATGTGATCCAAAACTTCTTTCCACGGCAACCCTGATCGTAATGCCAATTGGATACCACCCTCAATAAATCTGTTAGTCCTTTCTACCATCCCATTTGCCCTTGTGTGATACAAGGCTGTGCATGTATGTTTGATGGCATAACTGTTGAGGAACTTCTTCACGAGTTCCGAACAGAAATGAACACCATTATTGGAGAAAATTACTGAGGGAAAACCTTCTCTCAAGAAGGCCTTCTGCAAACATGCCACTAATTCCCTTGCTGTCCTCTCCCTGACAGCACTCCACTCCACCCATTTAGTGTGAAAGTCCACCAAAACAAAAATGTTAACCCTTCACCTAACCCCATTATGTGGCCCGTTATATCAATCCCCACTTTCTTCCATGGTTGATCGGGTACAAAGTTGGGAATGAGGGGGGTTTCTCATACAACCTTGCTTTTGTCACTCAACACAACATGGGCCACAATTCCTGACTTCATTTTCTGCTACTTTGCAAAACTATGTCTCAACTTCCTCTTGGTGGCACTTCCCCTAAATGCCCTTGATGAGCTTCAAGGAGGAACAATATACAGTCCTCTTCTGAGCCTCCCCTAAATGACACTCAACTTATTATTAACTTCCCACCAAACTTCAAACCTCTTCTCTAACATTTCTTTGTTGGGCCAACCCGACACTGTCCACTCTCTGATAACCTTCATGTCCTCATCCAAGTTCTCACAGCTCTTCCACTCCATTTGTCCTACACATCCCAACTCTACCTCCGCAACAATATTCTCTTCCTTCCGCTCACCACACACTTCCTCACCCACTACCACAGGCATCCTTGACAGGTAATCCGCAACAACATTTCGCTTCCCCTGTACATTACACACCTTGAAGTCATATCCTTGCAAAACTAGATACCATCTGCTAATCCTGGGTGACCCCGCAGCCCAGTTTCCATATTCAAACATTTGAGCTAATGGCTTGTGGTCCGATGCAACAATGAATGTCCTGCCCCCCCCCCCAAAAAAACGTGAAATTACTGATTGACTAATACACCGCCAAAGCTTCTCTTTCAATTAGTGAATAATTCCATTCTGCACCCTTCAGTGTTCTTCATGCAAACTCTATTACTCTTTCTTCCTTATTAACGTCATACTGAGTGAGGGATGCTTCCAACCCCAAAAGGGTAGCATCCACAGTTAGAACGCATCTGTCCTCAGGCTAAATCTTTCCTATTGAAGGTGCCTTTGCAATATCTTCTTTTATCTTCAGAATTGCCTCCTCACATTCCCCTGACCACTCAAACTTGACCCCTTTCTTGAGTAAGGACCTAAGGGGTGTGGAAATTACTGCAAATGTCTTTACGAATTTGTGGTAGTATTCAGCCAAGCCCAAAAATGATCTCAGTTGATCCTTATCAATGAGGTTGGTCGCTTTGTCAATGGCATCCACCAGACACATTAGGACCTAAATACTCAACACTAGCCACCACTATCTTGCACTTTCTTCTTTGTACTGTCAAACCTTCAGATTTCAGTTTACTCAACACCAATCTCAACAGATCATCATGTCTTTCTGGTGAGTCATCATAAATCAAAACATCATCTTGAAATACAATTATGTTTGGCACCCCTTCTAACACCTTTACCATTACCCTTTGGAACACTGCTGCCGCTAAGGCCAATCCAAACAGCGTACAAAAGTATTTGAAAGTCCCTTCTGTTGTCATAAAAGCCGTAACGTGTTGACATTCATCTGAGAGGGGCACCTGATGATACACAGAGGATAGATCAATAACTGAAAACAATCTTGCATTGCTTAGTGTCGACAATGCTTCCAAAATGATGGGTAGCAAGTGGCGATCCACCCAAATGCTGTTATTTAAGTCTCTTAGATCTACATAGATCTACACAGAGTCTGATGCTACCATTTGACTTTGCCAAAATCACGACTGGAGATTGAAAGGATAGCCACTCAGAACTTTCAATCATTCCCTTTTGAAACAACATCTCCAGTTCCTCTTTCAGTTTATTCCTTAGCTGTCGTGGAACAGTCCTTACTTTGTGTACTTTTGGCACCGCCTCCTTCTTGAGTCTAATACAATGTTCAAAACCATTCAATCTCCCTAACTCTACTGAGAAAACCTCTGGAAATTCCTTTTTCCACTTGTCAGCAACTTCTGCTATGGTAATCGGTACTGGTATGCTCGCTTGTATGCGAATACCTTAACTGCACTGCTCATTCCAGCCCAACAACGATGATCCTTCCTTAGTCACTTGGACATCTAACACACAGCTCCTGCCATTATACTTTACGAATGCAGAAAATGTACACAGTAAATCACTCTTTACATTTCCATAAGCCTAAGGTTGTAAATCTTCAACTTTTCCTTCCATGCACCCCTCATACGTCTCTTCTGACATTATGGTCCATGGAGAGCAGCTATCCACCTTCATGGTCACCACCTTGCCCTTTGCTAAGAATACATCCGTTGGCCCCCTTCCTTTTCCGGACAAGCCATTTACTTCTAGCACATGCTTAGTTTGAGCCATGGACTGGTTCACTGGGCTTTCTTCTTGCTCAGGGTGTCTCCCTCCTGTTTCAATCAGTTCAATTGAAGAGGATTCACGACAAACTGTTGCAAAATGTCCTCTCCTTTTGCATTTAATGCAGTTCCTTGCCAGACAGAATATGTTGGAAGATCGGTGTCGATTGCTGCCACACCTGTAACATTTACTTTCCCTTCCTTCATTAGTTCTTCTATTTTTTAAATTATGCAATCTCATGTCCTTTTTCCTCTTTTCTCATGCTCTACATAGATCGGGAAATTTGCTCCATTCCTCTAGAAACGTCCACTGTCTGTTCTAACAGCAAATCTTTCAACAAACGTTTCTCCTGCACTCCACTACTGTTAGTACAACGTACTAATTGATCCCTTATCAAGGAGTTGGTCAGCATCCCAAAATCACATGTGTGACTTCATGTTCTCAGAGCTGCCATGAAACATACCACTGGTCCTTGCGATTCCTGCACTCTTTCAAAAAAATATGGCGTTCAAAAGGTGATTTTTTTTTGTTGGTTCGAAGTGTTTTTGCAATTTCCTTTCCGCTATGGTATACTCATTAGTGTCGCATTGACCCGAATCTTCTGGTTCTGGGAGGCCGTCATATACACTCCTCCCTTCTGCACCTAGGTTATGCAGGAGAACAGCTCGCTTCCTGCCAGCTGCAAATTTATCGCCTCCTATTGCTAACAAATAGGGGTCAAAAAGTTTTTTCCACCTGTCCTACCTGATTGCAGGCGTGCCTGGTTCAGCTAAGAAAGGTGGGGGTGGTGCCATGCTAGCAGCTGCCATGTTTGTACTTGTTCTGATTATCCTTTGTCTGTACTGTTATTTCCCAATATTTAGGTCGCTCTCAGCATGTAATATTACGATTGTCCTCGGTTTTTCCTCTAACAGTCATTACATTTCTTGTACTTTGCTGAGATCCGCTTTATTCTGCAGATTCTGCACTGTGAGCCTGTTTATTTTGTATTCTGCCGTGTTGCAGGTCTATTTGTTTGGCCTGTTACTGGGCCGTATTGTTGTAGGCTGGGTTACTATGGCAATCTTCCTGCTTCGAGCTTGGTATCGAGGCTTGCAGGTCCTTTCCTCTAGCCCATGAACAATGTACTGTGCCTCCTCCAAAATCTGCTCCGCCCTGCCGCCTTTGCTTATCCCCCTCACATGCTGATTGACCCGAAGTGAGCGTCCTTAGTGTGACAGTCTCCCTGGGCCGGGATCCACCTTCCTAAGCTTCTGTGTTGGTGCGGTCCCAGCCTAATTCGTCTCGTGCAGGATAAGGGGTCGCCCACAGGCCCGCGCTCCCCTCGTCGCCACTGAAAGAGGTCAAGCAAACATGTATGCGAGATCGAATTTCTTTATTCAGTGGGCCTATGGGGACTCACGCAGAGCTACCACACGACCCATCAGGAATCCTCGAAACCCGCTCCTGAGCCTCACAGGTTCTACATGTGGAAGGCCCGGGAGACGGAAAACAACACACATCTCAAAATCCTTGGAGGTATGTGCCTCTTGAGGCTGGGTAGGTGGTAGTTAAGTCCTTTGCTAGAAAGGCTCTTGTGAATTGTGTAAAATCTTTAAAATGATTCTTAGCTTAACTGTGAGCTATTTCTAAGTTCCAAGATAACATGACAGGGCCCCTGTGCTTGACGGAGACAATGTGTCTTGCTGTCTTGTTTTGGAGGAGTTGCAACAGGGAGAGATGCTTTGCTCAGACCCATGTGTAGACAGAGTTACATTAATCTCGTTTGGACATAGCACAGGCTTGAGGAGCATTTTAACCCCTGCCCTCACTCCTTAGGAGCCACCATTTTGCAGCTTGGCCCTCAACACACTCCACTCAGCTCCTTGCTGCGATCCTGCCGAGCTTCAGAGAGAGTGACTAACTTGGTATTTCCCATTTACATGCTGAAGTACTTCTGGGTTGTTTTGGTGATATAAGCACTCTTTTTTTAAAATGGTTTATTGGTTTCTCGCAAACGTACATTAAAAGAAAAACTTAACATTCCATTTGACTTCATTCAAGTCTTCATAGCATCACATCACATTTCATTCTTTACGCATCTCAACATTAAATTGTGTTTACAATTTACAGCTACAGTCTTCCTAGACTTATCATCCCTACCCTAAATTACTCTCTCTCTAAAAATCAATTCCACAAATGTCATCACGGCCATAACTAGACTGGTCTTTTCCCCCCAATTGGACCCACTTCCACCAGTCTTCAGATAATGATCGTGTTTGTGATAGCTGAGAACCTATGCAGTACACTCTAAGGTCATTCAACGATTTACAACTGGTTACTAAATGGAAAAGGGTTTCCACCTTTCATTTTCCTCGCAGTATCTACAGCCTGAATTTTCCACAGTGATTGCCGTCTAGCCAACTGAACTTCTCTTGTACTTCTCTCATAGCCATGATGTTCAACCGACTTCTCAACAAAAGATTTCTATAATATGCTGAAGAGAATTTTTGGAGGTACTTGGGGGGGGGGGGCTGATTTAAACCTTTGTTTTCCTTCCTCAATACATAGCTCAGTTTCTCCTTTCCCCTGCCTTCCACTTTTTCAATCCAGTCTTGTTTCTCCAGTTTCTTTTTCACTTTGCAAGGACTGCATATGAGCACATTCTTTTTGATGTTATGCTTTAATAATGGTTGAATTCCAATGCCTCAAGGCCCTGTCTTCCTTAATCTCCAGAGGCCTCAGAATCGCAAAAGGGTATCACGCCGTCGACCATAACGCATTTTCCATATTATTTTCCATAGCACTGTTGATGCCATAGATGAAGCCGAAGCTTTTATCTTATCGCTATCACGGACAGAGAATCTGGGAGCCTTACAATCCTCAGCTACAAGAATCCCTCCAATAGCCCCCACACTTTCCATGGCAGGCTTTATAGGAATTCAGCACCATATGTTAATATCTGTAAAACCTCCTGTTTGTAGAAGGTGATAAGCGGAGGCATTGAAAAGCTACCATATCTCTTGTGGATTGCAGCGCCCTGTGTAGTGAGCTTTTTCACTTTATCCCTCAGTGCTATTTACTGACCGTTTTCATTAATGTTTTTATTTATCACTATACCTAGGTCCAATGTCCAATGTCCGATCCTCAACCCCCCCCCATTTAAAAGGATCTGTTTCCTAAACGCCGATGACATGGCCATCACTTGATTTTCTCACATTTATTTTCATCCCATTTATTTTTAAATAGCTATTAAATGCCTCCAGTCTTCGCTGTTGGCCAAGGGGGTTTGGTCCAAGAAAACAATATCATCGGCATTTAGGATCCAAGGTACCTCAAATGCATTTACTTTAGGTGGCAAAGCTTGAAATCCCTCCTGCGATTTTCTCAGATCTGACATATATAGACTAAAAAGCAGAGGTGTCAAAGTACACCCCTGCTTTAGCCCACAAAAGGTATAGATTTTCCTCAACAGGGCCCCCTCCGTAGATACATTTGAATAGATGTACCAGAGTAGAGAGATTGAATAGCCAATACCAGATCTGTCTGGGGGTTCCAATTTCTGAGTTTGGCCCATAATCATTGCCTATCCACCCCATCGAAAGCCTGTTCTAAATCCATAACGTTTAGAATGTGTGTGGGGTGCATGGGACCCTCTTTTTTTGACCTGGGGGGCCTATGTCATGAGGGTGTGGAACAGAGTTTATATGACAAAAGGATTTAGGCTAACCCACCTATTTGGCACTTGCCGGTAGTGTTTCACAACACAGGGTAACAGATCATGTGATTTTATCTGTACACAAATTAAAGATCACCAATATTGCATTTATATACATGACATCTTTATTTTCAAGTATTTCATAAAAACCTACTCAGGCTAATATACATGTGTTACCATGTTGACCTAAACTTCTTTTAGGTATGTCTACAAATGTTATCATATTAATCATTCATATCATAACAATTTGCAATTGAGTCTTTACACAGTGAAGAGTTAGTACTGGTGGTGACTTAGAGTATGGTTCCCATAACCAAATTTCTATCTAGTCGATACTTTTGGTGTTTCTAGCAAGAACTGTTGGTAGCGTTCAAATGCTGTCTTCAGGACTGGTGAGAGAGACTTTGTGGTTTCATTAGTCTTGCCCCGTAGGTAAGGAATCTAAATAAATGGGAGGGTTAAAATTAGAACATTGGTCCGTCTATAGGATTATGAATGCTTAGGGTGTGTGTGAAAAATCCTACCTGAGCCAATTTCTTGAGTGCCGGAGGTTGAGAGAAGAAGAGCAGTTTCCTTCTCTTATCAGTGCCTTCTGTGCGCCGTGGGTAAATGGAACCTTTGTGTATAGGCTGTTGATTGCTTTCTAGCTTGTAGAGCTGAAAAACAATAATGAGCATTTCAAAATCCTTGTCATGCTCTCTGTTATTCTGATTACACTAATCAGGATAGTAGTATTGGATAGTTATTGTAGGGCAGGCGGCCATTTTGCTTGCTTGCCCGTGAGTACGAGTACTTGGTGGCCAACTAGGGTAACAAAGATCTGTGATCTGGGTAGTAAGTTAATAATGGGGCAATTCTATATTGAGTCCCTTGGTCCTACTTGTGACCGCATAGACCGTAGCTAGTTGAAAAAACAAATCAGAAAACGAAAAAACCACTCTCTTACCTATCGCCGCATCTTCTGCGAGCTGGACGGAGACCGTGGTAGTTTTCCAGGCTCTGCGCATGCGTACAAGTCTAGCTATGCTCCTTTGTATTACTCTGGTGACGTCTGTTGCTAAGCAATCGGACACTCGTGTTGCGCGCCTGCGCTAAAGAGAGGCGCCAGAGTTTCTACAAATTATAACAGTAATGTGTGTCAGTGTGACAATACTGGTGTGTGGGTCCTAGAAAACGGGCCTGCCATGTCCCGAGTTCATGAATACATCTCGAATGGTCAGCAGCGTGTTTTATAGTGCGGCCCGTTTCATGCATCTTGTTGCATGGACACTGGTCTTCAGGATTATATATTTACAATATTTTTTCCACAACTCTGCAGGAGAAAAAACGACTGACCCCACAACGACGGGACTAAAACCCAAATCCACCTTCACCCCAGATAATTCCATGGTATGTCCAGAAATACTATCATTTGAAAACAAAATCCTAAGGGAGATGGACACCATTTTCAAGACAAAAAACCATTAGAGACAATCTCACAAAATCAGAAAGAATGGCCTTACAAAACCTAGAGACCAACAACCTTTCCTGGTAAAACTTGCCGACAAAGGAGGTGGCATTGTCCTTTGGGGAAAACCACTATACGAAGAAGTACTAAAACAACTGAATGACACCCGTTTCTACAAGAAGTTAGACAACAATCCCACAACACAAATCTCTGAAGAAATCAAAAGCCCCAAGCTGTATGCGACCACACCTGGATGGATAGACGAAGACGAGAAGTATTTCCTCATCAAAGAACATCCCGTCACACCAGCTTTCTACTGCATCCCGAAAATTCATAAACATGAAACAAAACCACCAGGGAGACCAATTCAGCCATTGGCTCATTGCTGGAGCCCCTGTCCATAAATACGGACTTCTTCTCAAGTCCAGGTGTTAGAAAAATGAAGTTGTTTATCCACGACACAACAGCTATGATCCACCATCTTGACAATATAGAAACGTTCCAACAAGACATTCTCGTGGCGTTTGATGTAGAAGCCCTCTACACGAGAATCCTGCAAAAGTAATGCATAGACATACTCAAAGACTACCTGGACAAGAGAATAGATCAGTCCACACCTACATTGTTCATACAAGAATGCATTCGCCTGGCACTAACAGAAAACTACTTTATGTACCAGGGACAATTCTATCAACAAACACGAGGCACCAGTATGGGATCAACATTTGCCCCAGACATCGCAAATCTATATATGGACAATCTAGAAAACATGTTCATCTACAAAGACAGCAACAGGCACAATAACCAACTAGTAGGCTGGGTACGATACATTGACGATATTTTCACGATCTGGAGAGGCACGATTGCGAACTTCAAGAATTCCACACATGATTGAATAGTAAAGATCCTTGCACCAACTTCACCACACACTATGACTCCGCCAACATAGCTTTCCTAGATTTGAACATCCAAATTGCAGGGGATGGAAAAATCTCCACAACCCTGTATCGAAAACCCCCTGACAAAAATACCTTACTCAGTTTCACAAGTTTCCACCCACAAGCACTCAAGGAAAACTTAACTTATGGACAATTCCTGAGGATAAGGAGAAACTGCACCACACTCCCAGAATTCAACCACCATGGAAAACACATATAAAATCATCTAAAAGCACAAGGCTATCCTACACAAATCATCAGGAAGGCTCGAAAAACAACAAGGAACACCAATAGAACCAGTTGCCTGACGAAACACCAAAGAGAAGAATATAAAGAAAAGATGACATGTGTAACCACTTTCACACCAGTCAGCAACGGCATCAGAAAAACCATCCTAAACAATTGGAACCTATTACAAAGAGACTCTTTCACTCCAGACAAACCCAGAATCGCCTTCAAAAGAAGCCAAAACCTAAGAGACTGCCTAGTACACACATAACCCAGTATGAAAACTCAAAGAAGCGACGAAATGGTTTTGTGGAACCTTCCACCTTTGGTGGGACACTACAGATGGGGCAAATGCTCAGTGTGCCACCTCACACAGGATCAGAAATAAGTCTCACTCAATGGTACCATATGGAAATACAAAACATTCTACAACTGCTTAACCAAATGGAGCATCTATGCGATAAAATGCCCGTGCAACTTACTATAAAAAGGGAAAAGCAAACGTGAGATTAGGCAAAGAATTTGTGAACACAGATCCTGCCTCAAGTACTCCATCGAAGACAAACCGATGGTGGCACATTTTGTCAAACAAAAACACAAACATACGGAAATGCATTGGTGCATTATTCAAACCATAAGCGCCAAGGCCAGAGGAGGAGACCGGGACCTAGAACTATGAAAACTCGAGCAAAAATTGATTTACTGTCTCGATATGGTCAAAAACAGACTTAACGTTTCCATAGAGTGGAACCTTTTCTTCTAGCATACCGTCCCTACAGACACATATACTAAGAGACATTCTGTCAGCACACCCAGTATATCTTGGTACCACACAGAAGGCCAATCTTGATACCTATGTAGCCCTCCTTTGAGTATCAGTCCACTCTTAAACACATAAAACACAGTATAGCTGTCTAAAACATGGACCCTACACTGATTAGCGCAACACAATATTGATCCGTTTTGTCATTCTCTCTGGTTGTAATGCATCAATCACAGAAGTTGTTGGTTTTTTAAATAATAGCTAATAGAAATGTTTATTGTGACATTAATAGTTGTCTAAACATGGACTGTACTCTCATCAGCAGAATGTAATCATGATGAGAGGGGTATCCCTTCTGGCTACAATGTATTAATTATAGAAGTTGTTGGTTCCCAAATGAAAGCTAACACATTTTGTGAGACATAAATGACTTTGTCATACCTAACAGAGACTAGTTAGGCACTCTGCCTGTCACCAGTAAACATACACACTTTGTTCAGCCCTGGACACACCGATGGCGCCAGTATATTACTAGGTGAGGTACATCACAATCAGCAACCCAGTGTAGGGCTACCCCGCAATGCAAGGGCATAATGGTCGCGTTCTGATTGCCCAGAGACCAGTGTCCATGTAACAAGATACATGAAACAGGCCGCACTATAAAACACGCTTCTGACCATACGAGATGTATTCATGCACTCAGGATACGGCAGGCCCCTATTGTAGGACCCACACACCAGTATTGTCACACCGAAACACATTACTGTTGTCATTTGTAGAAACTCTGACGCCTCACTTTAGCGCAGGTGTGCAACACGAGCGTCCGATTGCTTAGCAACAGACGTCACCAGAGTATTACAAAGGAGCATAGCTAGACTCGCACGCATGCGCAGAGCCTGAAACACTTCCACGGTCTCCGTACAGCTCGCAGAGGACGCAGCGATAGGTAAGAGCGTTTTTTCCATTTTCTGATTTTTTTAAACCAGCTACGGTCTACGCGGTCACAAGTAGGACCGAGGGACTCAATATCGAATTGCCCCATTATTAACTTACTATCCAGATCAATGATCTTTGTTACCCTAGTTGGCCACCAAGTACTCATACTCACGGGCAAGAAAGCAAAATGGCCGCCTGCCCTACAATACTAGGAACTATCCAATAGTACTACCCTGATTAGTGTAATCAGAATAACAGAGCATGACAAGGATTTTGAAATGCTCATTATTGTTGTTCAGCTCTACAAGCTAGAAAGCAAAGAAATCAACAACCTATACACAAAGGTTCCATTTACCCACGGCGCAAAGAAGGCACCAATAAGAGAGGGAAACTGCTCTTCTCTCAACCTGTGGCACTCAAGAAATTGGCTCAGGTAGGATTTTTCACACACACCCTAGACATTCATAAGCCTGTAGACAGACACCAATGTTTTAATTTTAACCCTCCTGTTATTTATAGATTCCTTACCTACGGGGCAAGACTAATGAAACCTGAAAGTCTCTCTCACCAGTCCTGAAGACAGATTTGAACGCTACCAACAGCTCTTGCTAGAAACACCAAAAGTGTTGACTAGATAGAGGTTTGGTTATAGGAACCATACTCTAAGTCACCAGTACTAACTCTTCACTGTGCAAAGACTCAATTGCAAATTGTTATGATATGAATGCTTAATATGATAAAATTTGTAGACATACCTAAAAGAAATTTAGGTCAACATGGTAACACATGTATGCCTGAGTAGGTTTTTATGAAATACTTGAAAATAAAGAGGTCATGTATATAAATGCAATATTGTTGATCTTTAACGTGTGTACAGATAAAATCACATGATCAGTTACCCTGTGTTGTGAAACATTACCGGCAAGTGCCAAATAGGTGGGGTAGCCTAAGTCCTTTTGTCATATAAACTAAATCCATAAAGGCCATGTAGATACAGGTCTTAGTATCCACTGCCCTCCGTTTCAGAATATTAAGAATTAACAGGTTCAATGGCATCCCCACTCTCCTCACAAATGTCGTCCGCCTGTGATCCAATCTACCAGCTTTGTGGCCCAAGCACTTAAGTCCCGTAGTAGGACTGAAACAACATTTTTCCCAAAGAATCAAGAAGGTTGATCGGGCGATAGTTCTTCGGATTGCCTCAATCGCCGTTCTTGCATATAGGTACCAAAATGGCCTCTCTCCAGGACATTGGAACTTGTCGAGTTTTCATTATCGATATTCAACTTTAGTGTAAAATTTGATAGGCCACGAGGGCCTGCTGCCTTAGATGAGCGAGCTTGCCCAACATAGCTTTCACCTCCATATCAAACTCAAATGACCAACTCTCACCGCTTATCCAATTATTGGATTGAATTTGGTCCCTACTTCTCGCAAAAAAATGCAGAACAGCGACTTACCCATCTCTCTTCTGAAACCCACCCCATTATTAATTAGGTCCCACAAATTTCTTGTGTTTTTCACACGGACAACTTTCAGCATTTTTTTTAAATTCTACATGCTCTAGTTGCCCTTACCCAATTTCTATATTTCTGTCTACATAACATTATTTTTTCAATCGGCAATGGCCCTATCTCCTTTTTAAACCTTTTAATATCAGCTCTGAAATCTCTTCTTGCCATCACTAGATCTTGGTCATAGGCGTGTTTGGGTATAATAGTTTTACCTCCTTTATCGACAACTTGTCTGACATCTTTAAGATCCATGCATATACAACCTTATCAGGGTTTCCGACTATGGACTCAGCATATAATATTGAGATTTGTATAACCTCACTTTGCTTTATCCTTAACCTGTTTTTACCCCAGGTAACCTCAACTTGGGTAATTTTGTTCCTGGGCTGTTTATCCATGGAGTCTTGACATCGGTGTAGGACATGGTGGGGACAGGGGGGACAAATAAGTCGCACAATTTAAAGTGGGGGGGGGGGTGTAATGTCATTTATCCCCCCCCCCAGAATGTGTGTTTGGTGTGTCGTGCAGGGATCTGTTTTTGAAGTGGGGGGAGGGGCTGCTTACTATGTAAGCTGCCCTCTCCCCCCAGCACCCAAAGCATGGGGGGGAAATACACTGGGGGAAGATGGGTGATCATCTGCCCCCAGGGAAGGGGGGGCAAACAAAAAGATTTTTTTTTTTTTAAAACTTAGTTTTGGGTGTGGTGGGTGCGGGTCAGGACCACTAGCCACCAGGGATTTTTGCAAGGGGGTTGGCCCTCTCCTCCCCACTCTAGGAAGGGGTACATGAGATGCCCTCCATCCATTTGGGGTGGGGGGAGAGGGCCACCCCCCTTGCAAAAATCCCTGGTGGCTAGTGGTCCCACACGGGTAAAGGCCAATATCTATGGTTGGTAGCCTGTTAGTGTTTTAAAATATTCAGTGCACATGGGTGGAGGTTGTGACCACTGTATATAACTGAAGGCCATGGCTAGTACACATTCATGTGTTCAAATGCATGTGGCCATGCACACTGACCATGGCTGAAGTCCATGCTGAATGCCAGATACTGTTGTAATTATTGATGTCATCATTGTGGTCATAGGCTGTGCAACAGGGGGTGTGAAGTTAAGGTGGCTTTAGCTGAATTTCAGGAGTTTTGTTGGTTAAGTACTCAAATCAATGTCCCTGCAACTAAAGTTTATTCCTTGAATTTCAAAAGGTGTTGGTACAATGTATTGCTCACCTTAACATACTTGAAACAAAGGTTTTTTCCTTGAATTTCAAAGGTTTTGTAATTCCATAGATTTTTAGAACGCTTTGGCCGTGCTGACTGTCCATTTTAAAACGCTACCAGATCACTAGCCATGGCCAGTGGGGCAAGACCACTCTATATTATAAAATATTCGCTAAAAGATGTTCATAAATCACAAACTGATTTTGTCCCGTTTAGACAGTGGTATTGTTATGTATAAAACATGCAGGCTTTGAGAACTCACAATGTTTCTAGTCACTGTGCAGGGAGATTAAATTATTTACAGTGGATCACACACACTGGTTAAGCTGTGTGCTACAAGCCCCTTGTTTTATAGCTGGTCTCTTGGTTACTGTTGTGATATATCGCACAATGCCAACTAACTGGATTTAAGAAGCGCGGAAAAGGGTAAAAGGATCAGCTGCAAGGATAACATATGCCTAGGTACTTTTGCACCGTTAGTGAAAATCAAAAGCTGGCACCCATGTATATACGCACAGTAAGTGATCATATATTTTAAAGTGACATATTCAAATGTAGTTCAATTGACCTTCTCCTTAGAAGAAAGTTTGCAAGACCAAATAGCATTGGACTCTTTTTTAAAAAAAGGAACAAACAAGAAAAATAACTTGAGAGAGTAAATCTTCCAATAACTATGCTTGCAAAATGTAAAAATGTGCAATCTTTAGTGAAATATTCCATGGAAAACAAAATCCCAATACGAAACAAGTGCTTGTGGTCTTGTGGGTAAGCGTCTGCACTGGGAACATGACAACCTGAGCAAAATCCTTGTATCCAGATGCTTGTGCAAGCTTGCCAACCTCAAAAAAACCCAGAGTTGCGTCCGCCATCTGAGAAATGTTACGCTGTTCACCCACATGTGTCCTTTACTTGTGCCCTGAAAAGCAGCCACAATCAGGGCAAAATAACCGCACCAGTGTCCAGGATTGCAAACTCTCTTGCCGCATTGTGGGCAAATACTCATGACTTACTTGCCCTCTCATCATTTCCCCTCCTCACCCCCTTGTCTGTCTTTGAACAATACTGTGCTTTATAAAGCCAACTTGAAAAGTACACATTCCATAGTGTCACTCAAATATATAAATCCTTAGAAAACTATGTTAGGCAAAAAGTGAACAATTGAAACATTATTCCCCCCCACCCCCATCTTGATAGTGAGACTACAAATACCAGAACGCAATTCAGCAAAAGGCAAACAAATTGTCTCAGAGTGCAAAACCTTCAAGGACTGACAGTAGCATGGTTTAAAAAAAAATGTGGATGCTGTGTTATGAGATATGTAAAGCTAAGAAACACATGGCATTCAGGACTGTCTCCCATGCATGAAGTTACCGGGACTGACCCAGTTTTGTTTTAAAGCGAAGAAGGATCCAGCACCCTTAGGCCATGTTTCTCTAAGTGTTCTTGTAAGGTTGTCTCATGTATTAGGCAACATGGTCTTAGGGGCTTTGAGGTTAGGCAGGGTTTGTCCCAATTACTGCTGGGATTGGAAAACCACTGTTGCTGTAAACAAAATATATATATTTGACTGGGAGACTACAGATACCAGAATGCAATTCAGCAAAAGGAAAAAAATGGTCTCCGATTGCAAAACTTTCAAGGACTGACAGTAGCACGGTTTATATAAAAATAAAAAAAAAGTGGATGCCCACTGTTGCCCATCCATACAGTAACCGGGACTGACCCTGCTTCTGACCCTTCTTAGCTTAAAAGTAAGGAAAGGGCCAGCTTGTTTTTCCAAGTAGTCTTGTAACTATCACTCGTTTATCAGGCAACATGGCCTGATGAGTCTGGCCCCTTCCTCACTTTAAAGTTAAACAGGTTCTGTCCCGGTTACTGCATGGATGGGAGACCTGGATGGAAATCCTGTCACTAGCTTTGGCCATGGCCTGTGATTATTCAACCCCGATGTCACTATAGCTGTAAAGATATACTTTTTAAAAAGCTGTAACCACGGGTACTGAACTAAACATACACTCTGCTATCCGTAGTCCTTTATAGCCACAAATAGAGAAACTGACCCAAAAAATGCTTTCCCACCAAGAGCTCACCTTATCTGTGCCAGCTCCCCCCACTCCCCAGATGGTCTCCTCACCTCCCTGCCCTCTCCCTTTCACCCCCACAACACACACTGTTTCTGTGACGCAGTTTGTTTTAAGATTTCGGCTATTCTAGACTATAGCTGAGGTTACAGAGAGCTTTGTGCTGCAAATTCAGTCTCTATACCCCCTCCATCTCCCAAATTTCACTTGGGGCCCTCTAGCCACCCACGCCCCACCTCTAGCCTGATCGAATTTGCATATTTTTTGACCTGCAAGCAGCTTTTTTCCCGAGTTTCATTTTTCCATATCCTCGGCTATAGTCACGGTTATCTCTCACATCGAGAGATAAACAAGACGGTGGCTGTTTAATTTCTAAAAACATGTTTTTGGATAAATCCTTGCGATTGAGCTATCCATTTTTTAGAAGGGGGCACACCCTTCTCCCTCAAAAATTATTTAAACTACTGCATGGAATAACCCCAAAGCAGACATGGCTTTGTGCCCATGTTGTTTTGGACCTTGCATAAATCAGGCTGTTTGGGCTGTGCGCTTTGACAAAAATGTACCTTGTTTGTCTATGGGAAAATGAATGGAAACCAGGCTGCACTTTTGGAAAAAACGTTTGTCTCCTTAATAACTATTATTTTACAAATCTTTACGAACCTGCAGTCGGGGGGCCCGGGGGGACGAGTCAATCACTTGATCTTGATATAAGGATAGGGATTTTAGGATCAAAGGTGTTTATTCATAGATAAACGTTGACACAAAGCCTCAGAGAATGTGGTCTGCACTAAACAAGAAGGCCCATTACCTATGAATCCAAAAGATTGGCATCGACCGGGATCTGTGTTGTTAGACGAAGCATCTCTCTCCTGTCTTGTTTTTACAGTGTTGGTTTGCCGGCAATGTATGTACGCCGATGCGAATCTTCGGTGGCCATCTTGGGTTGGAGGTCTGTCATCTTGCAGGTGGCTCATTACTCGCTTTCGAACAACACAGGATTCGGAAAACTCAGCAAGGCAGCAGTGGGTCCATCGGGGCTGCTACAAGCGGGCTGTAAGGAGCAGGGCATGCCTGGTTGGGACAGAAGTCTTAACAATCGACCATTCTATTCTTCTTTCATCTAATCCAAGGTTTTGTTCTTAACTAGTTTCACTCGTATCTTTCTGGCAGCACCCTGTCAGGTTTGTGGGCTGGCCACTCATCTATCCTGCCTCTGACTCACAGTGTCCCCAAGGCCCTGACTTCGGTCCCCTTCTCTTCTCCTTTATTTCCACTTTTAGGCTGATGATTCTCAATCTTTCTGTATTATTCCTCTTTTACTGATTCTATATGTGTCTGTCTTCTTCCAATACAACCATGGATGTCTTCTCCTTTTATCCATCTCAGCCCCTCTAAAACAGAGATTTTTTTCTTTCCTGCGAATGCCATCCATCCTCCACTATCGCCTCCCTCTATCTTGCGTTCTCCTTCCACTCTATCTATTGCCTCCTCTCTTCACATAATTTGTATGTTGTCTTTGATTCTTCATGTTCTCTCTCTACTCATATTTCAATTACATCACACTCAAGTTCCTTCCAATTGTTCATCAGGAAGGCCCTTCGGTTCCTCACCTTTGCCACTTCTAAACGTATCTTTTCCTGACTTTTCTACTGCTCTTCTCTTCTTTTTTGTCTTCCCTCTATTCATTTTGCTCCTCTTCACTCTGTTTATCACTCATCTGTTCAAGTCCTATGCTTGCTGTCCCCTCATGATTCCATTTCCTTTGCACTGTACTCTCTTCAATGGTTGCCTTTCAAATCATGCCTACTCTTTCTGCTGTATAATCTTTGAATGCCTTATGACCTAGCTCCTCTATCTCTTTCTACTCTCCCAAACGCTTCCTCCATTTGCAGTTACTCTTTCCTTTAACAGTTCCACGCCCTCCTTCTGTCCATTGCCGTTTTCGTTCCTTTTCTTTGCTTGCAGCGAAGCATTGGAATGTCCTTCCCCTTTCTTTGCGCTCCATTTCATCCTGCCCCCTCTTCAAAACTCACCTTAAATCCTACCTTCTTTCTATTTGATCTTTTGGTTTGATTAATTTCTCATCCAATTCCACTGTTTATTATGTTTTGTGAAATGCAGAGGTGTTAAGCCCTATAGAAATAAAATTAAAATGCAAAGCAAAACTGCATTCTCAACTGTCACTCTGAGCTAGCACACACCCATGACATCAATGAGTTAATTAGCACAAGCTCCACATACATACTCTCTCTAACAAGAGACCTAGCAGTATATAATATACTGCTTGAGGCACGTTATGGAAATGGAGCACCATTTTCCATAGGAAAATGCAGTGCCATTTCTATGACATGCCTTAAGCAGTATATCAAACTTTCCTTTGTAGCAACAGTGGCAGGAACCACAATCGGCTCCCATAGTTAACTGTTGGGCTCTCTATTCGACTTTGGTCAAATATTTGGGCCAACTATTCGGTATTTGGCCTATTAATAATCACTTATTGGTACACACCTACCTTAAAAGGACTCTGCATTGTATTCAAAGCAATCCCCTGCAAAACCCCTTCATGACAAACAAACCCATCACCCACACAAACGCCAAACAAGCTAGCCAACATATTCTGCACATTACACTGTGCAAACTGTGACAAGGTCTGTGCCTTCACCTTGTCAAGGGGGGGTGGTAACCACTCTGCCTGGTGTGGGAGGCCTACCAGGGATGAATCTAGAACCAGCCCTACTCCAGAGGTGGGCAGTGGCAGTTGGGAGGCCCCAATTCCTCTCCCCACCCAAAGTGCCAGCTTATATCTGAGCATTACCCCATGTCGCTTGAGAAAAATCCTTGCCCCAGATTTTCACTCTTGTTCCTAAATTCAACATACAGAGACTAACGGGGGAAACTGGCAGAGAGAGAGAGGGAGCAGACCTCCACCATCCCATGCTACTTGCATCCCAGTGCCCGAAACTGGAACCACCGAATGGAGAGAGGGGTAGCCAGAAGAAACTTCATAGTCTACGTGACTTTGGGACATGCTGCACACTGCTCCCCAGCTTTGGGAACAGCTAACAGACTGAGGCAACTTCTTATACCACCAGGGACCCGAACCATGGTCGCAGACCCACCCTCTGACTGTATTCACCTTGGGGCAGCGAGGACCAAGGACCTCTAAAATGAACTTGGACATTGCACAACCCAATCCGCTATCACCATTCCACGGCAGTGCCAATCGTGAAAAGAGGGCAGGGTTTAATCTATAATCTTTTCTGTATGGAACACCGCTCATGAGGGCAATGCGGGTCCAGATTGGCTAGGGCCAGATAACCAACCAGAGCATAGGGAGGGAGTTAAAAGAGATCCCAGGAAACAGGAAGAGGTGGGTTGTTCAGGTCAGGGGACGAGGAGGTAGCAGTCCAAAAGACCAGCAGGAGGAAGGCTGGAGAAGAGAAGTGTGGGGGTGATTTTTGGACCAGGTGAGGTATTGGTTAGTGAGTTCAAGTAGTACTGTGTTGTCAGTGTGAGTGATTGAGTGGGAGGTGTGTTCAGGTGAGGGAGTGTAGAGATTGAATATGAGGTATTTGGGCAAATAAAGGAGGATGTTTGAGTAGAGAGAGGGTGGGAGAGGGAACCATAGTGTGGAGGAGGTTGTAGTAGCATGGATGAGGGTGTGGTAGTATAGAGGGAGAGCAGCAGTGTGGAGGAGGGAGAAGTAGAGTTAAGGGGGCAGAAGTAACATCGAAGGGTTGAGGGGTGGTTTAGCAGGAGTGAAAGACATCTGATGGATATAGGAAGTAGGATAAGAGGAGAGTGATGCAGTGGAAGGGATAAGAGCAGTAGAGAGTAGTGTGAGGGAAAGGAATACGAGTGTGTGACGGAAGTAGGACGAATCTAGAACAGTCTAGAAATTCCCAGAGGGAGGTTAGACAGATATGGTATTCAGCCATTACGTCTTCATCTCGAGTGGGAGGAATAACCTATATAGTAGGTGACAATCATGGATATATACTAACTCAAAATGTAAGGAGGCCTGGGTTAGGTTGGGGGAGGCGGGGGGTGGGGGTGAGAGAGAGAGTGAGAAATGGCCCTAGGGCCCTGGAGAAAAATAATCCTTCAACCGTCACCAAGTCTCATAGTATTTCTTTAACCCTCAGTGACATAATTAACAGTCACACAAAAACAAGCATTCACAGAGCATGGAACTCACAACCCCTTTACATACGCACTGCACACCCCCATCATGACTTTCTAAAAAAGCCTCAAAGCATGCCAGTTTCCCCACACCTAATCTAGCATGTCCACCTCCCATGCTATCCTAATCATCCTCACTCTCAAAGACACTACCTGAAGAAACATTGTGTTGGCTGCACGAGGCAGAAGGGGAAAGGAAACACCATCACTGTGCACAAGGTAGCCCCTGAAGGGCTTCTGGCTTCCTTTGCTGATATTTGGATCCAGTGTGGTGGCGAGTGTTGCCTTTTGTGCCACTTGCCCTGTTGGGCTATGCTTATTGTGTATGTACACTCCCCACCTCTCTCCAAACCGGACTGCCAGCATCAGCTTCCCTTTGCCCAGTTGGGCCGTTCGTGGCTTGGCCTCCTTCCACCTTCCATCATTGCCGCCTCCCCCACCCCCCCCCCCCCGAGCACTGGAGTGCATGGGTGTCTGCCCTGCCTCCAGCCTGATTGGCCATCCATTTTATTATCAGGGTCAATCACAAGCCAGCAGGTGAGAGCTGGCCGACGTCACAAAGGCCATCACTAAGGCCCCATGTCTGCACATCTGCCTTTACCTCTTGGCAATGCTCCCAAAGGATTCACACCAACTTGTTCTACTGACGCTTTGCCCATGAACAAAATCATGACCTTTCTACTGCTTTGGTAAGCAACATGGTTCGTCTGGTCTACACACCTCCCCTGGACTGCTCTGGTTTTCCTGCTCCTTTTGCTTCCTGCCTAATCTACACCCTCTAATCGCTTCACAAATTGAAATGTGAAACGTGTTCTACCTCCTACGGAATGCTCTCTACTGCTTTCTTAATGCCCTGCTTTAAAGAAAAAAAAGAAACAAATGTAAAACTAATTTTCTATTCTCACGTGTACGTCCTTCCAACTGTGCATCCACCATGTTGTACTGCTTTTCAGTGCTTTCTGGCATAATTTGTATTTAGGGGTGCTTTACAATTTCTTATTGATCTGTAAATCTGGGAATTTGCAGGGAGCCCATTGTTATCGTCTGCCTGGCCACCTGGTGAGATTCTACTGTTGTATAGTGCTTCTGACCCTCTACCCTGCTATCTTTTGATCTCCCCCACCCACCTCTGCCCACAATGTGCGCTCTGTCTCCCCTATCTTTTCTAACTGCTTCTCCATCACCTATACTCCCTCTTTCACGAAGTCTGGAATAAAGAAACTTTAAAAAGGCACTCCTTAGTTCCAACACTGGTCTGCCCATTTCAGACACCTACATCAATGTTTCCTCCAGACAGACTGTAGTAATTGCTCGCGCTTCCGCGAGCTCTTTCCTAAGGTTCTAATGTGTGGAACGTTGAGGGAGGAAGGTTCCGGGTGGCGGTTGGTGAGAAGGGTAGGAGCTGGGAGGAGAGGATGTATGGCGTTCGGGTCTGAAGAATAAAGATATACAAACAACTTACATGTGTGGGGAACTACGTTATTACACAGACCATCACTGACATTCTCTTTGCTGTTCCTTTCTCCGATTTATGGACTCCCCATATGCTATACATCCTCTCCCCTTTCTAATCCTCACCCATTACTGGTGGCACCAGATGGGAAGTGCTCGTGGCACCGTTAGCATCTTCCAAATGCACCATGTATATATCACAATGGCACTATCATGGCCTAGGGCTCTTAGCCCAACCGCCTCCTTTTTGGCAAGTGTCTTCCATCTCTCTTCAACTCCCCCCCTCTCCTGCCACGCCTCCTTCCCTCATCCCCCTTGCCTCCTCCCCAGTGGTGACACCACACTCCTGTGGCCCCCTTGCAAATCCTTTAGAGGGGGCAACCAGCTTCACTTAGCTCTCCTCAATCCTAACTCTATCAAACACTCCTCTGACATCGGTCTCCTCCTTGAAGACTTTGATCTCAAAGTCTTTGCTCGCACAGAATAGGTTCAAGGCCAGCTCCCTCACTGCTTTTGACATTCTTCTCCCTGAGGGCTACAAGAGAGAAGGATTGGACAGGGGTCCAATCCCGGGCCCTTCCGGCCTGGTGGTGGAGTTTATCTGATCTTCCCCGAGTGGGTTCCTGCCTCCATCATCCCCACTCAAACCTGCTCATCCTTTGAATGCTTTCTGTCTCGTCTACCTTCTCTCTTACTCTCGCTACCATCTACAGGCCTCTCGGACCGACCTCCCTCTTCCTCTAAGAATGGCCAACCTGTTCTTTCTTCTTGCCTTCTCCCCCAAACGTATCTTCCTTGGGGACTTTAACATCCATCTTGACTCTCCCGATGTGGCCACTGTTTTCTTTCGTGATCTCTGCGAAACTCTTTCCCTCACTATCCTTCCATCTTGCCCAATCCACTCTGTCGGACACACCTTGGATGCGCTCATCTCAACAGACATCCCACTGTCCAACCCTCTTATTACCCCTCTCTTCTGGTCAGACCACACATCCCACCTTGACCTCCCCTCTCCCCTGATGATGCCTCCGCCTGCACTGCAAGTCTCCTTCTCCTTCATTCGACTGATGAAGTGTGTGTCAGTCGCTGCTTTTGCCTCTTCCTTCATCCTTCCTCCGCCCCCTTCTTTTGACTCTCCGGACTCGGTTCTAGCTAACCTCCCACACCTCTCTAAATCTAACACCCAGAACATCCTTGCCCCCGTTATGAGGGTCTGCATGAAGCTTGCCTCCAAATGCAACTCTTGGTATGGCCGACATGGCCGCTTTGAAACACACGTGCAAAGCTGCAGAGGAAGTGGCAGACATCTAGCTCATTCTCTGACAAACTGGCCTGCCGCCTACTCCAAAGGCAATATCGTCTCTCCATCTGCTCCAAGAAGAGGGCTCATCTCCAAGCCTGCATCTCTGGAACCACCAATAACACGGCTGAACTCTTTAAAATCGCCAAGAAACTTGCCAATACTACTGCAGTCTCCTTCTCTCGTCCTCCCTCCCAGGCCCTCTGCTCTGCACTGACTGCCCATCTTTCCTCCAAAGCTCTGGACATCCTGCCCTCTCTGTCAGCTGCTCCCCCCACACCCCTTTCTCTCATCTCCCTTGGCCTCCTTCTTCCCCCCTGCACCAGATGAGAGCTCTAGAGTTGTCAGCTCTATGAAAATCTCCTCTAAACAGGTGCTCGCCTGCTCCTCAGAACCATCAAGGACAACATCACCTCCCTCGCCCCAGCCTTGGCTGACCTCTGCAACCACTCATTCACCACTGGCTCCATCTCAAACCACTTAAGCACTCTCTTGTGCAACCTCTCCCAAAACAAATTCTGTTGACCCTTCTTGCCCAGCTAACTATCGCCCTATCTCTATCACCCCATTTTTGGGCAAACTCATGGAGAAGGTGGTCATCCCCCTACTGACCTTCCACACCGAAGTGGCTGGCTGCCTCCATGACCACCAGTTCAGTTTTAGGGCAGCCATAGGCACGAAAACCGCTCTCCTGAACACCCATGAAGACCTACTCTCTAACCTGGACTCCAACACTCCCTCTGTTCTGATCCTCCTTGATCTTTCTTCTGCCTTTGACACAGTCAACCACTCCATCCTCAAACTGTCTCCATGATAACCTAGGCATCATGAACAGGGCACTGGCGTGGCTTACCTCCTTCCTTTCAAACAGACCTTCCCAAGTGCAAATGGGTCCTTTTCTCTCCTCCACCACACTCTTCGCTGTGGCATCCCTCAGGGCTGAACCCTATCACCATGGCTCTTCAACATCTACCTGGCTCCTGCGGGTCATCAGATTTCCACTTTCTCCCCTCATTTCCAGCATTATGCAGACGACACAGAGCTTTCTTTCAAGCTGCCATCCTCTGCCTCCTCCTCCCTCATACCCGACTGACTGACTGCTATTCAGGCATGGTGCTCTGCAAACGATCTCTGCCTGAATGCCAGTAACACAGAGATCCTTCTCATTGCGGCACCTGCTTCTTCTTTCCCGCCCCTCCCCCCACTCTCTGGCCAGACTCCTTGGGTCCCCTCCCCCACCTGTAAGGCAAAAAAAAACGCAGGATCATCTTTAACTCCTAGCTCTATTTCGCTCCACACATCAAGGACCTTGCCAAAAAGTCCAACTTTCAGCTGTGCCTTCTCTAGGGCATTCTACCTTTCCCCAGAAGCTCAAGGTCTCTAGAGCCCTGGTTCTCTCTAGGCTAGACTACTGCAACAGCCTCTTCCTCAATCTGCCTCTTTCCTCTCTCCACCCACCTTCAAGTAATCCAGAACAGGACTGCAAGACTTATCCTTGGCCTCAAGCCCAGGGACCGCATCTCTGCACTAGCTCCTGGTGACCGCAAGGATCAAATTCAAGACCCTTTGCCTCATCCACAAGGTTGTCGGGCCTGGAATCTTTTTACATCCAGATTTCCCTCTCTAAATACCTCCTGGCCAGAGTCGTTTAGTCCACTGGCTCCAACTCCGTTTCTCCAAACAGAGAGTGGGAGTTAGATCCCTTTCCTCAGCTGGCTCTTCACTCTGAACAGCCTCCCGACCTTCAGATTTGAGCCAGATCTTGCTATGTTCCGGAAACTTTTCAAGACTGTCCCTTTCTCCTCTTCCCCTAATGTGCCAACTCTCCCTCTGCCGCTGGGACTGGGGCCTAGTCCCTTCATAGTCTTACAGGGGCCAGACCACCCCCTACCAGTAATACCAGCCTTCTCTGCCAGCATTTGCCCTCGAGCTCCCTTTCCCCCACTAGCCCGACTTGGTCGCCCCTGTCTACCATACTCATCCTCCCTTCCACCCTTCCCCCTGGCACATGCCACCTTGGCCCACCCAGTACTTGCCCGTCCCTTCCCTGGGTGCACCCCACTCCTGCACTTCTCCCTCTACCCTCTCCCCCTTGCACTTACCACCTTGTCAAGCACTTGCACAGTAGGATTGTCAAGTCCAATATAACCGTTTTTGTTCTACATTTGTGATTCCCATGTATCCCCCACCTATCTTGTCTTGTGGCACTTGGAAACACTTGTGTATAGGCGCCATGCAAATGTCCAATAAACAAATTAAAGAGCCTATCCTGAAAACATTTTGAAACTTCTGTTTTGTCTCCCATCACTTGCACTTTTGGACCTTTTAAAAGGTGCTCAGAGACCCTTTGTCCAGCACTGGACAAAAAAAAAAAAAAAAAAAAATAAAAGAAAAGAAAAAAGGTCAAATTAAATTGATTTTCTGGGGAAATTCAAAGTAGGGGAAATTGTTTTTCATCATTTGCTAAGCCTAATACATTTTTGGGCAGTTTGGTTTATTTGTGGGGTTAGAGAAATGTTCTTGCCTAAGAGAATTCCCACATTTCTGGCATTGGGAGGGAGAAGAGAAGTGGGGTGCATTGTTAGTCAGCCGATTTGAAAGGGATGGAGTGGAGGTTAGTTGGCCCAAAACCATTAAAGTTTTGACAGGGATTGGGCATAGATTGCTATCAATTGGCCAGTCTTGAATTTTTGGAGGAAAGTTGGAATTAGATCCCCATCTGATCTTTAGGCAAGGTCTCCCAAAGGCTGTGGGAGTCCTCAGCATAGTGAGGGATGAATGTGTTCCTCAGATTGGTCAATGGCCTGGCATGCATTGTTTGGCCAAGCCGAGATAATGAAGCCTTAGGGGACAACACAGGTTAACTATCTGATGGGTAATGATTCCTGCGAAGTATGGATTCCAAACAATGTGATGCCGTGAAAACGTGTTACTCAGACTGAACTGTCTCACAATTAGTTGCTTTGTTCTCTGAGCAGAACAATCACTCTGTGTAATAAAAACAGAGTATACAGTGTAATGCCCTTTATATATCCAGCACTGTACCTATGAAGTAGAAACAAAACACACACATTCCATGCATCAAGTTGTCAATTATTGGCTGAACATTGCAAAGCGTAATGACCCCTCAACTAACCCCTCGTATCCCCCCACATACATGTCCTGAAGACAAAAGAACATTTTAAAACAGTTGATTAACGTGAAACAAAAAATGATTAAAAAAACGAATTTTACTGAAGAAAAATTGACTATGTTCTCCATTTCTCCTGCAGCAGCTGCTGTGCCAGCACGAGGGCTCTCCCCCTCCACCCCACCAGGACCGCGGGACTATCACCGACCCCAGCAGACTCGAAGTAGGCCCCGTGAGGCTTTTGTGCTTTTTTGTCAGTGCTGCACAGCATGTGCATGGTGATAATTGCAACCAACTAAAAAAATTCCAATTATATGACTTTTGCAAAAATCAAGTGAATGCTGGCATCACCGCTCCAATGTTTTAATGTGTGCCTCTTTGGCTCCTGAGCGCATTGTTTCCCGTTGAGGCCTTTCCATCATGGCTGCTGCCACTCTGCAGGCCCTGGAGGGCTTGCCTTTGTTCCACCTCCTCATGCTCTGATTGGGCCTGCTGCTTTCTAAGGACCAATTGTTTGCTTTGAAAATCATGTTTTGCCTGTGCGCCATTCTGGCCTTGAAAGTAGCTGCTTGCCTGAAAATCGTATTTTGCTGTGCCCGTCTGCTTTGAAAAATGGTATTTTGAGTGTTGCCCCCTACCTGTACTGAAAGTAGCTGTTTGCTTGAAAAAAAAACGTTTTTAGCCTGTGTCCCCTTCTGACTGAAATAGCTGTTGGCTTAAAAAAAACTTTTTAGCCTATGTCCCCTTCCTGACTGAAAGTAGTTTGCTTGAAAATCGTTTTTAGCCTGTGCCCCCTTCCTGCATCGCAAATAGCCGTTTGTTTGAAAAACGTCTTTTGCCTGTGCCCACTTTCTGACTGAAAGTTGCTGTCTGCCTGAAAATCATTTTAGCCCGTCCTCCCTTCCTGCAATGAAAGTGCCTGTTTGCATGTAAACAATTTCTAGCTGTGCTTCCACCCTACTGTTTACTTCACTCCTATCACCCATTTGGCCTACTACGCGAAGTGGATCAGGTTCTGAACTGTGCTTTGTAGCATACCTGCCGCACTGTGCTCCCTTCAGCTTTATCTAAACTTCAAACTTGGTTGTGTACCGGATGTTACCATTCTTAAAATCGCTTCTTGCTGGGTGCACAACTGTTACTTAATACCTTTTTACTAACAGAGTTGCTGTTGAGTACATCCTGCATTAATGTCCTGCATGTCCTACCTCGACCACACTGCTGCCCCCCTTACCTCCTGTACCCTCGCCTGTGTTTCTGCCACGCAGCCCCCCTCTTTGTGCCTCAGTACAGTCTGTTAAGTGTCCTCACCACTGCAGCTAGCCATGTCGCTATATATTGCTATCTTCTCTAACTGCTTCTCTTTTTCCTTTCCCTCTCCCATCACCAAATCTGGCTGTAAGAAACTTAAGAAGGGAATACTTGGCTCCAACCCAGGCCTTCCTATTGCAGACACCTATGCCACGGCATTTACAGAGGGACTCTCACAGACATACTCGTTGTTACCACAACCGACCAATGGACCCAGTACATGGTCACCTTTCTCTCTTCTGTCGCCCCTTCTCCCATTAATGGTGGCACCCACTGGGAGGGCCTCCTTGACCTCTTTGCCATTTCCAGGGTCATAATTAATGTCTATCGGAATGGAACCATCATGGTTCAGGGTCCTCACCCCAACCTTCTTCGCTTGGACAGGCTCCTACCTCGTCTCTCAAACATTACTTCTCCCACTGGAGGGGCTCCCTTGGCTGCTGTGCCTTCCTCCTCCTCTGCACAGGCACCCTTGCCTTGCCTCACTGTGCCGGCTCCCTTGTCAGCCCTGGCTCCTCCGCCATCCTCCACTATCGCTCTCTTGCCACCCTCGGGGGGACCGCCACCGTCCCCTGCACCCCCCGCGGAAGACCTTCAAATATGGCAATCTGCTCCATATTGCCACGCTTAACTCTCACTCTGCTGTCAAACACTCGTCTGGCATCTGCAACATCCTTGAACGCATGGACCTAGATGTGCACGCCATCACAGAGACATGGTTCAAGGACAGCTCTGTCACAAGCTTTGACACACTCCTCCCTGAAGGCTACAAGATCCTCTCTGTGCTCAGGCCCAAAGGGTTAGGAGGGGGAGTGGCGTTGATCTTCCCTGAATGGATACCTGTGTCCATCATCCCCACTCAGGCCTACTCCTCCTTCGAGTGCATAGTCTGCAGGCTCTCACTCCCTCTCCTCTCTCCTTATGGCCACCTTCTATCGACCACCAGGACAGTCCACTCTCTTCCTCTCAGAATAGGCTGACCTAGCCTCTTCTCTACTCTTCCCCACCTCTCAACTCCCCCTGCTGGGTGACCTCAACATCCATCTGGACTCTCCTGACTCCTCAGGACCTTTCCGCAACTGATGCTTCTCTCTCTCCCTCTCCATCTTACCTTCTGGCTGCCCACACACACAAACAGCAGGCCACACTTTGGATGCTCTCATCTCTATAGACATCCCTCTCTCTTATCCCTCTCACAACCTCTCTCTTGCTCTCTTCTCTCCTTACTCTCCTTACACTTGAAGCTCTCGTCGCCTCTTGCATCGGCACACCCGGCGCGGACACTCAGTTTCCAAGTCACCAGACCCATGAAAAGAGTGACAGTGGCTGTCTTTGCCTCCACCTACTCTCCGCCTCCTACTCCTGTGGCGGGACTCCTACCCTGACAAAGTCCTCACTAACTTCAATCTCTCTAACACCCTTGATACTCTTGCCCCTGCCATGAGGGTCCGACTGAACCCTTCCAAAAGGTGTAACTCTTGGTACGACCCTGATCTGGCTGCCCTTAAATGCAAACATAGGGCAGCTGAGCGGAAATGGAATTCGTCAGGAGGACTTTCTAACAAACTGGACTGCCGCCTCTTCAAAGGCAATATCGACTCTGCATCCACACCAAGAAAAGAGTCTTTATTCAAGCCGCATCTTTGCAGCATCAAACACACTGCCAAACTTTTCAGTCTGTAAGGAACTGGCCAATCCTGAAGCAGCCGCCTCTTCTGTCACACTCACCCAGGACCATTGCCCGCCCTGGCTGCACACTTCACTGCAAAAACCCAAGACATCCTCTCTTCTCTGACTCCCACACCACATCATACACCAACACCTCTGGAGCCTCCCTTGGCTCCTCCACCACTTCTTCTCTCACCCCCATCACACCTGATGAGGTCGCCAGACAAGTCCGGTCTATGAAGGCCTCATCCAAGCAGGTGGACCCCTGCCCCTCAAAAACCATTAAGGACAACATTGACTCCCTTGCTCCAGCCTAGGATGATCTCTGCAATCTCTCTTTTGCCACTGCAGTTATCCCAACTTCTCTTAAGCACTCCCTTGTGCACCCTCTGCTTAAGAAACCCTCTGCTGACCCCTCCATTCCGGCAAACTACCACCCCATCTCTATTACACCTTTCCTGGGCAAACCCCTGGAGAAGCTGGTTATCTCCCAGCTCACCCTCCACACTGAATCTGCTGGTTGCCTCCACGTCCATCAGTCTGGGTTTAGAGCTTCCGCAGGCACAGAAACTGCTTGTCTGAACACCCTTGCAAACCTGCTCTCAAATCTTGACACCAAAACTCCCTCTGTCCTCATTCTTCATGACCTCTCCTCTGCCTTTCACACGGTAAACCACAACATCCAGATCGCAAGTCTCTGGGACACCCTGGGAATCACAAGTCAGGCTCTGGCAAGGTTACCCGCCTTCCTTTTTGACTGCCCATCCCAGGTGTAACTTGGGTCCTTTCTCTCTACTATCACTCTTTCAACCTACAGCGTTCCCCAGGGTTCTAACCTATCCCGCTGGTTCTTCAATGTCTACACGGCTGCCCAGTCATATAACATTCGAGTTATGGATGCACACCAATAATAATTCTGGTGTTTTATATAATCCTGCTATCGCCGGAATTAAAGTTTCAGAGCACTTGGTAATTGGTGCTATTTACTACCACCATTATTACCCACAATTGTAGCACTTAATTTCCCACATCGAAGGATGGACACATCAGCAGCTCAGAGAAGAATATCCAGGAGTCTGGTCCATCCTTTGGCTCTCCAGATGGTTTGAACTACACCTCCCATCAGCCCTAGGGGTTGATAGGTGTCATAGTGAAAATCATCTGGAAAGCCATTGGTTGTAGACCCCAGTAAACCATGTCCTGTGCCACAACTCTTCATCATCAGAGAAACACACGCATAGTGTAGCGCTATCTACCCTTCCTTGTAGGAACACTACATATTTTCTAACATATATATATATATGGTAATGTGCATTATTACACAATAATGCCATCTCAGGGTTCTACGCCTGCTCTTTTGCCTCCTCGTCATTTATGAGGTTATTGGAACCCCCATACCCCACTCCCCGTGTATAATAATTGTACTCACCGGCCTGAGGACTCGCCTGACTTCTTTCAGAACCACCTCCACACTGTGCACGGAACACATCACTAGAGTACAAACAACAACATCGATGGAGCTACTGGTCACCCCGGACATGTCCTCCCCAGAGGCCACTACAAAGCTCTCAAACCGAACATGCTTGTTTTCTGCCACACTCTTGCTCAGGAACCGCTTGAAGTCCGGGTTTGGGTCCATGCAGGTGACGTGGCTTCCTCGTGGGAAAAACTGGAAGTTTGCCCCGGTCCCGCATCCTATCTCCAGCAGGTTGAGTCTCCCCCCAGGGCCGGCAAAATCGAGCATGTTGCTAAAAAGAGCCTTTTTGTATGAATGCATTTTGTTGTTGTAATATGTTGTAAATCTGTCCAGCACGTATGGCAATACTTTCTTGGCCACTGGCTCCCATGCCCCTAGAATGTCCAGGATGTACACTGGGAGAGCCAGCAGAGCAATACAGACCTGGAGGCTCCCGATAACGAAGCTCATGTTTAAAGCGAAGCGCGAGAACTGAGTGGCGACTGTGCTGGGCTGCTGCTTACCTGAGCCCTGCAGACTCAATTACACAATCACGTGACGCTCTCGTTTACAAGCAGCTCGAAAGCTAGCAGTCACTATGCATCGCCTGCTGCCGATGCATATGTACTTATCGGTTTAGACGGATATCCTGCATCGCCATGGCAGCATGAGGGAGGCAGTGTTCGGCAATCTTCGGAGCCACGCTCACCAAGTAGCCCTCAGAGCTATCAGGTGGGCGTGGCTTCGGGGGCCTTCACTCTGTGCACCCAGTAGCCCGCCCTCAGGGCTACCAGGTGGGCGTGGCTTCAGGGCCTTCACTTTGTCAAGGGAAGCCGAATATCATACTATGTCGTATATTATATGTCGTCATATGTTATAGTGAGTGAACCGATGACTGATTTTTCTATGCATGCTGTTGTAATTTTCAGGGCCACAATGTGTGCAGTTCTTGTCCCAGGGCTAAGGGTGGGAGGGGCGGGAGCAAAGCTGGGGGCTTGGGAAAGGGGGGTGTTGCATGGAAACAGCTTCACTACCTCTGGACTGCAAGCCCCTTGCTCTACCGATATGAACATTAAACTTCATATTCATACATGCCAAGTGCCAACATTGTGACGCACCTGGGAGGGAGATTTGCCCCTAGGAAATCGGGAGACATGCATTTTCCCATTGGAATGCATTGGGGCTATGGTTATTTTAGGCGGGAGACAGTGAAAAACAGCAATATTTTTCACTGAAAAATCGGGACTCTGCCGCCTAAATCGGGAGGGTTGGCATGTATGCATATTGCACACAGATCTGAGTCTGCTTACTAGGAAACCGTTTAAATCAAGAATTGCATACTTGCCATCCCTACTGATCTAGGCAGTAGGCTACTACTTTTTAAGCAGTCCTAACGCCTACAGATTTGGGTGTACCACTTTTTTTACAGTACCAAGTTAATTTATGGCTCCACAGGCTGCTGCCTAGGAGCCCGGCCCCAAGACACAGGGGCTTCAGTGCTCAGAACTTCAGTAGGAGAGAGTAAGTCAGAGCGTGCAAGCTATCAGCTGGTGGGTGGGTGTCAAGTAATTTATTTTGATTGATGTCATTTGAAAAATTCTGACTGACCAGGTCGTCACTGGGGCATGAAAGCAGATACCACACAGCCAGTGTCTGCCTGAGAGCTGTCTCCATGTGTACTGCATTCAGAAATAATCATGCTGTTGAGGCTGTGCTGCCACGGTGGCCAATGTTTACTCCCACTTCTTCTTCTGCCAAGATCATTTAGTTATATAGAATGTATGATTTCAAACAGATTGACCACTTGCAATCTTTCCATCACTTCTGTGTATTGAAAGGTCGAGTGAATAAGTTTGACATAAAGTAAAAAGGTAAGATAATGAAGTTTGATATAAACTTCAAAAATGATGTGTGCCGCGCTGCAGCGCTCTTCACAGGAATGCTTCCCTGCCCAATCTGGCTGCGTTGCAACACAGGGCAGCAACTGTTGCCTGCAATATCTGTGATTTATTAATCTTCGGCCAAGGTAAATCTGTGTTTTATCTAAAAAATGACATGTCAAGTGTGGATAGAAAGCTCCAGTCCTGTGACAAATCCAGGGGCACTCTGGGGCAGGGGTGTTGCTAGGTCTGGAAAAGATCTGGGGCTATGCTAATGTCAGTACTGTTGGGACTTGGGGCTAGCTAGCCTTTTGGTTGTTGCCCCATAGCTTCTGTCCAGGGCTACAACCAAATGACGTGGGGCTATAACCCCCTGAGCCCCACCCTAGCAGGGCCTCTGCTCTGGCGCCAATGTTCTTTCATAAAATGTGTCAGCCCTGGAAGCAATGCTTGCAGAAAAAAAAAACAAAGAATCCCTTACTTTCCTATGCAGCCAGCAGCATTTGCAGCCAAAGATCTTAAATGTAGTGCTGATACACATTTTAAAAGTAAACTGGGACTGGGTACAAACTATATTTCATTCCACATGCCAGGTGTGCACATTCAAAGTTGTTTCTAGTATGCGTGCCTTTTTTTAAACTTAAGGATCCTTCTGAAATATCTGTGTCTTTACAAAACAGCCGCTGATATTTAGTTCTGTAATTTGACAAAATATTTGTTGTAGTTGAAATACTAGGACTTGATTATTGTGTTTATTCTAGGATGCTGCCCTCTGTCAGTCAAGCATTTTATGAATTAAAAGTGGTAGGGAACATAACACTATGGCATGGTGTGACAGGTGCAAAGAGTCCCAGATGTCCCAGGCTTGGAAGAACAAGATTTCTTTTATTCTAATCTTTTGCTTGAAGTTCATACATTTTATAATGTTAACGTTAGTGATCATTATCACTGATAATGGAGAAAATATTCCCTTCTGTGTTCTCCCACCCCCAGTCACGAACACCCATCACGTATCACCAATTCCCCATCACAACTTATTTTGCCTTACCTCTCGCGCTCCCAATCATGTGTATACTCCATATTCCTGTCATGCTGCCAATCACAGCCTACACTCCCCCAATTCCTGATACACTCCCAACCGGGCTCCCAACTTACCTTTTGCACTCTCCATTGCTCTAGAAGTCGCCAGTTCTTCATTCTTTATCACTCTGTTTTTGCCTCAGTCACTCCTCCTTCCCCCAATTTCTTGCTGTTTCTGCATCTCACCTGCTTTTTCGAAAGACCTATGCTATTTATTTCACATTGTTAGTTATGCTTAGAACCTTGTGGTTGAGGGACAAGGCCTGCTGAAGATGTCAAAGCTTGTGGTCAGCCCATTTTAACGTGATGGTTGCGGAGGAGTTGAGGGGGCTTGCTTAGAGTGAAGAACAAGTCTGAGGCAGTACTCATGGGCGCATACATTATAATGGATACAAAGAAATACAGCCATAGCTGTAATAGCCACTGATTTGCAAGAGACAGCCAGAAAGCACGGAGCTGAAACACTAAATGTCCACTGAAAAGCTATTACCCCTTCTTTGTCAGCAAAGAGCTAATGGAGAGAAACCAGAGTTAAAAGGTACCACAGAGGTCTGAGGGTGGTGATGCCAGATGGGCTCCAGCAAATGCACCTTGTAATGTGTGTGCTGCAAAGCGCACTTAAAGTCCAGATTGGGGGATGTATATTGCTGTTTCATGAGAGAGCTGACTGCCATCATGGGGGCAGTTGCTGGGCATCCAGGCACTTCCAGGCACTTACCCCTGCATGAGTTGCAGCAACTGTAACAATGTTATGAAAGGAAATACCATAACACACCCGAGAACAGGAGCTAAAATCAAGCTCAAGTATCATGCCACATGCATGTCTGAAAACGTGATTTATGCCATTAAGTGTCCCTGCGGCTTGTATTACATAGGAGAAACGGCACGTAAAGTACGAGTTAGGATCAACAAACATAAATCCTGTATCCGTAATGCCAACCCTGCATCAGCAGTAGCCAGACATTTTAAGGCCAATGGACACTCCATCACTCAATTGTGATTTGTGGTACTTGAAGTACAATCCACGAAAGGATTAAACAATGACATGAAGAAATGGAGGGCGCAGCGAGAAGCTTTCTGGATTGATAAATTGGACTCATTAACTCCAAATGGAATTAATGAAGAACTAGATTTGAGTTGTTTTTTAATGAAGCATTTCATACTCGATAGACATGGAGCCGCTAACCTAAATGATGAAAACAATGCCTGCATATACCATGTATGTGACTGACATTGACATATAGGTGCCAAGAGTAGCAGTGACAATTGTGAATCCCACATGTGCAATTGCTAAATTTCTATTTAATTTGAACGTGATTGATATTAATTTACTAATTTTACATGTCAATCTGTACTAACTAACACAATTATTTTGTACCTCCTGATTAGAGATGTATCTAATTGCGATTTAAGAATATGTTCATTACAGTCTGACTACACATTAAGTCAGTACACACGTAGCGTTCTAACTGATTAAAGTAAATAGGCAGAGACTACACCTTGCGCGCAATATGCAACATTATCTGTATTTGAACCAATCAGTACAGCTGAATATATGCAATTCATAAGGAACTTCATCCACATTAAGGGGCGGAATTATTATAATAATTATAGCAACATTGTTTTCAAATGTTTTACTATGCGTCCCACCCTGCATCTTACCTTTCTGAATATTGGTTTATTCGACACTGGCAAATATATATGAAAACACAATTCTATATAGCTCTGCTTTTGCAGCCTTACATACAATACATAATAGTATGGCACCTCGAAACTGATATTTTTACCATTCTAAGATGGCCGCCACAGTAACCTGCGGCTTATCGTCACCATAGCAACAACTGAAGCAAAACTATCACTTAGAGCAAAGCGCGCGTTCACGCTGCTTTCCAGCTCTCTGATAGAGATACGAGGTAAGACACAGACGGCGGAATAATATTATTCTGCATGTCTATACACAATGACCACGAATAGTGACAAGTTTTCAATCTATATTTTTTCGTAGAGCTGCTCAGATAGATCGTCCACGTGTCCACAGACACACTAAGCAACACTTGCTACTTTAACTTCAAGGCATTATACGCATTACCGAAGTGTAAAATTAAAGGTCAGTCTGATCCCAATCTATTACTTTTCACAGATTGAAACGCTAATTTAAATGTAGCCTTTTGTTCTTTTCTCTTTTCTGTGACACCGCTAACTTAATTAACTACTTCAAACGCGTATGTATTTTTTTAATACTCACTTATAATCAACTGTGATTCACGCAATTGATATATTTTATTGTTGTTTACATTATGATACGGGATGCTTATGCTGAATGAACATGGATAATATCTTGTTTGCACATTACTGATAATGATTTATGGGACGTGATTTAAATGGCTACTAAAATGACTTGTTCCACTTTGGTTATAAAGGATTTTTGTTGTGATTACGATAACCAGATCTAAAAGGCCCTTGTGACGTCCCAGCGCCACTATCGCGCATGCGTGGGCCTCGTTCCCGGCCACGCATGCGCAGTTGAAATAAACCGCGCCCATGCGGCAGTTCGCGTCGGGACGCGTACAGACCACCAGCGCGTCCCGTGTCTTCCTTTACTGCGTGCGTGTGTGTGAGTGCATGCGTGCATGACGGTTCCCCGAGTCACGGGGGACCCTACAACAACTGGCGACGAGGGGAAATATCGCCACGGCAACGTTTGCACGAACGCACGGCAAGCGTAGAATCGACAGTGCTACGTGTCGTAGCGAGACATGGACCCGACGCAAATAATCCCGTGATGCTTGTGCAGCAGTAGCGGCCTGAAAAGGTGCTCGTGCGCTGCTGCACAAATACTACAATCAATTTTTGGAACCTTGGTTGTTCCCCATAACCCGGGGACGACTTTTTTTTTTTTTCTCTCCGTACAACTGACACTTCCAGGAAAGGAACCCAAGACAAGACACAGTGGGCAACCATCTGGCAGCAGCTTCAACAACACAAGAGAGCCCCCCAAGTAAGGTTTGCGGCCTCTGTGACACCAGGAGGTGCCTGTGCGACCTGAAATCATGGCAGACAGCGATGGGGAGGCAGGAACTGCGACAGGTACAATGATGCCACAACAAGGGTCTCTGTTACCAATGCAAGAGTTTGATGTGTCTGGTCCCCCATCCAAATTGGGGCCTAGGTGGTTGCTTTGGATTAAGAAACTCGAGATGTACTTTACAGCAACCGGCATCACCGATGATGATGCGAAGAGGGCCACGCTGCTATACTCTGCGGGGCTAGACGTCTTACGTATTTTCGAATCATGCAACCTACAGGTGGTTACGTACAGCACTGTCAAGACTGCGCTAGAGAACCATTTCATACCTCTCTCAAATGTTGACTACGAGAGGTTTCTGTTTTGTGGCGAGAAGCAGAGAGAAGGAGAATCCCTTGATCAGTTCTGTGCCAGGTTGAGGTTAGATGGCCACCACGTGTCGGTGGGACAATGATGAGTCAATGATACGGAACCAAGTCATCCAGGGCTGTAGCTCCGGAAAGTTAAGAAGGCAAGTGCTAAGGGAACCGGGGTGGACTCTGATTCAAATCCTGGACAGTGGCAGAATATATGAGCTGGCGGATTTGAGAGGCGCCAAAATGGACGCTGCAAGGCATCCAGGCATGTCCGAAGATGCATTTGCCGTAAGTAAACGACCCGGAATAAAGGACAAGTGGGGGCCAAGAAGACAAGAGACTCGTCATCCTCCCGAGTCGGGGTCAATATGTCCGTCTTGTGGGTACGACCTACCCCACGCAGAAGAATTCCCAGCCGTGTCGAGGTCGTGCGGCGGGTGCGACAAGCCGGGGCACTACGCCCGGATGTGTCGTGCTCCAGCTCCCATTTCTATGCCGAGAGGCCCAGCAAGGAGTAGTGGTAGTGGACCCAGAAGGCAAAGGAGCATTGCGGCACTTGAACAAGAAATGCAGCGGCTGCAGCTGGCCGAAGAGGAAGAGGAGGACGATGAAGAGGTGTTCTTCATCTCAAACCTGGCCTCTGGGGCTAGAAAGAAGAGACAGCCCAAATGCATGGTGGACATTCAAGGTGTGCCGACACAGGTCTTGATTGATACAGGCACCTCAGTATGTGTGTTGGCCGAGGACCATTATCAGAAGTTGCCAGGTCCTCCCCCACTAGACAGTTCGGCAGCAAAGATATTCACCTTTGGAGGGGATGCCGCACTGCCCATCAAGGGGGTGTTTATCACGCCAGTCGCCAAGGGAGACCGAATCATTAGGGGACGATTTTTTGTCACGGACGTGAGTCCCCATTCGTTACTCAGCTGTGCAGTGTCAGAAGCCCTCGACTTGGTGCATTTTGCATTGGAGGTGTATCAAGTGGACATTGAGAGCCTACTCGACAAGTATGCGGGCATCTTTGAAGGGGTCGGGAAGTTGAAGGCGCCCCCGATAAGGCTACACATTGACGACACCATCAGACCAGTTGCCCTCAAGCATAGGCGGATCCCGTTTCATCTCAGGGAGAAGGTCAAGGAAGAGCTGAGGTCGCTCATCAGCATGGATATTATTGAAAGGGTGGAGGGACCCACACCCTGGGTTTCACCTATAGTGGTCGCTCCCAAACCAAAGCAGCCAGGAGCGGTAAGGATCTGCGTTGATATGCACCTCCCTAATGCCGCGATTAAGAGGGAGAGACATTTAACGCCAACACTGGACGACATTGTGGGGGAACTTCAAGGGGCACGCGTATTCTCAAAGCTGGATCTACGGGCCGGCTATCACCAACTGGAACTCCACCCGGACTCCAGATTTATTACAACCTTCACAACCCACGAAGGCCTCTACCAATTTAAGCGCCTGAGCTTCGGCATCTCGTCGGCGGCTGAAGTTTTTCAGAACACTATTAGGGGGTCACTAGCCGGCCTTAAAGGCGTTATAAACAAGAGTGACAACATCTTAGTGTTCGCAGACTCTGAGGCGGAACACCTGAGAAGGTTGGAAGGTACTCTAAGGAGGTTAAAAGAACTGGGTCTCACTTTACATCGCCAAAAATACGAATTCTTTAAAGACCGGATAGGGTTTTTCGGCTTCATCTTTCAGGCTGCAGGTGTGTCACCAGACCCGGCAAAGGTCAGAGATATAAAGGAGGCCGCAGCACCACAATCCCCCACGGAGGTAAGGAGCTTCTTGGGGATGGTGACCTATTGTGGGCGTTTTATCAGGGGACTAGCTTCGATGGCGGAGCCTCTCAGGGCTCTGACAAGAAACGACGCGGTGTGGAAATGGGAGTCCCGAGAACAAGAGGCATTTCAGGCCCTCAAGAATGCTTTGTCAGATGCAGACACCATGGCGTACTTCAACCCGGCCGTCGAGTCAGAAGTGGTAGTAGATGCAAGCCCCGTTGGTGTAGGTGCAGTGTTGCTGCAACGGGATGAGCGCGGCGAGATGAGACCCATTGCCTATGCCAGCAAAGCACTTTCTAGTACAGAGATGAGATACTCACAGATAGAAAGGGAAGCACTGGCCATCCTATGGGGCTGTCGGCACTTCCGCCTGTACATTTTGGGCAAGCCGGTTGTGATGGTCACCGACCACAAGCCGTTGCTGCCGATACTGGCGGGCGCATCATCGAATACGCCACCCCGAATCGAGAGGTGGATGCTGGCCTTAATGAAATATGGGGTAAAGCTTGTATATAGGCCTGGGACCAATAACCCCGCAGACTATTTGTCGCGTCACCCTAACAAAGAGAACGCAGAAGTAGAAAACGGGGAAGTGGACTGTAAGGGTCTGCTATGTCAAGTGGTAGAAGGTGCACTTCCCATGGCGTTATCGAGACTCACCGTAGCGACGGAGTCCTCCAATGATGAAGTCTTCGGCATCATCAAGGCAGCAGTGAGAAGCGGGGACTGGAGAGAAGTGCTGCGGAACAACTCCAGGTGCCAGGAGGAAGCACAGAAGGACTTACAAGCGCTCTGGAGGGTGAGAGATGAGTTGTCGATTTCCGACGATGGACTGCTTCTCAGGGGCCAGCAGATCGTCATCCCGAGGGAGCTAAGGCTGTGTGTGCTGGAGCTGGCACACATTGGACACCAGGGTGTCGTCAAGACGTAGGCTAGGTTAAGGCCCAAAGTCTGGTTTCCCGATCTGGAGGCGAGAGTTGAAAGCTTTGTGAAGAGATGTCTGGTCTGCCAGGCGTCGACACCGGGTGACAAAGCTCCACCCATTAGCTCGATGGAACGTAGTGAGAAGCCGTGGGGTACGGTCCATGTGGACTTTGGTTCGACAGGTCGAGGCATGTACTTGTTGGTGGCTGTCGATCAATGGTCGCGGTACCCGGAGGTAGAGGGGGTTGAGTCAACGGCGACTGAGTTCACCACGGCGGCGTTGGACAAAATGTTCGCTGCGCATGGATTCCCGGATACCATCTGCTCAGACAATGGACCACCGTTTACTGGCAGCCAGTTTGCGCAGTATCTACGAGAGAGGGGGATACAACATAGAAGAGTCTCCCCACTATGGCCGCGAGCCAATGGCGAAGCCGAAAGGATGATGAGAACGCTCAACAAGCTAATGCGGATCTCGGCCAGCAGAGGTGAGGATCTTGTCAAAAGAGTTGTGGAGTTTCTTCGAGTGTATCGCTCAACTCCCCATCAGTCCACAGGGGTTGCCCCAGCTGAGGCGCTCTTCGGGCGGTGCCCGAGGGGGATGTTACCAGAAACGGAGGACAGGAGGCCGGGGGTCATAGACAATGGTAAAGTTCGTGAAGAACGAGCGGTGCGCAACCGGAAGGAGAGTGAACGCAGAGGATTACAAGAAAAGGAAGTGAGGGTTGGGGACTCAGTACTAGTCAAGAATCGACATCCGGAAGGAAAGTTGTCCTTACCGTTTGAACCACGCCCATGGAAAGTGACTCATGTGAAGGGCACGATGGTGACCGCAGCCAGTGAACGGGGTACCGTTACCTGCAATCAATCCTTTTTCAAGAAAGTGGATGTCCCGGCGGAAACTCAGGTCTTGAATGACCCTTCGGGCCAGGAAGGAACATCTGAGGCCCAGGAGGGCGTCCCCTCATCGGATCCTGGACCTGCACCAGAGGCGGACCGCCCCTTGCCTACGGTCACATCGAGATATCCTGTGCGTGGGAGCAGGAGACCTCCAGCTCATCTTAAAGACTATGTCCTGGACTCAGGGGACTGAGCGAGGGGTGACTTACACTTGTGGTCACCGTTTATCATGGTCATGTTACTGTTCTGTTTCACTATAAGGGTTCCATACACCCAAGGTTTGTTTTGTTCTGTTGTTAGAAAAAAGAAGGGATGTGACGTCCCAGCGCCACTATCGCGCATGCGTGGGCCTCGTTCCCGGCCACGCATGCGCAGTTGAAATAAACCGCGCCCGTGCGGCAGTTCGCGCCGGGATGCGTACAGACCACCAGCGCGTCCCGTGTCTTCCTTTACTGCGTGCGTGTGTGTGAGTGCATGCGTGCATGACGGTTCCCCGAGTCACGGGGGACCCTACAACAGCCCTGATGAAGGAAAATTCTTTCCGAGATGCATTAGCCATCTAAGGGCACCTGCACTAACAGAGATTTCATAATCTTATAATTTAATGAATACAAATTCAGAAAGATTTTGCAACTGTATGGTTTTAACTATTTATGAAATTGGAACATACATTAAATATAAGTGAAAATACACCACACAGTAGTGGTCACGGCAGTGCAGCCCACACCGCTGGCTTCACAGCCAATGTCTTGGTACAATTGGGCAGTTGCTGGGGCCCTGCTGAGGCTCGGGCCCCTCCAACTGAAAAGATTGTAAGGCCCTGACACAGTTCCTGTTCAGGGAAATATGGCAGGTGATGTTATTTCCTGTTATGTTATGATAATGCAAATTATTGCATAACTCTCAACCTTTTGTCGTCAGGGTGGGGGATTTTATGGGGAGCAGCTGACAACCCATTGAAGTGTATGGGCATGTAGGGGGCTTGGTTGATTACTTGGCGGGTGACACCGGCAAAACGCATGTGAGTTGAGAGCTATGTTATTATTTTTGAAAACTTAAAAAATCCTACAGCTTTTTGGTCACAGAATGTTGGCAAGTATGGAATTGCCTCCAAGAGTTGGGCCAGACATTGGGAGCAAAGGTGCCAGGAATAGTCCTTACAAAACCAGTGCGCAGGGACTACAATATAACCTCTGCACTTACTAAAATTCTGCAAGCTAGTCTTGGAGAAAAGATGGGGGCACCAAGCAAGCTCTGCAACAACACAATCTACTGCCAAACGTCCACATCCATGTCATGAATGACAAGTATTGTATTGTATTTAGCTCATTTTGTACATGTGTATTTATAAACCAGTTATGAACTTGTCGTTTTATGTTAACAGGACTCTACGGCTGTATACCATAGCTGCTAGATTCTTCCCAGCCATGTTTGCTGTATACTTTGTAGTAAGCAATAAGGACAGCACGTTAGCAAAGAATCAAGGACGGCAGCAGGGCCTTTCAACTCTTTCAAATGAAAGGGGCCTCAAGCCTCAGGGGGCACCCAGCAACAGCCCCCATATTGCCACTCAGCAGTGTAATAACACAGCAATATATTCCTTTATATATTGCTCACTTTCTGGGTCTTACAGTGCTCGCCTTACAAGCTGCTGCTGGAGCCCGTCCTGCTGTCACTTCAATTGAGGAAAAGAGAAGTATCACCTACTTTCAACACTGTTTCCTCCACGTCAGCCACTTTCTTATGAAGAAGGATCATTCACAACTATTCAGCGGTCATTCAGTGTGTCAGCTCCCTGCTGGCTCATGATAATTGGCGGCTATTAACTGTATCTTTATCTCCATTATAATGTATGTTTGGCCACTGAGACCACACACAATGGAAGGATAACATAAACTGGAAGCAGAGCTAAGACCCCACGTCGGGAACTGAACATGTAACTTTAATCATTTTAAGATGAGACACGCATCAAAGGAACAAAAACCTTGCAAAAACTGGTTTATCCAATTAAGACAAGAGGAAACATTTTGTATAATGTATGCCTTCCTTCCCACAGGAGCCTCAGACTGCTTTCTGCTCTAAGCAAGGGGAGCCCCCAACCATCATTTTGAAATGGACCCCCACACATCTTCAAACGGGCCTGCAATAAAATATTCAATTATGTTTAGAGAGGACATTTTATCGAACCTATATGCAATACTACATCGAAACAATGGTGCCCTGGCAAATCATGGTCCATACTGCACGTCACAGCGTTGAATACTATGCATATGTACCATAGGTGCAGCATTCATACACTTACAAGAACAGTATATACCATTTCGATAGTGGGGGTGCAAGATATTATGGACTGAACTAACATACGGTAATTCTCATCCCCTGCCTCCCTGGGACTAACACAAGTGGCCATCCTATTTTATATTTATTCAGGTCCCAACCAATGTAGAGGCACCATCTATCCCCACCCTGGACACCCCCATACCTTTTCATTGTGGGGGTATGGGTATCATGGCCTGAACGCACCAATGGTAATTCGCATCCCTTGACTCCGTGAGGTTAATTTACACTGACACAAGTGCTCATCCTGGATAATGATACACTTTAATCTGGTCCCAACCAATGCAGAGGCACTATTTAGCCCCACCCGGTACACCCCCATACCTTTTGATTGTGGGTGGTGCATGATATCATAGCCTGAACTGACCTATGGTAATTTGCACCCCCTGCCTTCATGTGATGAATTTACACTGACAAAAGTGGTCATCATGTTTTGGATTTACTCTGGTCCCAACCAATGTAGAGGCACCATATAGCCCCTCCTGGGACACCCCCATGCATTTTGATTGTGGGGGGTGCTAGATATCAAGGCCTGAACGCACCTATGGTAATTTGCATCCCCTGTCTCCGGGGGGTTAACTCACACTAACACAAGTGGTCACCCTGTTTTATGTTTAATCTGGTCCAAACTGAAGTAGAGGTGCCATCTAGCCCCTCCCTGGACACCTTTTGATTATGGAGGTGCAAGATATCATGGCCTGATTGCACCTATGTTAATTTGCATCCCCTATTTCTCTTGGGGTAATTCACACTAAGACAAGAGGTCAACCTGTTTTATATTTACTCAGGTCCCACCTAATGTATCGGCACCATCTATCTCCTCCCTGGAAACCCCCATACATTTCATTGTGAGGGTGCATGATATCATGGCCTGAACGCACCTATGGTAATTCACATACCCTGCTTTTCTGGGATTAATTCACACTAACACAAGTGTTCATCCTGTTTTATGTTTAATCTGGTTCCAACCGAAGTAGAGGAACCATCTAACCCCTCCCTGGACACCCCCATACCTTTTGATTGTGGGGGGTGCAAGATATCATGCCTGAACGCACATATGGTAATTTGCATCCCCTACCTCCCTTGGGTTAACTCACACTAACACAAGTGCTCATCCTGTTTTATGTTTAATCTGGTTCCAACCGAAGTAGAGGAACCATCTAGCCCCTCCCTGGACACCCCATACCTTTTGATTGTGGGGTGAAAGATATCATGACCTAAACACACCTATTATAATTCACATTTCCTGTCTCCCGGGGGTTAACTCACAAGTGGTCATCCTGTTTTATGTTTAATCTGATCCTAACCAATGCAGAGGCACCATCTAGTCCCTCCTGGGACACCCCCATAGCCTTTGATTGTGGGGGGTGCAAGAGGTCAATGCCTGATTGCACCTATGGTAATTTGCACCCCCTACATGATTTGATTTGATTTATTTGTAAAAGCGGTCCTGACGAAATGAATCGTATCTGGGCGCAGATGTATCACACAGTGACAAATCAACCGTCTTTGAGAATTCTATCAATTCAGGAATTTCACACGGAAGTGGCTAAGCACCAGTGTTATCATTAGCAAAATAGATAGGTCTTCAGAGCCTTTCAGAATGTAATGAGTGGTTTAAGTTCTCTAATGACTCTTGGGAGGCTGTTCCAAAGTTTTGGACCGTAAATTCCAAACCTTCGATCTCCTTTATTCTGAAGTCTTGCCCGTGGCACTTGCAACATCAACATTTCTCTTGGGGTCATTCACACTAACACAAGTGGTCATCCTGTTTTATATTTACTCAGGTCCCAACCAATGTAGCAGCATCCTCCCATCCTCCCTTGACACCCCCATGCCTTTTTTTCATTGTGGTGGTACATGATATCATGGCCTGAACGCACCTATGGTAATTCACATACCCTGTTTTTCTGGGGTTAACTCACACTGATACAAGTGGTCATCCTGTTTTATGTTTCCTCTGGTCCCAACTGATGTAAGGGCACCATCTAGCCCCTCCCTGGATACCTCCATACCTTTTGACGGTGGGGGTGCAAGATATTGTGGCCTTAACACAGCTATGGTAATTCGCATCCCCTGCCTCCCTCGGGTTAATTCACACTGAAATAAGTGGTCATCCTGTTTAATATTTACTCTCATCCAAACAAATGTATATGCAACAACTAGCCCCTCCCGGAACACCTCCATACCTTTTCAAAGCAGGGATGCAAGATATCATGGCCTGAACACATCCATGATAATTTCATTCCCCATCCTCCCTGGGAGTAATTTACAGCAACAGAAGTGGTCATCCTGTTTTATATATACTCATGTTCCAACCAATGTATAGGCACCATGGAGCCCCTCCCTGGACACCCCCATACCTTTTGATTGTGGGGGTGCAAGATATCATGGCCTGACCGCATCTATGTAATTTGCATCCTTTGCCTTCTGGGGGTTACCTCACACTGACACAAATGGTCGTCCAGTTTTGTGTTTACTTTGGTTCCCCTTAAGCGATGTAAATGCATCCTCTAACCCTTCCTAGATGCCGCAAAACCTTTTGATCAGTGAGGTGCACAGAAGGTGGAACCAAGTGCTGAATAGTCTGTGGTTGACTTGCATGCACTCTGTGTGGGACTGGTGACCAGTGACTCCAGAGAGAGCTGTGATTGTGAGTGTATATGAGATGAAGTGGTAGTGTTGTGGTGTGTAGTAGGTAGAAGAGGGGTAAGTGAAGAATGTAGATGTAAAAGGAGTAGAGAAGTTTAAAGTGGAAATGAGAGGTGAGTGGTAGAGAGAGGGAGAATAGTGAGTGGTAGAGAGGGCAAAGGATAGGCAGGAGTTGTAAAGGGGCATATAAAGGGGTGGAGACTGTCATAGGTGAAGTAGTGGAGTGTGAGAGATAAAAGAGCGAGGAGTGTGAGAAAATCAAATGGACAGAGGAGGAAAGAGGTGGAAGGAGATGGGGGAAAAGGGAGAGAGGAGGAGGAGAGAATGGAAAGTGTGGTTAGTAAGAGAAGGTGGATGAGTAGTAGAGTAAGGAGGCATAAGATCATACAACAGAGTGAAAGAGTGAGAGGGAGGGAGTATGCCTACGCAGTTCTATTTTCATGCAAAATACATTTCAATGGATTGCTTTTCTCCCGCAGATTCCTCATCAGATATCCATTCCAGTGTCAACTGCTCCCAAACTTTTCAACATGGGGCATTAGTGCACCTTGATTCGGCCCTCGATCCCTCTAGACTCGATGCAGCGGTAGTCGACTCCAGATCTGACGTTGGTCGCCCTACATACTATGCCCCTGTCCCTCAGTTCCTCTGTTTCTTTTTTCCACACGCTCAGCACTCTGCTCATCCGTACAACTCACTTTCTCTCTGGGAAATACTCTTTTCAACCTACACATTTTCATCTTATTCAATGCAGTTTATACATTATGTCGGCTCCCAAGGTGTCAGACTTCAAGCGGTGCAAGGACTGTAGTTCCAAGATGTCCATTACTGACCAACACAGTGTCTGCGCGGGGTGCCTCGGCATTGGTCACGTCAATGAGGACCGCAGTTCTTGCATGAAGGTTTACCTGAAATCACTGCAGAAGAGGGCTGCGAAACTCGTGTTGGGTTGACCCCCGTCAAAATCTCTGGCCTGCTTGACCGCCTGTTCATCGAAGCTCAAGACGGAGGGACCCATTCCGGCAAAGGATTTTAGGCACCATAAAGAGACCAAAAGGCGATCACATTTGCCAAGTCATTCCTCTTCCCATAAAAAGAAATGGCATCATCCATGAATGTACGATTCTGGTTCCTCTGACGTATATGTTAAATCGGCTTTAGGGCCTACCTCTAGGACAGAGTGCGAGGTTTTTAAAGAGCAAATGCTCGACATATTTAAGAAAGTAGCTGCAGGTACGGGTGACTCCTCAAAGCGGCACGATCCATCGGCTCCAGTGGTGTCTGGCCCCAAGACAACCGTGTCGGCACCTGAACCCTCGGGCTCGGCGCCGACTGCTGGCAAGGAGTTGACGCAGCTATCAGTGCCATCTGGTGCCATCTGGTGTGGATCCATCGGCCTTGATGTCCGACTGATCATACATGCCTCAGTGTCGATATGATTTTTCCGGCACTATGGCAATGATCTTCTGTGACAATGATGTCCACAAGCCGTTTGACATTGATCTAGCATATTCAGGCAATGGAGGCGCAGATCTTTTTCTCCTACGTGGCTGATTTGATGGCCATGGCAGAGGGCTTTGAGATGCAAGTGGCCTGGACACTTCCTCTGATGTGGAGACTCAGCAAGCCCACCCTTATGGTCATGCAAGTGCAAAGTATTGTTCCACAGTGGACAGGGAATTGGATGCCCTAGGTTGCAGTGCCCCAGTCAGACCTCTGTCAGGATATGATCTGACTGGCATTCTGGATGAGGGAACCCCTACAGAAAGAGCCATGCCTTTCAATATGGCCATTGCTGACCCCATCACCGCCTTGTGGCAGAAGTCTTGTACCACAGCACCTGTGAATTATTTCTTCACAAAGAAGTATAAGCTGGCAAGAGGGTACCCAATATACCTCACCTCTCATTCTAAGCCCAAGGGGCTGATAATACAAGCATCCACCGTTAATACTAGATCAGTCACGTCAACTTCTATTCTCCCTACGTAAAGGGAAGTTAAGAAAATAGACGCCCTGGCAAAAAAGTATTTTCATCGGGCTGTATGGCACTAAAGGTGATCAATGCATCCTGCGCATTTGCAAAATACAACTGTGGGCTTTGCCAAACCATCAGGGAAGCTTCCCAGTACATTCCTGAAAGGGAGATGCAGGAAGGCTTTTTGAGGATGGTGGACGATGTTCAAGAGGTGGCCTGGCAGTCCTTGCCGATGGGCTTGGACGTTGCTTTGAGTTCTCTCCACATGCTTCACCGGTTGGGGGACAGATAGGCAAGTATTGGCCCCAATTGTGGGAGATTACCTCTGATGCCTTGGTCCTACAGGTTGTCCAATGGGGTTACCGTCTGCCTTTTGTAAAGGGCCCTCCGGACACACCACCTCGACCTCCTCAACATCCGAACAGGTGTTCTAGGAAGAAATGCAAGCCCTACTTTTAAAATATACCTTGGAAGAGGTGCCTCCCGAGCAGAGAGGATTGGGCTGGTATTCCCGATATTTGCTGGTAACCAAGAAAGGCGGAGGACTTCATCCCATCCTGGACCTCAGAGCTTTGAAAAAGATCCTGAGGAAGGACAACTTCAAGATGGTGACATTGCGAGAAATTCTCCATGCTCTCAGACTTCAGGATTGACTGGTGTCGTTACATCACCAGGATGCATATTTCCATGTGCCAATCCACAGGAAGCACAGGACATTCCTGAGATTCCTCATAGGAGACAAGCCTTACAAGTTCTAGGGGCTCCCCTTTGGGTTGTTCTGGCATCCATGTGTTCCCATACGTAGACGATTGGTTGATCTGAGGAAGGTCGGCAGAGCAGATTTTGTCCCATCTCAATGACACTTGCTCACTACTCCACAGGCTGGGTTTCTCCCTGAACTTACAGAACTCCCACACAACACCAACACAAAAGCTCAAGTTCATCAGAGCGGTCATGGACACTGGGGTGGGAAGGGCTATTTCCCAGAGGAGAGGGTAACTACTGTAAAACGGGTGGTTTCACTGTTCCAGAGGTGAACAGATGGGAAGGATCGGGGGTTTATTTGAGTTAGAACATTTATTTGCACATATAAAAAAGAAAACAAATTCAATTTCATCAAATTAACAAGATAATCTTTAAGCCGGAAGCCTCTAAAACATAAAAAAAAGCTGTGCAAACTCACACAAACAACAGATGACCTCTTCCATACATACCACATGCTTCATTCAAACCAACACAAACATTTATTTTTGAAACAACCCAAAGGAGCAGAAAGATAATGCAGCAATAGATATTGTCTGAAACAAATTACAAAGGGATTAAGCAAAAAGACATATAAATAAAGTGATTCAACAATATTGACTTGTTCTAACAAGACCTAAACAATTTTCACAGGTCCATAAGTCCGCAATGGTGCATTTTATAAAACATGAAAGTATCTCATCGATCCATGGACCCGTTCAGAGCCACGCCACCTTGCCAGCAGTTTCCTTCCTCCGCCTCTTGGTTCTCATGTCCTCCTGCATTTGTCTAGTGCCAGAGGCCAGACTGCGTATGTAGTCTCTGCAGTGGCTATTACAAGGTCAATGGTCCCAGTAACTCAGCACCTTAAAGAACATTCTAAAGAAGTCCAGGTCGGTGGCCAACAATCTCTCTTGGTGGTCCAGCAGCGAGAACATGTTAGTGGGGGCACCCTTCTGGCCTCAATGCCCCCAGACCGGGGTCGTCACGGATGCATCTCTGAATGGTTGGGGCGTTCACTGCGAGCAGTTGCAGGTGAGTGGCCTTTGGTCCACAATGGAAGCCCATTGCCACATCAACAGGCTGGAGCTGCAAGCAATCAGATTAGCCCTGAAAGCTTTTACACCTTCTCTCAAAGAGAAGCACAGCCTCATCATTATGGCCAATACTGTGGCCACACACTAACAGGGACAAGCAGGGAGATGTGCACTGTAAGAAACATGAAGGCACTCTCACAATTACTCCCTAGGGATCTTCTGTTCAGGTGGCCAGGGAAGGGCCACCGCTTTTAGATCCCGACCCTGGGGTGGACTAGTGGGGGAGGATCACCTGAGCAGAGGATCCTTGGGGATTGGGGAGAGGGTGCCAGAGGGATGGGACATGGTATCCCCCCTTTCCTGACATTGACTTACCCTACCGTCCCTCAGTGTTTGTAGGATATTGCTGTCTTTATCCAAATTGTCCCCTGAAATGACACAAAGTACTGAGAAGAAGAAGATGCCTCAGAGAGTAATACAAAATACCTATAGGAGATACCACTATAGTACTGGGACGAAGAAGAGGGATTCTGATGACTACATGGCTAAAGGTCAGGCATGTCCCAGTAATTGGTCTTGTTGGAATCAGGCAAACCAGGCGAGTGAATCACACCTGAAACCATTTGATGGGGCTCAGTTTTATAAAAGGTGGAGCACTAGAGAACTTAGAGAGCAACAGAAAGGCCAGTCCAACCTGCAAGAAGCCAAAGGAGAAAGGAACGCAGAGATGCTGAAGGACTGCATGGTGAAACAGAGTGGAAATGCATGGCGAGGGAGCCATGTCTCCAAGGAGCCAGTGAAGGTGGGAGAAAGGAACTGTGGAGAGTGTCGGTCGATGTGGCCAAACGGTGCTCGTTTCCCTGAATGGAAGTACCAATCCAGGGGTGTCTGAGTGGCAGGCGGTGAGACCCTGACCTCAAATACAAGAAATCATCTCAAAGAGGAAGCTAATGAAAAGAGCACTGCGACCAGTGAGTTTCAGAGAATGTGAGAAAACTGGTGCGTGTATGAAAGTTGCTGAGTTACATTGTATCAGAGTGGTCGCATTCGATCGACACATTCTCAAAAGCCTCTGATCAAAGCAGAAGAACAAACCAAAATTAATGCAATGTTAGAAGTGGATTTGTTTAAAACAATATATCAGAGCGGTCACGTCTGAAGCAATTATACATGTTCAAAAGTCTCTGATCAATCAAGGATACTAAGAAATTAATATGAACTGTTAATGCTGTGAAAACAAGAATGAAAGCTGTGAACAAACAGCAGAGAGGAGCCAGTGAAGTGTGAGCAAAATGCTGAACGAGTAAAAGTAAGCTGAACAAGTGGAAGTGAAGGCTGCAAATGAAAGCCAATAAAGTGGAATTTGGAAAAGAGAGCCAAGGAATCATTAATCTACGAATTTATGAGCTTCTGAGTTGGTCGTGAACTGCAAAACCAGTCTACGCCAAAGTGGCAGAAAGCTGGGGCAAGGGTAACTGGTTGTGTGACCTGTAATGGGTGAGCCGTGCGGCCTGTCAACTGCGCCTAGAACAAGAAGCCCCAACAAGTCCAGGACAATTGTGAGCACAACCCTGAAACAAGATAAAGCTGAACATTGTGAGGTTTTTTGTGAACCATTGCTTGAAGCTTGGGGAACAGAACCCTGAGTTCCTTTGTAACATTGTTTTATGAACCAGTGCTTGAAGCTTCGGGAAGGGAACCCTGAGCTCCTTTGGAACATTAAGCCTCATTACGAGTTTGGAGGTAGCCATGCAATTTTTAGCGGCATGGCTACCTCCAAACTCGGGGCCGGGTCCCGCAAAAGGGGACTTACGACCTTGGAGGGCCCGGTAATTCCCTTTCGCGGGACCCAGACCCGATACCTCCCCATTCCCATTTCAGCCCGCATAGGGCTCAATGGGAATGGGGAGGATGCTAACAACGGGCCCGTTAATGACGGGCCCGTTGTTAGCATCCTGGTCTGCTAGCGGGTCCCACGCTGCACGTCTGGTCTGACCAGGCGTGCAGAGCGGGACCCACTGTAAACCTCATAATGTGGCGGCCTGGAATGAACGGTGCCAGTCCCTTACCGGCACTGTTCATTCTGTGGCCTCCTACCTCGTAATGAGGCCCATTGTGTTGTAAACTAGTACTATAAGCTTAGGTAAGGAAACCCTGAGCTCCTTTTGAACTTTGTATACTGAAAGCAAGTGTTCTTGAAACTTGGGTAAGTGAAACTCAAGTCCTGACAGAACATTTGAAACCCATAATTGTAGGAACTGTATCCTGAACCTGGGGAAGGGAGCTAGAGACTGCTCCAGACCTTGTGTTGAACACTATTGAGTGAGAATAACCCTACACTACATTTTTGTATTAGACGTCAGGGCAAGCATAGGTGTTGACACAGGCAGGCTTCTGATTTGGATTTACGGACATAATGCCTCATTACGAGGTGGGCGGTAAGGAGTTAATGGCGCCGGTAAAGGTGCCGGAGCCGTTAACCCCTTACCGCCCTATTACAAGGTCCACTCGCGGTACCCGCTCTGGACGCCTGGATTTACCAAACGTCCTTAGCGGGTCCCGCGTGTGGCCCAGCATGCTAACAACGGGCCTGTCATTAATAGGCCCGTTGTTAGCAAGCTCCCCATTCCCATTGAGCCCTAGGGGGGCTCAAATGGGAATGGGGATGGTCCGGGTTCCCTGATTGGGGAAATATCAGGCCTTCCAAGGTCGGAATGGCCTGGTATTCCCCATTCAGGGAACCCGGACCCGAGTTTGGAGGCAGCCATGCCTCCAAACTCATAATGAGGCCCATAGACTTTCCTTAGTTTTTTAGGTAGGGAAATCCCCACCACTGCTATGCTATAGGGCAAGTTAGGATTTACACCCATCCTGATACTTAATAAAGATTCTATTGTTGAATTCACAATCTGTTGTCTGTGTCATCTCTTGATACCATCCCTGTTTCACAATGCTCACTCTCCCTTTGCAGGGAAGCGATGCAGCTGTGCTTCTGGCTGTTGCAGAATCAGTTCTCAGTCTCGGCAGTGCATCTGGTGGGGATGGAGAACAGATTGGCGGATGCTCTCAGAAGGCAAGCACAGTCTCACACGAGTGGGAAATGTGCCATGAGGTCTTAGAGGAGATCTTCACTCAGTGGGTTACCCCAAAGGTGGACTTGTTTACCACAGAGTCAAACAAGAAATGAAAACTGTTTTGCTTGAGGCAATTCCTGGCGAGAGGCGCACTGGGGGATGCGTTCCTAGTGGAGTGGGACTTTGACCTCCACTATGCCTTCCCTCCGATTCCCGTCATTCCATGGGTTCTCAGGAGGGTGAGAAGGTTTCAAGCAACTATGATCTTGATCACCCCAGAATGGGCAAGGAGAACATGGTATAAGGACCTTCTGGATTTGACCATCTGCACACCTCTCTGGGTGTCTCGTCGGCCGGACCTCCTATCACAGTCAGAAGGGCGGTTCTATACCCGAACACGGAATCTCATTCTACATGTGTGGCTCTTGAGAGGATTTGATATGATGACTAGGACCTCTCGGAGGAGGTTCTTAAAGTGCTGCTGGATGCAAGCAGACCCGTCAAATGATCGCTGTACACGTGCGGATGGAGAAGATTCGAGACATGGTGAAGGGAACTTGGGATGGATCCTATCTGTTGCCCCACCACTGCAGTGATGGACTTCCTTCTGTCACTGGCCTTCTCAGGCCTTCAGGTTGCAACAGTCAAAGGATACTTGGAGGCTTTGTCTGTTTTCAAAAGGTCTATGGATCAAGGGTTTTTCTTTACGATCCCGATCATGGCCCAATTCCTGAAAGGCCTTGTAAATACGTTTCTGCCTGTTCCTTTTGTTGTCACAGACTGGGACCTTAACTTAGTTCTCTCTTTCCTCATTGCGGCTCCCTTTGTGCCTTTGCATTCTTGCTCCATTCACTTGCTTACTCTGAAGACTGCTTTTTTGCTGGCCATTACGTCAGCCAGACGGGTCAGTGAGCTGCAGGCCCTATTGTGCAAGCCACCATATCTCAGATTTTTCAGGGAGACAGTTTCTCTTAAGGTACGACCAAGATTTCTACACAAGGTTGTGTCTGAGTTTCATCTGTCCCATGATATAGACCGCGCAGTTTTCTATACGCCCCCCCATGCACCCAAGGAGGATGAGCAGTTCCATAGGCTAGACCCGAAAAGGGTTCTTAGCTTTTATGTTGCGAGAACGGCAGAGTTTAGAAACATTTACCAACTATTTGTAGCCTTCTCGTTGGCAAGAAAGGGTTTGGCTGACTCTAAACAATCCGTCTCTAGGTGGATTACGCTTTGCATTTCAGAATACCATCTCAATGCGGGAAAGGAATTACCTTTGGGCATCAGCGCCCACTCCGCTAGAGGTGTAGCTACCCCTTCAGCTCTACAAAGGGGTGTGCCAGTGATAGACATCTGACGAGCAGTGACTTGGTGTGAGGACTTTCATCCCGCCTCCTTAGTACATACTGCTTGGGGAGTCTATCTGATGAGGAATCTGTGAAAGAAAATCAATCCATTGAAGGAGAAATTACTTACCGGTAATGTTCTTTCTATGGATTCTTCTCCCGCAGATTCTTCAGCACCCTCCCATCCAACCCTGCTGTGAAGCTCCTGCAGTTTGATGAATACCTTCTTTACAGAAAGAATGAGGCAAGCTCCCTTTTCAAGGGCTGTCTTATAACCTCTTTGTGTTTTATGAAATATTTTATGGTTCTGTTCTTCACCTAAAAAAACAAAAAAGAAAGAAACAACCTCATTGGGTGAACCTTTTCTTTTAGTTGTGGCTGTTTTCAGCTGAATCGTTAGATTCTTCCTCCACAGCAGCTGAGCTTGGGGGAAAAAAGGTGAGGAACTGAGGTACGAGGACTTAGTGACATGGTTCACGTATGGCGACCGACATCACGTCCGGAGTCGACGACCACTGTATCGAGTCAAGAGGGATCGAATGGCGAGTTAAGGTACACTACTCCCCCTGTCAATAAGTTTGGGAGCAAATGACACTGGAATCTCATGAGGAATCTGCAGGAGAAGAATCCATAGAAAGAACATTACCGGAAAGTAATTTCTTCTTCTGCAAGCGATCATTGCCCCATGCACTTCTATGAGAATCTGCATCTCCTGATGCAAAAGGGTACCCACTAATACAGCAGGCTTGCCTCTTTCTATTTGATCTGATTGCCAAAAGATGGTCTGAACTATGCTGCAACAACCACACATTCTATCAAAGTCATATGCCAAATGTAGCCCCTATCGTACTACACCAACCAAATCTGGGATTACTTATATTCTTATCCAGAAAACTCAACCCCCTCTCAATTCATTCTTGTCCAGCACCTCCTTTGACACCTCCATTTCATTCAAAATACTTCTCCCTGAAGGCTCTCCATTCATACTCAATATAATGTTCGTTCTCATATAACATAGCAGTGAGTCTTTCCATTTCAATGATGTCTTTCCCATTCAGTGCCTGTTCTCTTTTGGTAGAACCTCTTTCCAATAGGCCTGGGATGTCCTACAGGACCACCACATGTGCCAGAATCAAGCTAAATCCCTACAGTTCCTCCAACACATTGGGCCTCATTATAAGTCAGGCGGAATGGGTTAACGGGGTCCGCTAATGGTTGCGGACCCGTTAACACCATTCCGCCTGATAACAAGGTCCCCTCGCGGGACCCGGTAAGGATGCCTGGTAAAACCAGGCGTCCTTACCGGGTCCCGCGAGGGGACCAGGGAGCTAACAAAGGGCCGGTCGTAATCGGCCCTTTGTTAGCTCCCTCTCCCATTCCCATTGAGCCCTATGGGGGCTCAAATGGGAATGGGGAAGGTCCGGGTCCGGGCTCCCAGAGGGAGGAATTACCGGGCCCTCCAAACTTGGAATGGCCCGGTAATTCCCCATTCAGGGAACCCGGACCCGGTTTTGGTGGCAGCCATGCCGCCAATAGCGGCATGGCTACCGCCAAACCCGTAATGAGGCCCATTGTTTTATTGCTGGCTAAATCCCTACAGTTCCTCCAACACATTGGGCCTCATTATAAGTCAGGCAGAATGGGTTAACGGGGTCCGCTAATGGTTGTGCCTGATTACGAGGTCCCCTCGCGGGACCGGGTAAGGATGCCTGGTAAAACCACGAGGGGACCAGGGAGCTAACAACGGGACGTCGTAATCGGCCCGCTGTTAGCTCCCTCTCCCATTGCCATTGAGCCCTACGGGGGCTCAAATGGGAATGGGGAAGGTCCGGGCTCCCAGAGGGAGGAATTACTGGGCCCTCCGAACTCGGAGAGGCCCGGTAATTCCCCATTCAGGGAACCCGGACCCAGACCCGGTTTTGGTGGCATCCATGCTGCCATAGCGGCATGGCTACCGCCAAACCCGTAATGAGGCCCATTTTTCTATTCCTGGGATACAAGATTTCATGGCTCCATTCACAATCATGATAATCCACATATCCTACTCTCTAGGTGTTTAACCACAGTTACACCTCGACTTGCCTGTTTCATTGACACCCAATGGATGGTAAGTACTAAACTGACTGCTGCCTGCCCCCCCCCCCACACACATTCCAACATCTTTTTGTATTGTGGGGTTCCAAGATCTCAGACCCATGCATGTAAAAGATAAAGACACTGTGTGAGCCTGTTACATATGTATTTAAGCCCTAGGGGAGGGTCTGAACTCTCCTGCCCCCTTCCAGAACCCCCTTGCCTTTTTATTTTGGGGATGCAAGATACCATAGCCCCATACACAACCATGATAATCCGCATTTCCTGCCTTTTAGGGGTTGACCCACAGACAGACAACAGGGTTGCCTGTTTTATATTGATTGGAATCTCAAGATATGTTTCTGAATCATGTAGCTCTTCCATCAATTACCCACACCCTTTTTTATTGTAGTGGTTCAAGATATTATAGCTTCTTCGGAAAGCGTTACTTTTATAACAGCGATTGGACCATGTCAGTCATGCAAAGCAAAAGAAAGCAATGGAATAATGAATACAGACCTCACCCCCTTACACAAACAACACCTTTGATATCTCAGTCATGCTCTGTCCATGGGTGCCACGATAAGAGTTAATAGTAGATAATGGGTTAATGGGTTAGGCATCTGTAGTAAGTGGGATACAGACAAGGTGGTGGACCAACAGAACACCTGCCAAATAAGTCAGGTGTTAAGGGTATTCATTGTAGACGTCAGGATGGATATGGGGCAAATGGGCATGGGTACTGGGGTTGTTCTCATTCGATCAGATTTTATCTTACAGCCTGGTATTGGAGTAGAGCAGGAGCTCTATGTGATTGTGCACAGAAACACCCACCTCAGAAGAATATTCCCATACTGTGGTACCATTATTAGAGGATAAAAAATAGTCCATAGACGCCCCTCTGCGAGAACGAACATGGCCCATTGACCTGTTCTTTCGGAAGGTACCCACTCGAGAGTCTGCATCCACACTTTTGCTCACTGTACTTTTCACAGATGGGAAATATACATTTGCATATCTGTCTTTGTCCCACCCACATGGGCAGCACAGCACTGAAATGCTATGTTAATTCCCTTCTGAACAAGAGTACCAACAGCAACCCCATACCTGTGTTTCAGCATTGTTGGGCCTCGTCAGTGAGGTGGAGCTGTGCCTCTCTGAGCACAGTGAGCAACGGGTCCACATCTGGATGACTCTAGGAAACTTAGGGTGACTAAACCTAAGTCCCTTAAATAATAAAAACATTGTCATGGGCACCACTCTGAGAGAACAAACATGACCTATTGTCCTGTTCTTTAGGAAGGTACCCACTCGAAAGTCTGCAGCCACACTTTAGCTCACTGTACCTTTCACAGATGGGAAATAGCAATTTGCTTATCAGTCTTTGTCCCACCCACATGGGCAGTCCAGCATCGAAATGCTATGGCAATTCGCTTCTGAACAAGAGTGCCAACAGCAACCCCATACACATGAAGTGAAATGGAGCTGTGCCTCTCTGAGCACAGTGAGCAAGGGGTCCACGTCTGGATGACCCTAGGAAACCTAGGGTGACTAAACCTACATCCCTTAAATAATCAAAAAATAGTCCATAGGCGCCCCTCTGCGAGAACGAACATGGCCCATTGACCTGTTCTTTGGGAGGGTACCCACTCGAAAGTCTGCAGCCATTTTAGCTTATCCCTGGGCAGTTCCACAAATGTGTGGTCCTGGAAAGTCAAGAAAACCGGAGGGATAATCTTCCTCGTCCCAGTGGGGTCCAATTTAAAGTATCGAAGAACGTAGAAGATATTGACATTTCCAAAAGTGAATTACAAGAGTAGATTGAAAAAAAGCAGAACATTGAGGAACCAGCTGCAAGAAGGGAGTCATTCTCATAGCCCTTCTAAGAACCTTTGGTGGAGCTGGTTTGGGTGCTGCAACTCTTTTTGTTGAACTTTCAAGAACTTTTGTTTGGAAAGACTTTCACATCCAGGAAAAGGGAGCCATTTTCCTGGTCTCTAAAATTGCTTGAACTTTAGTTATTATTTGGTGTAGCGACAGGGAAAGATAGCGGTTTTGACCAAGACAGAACTTTATCATTTGGACACTACGGACACCCTGACAGACCTCAGTTTAGTTTCTTTAAGTAGGGAAATCGCCTATAGAATAGGGATAAATAGGCTTTGTCTTTGGTTAATAAAAGTCTATAGACGTCACTACTGCACGACTTGGTCAGTCTCATCATTCCTTGCCGCCACAAATGGTAGGGGGGGGATCATCTTTGTATGCTATGTGGTTGGTTTAAGTGGCATGAGGGCGGCGGGAGGGAAGGTGGTCCTGCATTGTGTTATAAGCTGTGGGGTTGAGAGCAGGGGGAAGTACGAGTATGGGGTATTGATCAAATGTCATATGTTATCTTGTTGATGATGTTACACTTTTCTTTAGAGTCATGGATTACTGGGTCGGGAAGTGGGTTGAGGAGTTTTTGACTGCTGTGAAGAAAGCTTTACTCTTGTTGGCGGTGGACAAAACAGTTGATGAATAATATGCAATTTTGGCTTTGATGATGAGAGACAGGCAAGTACTGCGTAAGGTCTTGAAGTTGAGGAGGGCTTTATTTCTCTGTTTTACAGCAGTGCTTTTTGAGTGACTGGATAGTACGGTTATTGTTGGTTATTTCTTCTGTCTACCAGGGTATGGTGAGTTTATCCCTGATGTGAAGCAGTTTAAAGTAGTCATGCACCTCAACCAATTAAACTCCATTATAGTTGTTTCAGAGTTAATAAGGGCCTGTCAGTATTGGAGGGTGGTGGAGTTAGAGTTGCTAGTTTGTGTCTTGTGCTTCCAAAGCAAAGTCCTCAATGGAGAAACTCAAGGAATGGTCGTTTGACAATGACCCTTGTTGGACGGGACATTAGAAGTAAGAAGAATGAGGGTGGCAGGGTGGTCTCTCCAGTCATGTCGGATAGGGTTAAGACAGTGTATAGAAAGGATGCTGAGAAGACAAGGTTGATGTCATGACCCTTGCCCCTGGCCCTCACTGGCAAGTCAGCCTTCCAGTTAGGGCCCGGTCAAAGGCCTAAAAACCTCATTGAAGACTCTCTTGGAGTCAGTCCTGGTGCCTTTGGCGCCAGGCTCATAACCATCATGAAGACCAACATTAGAATGGGACTATTTACTTGGGACTATTTAACTTGGGGGGGTTCAGCCAACATGGAGGCACACACATAGCTCAGTTACAAGGAACTGAGCTATGCGGTCTAGTCAGTGCTCCAGATAAGATTTTGAGGTGGGAGTATTTTACTCCCTATTTTTAAACTTTGAGAGTAAATGTGATTTTAAGAGAGTAAAAATGACTTTTCTCCTTTGCAAGAGAGTAAAATGTATGTGACATCCAGCCGACATGTGCAAAAACTGTATGGAAATCATTACTATGTCGCAGCTTTCTGCGTTGTGACAGAATACACCTTTCATTGTTTCTCTCAGGTCTGGCCATTTGATTTCTCCTGTATATATTTAAATATTGAAAACACAAAAACCTAGCCAATTACATAGTAAAGCAAACATGAATTGTATTGTGTGCTTTTAAGTTTGATAGCAGAATTGTCTTTTGATGTTTAATGAAAGTCCGCATTTCCTGGAGTTATTACTACCTAATGGTGTGCCAATGTTATGATGCAACAGTGCATGGAGGCAAGGACTCCATGCTAAATTATATATCTAATCTCATGGTCAAATGGGTATTTATATAGCGCTTTTGGCAAAGCGCTGTACATAGAGCATATATATCACAATTATCACCAAACTGAAGTCCGTACTCCTTTATCGACCTCGAAAGGATGAAAGGCTGAGTGGTTCTTGCCGGCATTCAACCCTGCAACCTACAGATCACGCACAGATCGCAGCAATGAGGGCTCAACCAGCTGAGCTATCGTATTGGCTAACATCCTTCAGAAGTCGGTTAACTGAGTATTGACAGAGGTATAATAATCACAGTGCCCTGATGTTGGACGTACCATGTATGAAGCGCTACATAAAATATCTGGATTATCACAGGGACAGGTTTTGCTGAGTTTCTATTTCAATTACAAACATTAACTTTCATTTGTTTGTTTTTTTAACAGCGATTGAACTTCCTGGAGAGTCAGGTTTTGGATGTTTTAATTGTAGTCTTGAAGATTTGAGAGGCTAGAACACCAGTGATTGGTGTAATGGCAATCACTCACCCTTGCGCAAAGACTCTGCTGCCACTGACCATTTATAGTAATGTTCCACATTGACTGCAAGGAGGTTGAATGGATGTAAACTTGACCGTGCATAGTCCTCATTTTATACACTGTTTTTATAATTGGAGTATAAATTAAATTATAAGTGTAAAAATGATCTGCCTCTGCATGATTATGCACACAGCAGAGGAACTCTGAAAAATACAATTATGAAATACTGTTTTGCTTTCACTGGAAAAAAAAGCATAATTTGTTACAAAATGTTAATTCTCAATTGCAACTTATTTTTCCATTTTATTAATTATACAATCCTAAAATGCTAGGAAACTAAATATGCACAGTGCTTCTGTTTGCTCCATGAGCATTAACACAGCAGAATCTGAATGGAAATACAGCATTCCTTTAATCACACTGTGCTGTTTCTTTTTTTGAAAGGCTTCAGAGAAATACATCCAGTTTCAGAGGCTTTTATCAATGGCTTGCAATTGCATCCATGTAGATAACAATCAAAAGAAGTGTTCTGGTTTGTGTTAAGTAACCTGAATTTTGCACTGTCCTCTGCTCTAAAAGTTTGTGTAAAAGTACACAGGAAAATAATAAAGCTGTCGTATTTGCAAGATTTTCATGCGTAAAAAAGCCTCGTGCACAGGTTATCTGGAAGCCTTGGTCTAGTCTTTTGGGTGTGGCAGGCCTGGGACTACTTTACCTGGACTACTTTGGGTGTGGCAGGCCTGGGACTATTTTACCTGGACTACTTTACCTGAGACTATTTAAACCGCACCCAAACAGCAGAACATGCTTTGCGTAATTCTGCTGTGGGCAGCGTAATGCTCACCGTGTCCAGTTCTTTGATGCCAGCTTACCTGAAACCAAGGACCTGCAGAGAGAGAAAGAACACTATGAAACTTACCTGGAACAGTATCCTGTCTTCAATCCATCGCCGACTTCATTTCCACTCACCTGAAGGTACGAACTCCATCATCCAGCACCGCAGGTATCCTGGGATACCATAATCTAGAAAGAGGAGAAAGAAAGACAGCATTAGTAAGCGTTTACTCACGTTTCCTCCCGAATGAAGAAAGCCACACAATTCTTACATGTGTAGTCATCTCCTGGTCAGTATCATTGCTGGAACATTACGGGGCTCGGCGAGGAACATCGCAACCTGCAAGGAGATAAAAGACACAGGTTAGCAATATAAAAGGCGAAACAGCGCCGCGCATCTCGCATTACTCACCGGACAGCATCGCGCACACCGCGCTTTCGCCTCCCGGCCCATGCTCATCTTCAAACTGCATGACAACCCCAAAATACCTTTCCATACCTAAAAGGAAAGAAGCAAGACATTATTATTCGAACTAAGAGGAACATAAGAACTACATATAAAGACTGCAAAGCAGCAAACCTACGGAGTCACAGGAGGCCTGGATTCCCACAGGGGGGCTTGCACCAGTGAAGTAACTTGGTCGCTGCTCGCCCCCCACAGCTATGTGCCCCTGCCACTAGGAGCAGGACGGAGAATCCACCTTTTACAATATTAAGGTGAGGAGAGGGCCCAAGGGGGAGGAAGGAGATGAGGCCAAGGGAGGTGGGAAAACATAAAGACAATCTGGTATTGAATCCAGCTCGCCTATATTGCAGACCCATCTTTAACCAGAGGCCTTACCAAGGGATGGACGAGGGTTTGAGAGTGCAAATCATCCAACCAGGGCTGGGGGCGTCCCCGTGGATACCAGGTGAGCGTAACAGTTGAGTATTTTTCCTCTGATGTCCGTGGGGTTTAGCATTCATTGTTTTATATTCAGAGGATCCATGAGGTGGAGCTGAGGGTCCCTAGTGATGTTAGTGGATCCGGTACCTGGAAGATTGAAGTCACCAAGGAAGATGTTTGCGATTGATGCTGAGGTGATGGGATCAGAAGTGCTTTAGAGGACTGACCCACGCCTGGGAGGTGGGTGATAAATCAGATGAAATGTAATGATATCTATATGTGGTACTAGAAGGTGGCAAGGGAAAAGCAATGGGGATTTCCTGGCTGTTTAACTGACCATGCTATAGGTTGAGTCTGATTTGTGGATAGCTACCACACCTCTCCTTAGCTTCTCTGTGCGGTCAACATTTTGAATGATGTACCCGGGTGAGATGAGAACATCAAAGACATTGGTAGAGGAGGGGGAGTGCCAAGTTTCAGTGATAAAAATTGCATTAAGTTTTTTTGCAGTGAAGACTTTGGTGATGTCAACAGCATGGTGGATGGCCTGGTGTGAATTAATGAGCATTATGTGGTGAGAGAGTCGGGATAGTGCTGATGATATCATAACGAGGGAAAGAGAATGTGGCTGAGATTGAGATGATTTGCGGATCAATGACGCAGCAAGCATTTGTGAGTTTGTGTCCTCATGTCACAACCCGTGACCCAGAACCCCACTGGCATGGTCACATGCCAGGTAGGGTTAGGACTCGGGGTTCATTTGGGGCCCCAAGGGCCTTACATTATCAACAGGGACTCTCCTGGAGTCAGTCCTGGTGCCTTTGGCGCCAGGCTCATATTTGGGATGGGACTTGCGGGGACTACTTTTTGTGTGGAAGCCTGCAGCCAACATGGAGACACCCACACAGTCTAGTCCCTAAGAACCAGACTGTGCGGTGCAGTGTTTTAGGGTGTGGTAGCCCGGACTACTTTACCTGGACTGCTTTACAGGGTAGGCTATATAAACCACACCCAAGCTAAAGAACATGCTTCGCATTATTCTGCAGCCAGCAGCGTGACACTCATCGTGTTCAGAGACCAGCACCCGGCGTTCCTGGAATCGCGGACCTGCAGAGGAGACAAAAGAACATCATTAGCAGACCCAGTTTACCTGCAGCCTTCCATCCTTCAATCCCGGCTGCTCGCGGTCTTCCATTCCGTTGGCAGCATCTTCAGAACATCACGCTCGCCAGGGGTCGAAGTGTACGAAAAGAAGTAGTGGAACTATCTTCCATGCTCCCTGCACCCACTCCCCACAAACCCCATCACCACGCCCTCCCCCACAATCAATACAAACCCCCAAACACATGCGCCTGCTGTTTAAGGGAACGTTCAGTGCAGTGCACTGAAAGTGCAAGCTGCAACTTCTTCCTACACTTTTATTCTAAAACGAAACCATTCTCCCGACCGCTCCCGCTCACTTCGACCACTGATGCTCGCATCGGAACGAAGCACCTGGAGGGGAGAGAAAAAGGGACAATGTTAAACAGATTACTCACGGCAATCACAGAAGCAACCATAATCTCCTCACCTATCTGGGCATATCTTGGCCAGTTCTGCTCCGGAAATCCCTGCACGCCCAGAAAAACCATCGCGCCCTGAACAGGAATAAAGAATACAGGTTAGCTCAAACAGACATTAGCGTGCTGCACTTCGTGCTGAACCTACCTTTCTTCATACGCTCCGCGTTCATAAATCTCGGCGGGAGCCTGACCCAAGCAGCGCCCCCAGCGAACCTCCGCACACCTAAGTGGAAAACAATCAGAGAAAGACATTAATAGCATGAAAGAAAAGCAAAGGCCTTCAGAGACTGCTATAATCGAACTTACCTCCTTAAAGACACTTGAATGGGTTGGCACCAGTGAAGTTAACTCGGTCGCTTCAACCCGCAGAAAACTACGCGCCCCTGCGCAGAAAGCAGGACGGAGAGCACGCCAGACATCATAACAAGGTGAGGAGGGGGCCATCAGGTTGAGTCCAAGGGGCTGGTGTGAGGAAACGAAATCTGTGCATAAGTCAAGTCCTCCTGTGTTTTCAGGCCCACCTGCCATAGAAGACATCATCCCGAATTGAGCACATCCGGGCGGAATCCGGCAACCAGGGCATACAGGCGTCCCCGTGGATACCAGGTGAGCGTAACACCTCATGAGTTTGGGAATGGATTGGGACTGTTGAAGATACATTGTAATGCCTAACTGTTGGAAAAGATGTGCTTTCCCCTGTCCGTTCCCTAGCCATTACAAACAGCTAATGTTCTTGTCTTCATCCTTACCGAAGGATGCCAGCCATGAGGACACCCATGTCTGTCAAAGGGAACACAAACATTTGTCATGTCAGCAAGCCTGCCTACACTCTACCAATTATGAGCGATACGCTCCCATATTAGTGAATCCATCTGCACTTAATCACTGGTTGAACACGGGGTCCCTCACAGGTTAGCAAGTCTGTGTCGTTTCTGTCTAGTCTATCGCAGTATATGCACACAAATATCACAAGTTAGCAAGTCTCTCTGCTATGTACCTATGCACAGAGCTACCACACATTAGTGAGTGTGTCTGCAATGTGTTTATCACAGGTGGTACCAAGGGAGGCCAAGGCTTGGCAGGCCGTAATAAGGTAAGTTGTTTTCTGGCCTATGGACACATCTCTTTGTGTACACTGTTAAATTCATTTTTTTGTTTTTTGAAAACAAATACTGTGTATACTGGTGCAAATGAAATACCCTAAATCTACGTAGGACCGATGAGTTTACTAATAAAAGGTTACGATTGGTTTTTGCCTGTTCACTCTACGTCAGATTAATTTGCCTTGATTTGACATAGTGTCACGACCCTCGCCCAAAACCCCCTCTGGCAAACCCATTGGCCAGGTGGAGTCAGGACTTGGGCCTCTAGAGCCTGGCATCCTCCTCAAAAGCCCTCATGGGGCCAGTCCTGGCACCTATGGCGCCAGGCTCATACACCATGAAAAGCAATGTGCTTGGGAACTACTTTATTGTATTGTCAGCCAACATGGAGGCATCCGCACAGCTTGGTTCCTAAGAATCAAGCTATGCAGTCTAGTGTTTTGGGTGTGGTAGCCTAGGGACTACTTTACCTGAACTATTTTGTTGGGGCTATTTAAACCACACCCGAGCAAGACAACACGCTTCACGTTACTTTGCAGCTTGCAACGTGACGCTCCCTGTGTCCAGCTATTCCCTCGAACCTCCGAGGTGCAGAACCTGCAAGGAGACAAAAGGAACATCATTAGCAGCAGCATCTTACCTGCAGTCTTCATCTTTAAAAACTCGCAGCTACTGAGAACAGCTTCCTCGAATCTGCACGCCTCCCGGACAAAACGACCTGAAAGAGGAAGATAGAGGCAAAATTAAAGAAAGCAGTAGAGACATTTACAAATTACGAACTGCTCAAAAGGCTTGCCTGGCTGGTCGCCTCTCGGCTGGCACCACTCCGGACATTCCACTCGCGCTGAAGAACACTTTGACCTACAAGGAAGGAAAACACAGTTTAGCAAAGGCAAGACTTTGCAGCGCTGCACATAGCGCTTACTTACCGCATCATAGCGCTCTTAATGCGCCATCATTTACCAGCGGTGCTCAACCAAGCCAGTTCGCCGCGCTGAAGCTCTGCATACCTAAGGGAGAAAAAAGAGACATTTTAAACAAAGAAAGGCATGCAGGATAGCAACAAAACTAAAGAACAGCAATAAGACCTACCTGAACAATATCAAACGGGCTGGCGTCAGAGAAGTAACTGGATTGCACTCACCCATGAAAGACAACGCGCCCCTGCAAAGAAGGCAGGACGGAGACCACGCCTAATTCTACCTCAAGGTGCGGAGAGGGCGCCAGAGGGACTGAAATCATGCGGGGGTGGAGGGAGGATACTTACCCCAGTCGGTCAGTCTTGAACACAGTCCTCCTGTATTTTCAGGCAGAACCTTCCCCGCAGACCACATCAGGGCAAAGCTGAGAAGCATAGCAGCGAGTAACCCGGCTGGGTGGCGTCCCTGTGGATACCAGGTGAGCATAACAGAACGCGAAGCCTACCATAACAAATCCACCTGGACGCCATGGAGACATCAGAAATGGACCAATTGGCCCAATTACTAGGAGAGCTTCGTGCTGAGGTTCATTCTGCCCGACAAGAGACTAATGCCCTCCGGAAGGACCTAATAGTGACCCAAGAACGCACTGAAGAGATTAGCAGGCAATACTTGCAATCACAGGCAGGACAGACGCCTCTACCTGGAAGCAATCCAACGATGCAAAACCCTGCCATACCACCCACTCCGGTACAGATCACGTTACCTGGAACAGTGCCCCTAGCACCACTAGAAAGGTTCTCAGGCGACCCACGGAAGTATGCGGCATTCATCAATCAGTGCCGCCTTCATTTTCTTTGTAGGCCTGGAGCATTTCCAAATGACCCACCTTGGGTAGCTTTTTTCTTATCATACCTGAGTGGTAGTGCAGCAGATTGGTCAGTGCCGTTGGTAACCCAAGACGATCCTCTATTACATGACTTTGGGGGTTCCAGAGATAAATGGAAAAACTTTTTGCTCGCCATACCCAGGAACAAGCAGTAGACAATGAACTCTTATCCCTCCGACAGGGGAATCAGGACTTGTTAACGTACATTGCTACCTTCAACAGACGGCCAGAAAACAAAAGAACCACGTTATTCCATCGAGGCTTACAAGGCGAATTAAAGGACGTCTTAGCCCAGGTGGTTGATCCACCCAGAGACTGTGCAGAATTCATAAATCTGGTCGTGCAGCTAGACCACCGGTTGCAGGACCGAAAGGAAGACCGGTCTTAGACGGACCCTCGGACCGTGTATGTTCGACCACGGGAAAACACACCCTGTGTACCTGAAAATGCTGTAGAATCCATGCAGATTGGAGGGATACGGCCTCCATTAACAAAACAAGAGCAGGACAAAAGAAGACAACAGCTTTGTTTGTATTGTGGGAAACCAGGACATTTCCTGAAGGACTGTCCAGTAAAACCCCCAAGAAGAACAGTCGAGGCCACAGAGAAGGATGAAGCTAAGGAATCGGAAAACTACCAAGCTTGACAAACGTAGAGGTAAGTTTGTCGAGTGAGAAGAAAGAGTTGCTGACCTCGCACTTTGCAATACCAGTGATCTTAATTAACCACCAACAGTCATCAAGAATGCATGCCATTGATGCATACATCGATAGCGGAGCAGTTGGAAATTATATTGATCAAGAACTGGCAGCAGAGATGGGGCTTCCTTTGTGTTCTAAGCCAACTATGGGCAAGGTAACCACCGTGGATGGGACAGAAATCGCTTCCGGACCAGTAACCCAGTGTACAGCCAGGGTAATCTTGGTGTGCCAGGACGGACATCGGGAGTCTATTTCATTCGATCTCATCAAGGCACCTCAGTTCAGGCTAATACTAGGGATGCCATGGTTGGTTGCTCACAACCCTTTGATAGACTGGCGGGCACGAAAATTAACCTTCCCAGATGACTGCTCCCCTGCCTGCCATTACCAAGAGGAGAAACCCGATGTCATTATCCCCATGACTCAAGGAGCGACAGTATCAACCCTGGGAGCAACTAATACCTTGCCAAGTGAATACCATGATTTCCAGGATGTTTTCCGAAAGGACCAAGCCAATACATTGCCACTGCACAGGCCCTATGACTGTCAGATCGACCTTGTTCCTGGTGCACAAATCCCTTGCGGCAGGATCTACGCTCTCAGAGAACCAGAAAACCTTCATTTGAAATCCTATTTAGACCAGTACCTTGCAAACGGATTTATCCGTCCTTCGAAGTCCCCCACAGCCAGTCTTTGTTCTTCATACCAAAAAAGGAAGGAGACTTGAGAACCTGTATTGACTACCGCGCATTGAACCAGATCACCATTGAGAACCTCTACCCCTTGCCACTTATCCCTGAGATGCTAGACCAAGTTAAAGATGCCTAGATTTATACCAAATTGGACCTTCAAGGAGTGTACCACCTGATCCGAGTCAGAAAAGGTGATGAATGGAAAACCGCCTTCCGTACTAAGTACGGCTTGTTTGAATATCAAGTCATGCCCTTTGGGTTATGCAACGCTCCTGCGGCATTCCAATATTTCATGAATTACGTCTTAAAGGAGTTAATTGATGCGTGCACCTTAGTGTACATAGATGACATCTTAGTATACTCAGCCTCGGAACAAGATCATGTCAGGCATGTTCGTTCAGTCCTCACCAAGCTCCGTCAACATCGCTTGTTTGAAAACCTTGAAAATTCTTTTTTCACGTCACCGAAGTAGAATTTCTTGGTTTTATCCTTACTCCAGGAGGCATCAGAATGGACGTGCACAAAGTAGATGCCATTCTGAAATGGCCTTCACCAACGTCTCTGAAGGGGGTACAAAGCATGCTGGGCTTTGCGAACTTCTACCGGCGGTTCATCCCAGACTTCTCTCAGGTTGTGCACCCAATCACAGTACTATTACGAAAAAACTATAAAAAGTTTGCTTGGACCGAAGAAGCAGAAGAAGCCTTTCAGGAACTTAAAGAAAGGTTTACCTCTGCTCCAATCCTGCAACATCCTCGTCCAGACCTCCCTTATGTCGTTGAAACTGATGTGTCCAGTCTCGCAATGGGAGCTGTCCTTTCACAGAGAGACCCGGAAACTGGCCAGCTACATCCTGTGGCCTTCTGGTCGAAAATGTTCTCACCTCCAGAGATTAATTATGCCATCAGATTTGATAGCCAGGAACTCCTGGCTATCAAATCTGCCTTTAAAGCCTGGAGGCACTACCTTCTGGGGGCCAGACACACCATTACAGTCTTCACAGACCACCGTAACCTGCAATATCGCAAAACAGCCAAGGCCCAGTCCTCGCGCCAATTACGGTGGGCCCTTTTCTTCACTGAATATGATTATGTAATCACATTTCGACCAGGAGTCATAAACGGAAAGGCAAAGCTGAGCTGCATACCAGCGAGTAACCCGGCTGGTGGCGTCCCTGTGGATACCAGGTGAGCGTAACACATAGGGCCTCATTACACGTTATGCGCTAAATTCCAGCCTTCACCGGCATGGCGCTAATAACGTGTCCGCCTTGGGAAGAGGCCGCTAATTGCGTGCCATTACGAGTACACGGACACAAGCACAGCGCCATGCCGGTAATGATCCTACCGCCATGCTGCTAAAGACCCCAAAAAGACCCTTAGCGGCACCGACGAAAGCGCTAATAGCACTTCCGACCTCCTGCAACATGCTAATAGTGGTCACCGTAAAACTGCGGAATCGGAAATAGCGTCATCGCACAGGAACAGGAAAGAGCACAGCGGCCATCTTTAAAAACACAACCCATTGCCATCTTCTGCCACCAGGACCTGTTTTCACACCAGTGCCATTCCAAAGCTTCAAGGATCCCCTCACAATGCCAAAGGCAATCAAGAAAGACGCAGACCGCCAGCGCAAGGAGAAATTCACGAATGAGGAGCTGATAATGCTGACGGAGACCCTTGCAGCAAACGCTGATGTTGTCTTTGCTACTGACATGCGGCGGGAGACCCTGAAAGTCAGTGCGGTGGGCACCACCACCCGCATCGTTAAAGTGTGCAGGAAGCGGTGGGACGATCTCCGCCTCGGGTTCCGCAGCATACTGTCTTCTAACCGTAAGCTGGCCATGGCCACAGGAGGTGGCGCTGATTCTCCCATCAAACTCAGGGAGTGGGAGGAGACCTGCGCCAGCACGATTGGCGTAGAATCCATCGAGGGAGTTGGGGACATGGAGTGTGGTGCAGCCACAACATCAGATGGAGGTGAGTGTACACATGAAACAATGCACTGTGAATGGTGAGGCACCCCCCAAATGTGAGCCCAGAATCACCTCATGGATGCGACCACAAACATACGTGCACACAACCCTGCCCATGTGAGTGTCACACCCCAACACACACACATGCACGCATCACCACAGACACGTGCCACACTGACCCATGCATGGATGACCCACTCAACAGCACCATGACCTGAATGTCCACTAATGAAGTCCCAACGCACAGAACAGCATGATGAACAGAATCTGCATGAAGCATGTTGAACCATCACCAATGCCATCCCCTTCTTTGTCCCCCACAGGCTCACAGACCGACAGCGAAGAACAGGACACAGCGACTCAGGCTCCCCCTGCCAAAAAACAAGCCAGGGCACAGGAGACAGGGAACACCGCCACCACATCAAGGGGCACAGGGAGGAGTGAGCACCTGCATAGGGGCAAACATAGCAAGAGTGCCACTGCACCAAGACCTGAATCCACGGCTGCAACAATTGCCACACCTACTGCTGTGATCCCCCCAACACAGGACACACCCACAGAGGGCCTACTCTCCGCTGCCACCAGTTCGACTGGTGAGGCAGCAGCCACTGCCCCGCTGTCTGACGTGGAGGACCCCAGTGAGTTCCCCATGCAAATGCACACCCCCACCCCCCCCAGGATACCGAGAAGCAAGCCCACGGGCAACACCACCATCCAGTATCCATGGCCAGTCTGGCGAAGAGACCACGGCAGGGTGCTGGAGCCCACAGGTGGCCTCACCTAATGGCCGAGACATAGAGGAAGGTGCAGCAGCCACACCACGAGCCGGCCACCGTGGCCATGACCTGGCCACCATCAGGCAGCGCCAGGAGGATATTACAGCGCTGGTTGGCCAGCATGTAGATGAGGCTGCCCATCTGAGGGGGGAGGTCACGGAGAATGCTAGACAGTCGAGGGAGGCCATGGAAGCCTATACCAACAGGCTGTGCGAGGAGATGCCACAACTGAGGCAGGTCCTCACGCGCATAGCGGACACGATGGACCGACAGTGCCCACCACCACCACAGGGACAAACAGGCACCCTCTCCTCTGCAAGTTCAAGGCAGACAAGCCCCCGCCACCGCTCCTTGCGCACCATGAGGCGCACACCCTCCCAACCTCCTAATGGTGGTGGTGGGAATGAGAATTGGGGACAGCAAGGTCTAGCTGGCACATGTGCAGCAGGACACCAACATTGTGCAGGCCACACATGGGGTTGTTGTGGGGGGAGTGGTGGAAGGGTGTTTTGGGAGTGTTGTGGGGGAGGGCGGAAAGGGTGTTTTGGGAGTGTTGTGGGGGGAGGGGGGAAAGGGTGTTTTGGGAGTGTTGTGGGGGGAGGGGGGAAAGGGTGGTGGCATAGTTGGGGACATGCACTTTTTCATCTCATGATATGTTCAATACACTGGTGACTAGTTAAAACACAGGCTTGGACTTCATCATTGTGTATGTGTACTTTATTGGAGACAGGGCCCATTGTGCGCTCACCACAAACACCAGTGCACTAATACCCATATCCAGCCAACAGAGTTGAACCATGTGTCTCAGAATATTTGGTTGATCAGATGCTGACGCACATCGCGTCCCTCCTGGGCATTGCCTCTTGCATGACCTGCAGCCCCGTCCCCTCCGTCCTCATCCCCATCATCATTCTCATCAGGTGGTTGCATTTCAACGTCAGGGGGCAGTGGCACATTCCGTCTGATACACATATTGTGCAGCATGGCACATACCATGGTGATCTTGGCCACCTTCTCATGGCCGTACAGGAGAGCCCCACCCGACCTGCTTAGGCACCGGAACCGTGTCTTCAAAAGGCCAAATGTCTGCTCAATCACGACGCGGGTACGGTATGTGCATGATTGTAGTCCTCTTCGTGCCTGTTCTGTGGGTTCCGTAGAGGGGTAAGGAGCCACCTCTTCAGGGGATAGCCAGCATCACCTGCATGGGAGGAAGAATGGGGACTTGGTACTGTTCACCTCAAGTGCAACCTGTACATATCACCCTAATCGACTTTGCATTGTGATTGGCATCCACGAATCCCAGCATACATGCAGATGATCTGTGTAACTGCAATGCGCGAAGGTGAGCTCGTCCCTGCAAGTGTACATGCCCCATGCATGCCTCCGACAGTCATTGACATGTCCTGGGTGAGGACTGGTCTTAGGTGTCCCTGGGCCCAGGCAAATTTGGTACCACACTGCTAGTGTACTGCCATTCTGACATCGATGTTGCCATGCTGTGAAGCGTCACTTCAGTGGTGGTGTAGGGGTGTGGTTCAGTGCAATGGCTAGAGACAATTCCTTTGCATGCACTCAAGGGCGCATTGCTGTATTGATGTTGTGCAGCACTAATTTTCTATAACTATATTGACGCCATGTTGCTGATTTGTGTCATATGTGTTGTGGCATGATGTGCAATGTGCACGTGGATGGATGTGTCATGTTTGGCATCTTGGATTGTTTTCAATGTTGTGCAGCTTCAAATTGCATGTGGGTTCTTTTCCAGTAAATTGTGGCCTTCCTTGATGGGCATTGGCGTACATCTGTATGTCCATTTGTTCTACGGACGACAGTCCACACCCAGTTGGAGTATGCATCCCCCCCCAAATCACACCCCACATCACACTGCCATGTGCTTGCCCTGCTACTCACTAAGTAGCCACGAACGTTGTCCGGCTTGTCGCTCCATGTAGCGTGGTATGATTGAGTTCCGCAGGACCATTGAATCATGTGTTGATCCGGGATATTGGGCACAGCAATGTGTGATTATCTTGTTTGAGTCACATACCATTTCGACATTGATGGAGTGGAATTGCTTTCTATTTCGGTAAACTACTTCATTGTGATGTGGGACCACCAATTCCACATGGGTACAGTCGATGGCCCCAATGCAACTTGGGATGCCTGCCAGTGAATAGAAGACAACTTTGGTGTTTGCGATCTCCTGGGCAGTCCGTGGCAGGGATATGTGTTCACTTGTGTGCTTCAGGAGGGCATCGAGCACCTGGGTCAGCGTGCGTGAGAATACTGGTTGTGAGATGCCATGCATCTGCCCTACTGTATGCTGGTAGGTGCCTGTGGCCAGCAAGTGTGGAGCACAGTCACCACCTTCAGTAGAGGGGGGATGGCAGTTCGGATGTCTATGAGGCGCACGATGTCATTGTATATCATGTCCACGATGCTGGTGATGGTATCCAGGTCCAGACGGTACAGGGTGTGTATCTGCTCAGGGGTTAGGTTGAATGGACTAGCTCGGATCCTGGGGATTGGTGGCTGCCTCTGTGGTATTACTAGGTGCCCTGGTGGTGCTTGCTGCGCCTGTCTCGCCCTCCTCCTCCTCCTCCTTCTGCGTCTCCTCTGTGCTGCCTGTTGTTGTTGGGGCTGCAATGCAATCATGTCCTCCAGCCCATGTAATGCTGCTAGTATTGGAACCATCTTGGTGTGGGAAGGGGTGTGTGAAGGGGTGTGGTTCTTTTGTGCTGCCACAGTCGCCATTGCCGCCACCTGTGCTGATTGTGTCCACCTGTGGCAGGTGTGAACACTGCTCAGTTCTCTTAACGGGTGCTTCGCGATGGCGGTATTTACGCCATGCCGGTATGGGATTTTGGGGGCTGATCCATGCCGCTATTAGCACGTCCGCATGGCTTGTGATAGGGTGCTAATAGCGCCATGCCGCTATTTACAGGATGAGGGGTCGCGCGTCTGCGGACTATCCGCTATTAGTGGCACTGTTCTTAACGGTGCCGCTAATAGCGGTTGGCCGGGTCATAATCGGCAAGGGAATTTAACAATACCGGTAATCCCTTACCGGTATCGTTATTTCCTTACCGGCATCCGTGTAATTTGGCCCAGAGTCCACTAAAGCCACCCTTTCCTTTCAATGGGCCTCATTACGACCCTGGCGGAGTGGGTTTACGCCAGCGGTATTCGCGGCGGACCCTTCCGCCCTACTACGAGTTCCCGTAGCGCCATGGAGCCGTTTTCCGCCTGGTTTTTCCGGGCGGAGAAATCCATGGCGCTACGGGACCTTGTTGTTAATTACGCCACCGTATTTTACGGTGGCGTAATTAACGCCTTCCCCACTCCCATTATACCCTATGGGGCAAAAATGGGAATGGGGAAGGGTAAAATGGGGATTGGGGATTTACCGCCCCGCCAAGTTCGGAATGGGGCGGTAAATCCGCCAACCCCCATGGCGGTATTGGCAGCTTTCCGCCGTGCTCCATGGTGCATATTGCACCACGATTTCCGCCAGGGTCGTAATGAGGGCCAATGTGTGGTCTGCAAAATCCGATACTTAAATGGTTCATTTGGGGACTACCCCTTTGTTTTTCGACCTTTATTACTCATTTTTCCCTAAATGCTTTTGAGTCTTTCCCTTTGGATATTGGCTATGTGCCTATCACAGTTAATACAAAGACCAATCTTATGTCAGCGAGTCTGCTATGTGCCTTTCACAGGTAGTGCACAGAGCCATCACACACCAGCAAACCTTTCCTCTATGTATTGTGACTAATCTGAGGGTGTCGTCACTGCTTCCATAGGAGCCTCTTCTCATGAGGCCAGGTGGGTGAGTCCACTGCCCAATAGTCCCCCTGGGGGTGGTACTCTGCGGGAGGATTGCATGGGGAGGGAGACCAACTATGAGACCAGTGACGACCCTGGGAGAACGCAGTTTCCCCACCAATCACCTGATCCTAAAACCCTTGCATACCATATCCCACCTCTTCTTCACCTTCTCTCTCTACACCTTTAACTTCTTACACTATGTGTTTTGGTAGACCAACCAAAGTAGAGAGTACTGAGGTGAGGGAGATCCCTAATGAGTCACAACATCATGGCCCACTCCGTACTGGGACGACAAGAAGGCGCAGAGCAATATAGAGTGCCTATCAGAACCAGAACATGCAAACTAGAGGTTCTTGACAACCGATCAAGTCAAGACAAGTTAAAAGGGAAGAGGGACTTGACAAAGTGTTAAGCCCGTCCTGGAGGAAGCGCGAGTCAGAGAACACTCAGGGAAAAGGATGGCAGACCAGGGAATCATGGAAGGAGACCAAAACTGTCCTGCTGGTGTGCAGAGACTGCGTGATGAGCAGCAGGGGAGGCACTCCTGGCAACCCTGAAGGTCAGCGACTGGGGACGGACAGTCCGCACGATGAGACCGAACCTTGTGCGACAGAGCCACCGAATACCGAGAGGAGAGAGGAAGCAGGGGAAGCCCCATGACTGATGGCAGGCATGCAGGAAGTATCAAGAGCATCGCGCACCAGCAACCAAGGTATGTGGAAGAGCAGGGAGGCGCTGGGAGCCCCGTGAACATAACCAAGGCCAATCACACACAGAACAGAGCATAGGACCCCTACAGGTCAGAGGTAGATCAAGAAGGAAGACTTTCTGTGCAGAGGGGACCTAGCCTTGCAGTTCGGGCTGGGCTGCTACCATTGGTGGCAATAGCTGACTGATTTGCATATGGCTGGATCCATTTTGCAATGGTGGAGATGGGCTAAAACGGTGGTGTGGAAGGTTGCCCAGAGCAATGCCAGTAGTACAGATTCATTCAAAACCTTCTACCCATCACTTGTGTGGTTATAGTTTGTCTCACTATTTGAGAGATGGTAAGCCCAGACATGGGTCCCTTGCTCGCTGCACCATAGGGAACCAATCCGCACCTCACTGAGGAGGCCAAAAAAGTCTGAAACATGTCTGGGATTGCTTGTGCTTCTGTACAGAGGGGACACAGCCTAGCAGTTCGGGCTGGGCTGCTATCATTGGTGGCAGTACCTGACTGATTTGCATATGGCTGGACCCCTTTTGCAATGGCACAGGTGGGCTAAAAAACGGTGGTGTGGAAGGTTGCCCAGAGCAATGCCAGTGGTACAGATTCATTCAAAACCTTCCACCCATTACTTTTGTGGTTACAAGAAGGAAGAGTAGCTGATCTTCCTTGTGTAAGTACTTGGTCAGACAACAAACCAAGTTGGCCCCTCAAGCATGAGACTATAAAGAGAACTGGGAGAGCAATACCTATAAGCATAGTACATGCAAGGCGAGTGAACCAAGTCTTTGTTTGTGTGGCGGCATATGGTAGTGGAGGAAACCAGATCTGCCAGCCAGGGTCGGGGACCCACCATAGCCTGGGAGTGCTTTCAGGCTGTTCTTCTTCGTTCCAGTACCTGGTGGGAAAATACTAGAACTGCCAACCAGGCTCAGGGACCCACCGCAGCTTTGGATTGCATCCAAGCTCGTCTTCTCTGTCACAGCACCTGACGGAGGGAAACCAGACCTGATGGCCAGGGTCAGGGACCACCACAGCTTGAGAGTGCATCCAAGCTCCTCTTCTTTGTCGCAGTACCTGGTGGAGGGAATCTGCCAACCAGGGTAAGGGAGCCACCACAGCTATGCTGTTCTTCTTCATTGCAGTCCCTGGTGAGAGGAAACCAGGCCTGCCCATCAGGGCCGGGGACCCTGAGACAGAAAGGAAACCCGAATAGGGCCAACCAGAGAACAGAGTTTCCCAGACCATTGTTTGAACTTTGTGAGAGACTTGAACTAAGCCGGGGAAGGGAGTCATTCTCCTTGGGCTAGAAAAGACACACTTTCATTTAGTTTAAACTTAGAATGTGAGGTACATAGTAGGATTGTGACATTGTGACATTTGCTTTGGACATTGTGACATTAGTATTTTAGTTGATGCAGGGAAACCCCTCTTAGAGTTAGGGCAAGATAGGGTTTTCTTTTCCTTTTCGCACTTCAATAAGTCTATAACCACCACAATGACCCCTTCGTGTCAGAGTCTTGCTTCTATGCCCTTACTGGATGCAAACATTATACACAGAGCCATCACGTGTTAGTGAGCCTGTCACCAATGTGCCTATGACAGGTGACACACAGGGTCATCACATAGAATAGTGTCTGTCTGCTATGTGTCCATCACAGGTGATACACCACGCTATCAGGTCACTGAGTCTATCTGCTGTGTGTCTATTATGAGAGATACACAGAGACATCACATGTCAGCAAGTATGGCTGCTCTGCACCTGTAACATGTTACACACAGAACCATCACGTCAATGAGTCTGTCCGCTATATGCCAATCACACATTATTACAGTAGCATACCACATCAGCAATTCTGTCTGTTATGTGTCTATCACAGGTGATGCAAAGAACCAGTGCATCATATCAGTGAGTCTGTCTGTTATGTGTCTATCACATGTTATACACAGAGCCATCACATGTTAGTGATCCTGTCTGGTTTTGTGCCTATCACATGGGCTACACAGAGCCAGGTCAGTGGGAGAGTGAGAAGGCATCATGAAGCAAGACACAGACAACAGGCTTAAAGTTCATGCATAAAATATGTATTAACTTAAATGTCAGTATGGTTGAAGCCCTAACTTGCCCTATACTAAGTTGAGATTTCCCTACACTGAACAAAACTAAGGAAAGTCTGAGTCAAAGGGCCTCATTACAAGTGAGGCGGAACGGGTTAACGGGACCCGCTAAAGGAGGCACACACTTTAAACCCGTTCCGCCTCATTACAAGGTCCCATCGCGGGACCCGGTAAGTAACGCCTGGTCAAACCAGGCGTGCTTAACGGGTCCCGCGAGGGGAAGAGGGAGCAAACAACGGGCCGCCCGTAATTGGCCCGTTCTTTGCTCCCTCCCCCATTCCCATTCAGCCCGATGGGGGCTGAATGGGAATGGGGAAGGTCCGGGCCCGGGTTCCGTGAGGGAGGAATTACCAGGCCCTCCGAACTTGGAATGGCCCCGTAATTCCCCATTCTGGGAACCCGGACCTGATTTTGGTAGCAGCCATGCTGCCAATAGCAGGATGGCTACCGCCAAAATCGTAATGAGGCCCAAAGAGTTGAACTTAAAAGTCTGTCTGTGTCCAAAACCTATTCTTGCCCTCACAACTAAAACAAAACAGTGTGTAGGGATGTTTCTAATAGAATAAACAGTGCTTAACTCACAGTTTCAGCTTCTTCCAGCTCTCAGCTTTCTTTCAATTTCCCTTCCCCAAGTGCAATAAAGTTCAACAAAAAGTCTCAAGCAACACAGTTGCAAATAATCCTTGGGGTTCCCTTCCCCAAGTTCCAAGCAATACAGTTCACAAAGTAAAGAGGTCTTGAGGCTTTGTCCTCAAGGCAACATGTACAGTTCCTCAAGTCTCGGGGTACACTTCAGCTCCGCCAAGTTTATTTGCAGTCTTTTCAAAAGTGCAACAAAACTCAAGGTCAACTTAGTCCTCCTTCTGGTTGGCTTCACCAGTTTACTCACAATGTTTCTCTTTGGTTTGTTTCCCAATTCATTCAGGGCTTACTGGTCTAAGCGCATTTGACAGACCACACAGTCCACCGATCATAGGTCGCGCAACGAGGATCCTTAGTTTCTAGGCCACACAGGTTCTTCGGCTCCTGTCCCTGTGTACGAAATCACTTTCACTTAATTCCTCTCTTCTGGCCTCTTGGCTTTATGTGCAAGTTGACACTTTTTTGGCTTCTCCTTGTCAACCTTTTGATTCTGTCACCATGTGTCAAACTCCTCTCACCAGTCTGAGGGGAAATGAGGTGGGCAGTCTCGTAGTAGCTCATAAAGGTTGAGCGAGGGTTAGGTAGGTCATTTTTAGGGAAAGGGGGATGCCATGCCCCTCCTGAGGGTACCCCAATTTTAATCCCTTTCCTTTTCCCCATCCTCCTGCTGCCTCTAGACTGGCAAAATTTCTTATAATTTTCTTAATGGGATAGGGGTAACAATATCACATGATTGTGTTTGGGATAGAGGATTCTTTGAGAGACGGGAGTGTGGAATACTGTGTCTCACATGAGGACATCTCATCTCCAATCCCCAAGGATTCTCCACCCAGGTGCTCCCCCCTAGCTTCTATGCCCCCATGGTTGGGATCCAAGAGTGATGGCCTTTCCCTGGCCACCAGAGAAGAGTTTCCAAGGGAATTATATGTGAGGACGCCCTCAGGTTTCTCACAGTACATAAGAAAGCTGATACACAAAGCCACCATATGACAGCTGGTCTGCCACTGATGTGCCTGTCACAGTCTGTACACAGAGCTATCACACGCTATCAACATCACATATTAGCGCATCTGTTGGCTATGTGTCAATCACACTTTATACACAGAGCCATCCCAAACAAGTGAGTCTGTGTACTATGTGCCTATCAGAGTTGATACACAGAGCGATCACAGGTCAATGACAATGTGTGCTTTGTGCCTATCACGGGAGATACACCGAGCCCTCAGATGTCAGTGAATATGTCAGCTCTCTGCCTGTCACATTTTCTACACAGAGCCATCATATGGAAGTGAGCCTGTCAGTTATGTGCCTATCACACACTATACACAAAGCCATCTCATGTCAGCAAGTCTGTCTGATCCATGCCTATCACAGGTGGTACACAAAGCCCTCACAATTTAGCTTCACTGTCACCAGTGGGCTTATCACATGTAATGCACAGACTCCAAATATGCCAGTGAGTCTGTCTGCTGTGCCTCTTTCACATGTGAAATGCAGAGCTGTCAGGTCAGTGAGTCTGTGCCTATAATGGATGATACACAGAGCCATTTCATTAGTGAATCTGCTGTGTACTTATCACAAACAGAGCCATGTCAGTGAATCTACTGTGTACTTATCACACACAGAGCCCTCAGCGAGTCTGTCTGCTGTGCTCCTTGTATGTTATGCACAGATCTATCACATGGCATTGTGCCTGTCTGCTGATCAGAATCTAACAAGTTGCATACATGTGTCTGTGGGGCTGTGTAAGGAAGGCATGGTATCAAACAGTTAGACAGATACAAGTGATCACAGTTCAAGGGTGTTTATTTAACTTTAATTGGGTTTGAAAAACGCCTATCTAAACCTAAATCTAAAGATGGGAGCAAGCTACGACCATCAAATAATAATAACGCAGTCCTAGTCGAGTCTGTCAAAATAAAAGGGCCTATACTAATGAACCCATTGCCAATCATTACCTCTAAATACAAATAGTGTGGGAAACAATGTTATGCAAAAGAAAAGTGTTCAAGAAATGATATGTCAGGATATTCAAGCCATTGGCTTCCCTTGCCCACATTTTCAGCACAGGACAAGACGGCACACTTCAGCTTAGCACACTCTCTGGCTTCTCTAGCATGAGGATGCAGTTCAAAACTTCAACATCAGGGCCGTCTGTGCCAAAGTCTCTTCACCATTCAAAGTCTCTTATTTCAGAGGGCCTGATGCCACACGACAAATAATAAAGTTCCTTTCTTTTTAGGATTTCACATATACAACTTCTTGGGTGATTTACTGTTCACCCCGGGTCTTCCTCCGCCACGCTCAGAGCCACTTTGACACAATGGGCCTCATTACACGGAATGCGGTAAGGGTTTACCGTTACCGGTAAGGGTACCGGTAAACCCTTACCGCCTTACTACGAGGTCCCTTTGCGGGACCTGACCTCAACGGCTAGTTTTACCAGCCGTTAAGGAACGGGACCGCAAAGGGACCTTGGAGGCAATTACGGAACCACAATTTGCGGTACCGTAATTGCCGCCTTCCCCATTCCCATTGAGCCCTATAGGGGCTCAATGGGAATGGGGAAGTGCCATGGTGAATGGGGAATTACCGCCCCCACACACCTAGGAATAGGGCGGTAATTCCGCCATTCACCATGGTGTAATCGGTACGCTACCGGCGGCAACCATGGCGCTAATAGCACAATGGTTACCGCCTACCGTGTAATGAGGCCCAATATCTTCAATTGCTCTCCCTCCTCAGGGTCTTGACCAAATATTTCACACATACAACTTCTGTAGTTTTACAAAGGTAGCGGGCGCCCCTCTCTCGCAAGAACAGACATGATAACCTGTTCAGTGGTTATTAACCACTTGAGAGTTCGCAGCCACTGCTTTTACTCACTGTGCCTTTCACAGATGGGAAATATCCATTTGCATATCAGTCTTTGTCCTGCCCAGGGGCAGTCCAGCACCGAAATACAATGGCAACTCCAATCTGAACGAGAGTACCACCAGCAACCCCATACACGTGTTTCACCCTTGTTGGGGATCATCAGTGAGGTGAAGCTGATGCCTCCCTAAGCACAGTGAGAGGGAGACCACGTCTGGTTGCCCCCAGGAGACCTAGGGTTACCAATCCCAGGTTCCTTAAAAAATAGTTTTACAAAGGTAGCGGGCGCCCCTCTCTCGCAAGAACAGACATGATAACCTGTTCAGTGGTTATTAACCACTTGAGAGTTCGCAGCCACTGCTTTTACTCACTGTGCCTTTCACAGATGGGAAATATCCATTTGCATATCAGTCTTTGTCCTGCCCAGGGGCAGTCCAGCACCGAAATACAATGGCAACTCCAATCTGAACGAGAGTACCACCAGCAACCCCATACACGTGTTTCACCCTTGTTGGGGATCATCAGTGAGGTGAAGATGATGCCTCCCTAAGCACAGTGAGAGGGAGACCACGTCTGGTTGCCCCCAGGAGACCTAGGGTTACCAATCCCAGGTTCCTTAAAAAATAGTTTTACAAAGGTAGCGGGCGCCCCTCTCTCGCAAGAACAGACATGATAACCTGTTCAGTGGTTATTAACCACTTGAGAGTTCGCAGCCACTGCTTTTACTCACTGTGCCTTTCACAGATGGGAAATATCCATTTGCATATCAGTCTTTGTCCTGCCCAGGGGCAGTCCAGCACCGAAATACAATGGCAACTCCAATCTGAACGAGAGTACCACCAGCAACCCCATACACGTGTTTCACCCTTGTTGGGGATCATCAGTGAGGTGAAGCTGATGCCTCCCTAAGCACAGTGAGAGGGAGACCACGTCTGGTTGCCCCCAGGAGACCTAGGGTTACCAATCCCAGGTTCCTTAAAAAATAGTTTTACAAAGGTAGCGGGCGCCCCTCTCTCGCAAGAACAGACATGATAACCTGTTCAGTGGTTATTAAGCACTTGAGAGTTCGCAGCCACTGCTTTTACTCACTGTGCCTTTCACAGATGGGAAATATCCATTTGCATATCAGTCTTTGTCCTGCCCAGGGGCAGTCCAGCACCGAAATACAATGGCAACTCCAATCTGAACGAGAGTACCACCAGCAACCCCATACACGTGTTTCACCCTTGTTGGGGATCATCAGTGAGGTGAAGCTGATGCCTCCCTAAGCACAGTGAGAGGGAGACCACGTCTGGTTGCCCCCAGGAGACCTAGGGTTACCAATCCCAGGTTCCTTAAAAAATAGTTTTACAAAGGTAGCGGGCGCCCCTCTCTCGCAAGAACAGACATGATAACCTGTTCAGTGGTTATTAACCACTTGAGAGTTCGCAGCCACTGCTTTTACTCACTGTGCCTTTCACAGATGGGAAATATCCATTTGCATATCAGTCTTTGTCCTGCCCAGGGGCAGTCCAGCACCGAAATACAATGGCAACTCCAATCTGAAAGAGAGTACCACCAGCAACCCCATACACGTGTTTCACCCTTGTTGGGGATCATCAGTGAGGTGAAGCTGATGCCTCCCTAAGCACAGTGAGAGGGAGACCACGTCTGGTTGCCCCCAGGAGACCTAGGGTTACCAATCCCACTGTGCTTAGAGAGGCATCAGCTTCACCTCACTGATGATCCCCAACAAGGGTGAAACACGTGTATGGGGTTGCTGGTGGTACTCTCGTTCAGGTTGGAATTGCCATTGCATTTCGGTGCTGGACTGCCCCTGGGCAGGACAAAGACTGATATGCAAATGGATATTTCCCATCTGTGAAAGGCACAGTGAGTAAAAGCAGTGGCTGCGAACTCTCAAGTGGTTAATAACCACTGAACAGGTTATCAGGCCTTGTTCTGTCGAGAGAGGGGCGCCTGCTACCTTTGCAAACTACAACTTCTGTACTTCTTCAAAATCGAACACTTTTGACTGTGCACAGGAATTTGCTTGACCCATTGCAGGATCACTTCGATACAGAATTACTCATTCTCTTCTTGATATAACATTTTTATCACTTTCATTTTTGCCACTCCTCAGCTGGATACCTTACAGAGACCTTTGAATGAGCAGCCACGCGGTGCCGGTCCACTCTGTCAAAGGTATTGTATCTTGTTTTTAAAGTTCAGTCACTCATCAGCAATTCAGCTTTACTCTTCTTATCACACACGTTTTAACAATGTTCATTCCAGCGCTTGCCCTACAATGTTGCTGCTTGCAACCTTGGCTTCAACACAGAGCGGTCTTGTATCAGTCTCCCCAATTCACCGGCTGTGTTGATTTCACTGACGCTGCTTTGTTCTTGTAGCCAAGGACGGTACTACAGCGGCTGGTGATTCTCCCCACCTTGGTTATTTGTGGGTATCTCTGAAACACAATGCAGGAGTCTTCAGTCTGCTTCCCCGGTATTGCGCTTTATTTCCTCGAGGTTCCTGGAAAGTAATGGTTTCTGTGGAAAAGCTTAAGGGAACTTCCCTCCTTGAGATCCCCTTCTGTTTTGCCGTCTTTCCTCTCTCCTTCAGCTGCCACCTCAACTGCTGTTTCCTTGTGTGCTTTACCTCGCTCTGAGTGAGCTCTCATGCTCTGCCTTTAATCTGTGTGGGGAATCTTAATGCAAGTCAGGTGTGTGTGATGGTCAGCAGTTGCCTGATTTTGCCTGACCATTGTATTGAGCCACATCAGGTATACTGCTCGGGTGTTAGTTTGTTTTCTCTTATAGGGGGGGTCCTTGAGAACATTTTTAGGTTGTGAAAAGGGTAGTGGGGGGGGTAAATTCCTAAATATCCTACCTGGTAGGATGGAGTGAAGGTGTTACAGGGAAGGAGATACCACGTCTCAACTCCCACTCCCACTCCCCGAAGACTCCTCACTCAGGTGATCCTCCCGCACTGGTCCACCCCCAGGAACTTGATCCAAAAGCGATGGCCATGTCCTGGCCACCTTGATGGACTAGTGGTTGAGAAACCATCTGGTTTCTCACAGCTGCTTCCTGCACCATCAAGTGCTAAACCTGCAAACAGCATGCGGCGGTGAGACCAGGGTACAGATTTAGAGATTAGAGACTCAGTGTTTTATTCCCTGAAGACTTCCCTGCAGGGTTCACTCGCTGGGTATTATAAAGCTCTTGGCGCAGATCAGTGAGTCCGGAGATAAGGTTGGCCGCTCTGCAAGTGGAGCCATTTCAACGATTCCATGAAAAGGACAAGCCTGCAGACACCATTCTAATCTGCCATGTTGCCAGCTTCCTGGGATGGGCTTTATGAACACACCTGAGCAACCCCAAGAAAGGTCCCAGGCCACGTCGTCGAGAATGAAATGTGCTCTTAACTGAAATAGGGAAGAGTTAGTCTGTATTTGCCTGTCTCTCTATCCCCTGACCATCCATCCCATTGTTCCCCATTATTGTCCAACTTCCACTCTCCCAACCCAGGGTTCACCATTATTGTCCAGCTTCTCCACTCCCATTCTGCTCCATGACTTCCTTACTACGTTCTCGCTATAACATTCTCCATATACACTAATACATAAAAGTACGACTTCTTTTTTCAGGACAACACACAATTATCTTTAAACTTTTTCAAAGTGTTATTAGACCCCAAATGTCCCAAGCAGCATCCCAACATGTTTTTTCCTTTTTTATCGTATTTAACTCTGTAGTGAAAGAAGATAATTAGCAAATTCCAGTAACAGAGCTGTTGGACAGCGGGGCTTTAATCGGGGCCACGCTGTATTTCCATTTTCATGTTTTATGTACTAATGCATAATACTAATACTAAGGCTTATTTTTTTTTTGTGACAACACATAATCTTCTTGAAACTTTTTCAAAGTGTGTCGGACCTAAAATGTCCCAAACAGCACACCAACATGTTTAGTTCTCGCTGCAAATCACACATATTCACAGGTGTGGTTAACTCCATAGTGAAAGAAGATAATTCCAGTGACAGGGCTGTTGGAGGATGGGGTTATCAGCGTGGCCATGCTCTATTTTCATGCTCATGCTGCATGTATAGCTCTAAGCATCTCTGGGTGGGCAGTGCTACTTACTGGGCATGGTCCCGAAGATTGCTGAATAATTTATTGGGGTAGGGATGGTGAGGGACTTGAAAAAAGCATTGGCAAAACCAACGGTTTTAGCTTTTGTGTTGGCATGGACAAGGCATTGCCACAACAGTACTAGGACTACCTGGCCATAAGATTGAAGCAGCTGGAAACTGGTGCGATTACCTGGACATATGAAAACAGTGCCTGTGGCAAATGCCTATACAAAACCCATACGCAAGCCAAGTCAGTTGGATTTTACAGTGCTTGTTTTTATCAGGACTTCGGTGCAAGGAACAGATATAAATCAACTTGTTAATACATTTAATTACACCAGTATTGTATTTCAGCTGCAATTAAGCCATGAACTCCAGCACTAGCAGGTCAAAGTTTGATGTTACTGCTTGGTAGAGCAAAGAGATCTTAGGATGATGTTTTGGGTGGGAAGGGGCAGGTAATAAGTGGTGTGAAAAACCTGAGGGTGTTTCACGACCTAGTCCCAGGGATCCCTTAGTCAGGTGGTCAGGGAAGGGCCATCGCTTTTGGATCCCAACCCTGAGGGAGGACAAGCGAGGGAGTCCTTGGTGAGTGGGGAAGGAACACGTGACGGCGAGACATGGTATCCCCCACCTTTCAACACCCATTGTTCCCCCATCCCTACCTATTTTGTGGGAAACTACAACTCCCACAATTCCTCCCCACTTCAATTTACCAACACTACTGAGCTGAGGAAGATGAGAACTAGAGCTAGGAAGATTACTCTTTATGAATTACAAAGGCTCTGTCCCGTTAATGAGGTCAGGCAGAGTCAGGCACTCAGACCGAATTACACACACCTGCCAGTTACTAACACTCCCTGTGAGGATAAAAAGTGGCGCACACAGGAACACTCTGAGCGAGGCTGGGTACAAGAAGGAGCAGTTCTTCCAGATCGAATACAAACCAGGCTATGGAGATCGGAAGGCCAAGAGGCTGATTGGATGCTGAAAGGAGCAAGAGAAGGCCAGATGAGAAACCCGTATTTCCAAGGAGTCGCAAGGGTTTTCGAGTAAAAGCCAGAGGATTGGAGGAAACATTCCTATGAAGTACCAAAGGGTTACCTGTTCCGGTCCCGGGTGAACAAAAGAGTTGGGGAGGCGCAGGGGTGTCGTTAATGAAGACCTTGACATCAGAGTACAAGGCAAACGAAGCCAAGAGCGACATTAACCCAACCAGTGAGTGAAAAATGAAAAATGAAAGCAAAAGTCTGGTCATTGTTAAACAATCAAAGTAAGACTGTATCCAGAATGAAGGTTATACGCAAGTAGATAAACTCGCAAGGAAAGAGTGATTGTTGAATAGTGAGACCAAGTAACAGAGTGGTTTTGCAAGAAGAGATCGCACAGTCGAAAGTCTCTGTGAAGCGTCAATTTGAACTTATGTGAAAGCGGCAAACAAAGGCAATAAAGTAACCGCGATTGAGAAAGAAAGATGTGTTTAATGATAAGTGAGAAGCTTATGAACTGTTGAACCTGTTGAATCTGACAAGAAAGGAAAGGGGAAAGAAAACTACCAGGACCAAGAGGCCTTGGGAAATTGTTACTAAAGAGAGAAGTCGAAGTGGTCATGCAGAGGGCATTGTACGACCTGTGCAATTTCTAAAGTCTTGGACAGTTGAAAGTAAAGGAGATGTCTGAGCCCAACCGAGGGAGACCCGTGAGAGAAGAAAATGAAGGGTCAGAGCCCGACTGAGGGAGTTCCATATGTGTTGAAAATAAAGGAAGTGTTCGAGCCTGACCGAGGGAAAGACATGTGTGGAAAGTAAAGGAGAGTAAAGGAGGGGTCAGAGCCCGACCGAGGGACACCCATCAGAGGTTAAATGAATGAACTGTGATGTTAAAAAGAAGGAGGGGTCGGGGCCTGACTGAGGGAGACCCATGTGTGAGAAGTAAAAGTTAAGTGAACAAACTGTGATCTTAAAGAAGGAAGTTGAACTGTGAGAAAAGCAAAGCCCAATTGAACTTTGTTGAACTGTACCAGTGAGCCAGAGTGCCAACCACCTATCCACTTTTTGAAAGACTCTCGAGACTCTGTGCTATTCTGACATTTATTTGGAGACACTGATTTTGGCTAATATATTCCCATTACACATTTGTATTCTAGGAGGAGGGCAAGGTTAGGTTTATTTTGTATAGGCCACTTTATTTTGACTAAGACTGAAAAGGACGGATTTATCTTTTGTTTAATGGTCGTGAATACTCCCATTCTAGCGATAGGGCAAGATAGGCAGTTTCCAAACCCCTTTGAGTTAAATAAAGGTTTTTGAAACCTCCATCCGTTGTGTCAGTGTCTGCTTTTGATATCATGCCTTCCTTACAGTGGGAATGGTCCCAGAGATTAACATGGCCATGGGTAGCCAATGGTTGGGTAGATAACCAAACAACACCCACAAGCTGTGCGTCCTTCCTTTCGTGCCATCTTCCTCCCAGCTGTATCCAAATGCAATAGTTTTGACTTGAAGAGCTTACCGGTACCCTTGTTTCTGGAACGACACACTACAAGTCTGCCTTCCGGGGCCGCCGTGCCCAGCAGGTCTTACCCTGCCAAGCGCAATGGCCCCGGTAGGCAGAGTTGTCATGGAAACACCGGCACCGTTAGCAACGGTGCCAATGCTTCAGAGTCCCCATTCCCATGGAGTCCTTTTGGACTCCAACTTCTTCTTTACATAGCATGGATTCCCCGTGAGCATCTCCTGGTTAGTGCCTAGTTGCTCTAGGAAAGTTAAACATTGTAAATTCCAAATGTCAATTAAATTTGCTTTCCCTCGCATCATTTCTAAAAATACAATTTAATAGGAAAAGCAGAGGAAGACATAATGCACTTTCGAAACAGATCAAGGGATTTCCATATAGTTCTTGCAAAGAATGATGTTAGACCTAGTTCATATCGCATTATAGATATTGGAACACCTCTAGATAATCTCAAAATCATCCTTCTCCACAAGATGCCCTCCAATAATGCCCATATTTTACACAGAGTAACCAAGAACCCCTCTGCACCTTTTGTCAATGATGAAATTACTTTCAGTTTGTAAAAATACAACACCGGCAGAATCGAAGATTTCCCCTATTTCCTGTGAATTAAGCAGGCTTGGGCCGTCAAATTCTTAGTCTCTCTCTTGCAGCTCCCTACAATGTGGAGCATCGTTTAACTCATACATGAGCCTTGATAGGCTATAAGGGTAACCTCAGTGAGCTTGTGTTTCCCCAAGTGCCATGTAAAAGCATTTGTTTGTCTACCTCAATTGGGCGCCAGCACCAGAATGTTGGTTTTAGGTGCGTTTATCTCAAGCCCATTCTTGGTCATATATTCTTGCAAGCCAGACAACCAACGTTGGACCCCTATAGGGGTCTGATCGATCAAAACCAGGTCATCTGCATAGAGAATCCAGCCCTACTCCTGGTTACCCATCCTAGGGGGAAAGGATCTAATAGGGTTTAGAGTGTCCACAAGGTCAGATAAGAACAAATTAAAAAGCGTTGGGGCCACCGGTCATCCCTGTTTCAGCCCTCTATGCGTGTTTATCTCTTTGGATAAAAGGCCTTGGCCGTTCAGTCTAATCTGAACTTTTGTGCTAGTATATAATGACTTTATTGCCGAAAAAAAGTCAGCCGGACATTCCCAGGCCACTAACTTAGACCAAAGGAGTTCTCGATCAATGCTATCAAATGCCTTTCTCAGGTCAACAAAGGCCAAGTATATTTTTGGACCATTTTTCAAAGCTTTTCATTTTAAGCTATTAAAAAGGAACAAATTCAAGTCTTGGGTCTGGTGGATCTCGCTGGGCTCTGGGTCAGGGTTGTTGCTTTTAGGGTCCCCGGGTCGCTTGGACGGGGGTGGTGGCAGGCTCCAGTTGCACGGCGGGCTCTCTGGTCGCTGGGCGTCGTTAGAGCCATCTTTTCTTCGCCTTCCTCTCCAGATTTGGTTCCAGTAGTTGGTTGCCTCTTCGCCTTCCAGGTCAGACTTTTGTGCAGGGACCCAGCCGGTAGGGCGTACTTGCAGCAATCGGGCTTGTGGGGGTTGGCAGTCTTTTCGGGGTGGCCGGGCTCCCAGTTTAGGCTGGATTCTCACGGCCTGGCAGGAGGATGGGGGGTGCAAGGTTTTGCGTTCCTTCCTTGCTTCCTGCCTTTGCGGATGCTCTAGAGCCTGGCCGGGCTTGACCGGGTTCTCCTGCCAAAGATGTGGGTCATGCTAGGGGGTTTCCTGCCCTGGATGTCGGGAGGCGCAGCAGGAGGGGGCGGGAAGCAGTGGGGTAGTGGGGAGGAGAGGGCCATTTTGGTGGAGTGGGCGCCCATGGGTGCCTGTGCCGGGGCTCTGGAGGCAACATGTGGTGGAGATGCACCGGATTGGTCCAGGGGTTCACTGTCACTGGCCTTTTGGGGTGGGCTTGTCCCTATGTCAGAGTTGTTGCAGTTGGAGAGGGAGGGGGGATGCGTTGTGTCTCTCCGACACTCTGCGTGGGGTGGGGTGCACTGGTCTCACTTGGGCGGAGTTTGGAGAGGATGGAGTGTCCTCTCTGTCCTTGGGGACTGTGGTGCCTGTGGGGTTGGTCGAAGGGGAGAACCTGGGGGTGGTGGAATTGGGAGGGGGGTACTGTGGGGAGACTTGAAGGTGGCGCCCATGGGGGGAGTGGAGGGATCTGTGGGAGTGGATGGGGGTTCCCACTCTCTTCGGTTGACGCAGGTCGGGGGGATTTGGCGTTGCTATGAGAGTCTTACCTACCATACTTGCATGTTGGTTTACTATGTGATTTATTTGTTGAGCGTCACTGCATAACTGACAGGTTTTACTATCCTTGTATTGCTGAGGGTGGTTGGAGGGTGACTTGTAGTTTTGCTCCCCATGGGTGGGTACTGTACGATACTGGATGTATTTGGTGGGGTCTGACTTGCCTGGAAGTACTGTTGGGTTTCTGGACAGGGACTGTGCTTTGGTCTGTGTGCTTTGTGGCATGGTGTTGTGTTTTGTAGTGTGTTTATATGCTCTGTTATAGTACATATTTGCCCGGGTGTAACCTTGGTCTACTTGTGTTTAAATTGACCCTTTAATTTTACAATACATAGTGTATCAGTCTTTCTTTGGAACATATGTGTAATACAATTTCTTTGTGCTGGTGCTGCGGCCCTCTCTCCCTCCTGGGATGGGCCTGGCTGCTCTGTCTGCGCTGCCATTAACTCGGGTGGTGCAGCCTTGTACTGGGGATGGAGCCTTGTGCTGTCTCGGTTGAATGTTTTAGCTGGGTTCTTGGTTGGACTTCGGAAAAACTGTTCTACATAGACCATGTCAGTCATGCAGTGACACTCAGTTAAGGAATCGCTTAGTAAACCAACCCAGTTTTCAGGACACCTTTCTGAACAGGGGAACACAGATTCAAGGAACAGTAAAAACCTATAACTACATTCAGGATAACACTCCGTTATACCAGGTGAGTAAGACCTGTTGGTGTAATATGCAATTACAGTTGCTTTTCAGATCAGTGGAACACAGACTAAGGTAAGCAATAACTTTGTACACTAATTTAGGATTGCACCAGGCAGACCAAGATCAGCAACACCCACAGGACACTTTTTAAGAATGTCACACAGCTATTGAAGGTAAGTAAAACCTAAGGCAGACTTATTCTAAACAGTATACACAGAAAGTTAGGGGAAGCAAGACCCAGTTGGTAAACCTATACATTTATATCCCAAAAGAAATAGTAAAGTGAAGCCAACAGCATTACTTTTGGAAAGAGGCACAATCAATTCACAGGTGAGTAAAATAACCTTATACCTTTCAGAATGGCAAAACACATTCCAGGTAAGTAAGAACCTTTGTAACTGCTCACTCTCAGATGACAGTTACCAACCAACTCTTTCACAAGTAAATACACTTTTAAACACTTGTTATCTTTTCTAGGCAAAAGGCCCAAACTTTAGAAGTCTTTCCTTATTCTTTTAGCATGAGTGTTCTCAATTGCAGAAGGGGGTAACTATTGCTCTACTGTCCAGCAGGCAGGTCAGGATAGGCACAGAAGTAACAGAAGTCAGAGTTCCTCAGGAAGACTATTCAAACAAGTAACTATTTCACTTCAGAGTAGTTGAAAAGGTCCAGGGTCATCTGAGAAGGCACCCTAGGAGAATTCTAGCAGTGGGCCTGGGGGAACTGGATGAGAGGCCTCCCAATCCCAAGAAACACCCCAAAGTTATACACGAATCACAAAAGCATAAGTTAAGTAAATACCGCAGCCAACGCAGTACCTCAGCACAGAAGAAGAGTTTGCAGCGTGGGAGACTTCAGATAGTGGCCTTTTTCCCACTATCCAGGAAACTCAAATCTAGGTGAATTTGCGCTGACGTTGTACTGTGAAGTGTAGGCCTTTTTCCCCGCTATCCAGGAAACTCGAATCTGGGCGTGTTCCACTGACTGCTGTACTGTGAAGTGTAGGCTTTTTTCCAAATATCCAGGAAAATCGAATCTGGGTGTGTTCCACTGCTGTACTGTGAAGAGTAGGCCTTTTTCCCACTATCCAGGGAACTCAAACCTGGGTGTGTTCCACTGACTACTGTACTGTTAATTGTGGGGGATTTACTACACCATTGAGGGAGCTCGAATCTGGGTGTGTTTGTACTGACTGCTGTACTGTAAAGTGTAGGCCATTTTCCCACTATCCAGGAAACTCAAATCTAGTTGTATTTGCACTGACTATCACATCTCAATACATAGGCCACTTCCCATTATCCACTATACCACGTGGGTAGATCCCCAACGCCCCCCAGGAAAATATCCACACCCGTAGAATCGTATCAGGCTAGGGACCCCTTACTGCCACCCATGTCAATCCTACTGCAGAACAAGGACACCCCTGTCAATCCCCCACCAGCAGTATCCCACCGCCAACAGCACCATCTGTGGATTAACACCCACTTATCAAGTGACAAAACCATTGAGATTCCACTGCTAAACCTATAATCACAACGCAAAAAAGTCAAGAACCGCCACAATCCAAACGCTAAAAGGTTTTACAGGCGGGCTACTGCCCCTGTGACCCACACTCAAACTGTCAAACCAACTTACCACTTAGGACCACAACATGCCATGCCACAGAACAGCATGTCGCCAAAGAAAAATGGAAAAAGGAACAAACCAGATGGGACAACACCATCTTCCAGTAGACACTGCCACCAACGCAGAAAACACCCTGCAACCACTGTGGGCAACAGAACAGACATCATGAGAAGAGAAAAGTCCTTATATCTAGCACCTTACCTCAAACTAACCAGGTACCAGAACATCCCAACACCCTCAACCTGACTAGGCACGCTGAAAACACACAGGCGCCACGCAGAAAAAGAGGTGCTACACAAAGAAGAGAAATGAACGAAAACAATGCCCTCACCTCACATATCACAAAAACACAAGAAACCTCCACCAACTACAACAAAATATAGAAGTGAAAGCAGAAGAAATCATCAACCCAATAATGAATCTAACAGACCAATTCAACGAAGAAACAGTTCACACTGAACAACCACCACATCCGGAGAGCAACATGGAAGCATACCGACATTACAACCACGACTCAAAGGCAATATTAAAAACTAAAATAAACTGCATCCAAATGATCCACTGCAACCTAATCAACACAAAATCAATGTGCAAACACGCCACAGACATATACCACCAACTGTGCGATTGAGGTATCAACATCCTATTCATTGCAGAAACATGGCTAGACGACAACTACAAAATCACACTGCACAGCTGCCTCCCCAACAACTTCAAGTGCTCACAGATAAACAGGAAAGACAAAAGAGGTGGAGGACTTGCAATGGCATAGAAAGAGCAGAAAATAAAAGCAGACAAACCACTAAACATCGTAAACTGTGAGTCGCTCTCCTCCTGTCAACTCTCTCCCTCTATCCCCTGCTCTTTCTCTGGCTCCGCTTCTGCCACCTCCCCTCCCTCCCTCTCTTCCTTTCCCCTTTTTTCTGCAGACAAGGTTTCTCAACAAGTCCGATCTATGAAAGTCTCGTCAAAACAGGCTCACCCCTGTTCCTCCAAAACTATCAAGGACTACATCGACTCCCTGGCTCCTGCCCTGGCTAATTTTGTAATCACTCTTTTGCCACTGGAGTCTTCCCATCCCCTCTGAAGCATTTCCTTGTGCACCCTCTTCTTAGGAAACCCTCTGCTGACCCCTCATGCCCGGCTAACTATCGCCCAATCTCCATCACTCCCTTCCTGGGCAAGATCCTGGAGAAACTGGCCATCTCCCATCTTAATCTCCACACCGAATATGTTGGTTGTCTTCATGACCATTAGTCTGGCTTCAGGGCTGCCAGAAGCACCGAAACTGCTCTCCTGAACATCCATGAAGACCTTCTCTCCAACCTTGACTCCAACGCCCCGTGTGTCCTTATCTTGCTTGATCTCTCTTCTGCCTTTGACACTGTCAAATACGCCATCCTGCTCAACCATCTCCTTGATAACCTGGGTATCACTGGACAGGCTCTGGCGTGGCTGACTTCTTTCCTCTCCGACCGACCCTCCCAGGTCCAACTTGGGTCCTTCCTCTCAGATATCTTTTTCTCTACCTGTGGCATCCCCCAGGGTTCTAACCTCTCTCCTTGCCCACAGCATCGCCGCTCTCTGCACCAATTTTCAGTGCTACGCAGATGATACCCAGCTAATTTTCAGGCTACCCTCGGCCTCCTCCTCTCCTTCCCTCATCTCTGACTGTCTGTCTGCTATCCAGGAGTGGTGTGCCGCCAACGACCTCTACCTTAATGCCAGTAAGACCGAGATTCTACTCATCGGCACCCCCTCTCCCTCCTTCCCTTCAGCTCTCTGGCTGGCCTCCCTTGGCCCTCTTCCTGCTCCCACCTGCAAGGCTAAAAACCTCAGGGTCATCTTCGACTACACACTCTCCTTCTCTCCTCACATCTCCGACGTCTCTAAGAAGTCACACTACCAGCTGCACCTGCTCAGAGGTATTCTTCCTCTCCTCTCCTTACCCCAGAAGCTCACCCTCTCCAGAGCTCTGGTTCTCTCTAAGCTGGACTATTCCAACAGCCTCTATCTAAATCTGCCTGCCTCTACTCTCCGCCCTCTGCAACTTATCCAAAACAGGACTGCGAGACTTGTCCTTGGCCTCAAGCCCAGGGATCTTATCTCTCCAGGACTGAAATCCCTGCACTGGCTCCCAGTGACTGCAAGTATTAAATCCAAAACCCTCTGCATTATCCACAAGGCCTTCTGGGGCCTGGGACCACACTACCTTCAACTCTCTCTTCCTAAATACCTTCCTTCTCGGGCTCTTCGCTCATCTGTCTCCAACTCCCTCAGGGTCAGCCGCTTCTCCAAGCAACGAGTTGGTGGTCGATCTCTCTCCTCGGCTGGGGCCTCCCTCTGGAAAAGCCTTCCTGCCTCCCTGAAAATAGAGGAGAACCATCTCCGATTCCGGAAGAACCTCAAAACCTTCCTCTTTGCTTCTGCTTTCTCTGCCTCTCTCCCCTGCTGATATTCCCTGCCGAGTTGGCGGGACCTGGCCACCCTTTCTGATCCTGGGGCCAGGTCCCGCCGTTTGCTCACCTGCCCTGCCTCCCTGGCAACCCCCTGCCCTTAGGGACTGGTTCTGTATCCCATCAGTCCCTTACCAGCACTTATGTCTGCTCTTACCTTGCACTTGCCACCTCCAGGCCGTTATTTATCGTATTTATTCTTCTTTCCCATGTACTGCACTTTTCCCCTTTCCCTTCCCCTGGCACTTCTTCCCTTTCTCCCTACCCTCACACTTGCGCGATCTGAATGACACCTGGCCTAGTAGGATCATTGTCTGTCTTCCACTGTCTTCCCCTCCCTCGCCTTGTCGCGCCTTGAAACACTTGTGTATAGGCGCGTTATAAATGCCATATCATATCATATCATATATCACATCCCTAATCCTTCAGCTGACAATGGACCCCAAAACAAATCTCAAATTCGTTCTGGTTTACAGACCACCAACATACGATGCAGCATTCATGGACAGCTTCACAGAAGCCATCACCTGGGCTAAATGGACCTCGATAGACAGACAGAAAACTTCATAAATGGATCACCGAAACAATCAACAATATCTCCAAGAAAAAACTATTCACCCTATCACCCAGGAGAACAATGGCAAAATAGCATACTCCCCTTCTGGTTGCCATGAAAAGGAAAAATAAGAAGCTGGAACTAGAATGGAGGAAAAAATACGACCAGGCAGAAAAATCACAATTTCAACGATAAATCCGCTCACACAAAAAGGAAATCCAAAAGGCAAAAAATAAATACTACGACAACCGAATCACCAAAGCCACAAACACCCAAAAAGAACTGTTCAACATCATAAATGAAATGAGGAACCCAATTTGATGCAACAACACCCCGGTACCCTCAGTTTAACTATGCAACGACCGCACAGAGCACTTCAAAAACAAAATCAGTGTCATCCACCAAATCATACAAAGCAGACCAGGCAACCAAAATACACAACCCACCCCCCCAACCGAGGATCCCCAGAACAAACTCCAAAGCGTCCCCCAAATATCAGGAGAGACTTTCATCAAGCTGGTAAGAAATAGCAAAAAAGCAGGCTCCCCCATGTTCCTCTGCCCGAAAGACATATACAAATCAATCCTCACACAGGGCCCACTGTTAAAGAAACCTCTTCAACCAATCACTCGCAACAGGGAAAGTGCCTCGATCTTTCAAATCAGTGTACATCAAACCACTGCTCAAGAATACGGCAGGCAACGTGGAAGACCTCTCCAACTACAGACCTATCTCAAACATCCCGTACCCAGCAAAACTCCTTGAAACCTAAGTCTATGGACTAACACAGGAGCATATAGAAAAACACCAACTGCTAGACCAGGCACAAGTCGGGTTTAGACCTAAGACATCAACTGAGATGGCACTCCTCTGAATCTGGGATGGTATAAAGACAAATGCCGACTCCGACACAAGTTCAGCTCTGATACTTCTGGACCTCTCTGCAGCGTTCACAACAGTCAGCTATGACATCCTCATCAAGAGACTGAAGAAATAGGAATCACTGACCGAGCAATACTCTGGATTAAACCATTCCTAACAGACAGAACAGAAACCATCTGGATTAAACCTTTCAAATCCACTCCAAGAGACACCAACTGTGGAGTACCACAAGGATCATTATTATCCTTGCTGCTCTTCAATATCTTCTTGACTCCACTAATCAAGCTCATTAAAAAACACGGATTTACATGCTAATACTACACAGACAACACACAAATCATCTACAAAATAGAAGACACACAAGAAGAAAACACAACAATGGAAGGCTGTCTACAAGAACTTTATGAATGGATGAACACAAACAGCCTAAAACTCAACCCAGGCAAAACAGAAATAATGGTTGCACCCAAAAACCTAGAAAACAATCACTACATCCCATGGCATACAGAACTAGGAACTGTACTGACGCCGTCAATAACAGCAAACAATCTTGGAGTCCTGATGGACAATGAACTAACAGTAGAACCACAAGTAAGCGCAATAATCAAAAAATGTTTGTTCCTCCTGCACACAGTAAACAGGATCCTACCTTTTGTTAGGAAAGATTCCCATGTATGTGAAGTTTTCCCTCCAGTTGTGTAACCCCCCAACTTTTTTCTGCTGTTTAACAGTCTGACTTTGCCAATGGAGCACAGCCTTCAGCTGCAGTCCCCTGGGCTTTTCGCTCACTTTATTATGGGGAAACTGACATGCCCTTAAAGACAGTCAGTACTGGGAGACTTTGTTTCCCTTAGTCCTTTCCAATGTTGCGATTTTTCTGCAGCATGTTGCAAGTGCACAATGTACCTTAGAGTACAGTGCGCTTGGGTCTTCCTGTCATTTCCCAGGGCCCTAGACACCCTTGAAGGATTTTTTAAGAGAAGTGCACATATGACGTTGGACAGGGCTGGTGGCAGCTATCTTTTCATATATTTTTAACCCTTTCTTGCCATGAAAACTGCGTTTACCACTTTTTTGGCATAGAAAGGTGACTTGGCTCCAAAATGACCATGCCACGAGGTTATCTGTCCTGTTCTTTGGCCATCTTACCCCTTAACCTTCCCCAGGTCGAGCCGACCTGGATCAGTCCTTATTTGGGCATGCATTCTCCCACGAAAAGCCAAGCTTTCGCAGCATTCTGCATGCCTTGTGTGTGTGCTTACAGGATGTGGGTTGGACTGTCTGGTTACAATACACATCCTGGGTGCCAGAGAGTCTGGTGTGCTGAGAATGCCTGGGACCAGCGTGGTCCATGATTGGTCCATGTCTGGTGTACCCTGTATGTGAGCAGATCTCCCATTGGGTCCTCTTCATTTTGGCGCGAAGGAGATTCTGTATAAGAAAAGGCTCCAAACACCCATACCAGGTCGATCTCTTGAGTTCTCACTGAACAAAGGATAGAATCCAAGCATCCTGAACCTAAGAAGCCAAGTTGAGGAACCGTTGGTCGCCCGCTGGAAGGTTTGACACCCTGAGCTCGCTGTTGTCCCGCTGGACCACTCTGCATCTGATCAAACTAGAAGGTGTGCGAAGACGCATCAACCCATTGGAATAGTAGGACTAACTATTCTTGGCACCTTCATCAATCCCTGCAAGTAAGACTTCTCGGAAGTGTGCCTGGGCCAACCAGTGGCATGACCAGCTTGTGCAGGACCTTTGATCTCACACTGCCGCCTTTGTGAGGAGCCCCTTCAAACTTGGTATATTGCAAGCTCTGTGATCATGGCACTCTCACAGCGAATTTCGTACACTTGGCATTCCCAGGTCTGGAGTAAAGAGAGAGCGCCCAAACCAGAGTACACACACGCAGTTACCGTGTCGCCCATCCATGGTGACGAACTTCGCAGGTGTCTTGCTGCTGTGCCCACCTTTGCCCTGAAGCCTGCTACAGTGAAACTGGCCTGATCCATCCACCAAGAGTGGAGAAATTGCCACTGTCCCATTTAGGAATCATCGCTGTAACTTCGCTGCTGAAAACCGCAGAGCCGCACAATTGCCTCATTTGAACTTGCAACCAAACTGTACTCGACTGCCGAAGTTTGGTCCAGAGTGAACCAGGGGACGGTGAGTACTTGCAACCCTTACCAGTGGCCCCTAGTGCATCCACCCATTTTCATGCACAAGTGTCCCCTGAGGGTCACTCTCCTTTCCACAGATAGCCTCTATTCCCAACTCCTGGAACCTGTTCGGCTCTCTTGGGGAGTCTCTCCACGAATAGTGGGAACCTATTCTGCATCACCTCACCCACCTTTCTAAGCTGCTACAGACCCTACAAGAGACCCTGTTTTCACCCATCTGCACTACTGCGTATGCCGGCATTGCAAGTACATTTGAGCAATAGGCTCCACTCTTCTTAGGGACTGGAATGCCTTTCAGTTAGGATTGTGATTACTGCAGCGTTGCCTAAAGACTTTTTGCACTGCCTGTTTCATTCCCTTTTTAGTTTGTGGATCCATTTTGTGCATTAATCCTTTAGGCCACTTGGTCTTGTATCTATGTATTTTAGTAGGATTGTGTTGGTTTAAAAGTATTACTGTTGATAACTACTGTGTGTTGAAACTCAAAGGCCTTGAATAAATGTATTTGTATTTTTGATATATATACACCTGACTGGGAGTGATTTGTAAGTGTCCTTACTCTGTGTGCTCATTGAGGTCTTTCAGTCCCCCTTACCCTTCTTGAGACCTAGTCTTGACCGCCGCCAATGCTACCTTGATTGGTCTGACTTGTTGAGAAGGTTACCCTGTTCCAAGAAACTACGCTGGCCTTCTGAACCTCTGCCCACCAGGTGAGAGTTCAGAAATCCATCTTAACACCTTTTCTCTCCTTTACCCATAAAACATGTTCCACCATCTCCCTCATCATGTCCAGAATAGACTATGCCAACAGCCTATACCTAGGAATGCCGGAACGTCTACTAAAGAAACTGCAAAACATCAAGACTCCTGCTCAAACTACCACAAAGGGACCACATCACCCAGCGCTAAAATTGCTAAATTGGCTACCCATCAAAAAACGAATAAGGTTTAAAACAATGTGCATAACACACAGAGCTATCCACGGTCAAGGAGCAGAATTCATACAAAAGAAAATAACCATTTTCCCGATCAGCTAGACCGCTCAGATCAAGCAACAGCATTCGCCTAGAACCGAAGCCATACAAAAAAAGAGAACTTGGGGGGAGTCGTCTTTCACCCACCCGGCAGCAAAAACTTGGAACTGCCCCCAAAAGACATACACAATACAAAGGCTGACCTAAAATTCAGAAAACTACTTAAAACTTGACTCTTCAACTCATAATCAGAAGGGAACGACTAGGAAAAACAAACACTGCACTGGAAACAGAGCACAATCTAAGGAACAAGCCAGGGAGAGAACCCAAAAAGAACCACTCCCTCAATATCCCATTCTAGTCACTACCCCATAATTGGAACCGTAGCTTCAGACGGGGCAGCATTAACCAATAACGGGTATCCCCCAGGAGGCCTAGTGCACCCAGTCCTCAGAGGGTGGGAATTACGCACAAGAAACCCCGGATATAACCAAACCCCCAATCCCTTAGCCATCTGCAGCCCAGCGGCAGTAGGAGGCCTGCACAACCTCATGCCCACAAACCACTAGACAATTACAGAGGGAAGCCACCACCACACACTATTCATGGCAAAATAAACCATCCAAATCACCCAACACACAGCATGGACAGAGACGATGAGCACAGAAGTCCAAAGCAACAAGGTAAGAATAACCCAGACTAACCCAACCCTTAAAATCTTAAGCACTGCATACACTTCTCAAACACAAATAAACACAGCCACCTCTCTGCATAGCAATTCACATGCACTTCACCACACTACAACAACAAACAAACCTCACATAGCCCTGTACAACAGCACACAGGAATCTACTGCGCCGTTAATCGCAGCCAAACTCAGCGAACGGTGCAAACCAAACTGAAGCTGTCAACAGGACATCACAACCCTCCCCCCACCTTTTCCAGATATACCCTAAGAACCCATCCCCCCCATTCGTACCTTTCAGATCCGCCAGAGCGCCAGGGGACCACCTTGGTGGTGATAGTGCACGGTACAAATGATCTTTAACATTAACATAACATAAAATGAAACCCAATCTTCCTCTGTGACTACATTTGTTAAGATGGCTACCTTAGTAGAGATCTGGTTATTAATCAGCTGCCACGTTTGTCGCCAGTCTTCGGTCTTTGTCCTTGATGACTTTTAACATCGTCTCTGAGCCAGACTGTAACATTTGAGCCTTGTGAAGTGACAGCCAGCTCTTATACTTTTGCTTCCTCTTTCTAAGCCGTTCAGGTCTTTCATTACTCTTGGAAAGTTTGATCATCTGAAGGTCCTTCTGCAACTGCTTTTTTTCTAGGATTATCAGATTGTCATAACAGTGTTTGGGCAAAAAATTCAATCTAGTTCCTCTCTTGTCACTTACCCTAAAATCCCAGAGGAGTGGAGTGTAATGTATCTCCCTTGGGCTACTCTGTAATTGCATAGTACATTTTGTCAGGAGTTTGTCGACCTCCTGCGGTTTCATACATAGGCGATTCCTTCCCAGAGAGATGTCCACATTTGGCAACCAGGTTATATTTTTTTGTTTAAAACCCGTAGCCCAAGTCATTTCCAGTAACACATGGTCACTTTGGCCACTGGATGTCACGGTATTTACCACGTTCCTTGAAACAAAGAAATAATCAAAAACTCGAGTAATTTCCATTCGACCAAGTGGGCTTACTTGGAATGTCACTGGCCATTTGGCCATTAAGCATGTAAAAATCCCTAGTGTTCATTGCATTAGAACATGTTTCCGATCTCATGTCCCTTGTTCACCAAGCTACCAACATCATTAGTACACGTACCATTTTTATCAATACAAGAAATGTTCAAGTCCCCACAAATATTCATAAATACGTTATAAAAATCTGATAGTAAAAGTATCAATAATGTCCATCAAAGAGTCCACCAATACATCTGAAGCAACGACCTAAGGGTTCCAGTACACATTGAAAATCAGGTACCAACTTGTTGTTTTCGAAGACTCCTGGGTGATTTTACAAAGCTTAAGCGCCACCTAATAACTAAAAAGGATAGGAAGGGAATTGGGAAAGTGGTAAAATATTGAATGGACACAAAAGGAGAGGAGAATGGTAACTTGACTCCCATCCTGCACATGCTCCTCTGAGTACCTGTGCATTCAGACTAAGTACCCACAGCTCCTGCGGCTCAAGATCTTCTCCAACCTGTCCACAGCAGCTGGTCCACTCCAGCAGTCCTTGGTAAAAGTGAATTGTCTTTGTTTCATGTCCTCAATCTTTGACATCAGCAATTTCATTCCTCAGCATACCCTTGTTTTTTATTTCCCAGTATGATCCCATGGGTCTAGGCTTTGGCATTTCTTTGTCTTGTAGACTGCAGTGTGTGCCTATGGGGATGCATAACTAAAAAGAACCCAAAGGCATACAAAGCAATGCCAGTAATGGCATTCTTGAACCCTCAATGGGAAGTTCACCCTATTGACACCATAAATAGTCTGTCGGTAGCACAGCAGGGTTTGGTTAAACTATCCGAAGGGCAGTTCAAGAGACCAATTTGTTTCTACCCCACCCCCTCTCTGGTAATTTCTGTTGTTATGTTAAGTCTGTCCACTCACTGACCCTTTGTGTCTAAAGCTCACCAGGGTCTATGCTATCCCTGATGAAGAAACACTCCACCTCTTCAAGGACTTTGCTCATGAATCAATGAGCCATACAAGCATTGCATATCGGCACCAATAGTTGCATGAAAGGGGCTTCCCTCTACCATACCTAAATGAGGTGCCTCCCCTGCAATTTAGAAATAAAACAATGCCTTTTGCAAGAATATAGGTATGGGACCTCTTTCCAGAACAACTTCTACCTGAGCCTTCTGCTCACTTCTGCACTGAAACAAGCCCTGCCAGAACAAATCTGCAAAATAATGTACTCCGATTGGTCACTGCATCTGTCAGTCAGCCTTGCAGGGTACGTGATGACAGCAGGTAAAGCTCTGCAATCCCAGTTGATCTAAGTATTCTCTGAAAAATCCACCCACCCCACTGGGCTTCATGTGGTCTACCTGCAGGGTTCCAAAATCCAAACCCTAACCCACATTTTCTCGAACTGGAGTTGAAATAGTACATTATATCCTCCTCGAATATTCAAGGGGAAAAGGGCACACATATTTATTTATCTATCTATCTAAGAATTTTGTGTATAGCGCCACTCGCCCAAAGGCCTCTCCAGAGGTTTTAATTTAGTTTTCTTACTTCATATTAAAGAACATTTTAAAATGTGGCTGCAATATGCCTCCAGGGTACCAAGTCCCCCAGCGGCACTAGCGAGAGAACACTTGTTACTGTGCCTCTGGCATATGCAGGGATGAATGCTGTATCACCTTTTTCTCAGCTGGCCAACAAGTCTGACCACTGCTTACTACTAAGAAGCCCCAAGAGGAAACACTTGAAGGAAAAACATATATTGTTATGGCCTATCCTCCAGACTCATCAGTACATAATGAAGGTATTCCCAGACAGATAACTACAAACACCACTTTGTATTTACCTTTAATCTCTGATTCAGTTATATGCTCCTGCCTCCCTTGCTTCTACTTTATTTTTCTGCCTCAGAGATAGCTATGAACACCTGGGGTCAGACCATGATCCAGCTTTGAAAATGTAAGTGTAAGAGTTGGAGTGTTGTGCTGTTAGGGACGTTCCTAGCTCATCACGCAGCCCACACGTTGGGTCATACTCGTGTGGACACCTTGAGGGTTAGAAAGTGGGGATATGACAAAAAACATGCCATGTCTGGTACAAGCTCCCCTGTTGTGGGAGGTCCAGAGATGCATGTGATAATCATGTGACCTGCAGCCTTTTTCCTGCAGAGCAGTGTGCAGGGGTTGACAGGCCGCTCTCATTTAAGGTAGTCGTGGTAACACTGCACAGTGCATGACCATCAGCTTCCTTTTTTCAGGAAGACACATCCTTTTGTTTTAACTTTTTCAAAGTGATATCGAACCCCAAATGTACCCATATGTCCCTAGCAGCAACCCAACATGTAGCACCCCAACATGTATTTTCCTCGCCCCAATTCACACATACCCACGGGCGTGGTTAACTCTCAAGTCAGTGTTGCCAGGTTGGAAGGAGACAATAAACTGAATGCCCCTTCAAAACAAGGCCAAAACAAGCTGACTCCCAAACAAATAAGCTGAAAAAACCAAGCACATTCCTAAAACACTGTGGATAGGTCTCAAAAGTAAGAAAAATAACAATAATGCAAATATAAATAGAGAGAACACAAACATATCTTAGAACAAAAAGCATTTATTAAAATTGCATTTTATTTTTCTAACAATTAGTGTCTATTTTTATTTCTTGTGTGCGTCACTTATAAAAAAGCACATCATTGGCTTTTTGGATCCTTGGCTTCTCTGGTCCATCCCCCAACTGGTCCTTGATTTGTCGCTCTTTGCCAGGTAGCCCCATGTTCTTTGTGACACTGAGCCAACCCAGGTATTTCCTGTTAAAAGCCAGGACTCATATTTTTGTTCTTTCCATTATAAGTATGGGCCTACAAGCACCACTACGCAAAGTGAAAATCCAGGACTGGCTCATGGCATCAGGCATGACAGGGGCCCCCCACTTGGCAGCAATGCCTTTGTGAGTTGCTCCTCTTTTCTGTCGCCCCTCTGGTCCTTGACTTCTTTGTGAGTCACTCTCCTCTCTCCTCTGGTCAGTCACCCTTCTGGACTTGGGCAACCTGGTTGATCTCTCTCTGGTCCTTGGTTCATATGGTCCATCACCCCTCTGACCAATGGCTCCCTTATGAGTTGCTCCTCTAGTCCATCACTCGTTACATTTTGATGTACCCGGGTGGTTACTGAGGATAATTTTTGGTGAAATAGAGAAAGAATAGTCATGCAGAATGTTTACAAAGCGTCCACTTGTACTCCCCAAGTGAACTAGCCGGGTGCTATGGCAGTACTGGCGAAAGGACTCAGTCATCTGGCTCACCCTAGGGTTGGCCTGTCAATGTATTGTGAAAGAAAGAAAATTAAAACTACAGGAAAAACAACAACAAATGAACAAAAGCACACACACGAAGACAGAATCATACCCAACAACCAGAATAGTCTTGTTTTTATAATATACTGTATGTGCACTTGTATGCCTGGACAACCTAGTATGGCAGATATTGTCTTTTTTAACCATGTACTTGCATCTTACACCAGCACACTGTCAAATATCCAGCCATAGCCATTACACAAATGTGTACAGCTATTATATGGCTCTTGTATAGTCAAATGTTTCCATCAAATGTCCAAGTGCAGCCCATGGTTACTTAACTAAGCACTGGTTCTACTGACACATATCCTGTTACAGCGTCACAAGCTCAGGCTTTGCCATCATGTGTCTGGTACTGGTTCACATGCTAGTGAAAACTGTATATCCCTAGGTGCTGTCATAATGTAGTTACATATCTCATATGCCTATGTAAAGCTATTCCCTACTGCCCCCCACCCTTAGCATCCTCAGCTTAAAAAGGAACTGTCCTTTTTAGTTTAGGTTATTATAAGCCAAACCTAATGCATAAGAGTACAGATAGGAAGAAATGGCATATGAGGGACACACCGCTTGTAGGGGTTGTTTGGTAAAAAGCCCACCCATTGACCTCCCATTGCCATGCTAATTCCTATGGCCATTCCCAGCCAGTTCCTGCCCAAAACCCCTTCTCATGGGAACTCTTTCAGCTCTATTTAATCAAGCCTTAATATCAAACTTTGTACTCGAAGTTCGTGCCAGGTTTTTTTTCAAAGCAGTCTTCTGCAAGTGAATGACTTAATTGGAGCTGTAAACGCTACTGGTATGGTACAAATGTCTTAACCATGTCTGCCTTCAGCCAATCGAGATATATATAAGCACTGTGCATGTCTTTTGGTGAAGTCCTGTTAAAAAAAGCATTGGCAAAGCCAGCAGTTTTTGGCTTGTCTATATGTATTAAGCATTTGCCAGGCTAATAGATGCCCACAATCAGAAAAGTATAAGCGTCTCCAGTACTAGTTTTTCTGCAATTAACTCAGTTCCCTTTCCTTTTCTTCCTTTAGAGCAAGACTGTCCCGCCTAGTGATTTGTAGACTGGCATTGTCAAGACATGATCAAATAGAAAATGTAGACATCATTTTCAAAACAATCACTGCAAAAGGTGTTGTCACCATCTAACAAAAAAACCTCCACTGTGTCCAGAAAATACAGCAGTTGACCCAGTGTGCTGTGTGCAATAGAATATGCATCCAGTATTATTTTTCATTTATATTATATTTATATTGCACTTAACTAGCACTTACATATACTTAGCAGCAGGGGTCGGCGCTGCAGCAGTGAAGTGAAAAAGCACAACAATAACCCACGGGGAAGTTAACTCCTAGAACATGATTGAAATAGGAGTTAACTTCCCTGTGGCTAAATTGTTGTGCTTCTTCACTTCACCTGTGGAGCTGACCCCTGCTGCTAAATTTCATTAGGAATTATATACTTAGCACCAGGGGCCGGAGTTGCAGCGGGGAGATAACTTCCTTGTGGCTTATTGTTGGCTTCTTTATTTGACTTCACCAGCGCTGCAGCACCACCCCATGCAGCCAGGTTAGGTAACTCCTATTTCAATCATGTTCTACATTAGAACATGATTGAAGTAGGAGTTAACTTCCGTTAGGTGGCTTATTGTTGCTTCTTGGCTTCACTGCTGCGGCGCCGTCAGTGACAACTGCTTCTAATGAAACTTAGCAGCAGTGGTTGCGGCACCGCAGAAGAGGGAAAATGAATAAAAGGAGTGATTTAGCATTGGAAAAGAAAAGGGGATGGTAATGTATGTTGTAAGGAAGGCATGGCATCAAACAGTAAGACAGACACAAGTGATCACAGTTCCAGGGTGTTTATTGAGCTTCAATTGGTTGTGAAAAATGCCTATCTAACCCTAAATCTAAAGTTGGGAGCAAGCTATGACCATCAAATAATAATAACGCAGTCCTAAAAGTGTCTTGTCAAAATAAAGGGACCTATACTATTAAACCTACTGCCAATCCTTACTTCTAAATACAAACAGAGTGGTAAAACATGTTATGCAAAAGAAAAGTGATCAAGAAATATGTCAGGACACGCAAGCCGTTGGCTTCCCTTCCCCACATTTTCAGCATGGGACAAGGTGACACTCTCAAGCTTAGCACAGTCTCTGGCTTCTCTAAATGTCAAAATCATGGCCTTCTGTGCCAAAGTCTCATTTCCATTCAAAGTCTCTTTTCCAGAGGCCTGATGCAATACGGCAAACAACAAAGTTCCTTCCTCCTTAGGGTTTCACGCATACACATTCTCGTGTTCACCCCCTAACCATCCCCTGGGCTCAGACCCACTTCAACACAAAACCTTCTTGGTTGATTTTCACTTCACCCTGGAACGTCTCTCGGGCTACAACCCACTCCAACACAAAACCTTCTCAGGTGATTTTTGCTTCACCCCGGATCTCCCTCCATCGGGCTCAGACCCACCTCAACACAAAGCTTTCAATGTATCTCCCTTTGCTGGGCTTGGACCAATTCTTATTGTCAACTTTGCCACAAATGTTCTTTATTGTATCACCATCGAAGATTTTCGATTGTGCGCAGGGTTTTGCCTAACCCGTTGCAGGACCACTTCAATTCACAATCCTCTACAACTCTTTCACTTTTCAGCTGGATACCTTACAGAAACCTTTGATTGAACACCCACATGGTGCCGGACCACTCTGTCAAAGGTACTGTATCTTCGTTTCAAAGTTCAATCACTCATCAGCAGTTCAACTATACTTGCGTCTTTTATCACACATATTTCAAACAATGTTCATTCCAGTGCTCGTCATCCAATGTTCCCATTTGCAACCTTGGCTTCAACACAGACCGGTCTTGTATCGGTCTCCCCAACTCACCGGCTTTGTTGACTTCTCTGACGCTGCTTTGTTCTTGGAGCCAAGGACAGTACCACGGCAGGTCATTCTCCCCACCTTGATTCTTGACACGGAAGGGCACCGGGTATCTCCAACACACAATACAGGATTCTTCAGCCTGTTTTCCTGGTTTTACGCTTTCCAATCTTGAGAGCTTCCCAATCCCACTCCCCGAAGAGCCCTCACCCAGAATATCCTCCCACACTGGTCCACCCCCAGGAACTGGATCCAAAAGCGATGGCCGTGTCCGGGCCACCAGGATGATAGATCCTCGGGGACTAGTGGTGAGACATCTTCTGGCTTCTCACAATGGCAAGTCGATAAGGGGAGTGGAACCCCACATTTACAAAGAAAATGGTCAGCAAATGGGCTAATTTTCTCATTTTAGGGCATTTGTGAAGACCTAAAAATCCGGCGCATGTAGAGTGACCGGGGAGATACTGGGTCAGTAAGAAAGACAGAAGGATAGATGGAAAACAACTTCCTGTCGCTGTCTAAACCCAATCGTAGTAAAACTTTCCTTAGAAAGCGCTGGTGCAACGCTTACAAAAAAAGGGGACAGAAAAAGAAGGCAAAGAGAAATAATTTTTGAAAAACCATAACAATGTAGAAATTGTTAAACTCCTGTATATCCCAGGTCACTACAATCCTCATTAGAGGACTAAAGGCAAGTAATGGGGGTGTTAAAAAGAGTTAACACCTAGGACTGGAAAGCAGGGGACCTTAAATTTGGGTCAACAATACTTCAATATCCCGTAGACTAGTCGAGCCATCCCAGGATAGCTCAAAATTAAGAAACTAATGAGGAAGATCAAAGCACCGCTGCAGATTGTAACTGATATACTGCAGACGGTACTCGTTAGTATGGGTGAGCTAGCTTTTTTAAGATGAAGACAAACACTGCCGTCTCGCCCGTCCTAAAAAGATACTAAATTGTAGGGCGGAGGATGGGACAGACATAAAACACATATAACAGGTTGTTCATGGTACAAGTAGAGCAAGTTTGTAGCCTCCACCATGTAACAACCGCTGTCTACCGGTTTCAGTGGTGTGTATTTAGATGGAACCACTTTCATCAGGACAGTCTTCTAAAAGCAAAATATACTTGGTGATACTCAAACATCAGTCACCATTGTCTGCCGCAGGGTGCATACTTTACCCTGCTTCTTTGCGCCAATGCAGGGAAGGTCAAGAGGAGAACCTATGGAAAAACAAAAGAATATATTCCATGGTCACTCCCCAAATGCTGCCACAGGCTCAAATGCGCAGAGACATCAGACAAAGTATCTGTGTCTCCCTTACAGGTCAAAGAAGCTTGGACCTTTCCATTTCACAAACACTGAAGATCAACTAAAGTACCAGGCGTTCTGCAATGAAATGAAAAACAGCTAGCCAGCAAACTCCATGTTTATAAAGTTATCGCCTGCGATTGGAAAAGGTCACCGTACAATGAACGGTGAATGCAGGCTACCCAGTCATTATGCTAACGTACGGTGATGATGGACGTCTATTACCACCGACGTTGATATGCAACTAGATATTAAGGTTTTAAGATTCAAAAAGCACTTACTTGCTCGCACGAGCGCAGCCGCGTCTAGAAGTATAGCGGTCTGAGGTTGCTGCGATGGAGTCTACTAAAGACTCGAGCAACCCGACATCACATGACACGGTGACACGTCACATGTGCACAGGGCCCGGAAATACAGTATCTCCCCGGACACTATACATGCACCTGTTACTTCATTTGAGGGATTTCCGCATTGCCCCTTTTTTTGTAACTACATACAGTTATGTGTTGCCCTCTTCTTTGTGTTAATACATCAGCTTGTTAGGGCTTCACTCTGTACATTGTAACTCTATTGCCCCCAGGTTATAACTATTTTTCTAACGGCAACAGCCGTGGGCCTGTTTGGGTAGATTCAGTCCCCTGTACCTTGATCTTCGGGTCTTTTTTTCCCCGACGATCTCTGCAGAGCCTTTGGACCTTGGACGTCCATTTTCGCACACAAAGACACAAGTACTCTGACAAACATTACCGTTGGGCTTACCCCTTCGTCCTTCTGGAACCATTTTCTTACATCGCAATATCTGTCTACCTTTGCCTGAATGGCAGACGTAAGCATAGACATGATGACTGAATCCAACTTTCTGGCATATGCAGAAGACCTAGTGGAGACAATCCTGGCTGCACCATCTCTAATAGGAGGGGTTCCAGTAGCTGAAGTCGTGAGTAATAACAACGACTGGGATGAACTAGAAGGTTTTAGGAAAAAACATATAAGAAATGAATTGCATGGCCTCCTAATGACTGAATGAGCACAAGCAGCCCCAGATGGTCCGATCATCCGAATTGAACCTAGGATTTTTCTCGACCAAATCCAGTTTTGAAAAGACTGGAGCTGCATAGCCAACAAATGCACCAGGGACTGGTTGATTTTAATAATCAACATGGCAAAAACAGTGTCCCTTAAACTCATGGCAGAAATAGAACTTAAAATTGATCATCTCAAGTCTACGGCCATATTAGACACCTTCAAGATAAAACTGAAAGGTCTGGATGCTGCCTTAAAAGAATTCAAGGAAGCTAACCTTACAAAGAAAAAAACAGAAATTGAAAAAAGATATTGCAGCATTAACCCATGAACATACTTACCCTTACGTCTTGGACAGCTACTATGACGACCCCCCGCAGAACCAACAGCAACAGCCATCTAACCCGATACGTAAATGGCGCCAGCCAAGAAAGAACCAGAAGCCCAATACACCTGCAACCTGGAGTTTCTCAAGTGGCAGCTCGGAAGACGACATCAGACCTGGTACTTCAGGAAGGCATGAATGCAGTAATTCCAGAAATCGAGAGCGCTCTGGAGACAGACGAGTCCAATTCTAAGACCAGTATAACCAAAGAGGACAAGGAAACATAAGGAAGCCTTTTTTAGGCCACGGTGGCAGAGGAAAAGGACGGAACAGAGGTTGCAATCAAGACTTCGACAGAGTCACGAGGAGCAGGGGGAGAGGTCTGCCTCCGCAGTAGACCTAGTGGTGATCAACCTCTCCACACATCCACTTACCACCAGTGAAATTAAGGTCCTACAGAAGGGCTCAGCTTCATCCCCTCGGCAAGACATGATGCATTTCAAACTAGGATTGACCTAGCAAAACTCATGAGAAAAATCCGCCTGAAACAACATTTTGGCGAACAAGAAACCAAACGAGATTCCCACACTAAAAAGGATATGACTGGCCTTCACCCTAAATCAAGTTTCTATCCCCAAAACATCTCGGCGGAGTCAATCACCTTCGAGAAGGCGATTAAGAAGAAACTGAAAAAAATTGAAGAAATAGAAGAAACCAATTTCCAGAATGTCTCCAAGGAAGAACGCCAAGCTCTTCGGGACCTCAGCGCCAATATGGCCATTATAATAAAACCAGCAGATAAGGGGGGCGCAATAGTTGTTCTGAACAGCACTGACTATGAATTAATGTTAAAAAAAACTCCTAGACAACAGAACCCACTATCAAGTTCTATCCCACGATCCCACTCACGAACTGCGTACTATATTCACAGGGATTGTGGAGGAAGCGGCTTGTGAAGGTTACATTAGTCCCCAGGAAACAGCTTTCCTCTGTCCGAAGTTTCCATAACTCCCGGCCTTTTATGCATTTCCTAAGGTTCATAAGGGCATTTCACCGCCCCCAGGCCGGCCCATTGTGACAGGAATCCAATCCATCCTGGAGCCACTTTCTGAATTTGTAGATTTCTTTTTGAGACCTGAAGTTCCAAAAATGCGGTCCTATTTAAAGGATACAACCAGCATCCTAAAGATGGTTAAGGACTTATCTTTTGATCCTGGGACACAATTCCTGGTCACCCTCGACATAGAGGCACTGTATACCAACATCTCACAGATGGAGACTCTACACATTGTCGAAAAAACCCTACAAGATTTGTGTTCTAATCTCGACATGCCCGTCCAGTAGCACTGACCAAAAATGTCTTCCTGTATAAGGACACATTTTTTCAGCAGTGCTCCAGAACAGCTATGGGAGCTACACTTGCGCCATCCTTGGCGAACCTGTACGTGGTCCATTTTGAGGAAACACACATATACCCCGGTACGAACCCATACCTGAGTAACATCTCTGTGTGGGCTCGCTACATTGACGATATTTTCTTAGTCTTTACAGGCGATGAAGCTGTATTGCACGCATTTATGTTGTGGCTGAACTCTAGAAATAGATATTTAAAATTCACCCACAGCGCTGTGAGAAAAACAACACAATTCCTGGATGTGGAGATAAGTGCAGACTCTGGGACTTTGACCACCAGTCTTCAGAAAGCCCACGGAGCGCATCTCCCTCTTACAATACTCAAGCTTTCACCCGAAAAGCCTGCGTGACAATTTGCCTTTTGGACAGTTCCTCAGGTACAGGAGGAACTGTTCTAGCCTATAGGAGTATGATACCCAATCCCTAATCCTTAAAGAACGATTATTGGAAACAGGATACGCTAAGAAAATCATTAGACAAGCAAGAAAACGGGCAAGGAACATCCCTAGGGACGTTACGTTACAACAGACAACATGTCCAGAGGGACCAAAAACTATTACAGCGGTCTTCGGATACGCCATCAAAATCAATATAATCAAAAGGGAAACTTTGAAGCTCTGGCCCATCTTGAATGTAGGGGCAGTTGATCTTCCACCCCCTCGTTTTGCCATCAGGAAAAGAAAAAACATCAGGGACACTCTTGTGCATTCCTACCAGGGACCCTATGATGACACACAAACGACTCTATGGGATACCACACCAGCAGTTGGACATGCGTCATGTGGGCACTGTAATGTATGTAATCTTACCACACGGACGAGAACTCTGAACTTAGGTCTTCGCACTGCCTGGAAACAAAGTACATTCACCAACTCTAATACAGCAAATGCCATTTATATGATTAAATGCCCCTGTAATCTCATCTATATAGGGATGACCAGTAGACCTATACAAAAGCAGATACAGGAACATATGTCCTGTATTAGGACGAGGCATGAAAATGCACCCCTGGTGTCTCATTTCCAGGAACAAAAACATACACCGGAGGACATCAGATGGAACATTGTCGAAAGGGTTAAGTGCCCTAGGAGAGGAGGCGATATTGCCAGCATGCTCCTCAAAAGGGCACAGCAGGATTTTTCGTCTTAAAACTGACACAAGGGGACTGAATGAGTCCATCCGTTGGCAAGCCCTCTCTGTCATGACATAAATACTTCATTTCCATGACATGGTTTTCTCCACTCTTTGATATCTGGACATTACGTCTGTTACCTCTTTGGTCCCCTATATTTGAATAGCCTATAGAGGAATCACCTACACATGTTCCCGCCTGCTTTACTTTCAGGAGCACAGATAACACATAATGTTCCCCCTGTGCCTGTTATTTCTGCCCCCTTTTGGGCCAGAATTACAAGTATCCCCAACTCCTAGTCCATCTATAGGAAGACAGACACATTATGACATGCACAGGTCTAACCGGCCTAGACATGTGACATAAGTAAAACAATATGCAAGGGGCTTTTTGCACTATTACATCCGTGCAATATAGTGACTGTGTACACCTGGACTCACCTTTTTGTTATTTAAAAGTACTTGATTTAAAAGTTAAAAGTTTGTGTCTTCCCCCCTCGCCTTTCCTGACCCTGCCTGACTCCAGTGCTTAATAACAGAGAGGACAGGGCAAAGACCTGTATTTCTGGGCCACGTGCACACGTGACACGTCACCGTGTCACGTGATGTCGGGTTGCTCGAGTCTTTAGTAGACTCCATCGCAACCGCAGATCGCTGTAAGTCAATGGTAACAGACGTCTGTCATCACCGTAAGTTAGCGTAATGACTGGGTAGCCTGCATTCACTGTTCATTGTACGGTGTCCTTTTCCAATCGCAGGCGATAACTTTATAAACATGGAGTTTGCTGGCTGGGTGTTTTTTAAGCTGTACACTTACACTTAGTAGATGAAAGGAAGGTGGGACTATCGCAGTTTACAATATGAGTGACTGCCCTTCTCTCCTTCATTTTCACAGCAAACTGCTCGTGACAAAGTTTTCCTTTTACCACATCACAAATCTACCATTGAGACTCTTCCAACAGCTGGTTTTCACTGCTGAATACACCCATTGCAGCCGGAAGGTCAGTTCAAGTCCGTGTGAGTGCACATGTAACTTGGTGGAGGTGTGTCATTTTCTCTCAAATTACCTGATAGTAGAGACCTAACAAAAATATTACTATACTCTGATATTTCTGCATATTATCCACTCTTCATTGCAGAACGCCTGGTACTTTAGTTGATCTTCAGTGTTTGTGAAATGGAAAGGTCCAAGCTTCTTTGACCTGTAAGGGAGACACAGATACTTTGTCTGATGTCTCCGAGCATTTGAGCGTGTGGCAGCGTTTGGGGAGTGACCATGGAATATATTCTTTTGTTTCTCCATAGGTTCTCCTCTTGACCTTCCCTGCATTGGCGCAAAGAAGCAGGGTAAAGTATGCACCCTGCGGCAGACAATGGTGACTGATGTTTGAGTATCACCAAGTATATTTTGCTTTTAGAAGACTGTCCTGATGAAAGTGGTTCCACCTAAATACACATCACTGAAACCGGTAGACAGCGGTTGTTACATGGTGGAGGCTACAAACTTGCTCTACCTGTACTATGAACAACCTGTTATATGTGTTTTATGTCTGTCCCACGCTCTGCCCTACTATTTAGTATCTTTTTAGGACGGGCGAGACAGGCAGTGTTTGTCTTCATCTTAAAAAAGCTAGCTCACCCATACTAAGGAGTACCATCTGCAGTATATCAGTTACAGTCTGTAGCGGTGCTTTGAGCTTCCTTATTAGTTTCTTAATTCTGAGCTACCATGGGATGGCCTGACTAGTCTACGGGATATTAAAGTATTGTTGATCCAAAGTAGACTTTTTGGTCCACTGCTTTCCAGTCCTAGGTGTTAACTCTTTTTAACACCCCCATTGCTTCCCTTTAGTCCTCTAATGAGGATTGTAGTGACCTGGGATATACAGGAGTTTAACAATTTCTACATTGTTATGGTTTTTCAAAAATGATTTCTCTTTGCCTTCTTTTTCTGTCCCCTTTTTTGTAAGCGTTGCACATAAAGTTTTCCTCCGATTGGGTTTAGACAGGTACAGGAAGTTGTTTTCCATCTATCCTTCTGTCTTCCTTACTGACCCAGTATCTCCCCGGTCACTATACATGCGCCTGTTACTTCATTTGAGGGATTTCCGCATTGCCCCTTTTTTTGTAACTACATACAGTTATGTGTTGCCCTCCTCTTTGTGTTAATACATCAGCCTGTTAGGGCTTCACTCTGTACATTGTACCTCTAGTACCCCCTGGGTTATAACTAAGACCTAAAAATCACCAAAGTCTCAAGTAAAGCTGTGTACAGCCATCATCTCTGGGTGATGTCAAAACAGCCATTAGATGATTCTAGTTTAGACTTTAGTAAAGGAACATTTTAGAATAAACATCAGCACTAGATATTCGCCAGTGACGACAGCAGTAAAAACGTTTAGAATGTTTGTACATCTGAATTTCTGTGACATACTGCGGTGGACTGTAAAGGACCTACAAAAGTTGGTAAAACTAGAGGACTGTCTCTGAGGTGGGGTCTAAGAGCCCTAATGCAGTCCAGCCCACTGCCATGTATTAGAGTGCTGGAGGCCTTGGGCAGGTAGAGACGGGGTGCATGTAGTCTCTGAGGGTATTCCAAGGCTATGCCGGGTCCTGTCTGGGGCCTGTGGAAAGGTGCAAAACGCAGAGTCGTGCTCCTGTAGAATCTGCTTGTTGCAGTTTTTGTCCACTTCAACTGAACTAGGGCAACCATACGCACTTAATATGAGTATTAAGTGGACAAAAACCGCAACAAGCAACCTGCAAAAACTATAAGCGACTTTGTGCAAAAAGAAGCCCAAAGTCACTTATAATAAGCTGATCTGTAGTGAAAGAAGATAATCAGCCAATCCCAGTGACAGAGCTGGTGGAGGTCGGGGTCTATCTGCGTGAGCACGCTGTATTTTAATTTTCATGCTGTATTTATGGCTCTACGCTTCTGTGGGTGGTCGGGGCTACCCTATTGCCCTATAGGACAGTCCGAGCCTGGTTCCTGCCTGCAGCAGAAAGTGGTTTACCATTTAACATTGTCCGGAAGGTGAATTGTAGAACCACTGGATTCCAGTCATGATGGAATGTGCTCCTCAGCGAGCTCTAGTTTGGGAGCGAAGGTTGCGCAGAGAAGGAAAGCCCAGGGCTTTGGATGCCACGCACTGCAAGGCACACTTGTTCCCACAGCAGGATTTCTTTTTCCCATGTGAACTTCCATCTGGCTGCTTTCAAGCTACATTCATTTTCACACTATAATCTAGGGCTGTGCATTAAAGGGAGTTTTCTTTGGATCCCAACCACTTTTTGGAAAAGAAGTTTGCCAAAGTAAAGGTTTCACCGTTAGGCCAGAAATCCTATTAAAACGCCACATGGGACTGACATAATATGATATGTGCTTAAACTTGTTGTATGTCCTAGTAAAGAGCACAGGATATCTGTGTGCTCTGTTACAAACATGGAAACACAATTCCCGTGGGGGTGTGGATCACAAGTAAGCTATGCAGTCCCCATATTTAAGTTCTTTCTGAATGGCGGTGATGTACAGGGACGCAACGAAAGCTAGATTTCGGGGGGGGGGGGGGGTAAGTGCTGATGTGAGGGGCTACTTCAGAAAATAGGCGTGGCAAACATGGAGGATCCGCCCCTCATGGTCTGGTGTGGTGGCCAACTATCAAATAGTATATTTTAAAGCGCAATATGCATAGAGGCGATAGAAGTCTTTCTTGAAAGTATCAGCTTTAAAGTATTTCTGCATTTGTTCAAGTACATTTTTCTGAACAAACACAGTAACATTTTAACACCGCCAGTTTCGGGGAAAGGCTTCCCTCTTCTCTCTACCTAACAAACTGCAAGTGTGCACATCCAGGGAGCACCTAGGCTAAAATGTAGGTGGGGGCCAACCCTTCAAATGTTGGGAGCGGCGCTAACTTCAGAGACGGTGGAGGAGTGACAAATATACTTGTGTAGGGGCAACTAACTTTATTACTCATTGTAATGAGACTATTCTAGTACAGCTTCAATGTTACAATCAGTTAACTCTTGCAGATCCTGAAGGTCTTAGAAAGTGTGAAAATAGCAGATGGGGTCAAATGAAAGACTCAATATCATAGCATAACGGGACATAGCAGAGTGTGGGGCAGTATTCTGGAAGGCCCAACCAAGCAACTTCAGTGGCTGGGAGCACTGGCGAGAAAATTTAATGTTGGCTCTACCACGCCTTACCACGCGCCTTGAAACACTTGTGCATAGGTGCGTTACAAATGCCATATCATATCATATCACAGTTAATCCACTATACTAGAATCTCTGGTGCACTGACTGGATGATGACACTCTGTCTGCCTGTCTATTCAAGTTATACGAGACTGGCGGAGGGCCAGTACAGCAGTAATGCAATTCTATGTAAGAGTATTGGAGCCAATAGCAGAGGAGCACCAGGCTTCACCAATTTGTCCCTACACTTATTAAAACTGTACTATTGTAAGGGTGTAAACATTATCACTTATAAGCACTCCAATTTTTGCAGTTGAAGTCAGCGTAAGATTACATTATTTGCCCGGGATCACACACTTACGCTAAACAGTAAAGCAGGGATTTTTACCCAGTGTGCAATTTGGGCACTGCCACCTTCTTCCACGCTTTACTTGGAACACATATTTCATATATAAGTTTTGGGTGTCAAGACCTACAATAATATTGTCCTATAGAGTTTACTTGCAAAATCCAAAAATTGCATAGTAAAGCATTATGACAACAATCATTATAGCAGCATGTTGGGCCAAAATAATATCAGTGTACCTTTATTTTCCACATCCAGAATGGAAAACTATAAGATGGAAAAGGCAAAGGGCCCGATTCATGGAATCCAGCTCAGAAATGGCGCAAGGTCCGCACGCCGAGAAGGACACTGCGTGACCTGTGGCACAGAAATAAAATTGCGCGGCACGTGTATTCATGGATTTCCAGAGGTCTCAGTAGCTCTCGGGCAAGTGCGAGGAACGCCCCCGACACGGCTCCACACACACCAAAAAGCAAGTGAAAGGCCTAACACGGTGCAAGCCTCCATGCCATCCCTGGTACAGCATCCTACCGAAAACTTGCGACACCTCACAAACCCCGGCCGCAACCCAGCATAATCGCACGTCAGCACCTCGCTATCCACGTCCGCACCCCAGAGAAAACATGTGCCTTCCCACGCAGGTCCTGGACGTACACCAGTAAAATCACGCATCAACACATCGCAATCCCAAGCAGCACCCCAGCGTAATCGAACGTCAGCACCTCGCTATCCATGGCCGCACCCCAGTGAACATGCATGCCCTCCCACGCAAGTCCAGGCAGTAGACCAGCTAAATTGTGCTTCAAAACATCACAATACCCAGCCGCACCCCAGCGTAACCGCACGTCAGCACCTTGCTATCCACAGCCTCACCCCAGAGAAAACACGTGCCCTCGCACGCAAGTCCAGACCGTACACCTGCAAAATCATGACCCCCTCGTAAGTGTAGGCTACACCTGTTTCAAAAACATTATTCCCCACACACCCTCTGCACCCAGCTTGGCCATATAAACATCCACAGCACATTAACAACTGTAGTGCACACACCACCCCCAGGCACACTCACCTGTGACGCACCCGGCAGGAAGCCCCCTCAAGAAGGTTACACCTCCCCCGTCCCCCATTACCTGTGACACCTGTGACACGCCTGGCAGGCAGCACCCTCCAGATGGGACACCACCCCCAGCCCCATCATCTGTGATGCCACCCACAGGCAGCCCCCTCCAGATGGGTCACCACCCCACAGCCCCCATCCCCTGTGACACCACCCACAGGCAGCCCCCTCCAGACTGGACACCCCCCGGCATGATGTTCCCTGACATTGTAACACATCATCACTGCAACGACTGTGTGTTGTGCACCTGGAACGCTGTGTGGGGACATCAGCCAGAATATTCTCAACAACATGTATCCTGCAAATCAAAATAAAAACATTCACCTGAGCTACATCCATGAGTGTGGCATCTGCTCACACACACTTGCTGGATATAAACATCTCCCAACATACACATGTGACAAGTGAAAGTTAAAGGGAGGCCCTGCTGTCCATGTGACAATGTCATGTCAGCAATTCCCAAGGACCAAATGTTTACCAATGACAGAATCAAACATACCCTCAATGTGTGCAACGTCAACAAACAATGGCCAGGTGTGTCACAGCCTGAGCCTCAATGAGCTGCTATTTTTAAAAGATATTTGCGGGCATGTGTGAAGGACAAGGCAGTCAGAGAGTGCAACACTCACATAGACCGGTGAATTGGGTAGCCACTGTGGACTATAAAGAAATGCCACTACTGTATCCCAGTGCAAGAGGTTGACCAACACCTGAGCTAATGAATACTATCATGCCGGGGAAAGTGAATGCACTACATGTGTGTTACAGAGCATCAACAAAGCCATGTGCCATAAAGGTGAGCATGTAACACTCCCACAGTCACCCCACAGACGTCCCTCCCAACCATAGTGAAGGCAAACGCAGAGTGATGCAGCACATGTGATGAAATACCTGTTACGCTCACCTGGTCTCTGCGGAGACGTTAGGGCACGGTTGCACCCCTCCCTGGGGTGATGTCGTTCGGGTCTGACTTCACCGTCTGAGCTTATGTGGTGACTGGTGGTAATTGGTGATGCTGCTCGGGACTGCTCCTTTTCATTAGTTTTGGCGAGCACACCGTCCTGCTGCTTCTGGCAGGGGCGTTGTATGATCTGGACTGAGTTCCTTCACTGGTCCCTTGCACGTGGTAGTCCATTCCTGCTGCGACTAAGCCACTATACTTCAGGTAAGTGTTCCTGTTTGCCTTTCTCTTTCCTCATCTGTTTTTGTTGTATTGTAAAGTTTGTTGTCTTGTATTGCTGTCCGTTCCACTTTTGATGTTTGCTCTTTTGCTTTCTTTTGTTGCAGGTGATGTTGCCGGCTCGGCAGAAGCTGCGGAGCACGAGGCAGCAGCCGGAGGGAATGAGGAACGAAGCTGCAGCGGTACAGTAGCTGGTAAATTGTTAACTAGGGGGCGCACTGCGTTCAAATGCGGCTCAGCCCAAGGGCGGATGTTCTAACCTTGTCTTTCTTCTTCTTCACAGGGTCCGAGTTTGTGGATGTGGAGTGCGCTGCTGCAGCGTTGGGATCAAGATCACTGGATGTCAGGAGATGAGTCTGCAGATGAAGTGATGAAGCACCAGTTTCCTGGAGGTGAGTATGCAGGAGAACGCCTGGTTTCAAAGGTAAGTAAACTGGTCCAAGCAGCAGTGAGCTTCACGTTACATGCGTGCACAGTAATGGGAAGCACCGGCCTTAAGGATGGAGTAGCTTATATAGCTGAGCTTCTAAAGGCATGCCCACCAGGTTCAGCCTGCCAGCCACACCCTGCCACACCCGATGAATCAGCACATGAAGACCAAGCCTAGGGAGCCACACCTGATGATTCAGCACATGAGGATGTTCTCTGGAATAAAGGCTTTCAGCTCCTGGAAAGTTCTTGTAAAATAAAAGCACTCCTGCACTGAAATAAAGTAAAAGCACTCCTGCACTGAAATAAAGTGTTCCTGCTCACATCTCTATGTGAGCCTGGTGCAAAGGCACCAGGACTGAGTCCAGCCAGGGCCCCCGTGTTATGGGTCCCAAAGGGACATAAGTGAGTCAAGTGACCCATTGCCCCCATCACTAGATGGTGTAGTTTTTGTGTTCTGGGACCTGTGGCCATGACAATACCATTTGACAGTGCACACCCATCCTTTCACTTCACACACCACCACCGGTCTGCCACATGTATATACTGCCCTCGCAAATCAACCAAGCAACAATCCCCATGCATGTAAGAAACCAGACACATGACTACCAATGGATAGAATCACGGCTACTAAATAAACTACCAAACAGGCACACAACAAAAAGAACTGCTACAAACAATGATTGTGAGTAAATAACAAAATATAATATACAGCAGTATTACCAGCATACAGACTGTAAAAGCAAAAAGGAAAAAGTTGCCCATGTACATTTTTCATAAACAAAAATCTTCTTCATGTCCTAAAATGTATGTAAAATTGAAAGCCAAAAGAAATGTCCATAAAGTATGGTTATCATTAATGTAAATAATCACACTCAAAAACTATGTACACAGAAAACATGGAGTATAGTCCTATTAGTCCACTCCAAAGAAAAATATAAGCTATAGGAAACTTACACCTACAGAACTATGTACAAACAAAAAATAGAGTATTGTCAGACATTTCATCTCCAAATAATAAAACAATCAAAGGAAACGTACACCTAAAAAATGATGTATACAGGCAGTGGGCTACTCCTCCTCATCTCCAATCTCACTCAATGTCTGCACCAGGGCATCATCGAACACTGCATCAATTACCCCCAGGCGGGCCTCTGTAGATTCCTGGAACGCTTACAGGGCCTCCATCATGTTTCTCTCCCAACCCATCCGCCTCCCTGCAAGTTGCCTCCAGGAGGTCAGCCCGCCTCCTTGCCTGATGCAGTGCTACCTCCGCTCTAGCCATTGTCACTCTCGCCTCCTGAGCCCGCTGCCTCTCTGTTCCGATATGCAGTCCATAGCGCATGAACACGGAAGACATTCTTGTTCTTAGTTCCACATTTGTGTCCTGCCTGACGCTGTATACCTGCCCCCTTGTGATGGTACACCCTGTGTGAAATAGCCTCCTCCTAAGAGCCTGCTGCTGCCAAAGCAGATAGTGCCTGCTTCGTGTGCACACCCTCCAGACTGATGACATTACCCGAGGGTGCATGGCCTGTGCCTCGGCTCGTGGGTGCCTGCTCTCCCTTCATTGTCAGTGCTCCTGTTGTTGGTTGGATCGGCACAGTGACCACCTCAGCTGATTCACTGTCGACTCCCAACTCAGGCAGGGATGTTGGCTCCACCAGATGGACCAATGTGGTTGGGACTGGTGCACAGGGGGCTCTGGTGGTATCTGGGCCGGAAGGCACCCCGGAGTATGACTGGCTCACAGAGGAGGAAGACGAGGAGGGGATCACATTAGTGGCCAGCCCGTGCAGCATGATCTGGAACAGGATACAGGCTAGCCATGTGAGTAGACGCCATACGTCATTGTGATGATGTGCAAGCACTCCACAGCAAGCCTACACTTTGTCACTTATGATGCCGGTTCACCTCCCTACACCAACCAGCAGGGGTACCACTCTGTCCTGAATGGCAACAGCCACTGGCAATGGGGTGTCGATCTGGGTGGAAGCATCCAACACCTGGGGCTGGGTCCGGGTTGAGGCATGCCACCAGGTGCATACAGCTGTTGCCGGTGGCCCAGGGACAGGATTTTGCACAGGTAGCTCATGGTGACCTGCACAGCCCCATGCACCAGGGGCAGGACTGCAGCAGTCACACCCAGCTCCCCACCCCCGCTTGACCCCATGGGCTGTGTTAGCATGCCAGCCTCCTCCCTCTGCACCCCCGCCCACCTGGATGACTCCAGAGGGTCTTCCGCACTGGATGGCCCACGTGTAGTCTTACCTGTCCCTCCCGCTGCTGAGGTGTCCACATCCACCTTCGCCCTCTTGACTTCCCCCAAGCAGCTTGGGCAAATGGTTCAGACGCAGCACCAGCCTCCTCGCTCCCCAATTATGTTGGGTCCAGGGGGCGTGGCTGGGTCTTGCGCCTCTGCCTGGTGAAAGCATCCCTGCTGCCTTGCTCCACAGCACTGTCTCCGCCCTCTTCTTCCAACGCTACTGTGGATAAGGGGAAATAGGACACATACATCAGGGTACTGCACCAATGTGTGCATGGCAAAACTAACTTGCACCGTCACTGGTGAAGGGAACAACCATCATCCTCCTCCACAACACACGTGTCCATGCAATGCACATACATGCCTGTCCATCCCAACATACAATCACATACCTGGACATGGCATTGTCACAACCTATCAATCGCGCATGCTACACACACATGCATCATGTGCTCATACACATTTCATGCACATACATCACCTGACAGTCCTCAAGCAGTGCGATGAGCAATCACATTAGAGTAACGTCAATGGCAATCCAGCCACATCAGTTTGTCACACATTTAAAGGCTCCAGTTTTATCCAGCCATGAGTGATGGTCAGTCACACAATCACATCTTAGACACATACACATGAACACCATGCATGCACCTGAGGTTGACAGCACCACCTCATCTGTCACACTTGTCACATGTGCACGTCTCAGATAGTGTAACAAAGCACATGTACATTGTGTAAGGTGGAAGAACAACACACAATGCAAATGTAAACTCATTAAATATACACATGGTTCACTGCACACGTTTAGAGCACTCTCTGGGTCATGCACGCAGACATCCATACAAGAGGCATACTTGGTGGAAGCCCAAGGTGCTCACTACCAACATACAGGAACATGCACATGCACTGTGGAGGCCAGCAATGCATTGGCACTCACATGACAACTGAAGACGTTGCTGCAACTCGCTGACCTGGGAGTGCAGCGCCAGGTAGAATTCGCCAGGACCCACATGTTGGTGGTGTTCATCCGGCACCTGTGCCCCTCCCCAGTGGCACCAGCTGTTAGGAAGAGCAGAGCCTTGCTGTGGGTCCTGGATTTTAGGTCATCAATCCTGTCCCAGATCAGCTTCCGTCCTTCCTTGCCGCATTGCATCTGGGGATTGAAGAGGGCATCATAATGCCCCAGGACATGCTCCACCAGGATATCAACTTCCTTGGCAGTGAAGTTGACAGCCCTCTGCCTCGGTGCCACGGGGTTGCCACTTACCGCCGAAGATGTTGCTTGAGACATGGCACCCCCGAGGCAGGTGTGGGTGGGCAAGGTGGTCCTGGGGCTTGGCTGTGGAGCGGTGGTGATGTGCTGGCATGTTTGAGTCTTGGGAATCAGCTGAGGAGGTCACAGGACCAAGGACAGGAGCACTGGAAATGGCTGGACAGCAGGCACTCAAATTGCAGGGCAGGTGGGCAGCAGGCACACACAGTGGGCAGGTAGCAGCAGATGGCTCGGTATGAGGCAGCTCAGAGCAGTAGGAGGCAGGTAAAAAGGCTTGTAGGCAGGAGCATGGGACTTCTGTGTCTATTGCGTGGGCAGCCAGAAAAAGAGTGACGGTTACTCTGCGTGTTCGAAATTAGCACAGACACGTGAAATCAGAGGAAAGGCCCTCAGCGCATAATTTACATGACATGCACTGGCGTTCAGATTCGGGATAAAGAAGTGCGTAGAAGAGATTCCGACCGTACATGCGGACGGACGAGTGCTTTACAGGTAATTTTGGGGTGCCACGCAATTCGATCAGTACTGTGACAGTACGAACTTCTTATTTTGGTGGGGGATTTCCCTCCGCACAAACGGACGGGTACTTTTCCTTTTGCCACAGCGCATAGCATAACGCCTTTTCTTTTTATGGGAGCTACCGGGGTGTTGCGTACACGCATTTATGGATTTTTGGGGTGCCTGTGCATTACGCATCCCGTATATTTTTTCACCAGGGGTAATATTGAGCCTTGCTGGACCACTGAAGCACGTTGACCATCACGTACACTGCCCCCTCACTTCGATGGCCCAAGACAATTGCTTGGCGTGCCTTCCACTGTACTGGTCCATCTGTGCCATGAGTGGTAAGGCCCTAAGAGGGAAAGGTGGCAGAGGTGGCCGGGGTCAGGGACGTGCAGCAGAAGCTGCTGCCCCCACCTCCAGGGGTTGGGGACGTGCAGTGAGAGGTGTGGGCCACCCCAAAAGGGCCAGGGAGCTGCAGGTGCAGCTGCTGTCCCCAACACCCAGGGTCAGGGAGCTTCAGCGTTAGCTGTTGTCGTCCCCCGCCAGGTACACAGACACCCAGGGTCAGCTGATGTCCATACCTCAAAGGGGAACAGACGTCCATGTAAAGCCCCTGTCCCCAGCACCCACGTTCAGAAACCTGCAGGGGCAGCTGCTGTCTCCCCATCACCCATGGTCAGGGAGCTTCAAAGGTAGCTGTTGTCCCCCCCAGGGACACGGACACCCAGGGGCAGCTGACGTCCATCCCTCAAAGGGGAACAGACATCCATGTAAAGCTCCTGTCCTCAGCACCCAGGTTCAGGGACCTGCAGGGGCAGGTGCTGTCCTCAGCACCCAGGTTCAGGGACCCGCAGGGGCAGCTGCTGTTCCCACCACCCGGGGTCAGGGAGCGTCAACTGTACTGTTGTCCCCCCCCACAAGTACATAGACACCCAGGGGCAGCAGATGTCCATCCCTCAAAGGAGAATGGACGTCCACATAAAGCTCCTGTCCCCAGCACCCAGGTTCAGGGACCTGCAGGGGCAGCTTCTGTCCCCACCACCCAGGGTCAGGGAGCGTCAACTGTACTGTTGTCCCCCCCCACAGGTACATAGACACTTTGGTGGGGCAGCTGATGTCCATCCCTCAAAGGGGAAGGGATGTCCACATAAAGCTCCTGTCCCCAGCAACCAGCTTCAGGGACCTGCAGGGGTAGCTGCTGTCCCCAGCACCCAGGTTCAGGGAGCAGCAGGGGCAACTGCTGCTCCAGCATCAGTGGGTTATGGCATGGCCCAGGACACTAGTGGTCCAGCATCTGGTGCCCTGAGTGGTCCCAGCCACACGGGGTCTGCAACACATGTCAAGAAGGCAAAGCGTGCACAACAGGAAGAGGCTCAACCCCAATGAACGGCACAGGACACCCACCACGTCGAGGAAGAGGCACTTCAATGATGATGAACTCCAGATCCTCATGGACTATGTGTTCAAACACCACAGTGACATGTGCACGCAGCCAGGGAGCTCACAGATGCCTGCTCAGCGTATGGTGCACTGGCAGAAAGTCACAGATGACATCAACACCTTAGGGAATGAGAGGCGCACCGATGCTCAGGTCATGAAGCGGTGGAATGACCTCCACCATCGCACCAAACACAAGCTGGGTGCCAACTTCGCCTATGCTCTGACAACTGTAGGGCGGGGGTCACCACAGGAGCAGGGGCATACACCACATTTATTTTTATTTATTTTTGGCATTTGTAGAGCGCACTACAGCCCAAAGGCATTGAGGCGCTATAAAGGAGCATTTGAAGGCCTAATTCAGGGTTACAGGAATGCGGCCCACCAAAAAACAAGGTTGGTACAGGTTACTCATTTACATATACAGAGATACATACAGGTAGTACAGGAGCAGTGCAATACAAAGAGCCTGGTTTTAATGTCTTTCTGGAAGGCTGCATGAAAGTCATTTAACCTGATATGAGAAGGGAGGGCGTTCCAAAGAGTGACGGCCATAGTTGGGAAGCTGGTACCGCCCGCCCGAAATCTGCGGTTTTTAGGTACAGTGATCCTGTTGTAGTATGCCGCCGTGGTTGGCCTGGATGGAGTGGGTTTGGAGATCCTATGGACCAGGTAAGGGGGTGCCAAGTCATGGACACACTTATGCGTCAGAGTGAGGGTTTTGAAAACAATCCTTTCCTTGACAGGAAGCCAGTGGACCTGCCTCCTGACCTCGGAGATGTGGTCCCTTTGTGAGATACCTGTAGCAGCCCTGAGGGCTATATTTTGTACTAGTTTAAGTTTGGCAAGATTTTTGCGGGAGGTCCCTACAAAGAGGGCATTACATTAGTCCAGTCTTGTCCCAATTATTGCCCTAGCAATGGTGAGGCAGTTCTGTTGGGATAAGAAAGGTCTAGCTGCATTAAGCAGTTTAGAATGGTATGCTCAGGAGGATGCTAAGGATGCTTCTCATACCAACATTTGCCTCATACTCCCCATCATCCTAACTAAACACAGCTGGTTACACACCCTCCAGCCTAAGCGTTCTCCTCAGGCCTAACGCAGCCAGAATTGGTCAGGATAACAACCTGAGAGAACGAACACATACTCTTGATCTCCCAACCACCACACCTACCGCTAAGAAGCAGCTATCACACGAATGCCACACCATCTGCACACATATCCGGTGCTCACACACACCTTATGACTCTCTCCCTTCTCTCTACTGACAAGAACTTTGGTTCACGAGGGCGTTCAACCTACCAGCGCCTTGAGATCATACCAATGGTACATAAGGCGCTATATAAATGCAAAGTAACAAAACATAACATAACATTAACTTGCCTACTCATCGTCAGGTTAGGTTCCAAGTATATGCCCAAGGTCTTAACGTCTTGGGAGACAGCAATGGGGATGTTATCAACGGTGAAGGAGCTGTACTGCTTGTCCAATTTAGCCAAGGTGGCCGGGGATTCTATTAACAGAAGTTCGGTCTTCTCGCTGTTAAGGCATAACCAGTTTTCTGCCATCCAAGATTGGATCGTTGAGTAGATGGAGTTGAGGGTGTTCAAGTCAGACAAATAATCACCCGAGAGGGGGATGAGCACCTGGGTGTCATGTGCATAGTTCATGTATGAGATGCCCAGGGCATCCAGAATTTTGAACAGAGCCCTCGTGAAAAGGTTGTAGAGGGTGGGAGCTATGCACGAACCCTCTGGGACCCCACATTTGATGAGACTAGGGTTGGCACATGATGATTCGGAGAAGACATTAATCGATCTTTCCTGTAGGAGCAAAGTTATCCAGGCACAGGCCCTCAGGGAGAAGTTAGCTGCGGTGGAGAGGTGATGGCACTGTGATCCACCAGATCAAAGGCAGTGGATAAATGAAGGAGAAGAAGGAGCGTAGGTTTGCCTGCGTCTTTGAGGTCGTCCATTTGATTTCTGAGGTCAAGCAGGGCCGTTTTGGTGTCATGTCGTGGCCGGAACCCGGACTGCCGCAGACCAAGAAGATTGTTTTCTACTGGACTTGCAGGTAGGCTGCTTTGTCCAGGATTTTTAACAAAAAAGGGACAGTGGTAATAGGCCTACAGGTCCCTGGAACCGATGGGTCAATGGAGGGTTTTTTAAGGAGCAGTCGAACCCACGCTTCCTTGAGTCCAGTTGGGACATGGCCAGACTGGAAGGAGGAATTAACGAAGGCAGTGATAAATAGGGCAAGGGTGGGGGCACAGTCTTTAATGGCCTGAGCCGGGCAGGCATCCCCTTTACAACTGGAAGGTTTGATAGATTTGAGGAGGGCAATAACCTCAAGTTCACTCATATCCTTAAATTCAAACATAGGGGATTAGCTAGAGTAGGTTACTGTGGATGGGTTACTGTGGCTATTAGCTACCAGGTTAGAAAGAGCCTGTTGGTGGGCTAAGATTTTGGTGTGCAAAGTGTCCAGCTTATGAAGCATGGCGGATTGAATTTTGTTACACCAAGTCTCATCCTTCAGGAGAGTAGGAGGCGGGGAGGAGGGGGTTTCCAACTCTCTAAACATGGCATATGTCTTGCAAATAAACATTACTGACTGAACAGACTAGGGACAGGCTCTTCAAACACAACCTCCGCACCTCTCCAGCCCCTGACACTCACCATCATCATTATTCATTCTTCTCGTTCACTCATGTCTCCCCTGAAGTCATCAACAGAGTTGACAAGTCCATGAAGGTATCATCCCTATTGGTGTGCCGATGCTCCTACAGAAGCATCATTGCCAGCATCTCCTCTCTGTCAAATGCTCTTGGTGATCTTTGCAAACTCTCCTTTACTGGTGTTTACTTTCCATCATCAATCAGGCACTCACTTGCGGGCACCATCGTTACTATGACATGTACACAGCCTTCCTGACCAGCAACATACTGGGCAATAGCTTTATTCACCTTCCAGGAGAAACTGCTTGCCAAGTTGGTCCGCACACAAATGTACGCACATGAGGGCATTCTTGGGGATGTACATGGGCACCAGTGTGGATTGAAACTGTCGGGATCAACAAACACTGATCTACAGGGGTCACATGAGTGAATGGTACCATCCCTCAATTCATAATGCCCTGCAGTCCTCATCATCCTTGATGTCTCATATGAATTTCACACAGTGATGCATTCCATTCTCTTTTTGATGCTCCATGAACAGACATTTGACTTGGTTAGGTCATTCCCAATAATCAATTTCATAGATAGCCTATGCTGTGTCCTTTCTTCCACCCTACTTCACCCACCACCTGTGGCATCATGCAGATGACCATTCTCCATTCCTTTTCCATGCATCTTTGACATATACATGTTCCTGCTGCAACACATATTTGAACCATTGTCAAACTGGTTCATGTGCTATGATGAGGACAGACTACTCTTCAGCACCGTTCCAAGTGACACACTTGCACCCTTACTCACCATGTCTGCCTCACAGCCATCCTGGGCTGGTGCCCTCCAAATGACCTTGGCTTGTATGCCATTTACAAAATTGCATGTCCAAATTGGGTCCACTGCAGCCTACTTCTGGCATTGACTCTGTCCTTCCTACATGGTGTCACTCCCTGCACACCCATTGCACGTGCACAACTAAAGTTTTCATTCTTCTATGGCTCTTTCTAACAGTGGCGCTAAACAGGGTTGTTGGCTATCCCTGTGGTGATTCTACGTGTATTTGGCTGACTTTGCACGTGTAATAGGCACTTTCACCTCTGGATTGAAGCATGATGTGGTTGACACAGTACTTTATTTCATGCTACCCTCAGCCGCTTCATCTTCATCACACATATGTGACTGTCTGTCCATGATTCAGTCATGGTGTGCTCCAAATAACCTCTGCCTTGATGCCAGCAGGACTGGGTTAATTTGCATTGTGGCCCCACAACCAGCTTTCTCCCTTTCTCTGTGGTTAGACTCCCTTGGCCGTATAGCCACAACCACTCGCACAGATGTTCCTGACTGTGGTCATGTTTGCCTCAAATCTCTCCTTCTCATGTCCCATTTCAGTCACCTCTTGGAAGTACAACTATCTGCTACACCTCCTCTGAGGTACTGCACCTTTTCTCACTTTCCACAAGCAGGTCACTGTCTCCACAGCCCTGATGTTAGGCAGGCTGCACTACTGCTACTGCCTCTTGTTCAAACTCTATTCTTCAAATCCACACCATGTTGTTGTGTGCCTCATGGACACCACTTTAATTATTATATCTTCATCAAATAATGACAGGAGTCAGCCTGCATGTCTGAACTCCTTTATTCCCATATCATAACTGACTCCTCTCCATTCCATTCCTTCCCAAGTTCTACCCACCAAACATTTCACATTCTATTCAGCTACAACACCTCCCCCTTGCTTATCATAGAAGTTCACTCTCAGTCTGACAGGGTCACCTCTACATTTGTTCAATAAGACGTACAGGCTTACGTATAGTCCTTTGAGGGTGCCCACTGCCGGTCAAATAAGGTGGCGAATGTCCAGAGTCTTTAAGGGACAGGAGACTAACAGGTTCTTCACTCTTCCTTTCCACTTACAGTTCTCCATTTGAGACATCCTGTGACATAAGCCTAACAGGTTCTTCTTCCAACTCCTCCTGGAACATTGCATGAAAGAGTGAAGCATCTTCTATCTTCCCTGTACTACACCATTCTCTCTCACAACAGTTGCTTTGGGCCTTTTGACAGCCATGACTGTTACTGAATCTGGGTCACGACTGGATCCCACCTTCCTTTGTTGTTTTTGCCTACTCAGTATAAATTCACCTTCATTCACTGACATCTGATCTTCTTCCATTCTCCTCTTGCGATTCATCCAATCCACACATTGGTCTACAGTGGTCTTTCTTCCATGACCATGTCCATGCCCCCCCCACCCTTTCCAAAATGCTTCCTGTCCAGATCTTTCCTTTGGTTTGATGTTACTGCTTTGGCACATCTCAGCTGGGACTGACACATTTTTACATATCCATTTGCACTAGGTGTATGCTCTCCTTATCAGGAAATCTCACCATGCCAAGCCTCCTCCTTGGTAGTAATTGTGTGCTAGATCTCCATGTTGCCCATACTGGGGCCTTTTCTTTGCACATGATCCAGAAATGATTCCTTTGCCCACATCTCATGCATATCCGACCAAAAGCTGGACATCTACCTCTTTGGAAAATCCAATTCACATCTATAGCACTTCTTCTCCAGCTGACTCCTGCCTGTGCCATACCATGCACTTTGCGGGGTGAACAGGTTTGAACATCGAGATTGCCTCTGTTTGTTATCTCCGATACCGTTAATGGTATTTAACTCACTTCTGTTTTCCATCTTGGCTACCTGCCTTTCAGTCCTTTCATACACTCGTGCCAACTCCAGGACTTCCTTTTATGAGAGAGGCACTCTTAGAAAATGTCTTCGAAGTGGTGATGACGTACACTCTTAAATGATTCTTAGCGTAATCGCCTCATCATCGCTAAAGCTTGAAAATTCACAATATTCTGCCCTTCTCTTTAATCGTAATACAAATTGGTCAATTGTTTCATGTGGATTCCGTGTGCACTGATTAAATGCCTATCGTTCATAGTTCCGATTGGGAGGGACAACCAAACTTTCCCCAATCGCAGAAACCAATTGATATGTTGTTCTTTCCTGAGCCAGAATGCTTATTACCACATTTCTCACCTCCTTTCCTACCAAATTAACAAATATGTCCATTTTGTTTGAGGCATCCTTATTCCCTGCTGCTCTCAAGAAGCCCTCAAACTCCTCCATTCATTCCTGCCATCGTTGCCCCTGACTTTCCCGTGTCCCAAGTATAAATGGGTCCGGGCTATGTAGATAGTTCACCAGAATCACTTCATTCTGGACTGAACTTGTTTTCCCACTTGTGATATTCCGGAACATGGTTACTCACTTCTGGCCCAGTTGCTTCGCTCTTGCTTTCATCAGCAGTATTTGCCTTTGTTGCTTGATTGCATAATGTTATTTCCTTTATTGATCAATATTATTTCATCTGTTCTATCTTGCTTTGTTGCTCTCGAATAATGACCATAAATGAAATTATGATCTCTTTCTGAACAGTGTTACAGTATAAAGTTGCTCAGGATGTTACAGTATAATGTTGCTCTATGCACCCGTGTGTGAGTGCAAATGAGACGCACCTTACAATTTAGCACCACTTTAAACACTCTATTTCTTTTTTTGCCAATCCCTTGCTCGTTCACCTATGAAGTGTACTGTACAAGGTCCTGCAGCAGCACAACACAATTGTGATTATATACAGGGCGATAGCAGACCTTGTGCCACTAGCTCATACGTGTAGCATTCCACATGTGCACTTTCATCCAGATTCCCAGATTCACCTGTCGTGGTGTGGGCTGCTCACTGGTATCTTGCTTTGCCACCTTAATTTTGTGTTTTGTGTTATATTTTCCGTTCTGCAGCCAGTATGGAAAACAATTTCCCAATGTGGGCACTTTTTGTGTAGTTGTTGCAGTCTATGCCTCACCACTGTGCTCTTCATTCCACACTTGGATTTAATTGAACTTTCATAGTTTCCATTTTGCACTCATGACACATTTTAGTTAATTTCACTGTTTGTTTTATTTAGTTAATGTCTCGATCTTGTTCCTTATTTGACACTCTTCGTGCAATCACTCATGAGATGGCAGCATTTTATTCTTTGCTCAATGTCCTTCATTTGGTAGCACTCGCACCACATCACTTTCCTTTCAATGCCTTCCTTTAGTTTTGCTTCATAGAGTCCCAGCCATTGACTGACACCTCCAACAGCCCTACACCTCGCACACCCGTGAAGATCACAGTTCCAGTGTCTCCTTTTCCTCTTTTTTTTTTGAAAAATGCCTTTCCTGCACAACAGCCCGTTGGCAATCTTCTCCTTCATGTATTCATGGATGCCATATTAGCAAGTCATACCAGTCAATTCCACGCAGCGTTGCTCCTCTGTTCTTACTCTTTCCTTCCTTTGGCTTCTGTTTCCTTTATCTTTATTTCTGTGCTCTCATTAGCCACCTCCACTGTATTTTTTCAAATAGTTTCACAGGCTGCTTTCTCTTGACCATCTCTATAGCTCATCAGTGTTTCAGTGGGTCAATCACTACCTCGTCGCCAATTGTTGTGTGCCTCATGGACACCACTTTAATTATTATATCTTCATCAAATAATGACAGGAGTCAGCCTGCGTGTCTGAACTCCTTTATTCCCATATCATAACTGACTCCTCTCCATTCCATTCCTTCCCAAGTTCTACCCATCAAACATTCCACATTGTATTCAGCTACAACACCTGTGTAATTAATTCAGAACAAGACTGCAAGGATTATGCTTGACGTCAAGGCCAGGGACCACATCTGTCTGCCACTGATTGTCCTCCACTGGCGAGCCATGGCAGAAAGCGTTGAGTCATAGGATGTATGCATTCTACACAGGGATTTGTGGGGCCTGCACACTACCTATCTGCAAATATGCATACCTCAATGCTGTCCCTCCAGAGCCATATCATCATGTTACTCCGACCTTCTTCAGGTGAGCCAGTTCTTGATGGAGATTTTTGGAGGGGGATCATTTGTCTTTGCAGCTTGATGCTTGATGACTGTCTGCTTGATGTACCTCAAAGTCTCACATACCCCTGTCACCCGCAGCAATTTTTGGCCCAGTTGCCTCCGTGACCTGGACCAGTGTCATTATCACTGCACTTGGGAAATTACCCGAGAGAGTTGCATCTCTCTGCACTTACCCGAGCATCCACTGACTCAATGCACTTGAAACACCCCTGAACTTGTTCCCAACCTCCGAATGCTGCGCCCCTCTAAACATCTGTGCACTTGCTCCTTCTGATTGCATCATGCAGGTACGGTGTCTGTCTGTTCCACCCTGTCCTCGCACCCTAGTGGCACATTCATGCTTCATCATCAAACATAATCACTGTTGCCACCACTGTTGATTGTGTGACATGCACAGAGGCGGACTGCAATGACAATTATGTTTTAAGTGATTCTAGGGCTTTTCACATGTGTTCTTTTTCACCCCTTGTTCCATCCATCCTTGAGCTCTTTGAGAAACTTGCTTTGCGCATAGGGCATTTCGGTAGATCCTTTTACATGACGTGCCATACCGTGACACAGTATGATGTGCATTTTACATGACATATGGGATGGGTTGAGTGACACAGAGGTGAGTTAATGTAAGGTTTGCCATGTTGGTAGTGGTGTCATTGTGTTGCCTGCGATGGTAAGAGAGGATTGTCTTTTAAGTTGTAAGGGATGCACACAATTTTGCACTTCCAAGGGCACATTCTCAAGTGGTTTTGTGGACACTGTTGATTGGCCCATTGTCATCATTGAATGGCACCTGAAATGTGGCATGGTCGTGTGCACTCCACAGGGGATGGGGTTTAGGTGAAAAAAGTAGACACAAGCTGCATACGGGCAGCAAGCGGCGTGCCTGTGGATATGGGGGCACTATCATGTCCAAAGGTACACCACGTCGTGTTGTAACATTGTGCAGGACACATGCTGCCACAATGATTTTGCACACTAGTGGTGCATATAGCAACTCACTACCAGAGTGGTCATGGGAGCAGAAACGTGACTTGAGCAGTCAGAATGTGCGCTCCACTATGGCCCGAGTTGCAATATGGGCTGTGTTGTATCTTACCTGGGCAGGTGTGGTGGGGTTCCATATTGGCGTCATCATGTAGGTGCTCAGAGGGTAGGCACTCTCCCCTGGAGAGGTGAGAATGTTTGACATTGGTGTCTATTTGTGTGTGTCTGACATGCATGAATGTGCATGGCCATTTCTACTCACCAATGAGCCATTTGTTGCCATGCCTCCCAGCTTCCAGGGCCCGGTCTAGGGGTGACATTCTGACTATAAAACTATCATGGGTGGTGCCTGGATAGTCTGCATATACAGAAGTAATGATGCCCTTGTTATCACATACAACCTGCACGTTGATGGAGTGCCAATGGTTCCGATTGCGATAAAAGCGCTCTGTTGCCCTAGGTGGACTTAGAGCAACATGGGTCCAATCAATGGCACCAAGTACTTTGGGGAAGTGTGCCACCCTATAAAACTCCTGGACCACGGCCTGCCTTTCTGCCGGTGTTCTTGGCATGTAGATGTGCCTGCGGGCTGAGGGGCCTGCAGTCATAATTGCCAACACCTGATGTAGGCAGCTTGACTGCGTGGGCTGTGAAATGCCCCCAACTATGGCAGTGGTCCGCTGAAATGACCCAGTGGCCAAAAAATGCAGAACAGTGAGCACCTTTTGCAACGGGCTCAGTGCTTGGGAGCACAGGGTGGGTGATGTAAGGTCATCTTCCCACCTTGTGACAAGGTCTAAGGTGATATGAGGTGGAAACCCATACCTGTCATAGACCTGGTCATCAAGCATCCCAAAAAGGCTGGTACTTGGTAGAAAAATCCGGGCCCTGGCCATCCTCTTCCTGCGGTGTCCCACAATCACTGCTGTGAGAAATTATGCATTCATCGTAGCTGTATACGTGCGTTTGTTGATCGCACAGGATTTTTATGCATTTGTTTGTGTGCGCATTGACGTTTATGCCAGCTATTGCCTGGCATACAAGTTTCAGGATTTGCACGTATTTTTCCATGCGCCGGCGAGCCCTGTTCAATTCCATAAATACGGGTATTTTGCGTGCGTATGGGCTCTGCGAGTATTTTACTGTGTGACTTCCCTCATAACACCCACATTTTTGCTTGGTGTTCCCCATTCCACGTGTTCCGCCCCCTTTTTAGGTGACTGCGCAGACACGGGCGGGCCTTCGCTTGGAGTCTCGCGCAAGGCGTTTGTGGTGTTGCAGTTACGTGTTGGACCGGCGTGGATTCCTCGCAAGTCCCTGATAAGCCCAGAGCATTGTGTTCCATGAATTGACGAACTGGCACTTGCGCACAATTTCACTATTTTATACGTGAATTATCCCATGAATCAGGCCCAAAATATCTATTTACACACTTTATTTTCACCGCTTTAAGACACAATAATATAAGTTGTGTCATAAACTCACTTAGGTTTGGAGATTCGTCACAAACCTCCAGCAAGTTGTTATGCATGGTTTTAAGAACATTCAACTAAGGACATTAACGCAATCTTTACTTTTTAGCATAACAAGCTATTAGACATTATGAGTATGAACACATTTTCAAAGGGTGCTTTATTGTTTTGCTCGCTTTAACTATCACAGATTGGCAAGGTGACTGGTGGTCTTTCACTTGGAAATTCACCATCATGCATAAGAAAGGCTATGCTGCTGACAAAAGAAACGTGTTGTCGAGTTCTTTACGGAGCCTGTGTGTCTCAGGGGGGTTGTGACTCTGGGAAACGCGTAGTGCTTGATCATCCGAGCAGAGCAGATAGTAGATTTGCCTCGGAAGAAACAAAATGCAGCCAGAAGCATGTTCCTGATCCTTGGAACTGTTAAAGGGCACGGAAGCTCTGCACCTCAGCTAACATTTGGGGGGGGCTTCAGCCTGGTCAGCTCAATGACGTTGCGCTCCTGGTGTTGTGTGATATTCTGCATTCCCCACAGATGACAGGATGGCCAGGGGCAGAGATACAAAGATTCTGAAACTCGGTTCTCGCAGGAAATATAGTGCATTCCCCACATATGTACACGTCAGTGCACTTTTCAATTACAAGCAGGAGGATAGAGGGAGAAATGGCTCGGGACCCATATGATATATCGTCATATAGATTATAAATGATGTAAGGCAGCAGCAAAGCCAAAAGGTTTGACGTTTATTTTGCAAGTATAGCCACCACCAGAGACAAAAGGTTGCCAGCAAGGATGCCTGAAGAAATGGGTACTATCTGAGAATGTCCCCATGAAAATGTAGTCATGTGAAAATGTGAGCAGAAAGTCGTTTAAAGTTTTAAAAAATGTAGTCATTCGATGCAAGCAATGGCAAGTGTGAAAATGTGGCCAGTAATAAGGTCGCCAAAAAGCTATTTTTAATTACACAAAAGTAGTATGCTGCAACCCTAATATGTCCCAAAAAGCCTCTAGCAAAATCTATACCATCAACCTAACTCCATACCTAAGCCTTCCCATAACTCTAATTACAACCCTTATCCTACCCTGAACTCTCACAGAACACATAACCCTTCACCAGGCTTATGCATTTTTTTTGCATATTACTGAATCCAAAAGAAATAGAAAATGAACAGTGAATCTTTCTCCAACCCCATCACCAGCTCGACACAAATTACAGAGCCCTTGCCCTAACCTAAACCCTTGTTATAATAACAATCGTACCCTAACTGCAACTCTACCACTTACTCTATGGGCCTCATTACGACCCTGGCGTTAAGGGTTTAACCGCGCCGTAAAAGGTGTCGGCGCCGTTAAACCCTTAACGCCTGATTACGAGTTCCCTTTGCGGGACCCGACCTTAACGCCTGCTTCAAGCAGGCGTTAAAGTAGGGTGCCGCAAAGGGACCTTGGTGCTAAGTACGGTGCCGCAATTTGCGGCACCGTACTTAGCGCCTTCTCCATTCCCATTGAGCCCTATGGGGCAAAAATGGGAATGGGCCCATGGTGAATGGGGATTTACCACCCCGCCAACCTTGGAATGGGGCGGTAATTCCGCCATTCACCATGGCGGACCCCGGCATGGACCATGGTGCTAATAGCACCATGGTCGTAATGAGGCCGTATGCTTACTTTACCTGAACCATTAGGTTTATCATAACCACTATCCTATGCCAACATCACCAGCCCTTTCTATCCTCTGTATCCCTTTATTTAACACCTACCCAAACCCATACCCTAACACTTACCCTGACAATCTACCATAGCCACTAACCAAACCCCAACATATTACCCGAATCCCTATAGTTACCCAAACATCTATCCTAACTGTAAACCAAGAAATCACAAGCCCTCTATGCCCTTCTTAACAATTACTCTAGCAGCAGTTCTGCCCTTTAAAAAAGGTTGAATGACCTGATGATGATACGCTTGATTTATGCCCCGATTACATTTGCGGCATAATTCAGAATTTGGCAGTAGTGGTAAAACATGCAGAATATTTAATCTGGCTACAGATCACCTCACTCTGCAAAATCAAACCCTTCATCCCCCACATGACCTCTGCGCGGATGTCAAAGCTCTTGTGATCTCACACATGGAGGGGGGCAACACCCTCCTTACTGGGTTGCCGACCACGCATTTGGCCCTGCTTGAACTTGTCCACTAGCCCTAGAACCGCCTGATCACAGCTGACCACAAATTCAAAGGCATCTCACCGAAAGAATATGCTTCACTGGCTCCCTTGCCACACCAGGACTCTGTTCAAAACTGATAGTATCACCTAATGAGCTTAATTTGTGGGTGTGTGTGCCAAGGCTCAGCCCTGTCACTTATTTCAGAGCCCCGGCACTTATTGTCTCACACTCAGATTTATTTATTTTATTTATTTAGGCATTTATAAAAGTGCACCAAGCCCATGGGCGCTGCTTATAATCATGCAGAAATAAGGCAGGAAGAAAACAACAAAGGACTAGAGAGCTGTGTTTCAGTTGAAGAGGTGGGTTCTAAGCTGTTTCCTGTACATATTGTGCAATGGTTCGTCTCGCAGATTGATTATGAAGTAATGATAGCCAGAGCATCCATCAACCCCAATAAGAGGTGCAAGCTGTAGTTTAACCCCAAATGTGTTGACACTGTGGTGAGCAGCTGTGGATGGTGGCAGCAATGGGGTGGTAACTGGCCGCCCACAGTGTCACAAGCATGCTAGAAATATTTGGGCCCTGGCACTTATTTTCTTACAAAATAAGCACTGATCATCTACAAAGCAGTCTGAAAAGGTACAACCAAAAGATGGGTTGTAGGGTCTGTCCTTGTTTCAACATAGGTATTTAGTTCGAGATTCACCAATGTATCGATCTTATTTCCCCAAAAATATTGAATCCCACTCAGCTACCACCTTCTTGTGTGAATCCCTCATTGAGAGCCAAAAAATAGCATTTAATACAATTATTCATTCATTACCAAACACATCACTTTATTTCAATACGGAATCTCTTTGGTTGAAAAAGTTAAAAACATCAAATACTATATAAAGTGCACTGACTCGCCTGCTACCCTCATCCTAATAGGTGATGCCAGATATCTGCTCCTGCCATGGCTCTTGGCAACCTTCTGAATACCAAAGACCCAAAGAGGAAACATTTTACAATGTGGTCTATGTAAAGACACACTACACCATTGAGAGGGCATTTGGACTGCTGAACGCCAGGCTCCGTTGTCGCCAGCGAACAGGGGGAGATCTCTCCAGCACTGACATCTCTCCATTGGCTCCCAGTGGCTGCAAGGATTAAGTTCAAGACCATCAGCATTGTCCGCAAGGCCTTCTGGGACCTGAGTCCTCAATACCTCCAACTCTCTCTTCGTAAATACTTCCTACTCGAGCTCTTCGCTCCTCCACCTCCAACTCCCTCAGGGTCAGTCGCTTCTCCAAGCAACAAGTTGGTGATAGATATCTTGCTTCGGCTGGGGCCTCCCTCTGGAACAGTCTCCATGACTCTCTGAAACATGAGGAGAACCATCTCCAGTTCCGGAAGCACCCCAAGACCTTCCTCTTTGCTTCTGCCTTCTCTCTTCCTCTCCCCTGCTGATTTCCTGTCTGATATTGCACTGGTCACCTGGCTACCCTCTAATTTTGGGCCCAGGTCCCTGCCTGCCCAGTTGCACACCCGCACTGCCTCCCGGCAACCCTTGCATTTGGGTCTGTCTCTGTAACCCTAAAGACCCCTAACCTGCACTTTTGGACACCTTCTGTCTACACTTACCCTTGCACCTGCCACCTGCTGGCTGCACTTCTTGTTATTGTGTTGATCCCATGTACAGCACTGCCCCCTCCCCTTTCCTCTGGCACTTTTCCCCTTCCCCTCCCCTGCACTTACGTAATCTCAATGTCACTTGGCCTAGTAAGATCGTTGTCTCTGTCCTCCCTCTGTTCCCCCTTCCTTGCCTTGTCGCGCCTTGAAACACTTGTGCATAGGTGCGCTACAAATGCCATATCGTATCATATCATATCATGTATGCACCTCAGAAGGTTGCCCAATTCATCATTGCGTTGCCTGCTTCACAATCTGTGCATAAGTCACAATGTGCCCGTGCCCTACAAAGAAATAATGCCTTGGAGCAGTGACAATGAGGATGATGAAGATGACAAAACTGTGAGTCCCTAATGGATTGCGCGGAAAGACTGATTCACAAGTCAGAGTTTGGTGTACACATACTTCTGTGCTGTCTGTACCCTCCCTCATTCTCTGGCTCTGCAGTGCCATTGCATCCACCAGGGTTTTTGGGTATAGATAGATTTGGCCTGTCTTCTGTGTTTTTTTTCCCTTCCTGCACCAGTGAAGTTCAAATCTGCACATGTCTTTCATTCTGGTGGATCGTAGGGCTCTGGAGATGCTGAGTTTCTCAGTGAGTTAGCTTGGAGACTTCAGGGTGACAGCTGTGTAGATAAAGCACCAGGAGTTGATGATGAGAAAGGCTTGCAGCAGGAGCCAGTGCAGTTTGATGAGGGTCGGTGTGATGCAGTCAAATTTGCAGTCCTTTGATGCGTTGTGCTGCAGCATGCAGGATACATCTCAGGGGAGCTAGGGTAGTTGACAGAAGAACTTCCAAGAGGGCATTGCCACTATCCAGGTGGGAGAGGAAAAAGGCTTGGACAGATGATCTGAAGTTGTTTTCTGGGATGAAGGGTTTGATTTTCCACAGAAGAAAAAGTTGGGACCAAGCCGTTTGTGTCTTTCTTGCTATCTGCTGTTTGAAGGAGAGGTGTCTATCGATGTCAAAGCCAAGGGACTTGGCACAGGTGGCCAGATGAGGGGTGAAACCTTTGAGGTGCATAGCAGAGAGCCAGGTATGGATGCTTGGGTGTTTGGTGTTCTTGGTCAGCAGTAGGAAGTCAGTCCTGGAGGGGTTGAGCTTCTGGTAAGCACTGGACATCCATGACTGGATCAATAAGAGGCAGGCCTTGAACTTGTGGATAACTTCGATGGGGGATATCTTGAGGTAAAACTGTGTGTCATCTGCGTATTGGTGGACCTGGATATTGTGTGGAGTGTGGAGGATTCCAAGGGGTTCCATGTAAAGATTGACGATCCTGAGGGAGAGGATATATCTTTGCGGACTCTACAAGTGATTGGTAGAGTTGGTGATCTGAAGGAATCAATTTGTACAAACTGGTGTCGATTAGCCAGGTACGATTTGAACCAGCTGAGATTGAGCATGCTTATCCCCATGCAGTAATGTAGATTGTCAGTGAGTCTCTGGTGGTCTACTGTGTCAAATGCTGCCGAGAGGTCAAGTAGAACCAGGAGGCAAGGATGGTCATCATCAAGGATTTTAGGGCATTGTCAATCACATTGATGGTAATCCTTTCTGTGCTTTTGGTAGGACTAAAGTAGATTGTTGGGGGAGCTGCTTGGCTACTACTTTCTCAAGGATTTTACCTAGGAAGGGAAGGCGGGTAATGGGATGGTGGTTGCTGAGGTTGTCAGGGTTCGTGTTGGATTTTTGAGAAGTGGGAGAGTTTGTCTGGTCTTGAGGGTCAAGGGGAAAGTGCCTTGAGTTAGGGAGCTGTTGATGATTGGCATTCTCCCTGCCTCCCTGATGAGGCAGGGAGAATGCCATCTGCATAAGATGTAACCTTGAGAGATGCTAGAATGGCAGTGAGGTCTTCCATAGTGAGTGTCTTCAAAGTTATCCAGGTAGTTGTGGCTTTGCGAGATGGGATGTGTATTGTACGGTCAGTTGTAGTGTTGGTGTCTATGTGTTGGCAGATCATGCTGATCTTATTGATGAAGAAAGAGTTGATGACAGTGGATTTCTAGATGGAGTGCGGTACGGGTGGGTCATGCAGAGGGTTGATGCAGGATTTCATGGCTTTTAAAAGGACCTCGTTTTCATTGTTAGCCTTGGCTATGGTATTTTGGTAGTAGGTTGCCTTGGCGATCAGTCATCTGCACGTAGCATGGATTTTCTTGAGCAAGGTGATGTTGGATGTGCTACAGGATTTTTGACAAGTCTTCTCTTGTTTTCGTATGGTTTGTTTATTGAAGTTTAGTTCTTCAGTGAACCAGAGTGTGGAAGGTGTGTTGAGTATTTTTTTTAAACAAAAATGTGGGAATGTCCCAGACAGAGCAGTGGAGCTGGACTACGACAAACCAATAACAATAAAATTCAAACTGCTGGTAATCTGATTTCCAAATTATTTTGGAATAATGATTTGAATATGATTTGAATATGGAGTGTATCTTATTTTATTTATTTATTTATTTATTAGATATACATCTAGCCAAAAGGCTTTGTATAACACATACACATACAAAATGAATACAAATATCCAAAATCATTTACATTTCCAAAATACATCATTCAATACATTTTAAAATCACCACAATCTTTAAGTAAAATACTACAATATAATATATAAGATTAATATCATTTCCTCTCATAAAAATCATCCATAAGTCATATATCTCTGTCATTTCAATTCCATTGTTAAAAGATTTAAAATATATAGTTCTCAAATCGGTTAAACATTCACAGCACATAATAAGATGATAAAGTGACTCAACAACATTTACACCACATAGGCAACAGTTCCTAGAAGTACGTGGAATTCCCATTCTATCGCCATTTGTCTCCAATGCTTCTGTTATATTAAATTTCATCATTAAATAAGAACGAAAAGTGCTTGTGCTTGGATAAGCTTCAATATACTTAGGAGGCATGGTTCTAGTCAAATACTCACCTAGGTACCATCCACTATAGGCTTTTGATGCCAGATTTATCGTATTCTGTTCGTGCCAGAAGTCATACACTTTCTTCTTTAGTCTCCTTTTTAAAACTGTTATAGTCAGGGTTCCTGGGACACACCCAAATGACCATGTACAATGTAGTCTTTGCAAGGTGCCAATTGTACCAATCAGCACATTGCCTTCAAGACTAAGATACACTTTCACATATGGCACAATAATCGTATCAGTGGATAATGTGACTGCTTTTTCATAGGATAGAACACATTGGCAGATATATGCATACCAGAAACATTTAATGTCAAACTCCAGGTACAGATATTCTATACTGACGTTTGGTGGTAGGCGCAATCATTTTCTCAAAAGTTTAGATTCAAGTACCACAATGCCTTTGACAAATTTATGGCCCCAAATCTCAACAACATATAGTAACATTGACCTGATTTTCGCCAAATAGATATTGAATACTGCAATAGCCGGGAAACCACAATTTCTACCAATAAAAACACACAAATCATTCGCAGTCACAAAACAATGTTTTTTGATTGTAGACCATTGTTTGTCCCAATTCAACTTTTCATCGACGATAATTCCTAAATATTTGTATGATGTCACCTGTTCCACTTTTTTAAGGGCGAGGGTCCATGAAAATTTCTTCAGTCTACGTTTCTTTGAAAAGACCATTATTTTACTTTTATCTATGTTAACGGTCAATCCATTATCAATGGAGTAGGTGACCAAGAAGTCGAGCATGTGCTGAAGGCCTGCTAGAGTATAATCCAGTAGCAGCAGGTCATCAGCATAGGCAAGCCAGCCAATAGTCACACCATTGACCCTCACAGGGTTTGCATCTGATAGGAAAAATGCTTTCATCATATCTGACAGATATAAATTAAATAAGATTGCGGCGATCATGCATCCTTGTTTCACTCCACAACTTGTAGCCATGAATTATGAATCTTATACGATATCATTTGAACAACAAATGAGTGTCTATGACAGACTCTAAAAGCAATCGAGATGGTATCATAATGCTAAAAAATCAAAATTTATTTTGGTGAGTATTGTGTTTCAAACTTCAAGATTTTAAACAAGAAACATAAAAATAAATAAATAAATGGAAACAATCTTCCAGTTATTGAACAAATCTGAAATTAGACAGTGATACAACAGAAAAATGGACAATAAATCAAAAACAATCAATTTCCTAGTGACAGTAAAATGAAAAAACAGTATCTGCATCTACCTTACATGCAGTGGATGAAACATAAGTTTGTGAAGAAATACCCACTCTAATTTTTGTAAATTTTAGATATTGACTTTAAACGGGTCTGTGTGTTGAGTAGACAGTGGAGTTCTTTCATTGACTTGGTTGCTGGGTTGCCAGGGATGTTGAAGTCACTGAGGAAGATGTTGCTGGCATGCATGAGAGACAGGATGATGGCCAAGACTGTGAAATCTTTGATGATGGAGGTTTGGGTTTGCGTGGTCTGTAGATGAGGGGAACAGTGGCTATATCTGTTGGTGTGGGTGGAAAAAGCAGGAACGTTTTTCAAAAGAGCCAATGGTGGAGATGTCCATTTGGGTGCATAGTCATGATGCCTTGTGAATGATGGCAAGCCCTCTGCCGATCTTTTTCAGACAGTTTTGTTGTAGAATTCTGTAGCGGCTGGCGATAAGGACATCTAGGATGTGGGTGGAGCTGGGTGTCATCCAGGTCTCAGTAATGAAGATGGTGTCTAAGTCATGTGTGCTGATGAGGTTGGCAATGTCTGCTGCATGGTTGATTGCTGAGAAGATATTGGCGAATATCAGTTTTCTTTTAGTTGTGGATGATGAAGTGCTGATGGTGCCTATGGGGATGCAAATGAGATTGCTGCAATGCGTTGGCCATAATGTTGCTAGTGAGCGGCATGGTTGGCAATGAGTGGTGATGGTAGGGATTAGCTGTTGTGGGAGAGGGGTGAAACACATATTCAAAGGAGCTTACCTGATGTTAGAGGAGTAGGGGTCCTCGTCCAAAAAGGTCCAAACAAGAATTACCTTTTTCTTCGTCTGCCCTTCACTTCAGATGCCCGGGCGAGAGCCACCCTTGTTTTAAGAGTTAAGAAATGAAAGAAAGGAGCAGGGCAAAGCGGGTGGGTGGAGCCCAGGTCACGTGTCCAGCATCTTCCACAAGCTTTCTTCCTAGAGCTGGCCTTTGGTCCTCAAGTAGCTGCCTGGAAGACACGAAAACAGATGATGATGATGAAGCAACTGAGTGGCAGGTCCGGGTAACGTGACCAGCAGCCTTCTCAAGCAGTCTGATTGGAGCTAGCCTGGAGTCCTTAAGTAGTTGCCTGAAAGGCGCAAAAATAGACGGTGGGCAGAGCGAGTCAGGGGCAGGGCCTGGACATTTGACCAGCAACCTTCTCTAGCTGTCTCCACAGCTGTTTGCCCTCTCTGCGGTCATCCATTATGCCTGGGTCTCCCCTACAGGAAGTGTTATGTAATGTCATGTGTCCTGCTCCGTACTGTGCTTAGTGTGTGACTATGGATGTCATCATGTTGCAGGGAGTCTAGAAACCACACACCTGGAACACCTATGCCTCCATAAGCGTAATCTAATACTGCACCATTAAAAGTTCCAGTTGAGGTGGCTATGTCATCCCCATTAAGTCATCACCTGGATGTAACATAATCAACTCGGAGGGAGCAATGTGCTGAAGGACCTCCTGGCTAACATCCATAGGCACATTGGGTATCATCATTAGATGGTACAACAAAGTTGGTTATTCAGCTGGTCCAGCCTGTGCAGGCTTGGAAGGCTTGGCTGCAGGTTGTGGATGGGGGCCTGGTGAAGCGACCTGTGTTGTCTGCCATTGGGTTCCTAACTTCCCGTCTTTCCTTTGGTGACATGAGTGGGTGCTGCCTTTTTAGTGGCCTTTTGGCTGGTGGGTAGCAAAGATGCAGTTGTACTTGATGTATTTGGGGCACTGATACTTGCTGACGGAGCTGTATTCCCACCTGATCGTGAGCATGATGGGACCTCTTCATCACTGTCAGTGTTGGGCAACGCTGCCAGGCACCAAGCAAGGCCTGGTAACTGCTGCCCCATGGCAGTGGGCTTGGTAGAGGGGCAGCAGCCCACAACCCTGGTCCAGCTCCCCTCTACTCCAACAGGGCCAGGCGACACCCAGTCTCAGCACTGCAGGGCATGTTGGAAGGGCGAGGCGTGAAGAAACATTTGCACATCAGATTGGGGGAAACTGTGGAAGAAGATTTAAAAGTCTGGGAGAACTTCCTAACGGGTTCCAACGGAGCCGCACTTTGGCACACGCCATTGAATTTAGGGGCCAAAAGGGTCCTTTCACAGATGCAGCTGGGAGCAAGGGTTTTGGGGCCTTGCTACACACAGAATGGGTGGCAGGGCAATGGCCCGATGCACGGCATGCAGCAGGGTGAACCAAAAATATCACCCTTTTAGAAATTCTACCCATTTGGTTAGCTCTATGCATATGGGGCAGGTGTGTAGCAAACACGAACTCACTGCTTCGTCTGACTACATGTCTGTGGTAGGAATTATCAATAAGACGATGACCAAATGCCATTTGGTGCTCAAAGTCCTCAGAGCCATGTTGTCAAAGCAAAGCACATCGCAGGAGCAGATAATAACATTGCAGACGCTTTATCTTGCTTTCAGTTGACGAACTTTCGAGAGCTAGCGCTGCACGCCCAGAAAGAGATGACATTGATCCCAGGAGACTGCTGGGCGATACCAGAAGGCTAGATAAAATTGCATCAACACCAACGCCGAACGGCCAGGGCCGGGATGCACAACTTCAACCAGGCACCTTAAACACAGGTGCCAGCAGTGTTCTGCCTACAGAAAACACGAACCCTGACACAGGGTTCCTACTAGAGATGGCAAAAAAAGCATTGGCAAGCAACACCACAGCTCAATACAGTAAGCACTGGCGTAACAGGGGCCCCCGCAGCCCCTGCGGTGCGGGGGGCCCCGCTAGCACATGTCCTGGGAGGGGGCCAGACTTGGGGGGGAAAAAAAAGAAAAAAAATTATTTTTTCAAAATCTTTTTTTTTAATTTCTTTTTGAAATCACTCTGCCTTCGTAAAGAAAATAATGCCTTTATGAAGGCAGAGTGACTACAAAAAGAAAATTTATTTTTGAAGTCCGAGGGCTCCCCCAACCCCATGACATGGAAGACCCCAGGCTAGAGGCCTCCATGTCATGGGGTCGGGGAGCCCTATGACTTCAAAAAGAAATTGTTTATTTTTGAAGTCACTCTGCCTTCATAAAGAAATTATTTCCGTTATGGTTTGGTCCTTAACGGAAATAATTTCTTTATGAAGTCATAGTGATTTCAAAAAGAACAATTTCTTTTTGTAGAAATAGGGTTCCCGTCAACCCCATGATGTGTGCGTGTGTGAGTGTATTGTGAAAGGGTGTACTCTTAAATGTGTAGGTGGCTGCCTGTGTGAGTGTATGGTGAAAGGGTGCACACAAATGTATGAGTGACTGGGTGTGTGTGCATGTACGGTGAAAGGGTGCACATTTAAATGTATGGGTGGCTGCCTGGGTGTGCCTGCATGGTGAAAAGGTGCACACTTAAATGTATGGGTGACTGCCTGGGTGTGCCTGTATGGTGAAGGGTGCACACTTAAATGTATGGATGGCTGCTTGGGTGTGCCTGTATGGTGAAAGAGTGCACACTTAAATGTATGGATGGCGATTCCAAAATGGCCGCCGGCACAGCGAGACGTGTGTGAGACTCGCTCCCGCCGGGCCTCTCAGCAGCACCGTAAATAGCTACGTTCCTTAGGGTGGCCGACCTCATACCCGGCACCGACTATCGTCCATAGACACAGGACGCATACGGTGGAAGTCTCCCCGATCCCCGTCTTCCAGAGACGACACGGAGAGGAATCCACCCCTCCCCCCACCGCGCCTACGAACCATCCAACGCGGCCCGGGGTAGGCCCGGAGCGCAACGAGGGAACAGAGAGAGGTGGTTTACCGCGCAGCACAGAGGAAGCTGGTGATACGGACAGCCCGGGTGGGAGAGAACCCCAACACAGCAGAATCGACGCCACCAGACACCGAAGCAACAAACAACTCAACCCGAAGCCAAGAGCCGAGGGACGCCAGCGATAGTCCTCCGGACCGGTTGACTGGAAGGTGAGCCCCCCCCAACGCTCAGCTCTCCCCCCCGCGCGGACCCCGAAACCCCGCATCCCCCCCCCACAAGGCAAGATCGGGTGGAAACTATAGGGCACCCAGCCCACGCAGTGCAAAAGGGAGACGAAATCCCCCCCCCCCGAATTACCATCAGCTCAACTCGACGCACGCAGCAGGCCCATTTTAACGCTGGGCACCACCCATCGAAGAAGGACAGTCACGGACAATTTCGCGGGTACTATGTCAAGAGCTAAAGTGAAGGGAGGGGGATCCCAACTGAACCAGCAAACCGCTAGGCAGGACTCCAACCTGGTGCAGATGTGGGCGGTGGATACCCCGGTTTCGACGAGAAGCAGGCCTCCGGAGGCCACCCCGTCATTGCCCGCGACGGAAGCGGCCCACAACGCCTCCAGCGGTCTACCCCCAACTAAAGAAGACATGCACTCCTGGTTTAAAGAATTGCAAGACAAGCTCATGTCGACAGTCCAGGACCAATTCGCTGCAATCAAACACGACATGCAGCAGGCTATCCATGATGTTAAACAAGACATTGCGAACCTGGAAGAAAGGACAGATACCTTGGAAAAAATACTGCAGAACGCAGAAGAGGAGGCACTGCAAAACAGCGAAACCCAGGAACACCTTGTCCGCTTGACCCACAACCTGGAAATACAGTGCGAGGACCTCGAAAACAGGTCCCGCAGGTCGAATATTCGCATAAAAAATATGCCAGAATCGGTCTCGGACAAGGATCTACGGAAAGCGGTGCAGGAAGTCTTCAGAGACGTCATAGATGCACAAGACTCAGAGACAGTGGGGATAGACCGCATTCATAGAGTGGGCCCAAGGCGCACTGGAGCACCAGGGGAGAGACCCAGAGACGTGTTGGCAGCTATATCCTCCTACACGCAAAAAGAACTTATACTACGGAGAGCGAGGCAGCTGGAGCAAATCCGGATGAACGGGGTGGAAATCCAGCTATTTCAAGACTTATCTGCCACAACACTCCAGAAAAGAAGAGAAATGAACCCACTCACTCGAGAATTGGTCAAGAAAGAGATAAGATACAAATGGACTTTCCCTTTTGGCCTATTGTTCGACTGGGAGGGTAAGCAAAGGAGGGTGACCACCATGGAAGAGGGGCTGAGCATCCTGAACTTCCAGATAGATGAACCATCGACCAAATACGAAAATAAAAGGGGGGAACGGCAGAGCAGACTAGGGGGATGGGAAAGGGTCCGCCAGAAAAGGAAACGGCAAGGAAGAGGAAACGAAGCGCCAAACAAAACAACCGAGTAGACGTAAATCCATAGCCAAAGATACTCGGTGCCCAACGGCGGAACACTCAAGGCGGAACAACACCCGATGATGGAACATGGACAGAGCAATTAAATAGGCCCGGTGTGGTACCGGAACGACTAACATCAAGGCCAAGGGATGACAAGGGGTTTAGGATTTCCCACACGGTTCGCCTCGAGCCAACAGAGGGCAGGGAGCGACAGGCGGAACGCCAGAGCTACCTTAGGTACCCGGGCCCTCCTCGGGAGCACAAGTTGGACTACAGTTGAAGCTTGGGGACATGTTAACAGTTTGGGGTGGGAGGGACGTACCCGTTCCGGAAGAGAGAGGGGAATGGTCAACTCGGGCGAAAGGAGCACCCACAAAGGGCATATGAAATGGGGAAGATAAGATTTGTGACCTTAAATGTAAGGGGTCTGTACTCTCCAGTGAAACGGAAAAAAGTGGAGAACATGTTACGGAAGGAAAAGGCTGAAGTGCTACTACTCCAGGAGACACATATCAAAGTACAGGATAGGGGGAAAATTTGCCTCAGAGGCTACGAAATACTGGCACAATCCAACGCAGCGGAGAAGAGAGCGGGAGTGATGATAGCAATTAAGGAGGGTCTGGAAGCAAGCCTGATTGACAAACTATCCGACAAAGACGGCCGGTTCGCCTTTGCCAATATCAAGCTCCACAACGCCACACTGACACTGGCCTCAGTATATGCCCCAAACACAGGCCGAGACGGCTTCCTGAGAGACACGATGGGGAGGCTGGAGGTGTACGCGAAGGGTGAAATAATCATAGGAGGGGACTTTAATATGGCCTGGCATCCTCAGACTGACAGAAGCACGGGTGGGCCCCACCACCAAGGCGCCCCGTCGGATCGACTTAAACGACGGATGGAGGGTATGGCATTGTACGATGCATGGAGAGAACATAAGGGCCAAACCAAGGGATACACATATTACTCACACGTCCACAACACGATGTCAAGAATCGACTACTTCTGGGTGTCAGTGGGGAAATTGGGAAAAATTCAAAACATGGAACTGGGTCCCATCTCTCTCTCAGTCCACGCACCCCTCTGGATGGACCTGTCGACCCCAAAGAAAGAGAAAGGAATCTGGAGGTGGCAACTTCCTCAGGAGATACTCTCGGACCCAGTGATGGGAGAATCCATTAGGGACAAAATCACAGAATTCTTTGAAAATAACGATACAGGGGAGACAGCCCTCAGTACGGTGTGGGAGGCGTTCAAGGCGGTGATCAGGGGCCACTTAATAGCCCTCAAATCAGCGAAGGATAAACAAGCACAACAGTGGGAAACTGATCTGGAAGAGAAGCTGTCAAAAATCCGCGGAGAACTGCTGGCGAACCCCACCAGGAGCTTAAAAAGATCACTTAAACACACACAGGGGCAACTGGACCTCCTCCGCAGTAGGAGGGCCCAGAGATCCCTCCTATACCTCAAACAGAGATACTATATAAAAGCTAACAAGGCTGACCGATACCTAGCCCGGTTACTCTCTTCAAAGCGGAAAACAATGACCATTCGGTGCATTAAAAATACACAAGGAGAACAGCTGACACGCACCGAAGATATAGGAGACACATTCAGGAAGTTCTACCAGGACCTATATGAAACTAAACACCCAGACGAGGCAGACCAAAACGGATTCCTGACTTCGGTCCCATTTCAAAAACTATCAGAAAAAGCTAGAACGGACCTTGAGGCCCAAATAACGGAAAGCGAAGTGAAGAAAGCAATAAAAGATCTCCCGCTCAACAAAGCGCCAGGCCCGGACGGCTTTACTGCCCCATTCTACAAAAAAGATGAAGACCTCCTCACCCCCTTCCTCACTAGACTACTAAACACCTTCAGAGATAGTGGGAACATTACCCCTTCCATGAATGAAGCTAAAATACTGGTATTCCACAAACAAGGGAAAGATCCCTCCCTCCCCGGCTCATACAGACCGATCGCCCTGATCAATTTAGATTCAAAAATATACACAAAAGTCCTGGCCGCCAGACTATCCCCACTGCTTCCCTCCCTAATAAACCCAGATCAATCGGGATTCATACCAGGGAGACAGACGCACGACAACACACGAAGGCTAGTCCATCTAATAGAAAAAACCAACATAACCCGCACCCCAGCTGTCCTACTATCTTTAGATGCAGAAAAAGCATTCGACCGGGTTGAATGGTCAATGCTCTTCAAAACTATGGCACACATGGGATTCGGGACCCAATATATAAATATGATAAAGGCCAACTACTCCTCCCCATCAGCTAGAATAGCGGTAAACGGGGTGGTCACGGAGAGGGTGGGAATCTCTAGAGGAACAAAACAAGGCTGCCCTCTATTACCGCTCCTCTATGCGCTGTTCCTAGAACCATTACTAATTGAAATTAGAGAATTGGACCAAATCATGGGAATCATGATGGCGGCGAAACAACATAAGGTAATAGCCTACGCAGATGACATGTTACTGGCTCTCGAATGCCCAGCCCAATCCATCCCTGCGGCACTCCACCTAATAGAAACATTCGGAGACATATCCGGTCTAAAAATAAACAAAAACAAATCAGAAATCTTACCCCTAGCCGGGAACATGGAATCACACAATAGAATTGCAGGGCAGTTTGGCCTAAAAGTCGCAGAGGAAGGCATAAAATATCTGGGTATAACCCTCACACGGAAGGTAGAGGCACTATATAAAAGCAACTACCCCTATCTCCTGGCAAGAATACAAAAAGACCTAGAACGGTGGTGCCCCCTAAATATCTCCTGGTGGGGAAGAATCCAATCGATCAAAATGAACATCCTCCCGAAACTACTGTATCACTTCCAATCCCTCCCGATCGCAGTCCCCGATTCCTTCTTCAAGACACTGACCAAAGCAGTCTCATCTTTTATTTGGAATAGAAAACCCCCTAGAGTAGCCAGATCAGTTCTCACGTCCCACACTAAGGAAGGGGGCCTGGCGCTCCCACACTTCAAAAACTATTATCGAGCGGCACAACTATGGATCATGAAAGAATGGCTGGGAGACAATCAGCGAACGATCTGGGTGACCCAGGACAGGGCGGTCGCAAGAACACCTCTGGAGGACCTATTGTGGAAATCAAAACAGCACAGACACCCGAACCTGCGTATCAGCGAGGTCATGAAGGCCACATTGAATGCCTGGGACGAGCAGACACGGAAAGGGCACATTACTACCGCTCCTGCCCCGTTCACACCAATCTGCAGGAATCCGCAGTTCCTTCCAGGAACAGAACACGGCGCCTATGAGAACTGGGAGGAAGCAGGCTGCAGAAAAATTGTGGAAATGTTCGTAGACAAGGAACTGAGATCCTTCGCCGACTGCAAAACACAATGGAACCTCACAAATGCGGACAGATACAAATATGAACAACTCAGACACTGGCTATCCACACCCGAAATAACACACGCAGCGACGAGGGAGCTTACAACCTTTGAAAAATTTCTCCTCACCAACTCAGGAGACAAAAAGCTAGTCTCCACTCTCTATAAATTCATAAACACACAGGAGGAAGACATAAAATGGGCGTATATCAAAAAATGGGAAAAAACTCTGGGAGAGGACATCACACCACAACAATGGCAGTTGCTGTGGGCCGATGTCCCCAGACTAACCAGGGCTGCCCAAACCAGAGAAATGTGGACAAACGTCATTACACAATGGCACTACACCCCAGAGAGGCTACACAGCATGTTCCCACAGTCCTCTAACCAATGCTGGAGGGGCTGCTCAGAAATAGGCACATGGAGGCACATATGGTGGGACTGCCCAAAGGTCAAAGGCTTCTGGACAGAAGTAATCTCAGAACTAAAGAAAATATTTCCGGAAGCGGAACATTTTCCTGAAAAACTGTGGCTCTGCGGACTAAAAGGGCAACACGCCAATACACTCACTAAAGCGCAATGGAGGAGTCTTATGGGCCTGGTCATCGCGGCCTGGGCCACGATCGCACAGGGATGGAAGAAGAAAGATCCACCACTAATATACACGTGGCTATATAAAGTCTGGTCCCAAATGACCATGGAAAAGATAACACACAATATCCAAGGAACACAAGGCACCTTCACAAAAGAATGGGGAGGAGCACTAGAATATCTTCAAACAGACTATATGGCACAGTGGTGCCCACACTACATAAAAATAACAGATTTTTTCACTTCTTAATCGACACCGAGAACAATTAACCATGAACTTCTCATCCAGACGGGAGGGGTGAGGGGGGGGTGGCATGGGAAAGTTTGGGAATATTCACTTTCCGTACTACTGTACTACCTATGAAAACAATAAAAATATGTTTTAAAAAAAAAATGTATGGATGGCTGGGTGTACGTGTATATGGTGAATGGTGTGTGTGCTTGAGTTCAGGGGCACAACAAAACCTACATTTCGGGGGGCTGATCCTTCAAATGTTGGGAGAGGCGCTAACTTCACGGGCGGTGGGGGAGTGGCAAACTTATTTGGTGGGGGCATCCAACTTCTTTACGCATTTTAATGAGACTATTCTAGTGCAGCTTCAATGTAACAAGCAATTAACTCTCTCCTTTAAGTGTGAAAGCACCCACTTATGAACTGCTGTGAGAATGGTTTCCTGTTCTCTTTCTGCCCTTCCAATCACTTCCCTGGCATGAAAGTACTAAACCCACATCACAATTTAAATTGCCTTAAAAATTTGGCATTTGAATGCAGGTACTAACAGTGAAATGCTTTACGTTAGTAATTGATGGGCAATTGTTAACAGCGAAACCCAGGTGCCGTTTAACATCTGTGCCCTGTTCTGTCCGGCAACTGCTCTGAAGGTCAGCCAGGTTGAGTCAACATAGCCCAACATTTCTGGGTGTGAGTGCTGCAGCCCAGTCAACTCAATATTGTTAAGCCCCTACTTGTGTTTAATGCCTTAATTACTTATTGGTAATCATCATTACTCCTAGACCTATTCTCCCTTGTCCCAGTTCTTGTGTATGAGGCAGTACTTGTGTATGAGGCACTATGCCTCATACACAAGTACTGGGATGAGGTAGAGGTACATGGAAGTAATGCCTGACTTAGCTACCTGTATTTTCATTACTTCCTCATCCCAGTACTTACCTATGAAGCAAGGAGCCCCAAACGTACGACAGCTTGAGAAAGAGGCTGTTGAAGTATTCCAGCCTAGAGAGAAATAGTGCTCTGGAGACAGTGAGCCTCTGTGGGAAAGTGAGAAAGGGAGAAGTCCCTTTGAGGAGGAGCAGCTAGTAGGTAGTGGGACTTCTTGGCGATGTTCCGAGATGCGAGGAGAGAAAGAGAGAGTGGAGTCGAAGATGACACAAAAGGTTTTTTGCCTCATAGGAAGGCGAAGGAAGAGGGCCCAAGGTGGGCGGCCAGAGTGAGAGAGAGAAAGCAGGGGCAGGTGTCCCAATGAGACAGATCTCCATCTTGATGGCATTATGGCAGAGATCGTTGGAGGCGCACCAATCCTGAATCAGGAATAGACAGTCAGGAATGATCGAGAGATGAGAGGAGCCTCAAGGAAAGCTGAGTGCCATCCGTATAACACTGAAAGATAGAGGAGAAGGTAGAGATCAGGTGGTCCAAAGGGGCCAAGAAGAGGTTGAAAAACCAGGGTGAGAGGATAGAGCCCTGAGGAATGCCACAGGTAGAGAGAGAGGTGGCGGAGAGAAAGAGACCAAGTTGGACCTGGGAGGGGCAGTCCAAGACGAAGGAGGTCAGCCACTACAGGGCCTGATCTGTGAAGCCCAGGTTCTCATGTAGTCGATTGGCGTGGTTGACTGTGTCGAAAGTAGAGGAAAGATCAGAGGGACTACGCCAGATGGAAGGCTGAATCAAGGTTAGAGAGCAGATCTTCACGGGTGTTCAAGAGAGCAGTTTCTGCGCCTGTGGCAGCTCTGAAGCCAGTCTGATGGTCATGGAGAGAAACCAGAGATTCAATGTGGAGAGTAAACTGGGAGATAGCCAGCTTTTTCCAAGAGTTTTCCCAGGAAAGGGGTGATGGAGATTGGGCAATAGTTTGCTGGACAGGTATGATCGACAGACGGCTTCTTGAGGAGTGGGTGCACAACGGAATGCTTAAGGGGAGAGTGGAACGTTCCAGTGGTGAAAGAGTGATTACAGAAATCAGCCAAGGCTTCAGCAAGGGTGTCAATATGGCCCTTGTTGGTTCTGGAGGAGCAGGGGAGCACCTGTTTGGACGACACTTTCATGAATCAGACTTGTCTAGAAACCTTGTCAGGTGTTGTCAGAGAGAAAGAGGAGAAAGGAGGAGGCGAGGTAGAGATGGCTAAAGGGGGGGGGGGCAGAGAGAGGAAGAGGGAGAAGAAGAGGAGATAGTGGACAGGACGTCCTGAGTTTTATCGGCGAATTGAGAGGCCAGAGCCATACAGAGGTCCTGGGAGGGAACAGGAGAGGTGGAGACCGCAACAGGATTTATCAGTTCCGTGCAGATTTTAAAGAGTTTTGCTGTGTTGTTATGGGACGCAGAGACCCGGGTTTCAATGTCTGCTCTCTTCTCGATGAGTCTTATTGCTTCGACTGGCATTTTTGTACAACCAGTTTAGGTATGTCTAAATGTGGCCTGGCATGCTTTACTGTAAAGTTATTACGTGACTACACTGGTCTACATTATGCAGCGAGTGGGACAAGTTTTCCAATGTGGCATGGCATTTCTAATAGCAAAGCTTTGATGTCCTGTGCACTGTTGACTTGCATGCATTGGATTGGTGTTACCCGACAAAACAACTGCAAAAACTCTGGCTTTTTAGCCAATTTTTCTCAGAAAGTGTGCTGTATATTGCATTAAAACACATATTTAATTATTTATCCTAGTACAGTGTGCGGCATACCCCTTCAGCAGCATGTTCATATGTATTCTGCAAGTGTGATAATCTAGGCCCACCCAGAGTGTACGACAACCCGTGATTTGTTGCTGAGTTGGGGGGGCCCCCTCAGCATGGCTCGCAGGGGAGCCCCCACATTTTGAGCTACGCCACTGACAGTAAGTGCTTGCAAACAGTTTTTAAAGTGACAGGCCAAAACCATGTCGAGTTAATAACAATAAAAGACATAGATGCTTTGTTAAGGTGGGCTCACAATCAAGGTTTTAAAAGAGATTGGGCAAAAAGACACCTTGTGGCAGTACCTTATTTTTCAAAACTACGAGGTGACTCAGACCCTGCACAAAGCGCATTAATTACATATGCACTGAAAGATTGGGGCAAGGTAGAAGGGCCCCAAGTAGATAAACGACGCCCGCTGGACTTCGAGAAACTAGTTTAGATAACAAGTTTATTAGACAGGATATGGTCTCACCCATATGAAAGATTACTGTTTAAAACATCTTTTTCCCTTGCATATTTTGGGGCTTTCCGGGTAGGAGAGCCCATACCATGTAGCCTAAAAATGCAACAACGAGCTAGGCATTATGGAAACCAGAGTAAGAAAGGACACCATCACCATTGAAGTCCAGCAATCAAAAACAGGGGCAAAAAGAGTAATAAATATTTGCTGCATTGATGATGCACCTAACTGCCCAGGATGCACCACCAACCTCTATTGCACACAACGTCCCAAGATGGGGGGAAGATTCCTAATACACAGAGACGCCTAGGCCCTAAGCCACTACCAATTCAAAGGGGTGTTGATGAAAGCCATCAGTAAAGCGGGATGGAATCCAAAAGAGTTCAGCACTCATTCCTTTAGAATTGGGGCAGCAACCACAGCATGGCAGGGTGGCATGGGCGCACAACAGGTCAACAAAATAGGTAGGTGGAAATCAGACTGTTTTAAAAGATACATTAGGCCCGAACTAACATAGTTTTCTTTCCCCCCCCCCTGCCGCTAAAAAACAGATCAGGACGCACTGCGAAGATCAGCTTGGATAATCGGGCACTCTTTCGTATTCAGGACTAGGCGATGAGCTGAAGAAACAAAGGAGGGGCCAGCTTTTAGGAACACAATTACATCATGGTGGGGCTATAGAGGCCTCCACTGGCCGGAAATTCACGAGAAACTAGCCGACCTACTCGCCTACAGAGACCCACCCGAATTTTTGATTATCCATTTAGGGGGAAATTATCTGGTAAACATGGGGACGAAAAGGTTATGTGAGGAGATATGCAGCTCGCTGGCTGGCATTGCCCACAACTGGAGGGACACATACATTTACTGCCCAGCGATTTTGCCTAGGAAAACATGGCAGGGGGCCATCTGCTACAAATCAGTGGACAAAGCCAGGAGAAAGTTAAACAGAGGGATTGAACAATTCTGCACAGCCAGGGGCCTGGGGTTTATAAAACACACGGCCATAACTTTGGGCAACCCCGACCTCTTTCACAAAGACGGGACCCACTTATCGGGTTTAGGCATGGAACATTTTCATAGAGATATAACCGACTCCCTAGCTACCAGAGGCTGGCACTAACCAAACTTTTGGGGGAACACGGGCAGCCGATAAACCTGCCTGCGTGTGGCGGCACAGGCCAGATGGGGTTACCTCAGGACCCGGTGCCCAAAAGTACAATACATTATGAGATGCGATTTTTGTTTTATGTTTATGTCCATATCTGTAACAATAAAAACCCACAGCCTTTTATTGCCAACACTTGAACAAACGTGTGGTGTGATACTTAGGGGGGGTGGTTGCAAGACAAACCACAGACATCCAAACATAACAGATGTATATTTTCTGCCTGCATTATGGGTCCAGCAGTTATTTATGTGGATGCGCTAGACATGTAATGCGTCCTTTACACAAGAAACATGTGATGAGGCCTTGTGAGGATTGGCTGGGGCTGTTTTAGACATCAGTTGGCATCCTGGTTGTCTCTTTGGCCACTTCCTCTGCTAATACATTAAGCTCCTGCCCAGAGAACGTTGGTTTCCATTGGCTCCCATCAGGTCCTTGACCACTTGTTGGGTCCTCTGACTGCTCATCATTTTTAATGGATGGCTTTCGCTGGCTATGATTGCTGATAGTTTCAACTGCTGTGCCAGCTGCACCTTGGGGTGTTTACTTCCACATGGAGTGGTTCCGCTTCCAGCACTAGTATTACCGGAGGCAGTGATGCATTTCCGTTTTTCTGCATAGGACGTTGTGTATTTGCACGTGGTAATTAATGTTACCACATGTACGGCGGTAGAAACTTATTCATCCAGTACGACTCTCTCTACTACACGCGGCATCCGTATTTACCTGACTGATTTTTCTGGACTTTTTAATGGCAAATTCTTAAAAAGGCCCTTATTAGTTAACCCCTGCTGTACTCAAAGCGGAACATGTCGTACAATTCCTATGTCTGCACTAAAATGTGCATGAATTCAATCTTTAAACTAGTTAACTGTTGATGAATTGTTCTTTCTAAACAGATAAACACATCTATCTTTGTTGCATTGCATCGCATGCCCCAATTGCTGACACAATAGTTTCCACAGCCCATGCACATCGTGTTTCAGGGGACTGCCCTTTAGCAAAAGCGCGTGGGTTTGCTGTGATTAGTCCTTGCACTCACTGTCTTCTCTGCTGTGGAAAAGTTACAAGGTTTACATCCATATACAGGGCCCATGATGAGTGCTGGGTGGCTTGTACTTCAGGCCATGAATTGATACATGGTGAATGCAGTGCAGGAAATGGGCCAGAACAATATGCAGTGGCGCTCCCTCCGTCCTCGAGATCCGGAGGGGTGCGGGGCAGGGGGGGGGGGTGGGTGGCGGAGGTTTGGCTCTGCAGAGGCCGTGCCTCATGCAGCACATACTGCTTTTGTTGTAGTGTAGGCTGCTCACCCATCCTTACTCTGTGCCTCCTCGAGCATTGCTTTGCGTTCAAAAAACACAAGTAGAGAACACACATATACGGAAACTGCCGAAGCAACACATACAGTTCTGAAGCTGTTCAAACTGGTATATATGTCCTGCATTAGGGTATATATTGGGACCAATCAAAACAGAAGAGTACATTATTTGTTTAAAATGTATTCTGAATGAATCACAACGAGACATGTTTAACATTTAAAATTGTGGACAGTATGCTGTTCCATTAATGCTCTTTGCTTTTTTTGCAAATCGCCAGGATTGCGTTCTATATAGAGATACTGTGTTGTGCAACCTGGCTGGGGGCTACGCCCCTTTCCAGTTCCAGCACTGGGTAAATGTTTGCTTCTTGGATACCACTCTTAGGCGGCACCTATGCTTACCTACATATGCAGGCCTGTACTTCTTCAAGGTAGGCATAAAGGGGGGGGGAGGGGATGACTGCTACTACTGCAGCAGTGCAGCTGCATACTTAGGTCTCAGCCAGTGCCGCGGCGGACCACAGTGTAGCCACCTCCTGTGTGCAAGGGCCCTAGCTTCAGTGACGTATATGTGGGTCAAATGAGAGACTGCTAAGTGTGATGTACAGAAGTATGTAGGACGAAGAGGCCGTGTTTGGGGCGTCACGATCCGGGCACTGACACTCACGCAATCACGCAGTAATTAGCCACTGGGCAGATTACCGAGTGGATCTATATCATTTCAGAGGTCTGCTTACCTCATCATTTTCAGCCTGCCTCAGCCTGCTGGGCCCGTATTTGAGCCCTCAGACCACAGCAAGCGGCGAAGGATAGAGGGATATCGGTAGACGATGGAGAAAGTGTAATACCCACACTCCCACCAGCAGCTGCTAGGACACCTGTCAGGACACCCCCATAAAGGAATTCGAATTATTGGAGGACCTCAATCTTTAGGCACAACATGGTCACTGTAGAATAAAGATTACTCCTGCTAATTGCACAGGGAGTATTAATTCTATTAAAGACTAGGTTTGAATTGATGTTGGGCTATGGAGGGAGCGGGGTAAGGAAGGGGAGGTTCAGTTACGAGATAACAGTGTGGATTGAAGACATGTTCATGTTTGCACTGGCCGTTGTACGTCTCGTTATTGGAGCCAGGCCTTCCCCGCCCCGAGTGGTCCTACAGGCTGGGTAAGGCCAGACATTACATTTGCCACCATCAAAAAAACAGATGAGATGAACAGATAGATCATTACTGTTAGTTTACACAGGCATTATTTGCACAACATTTCCAAAATGCTCATACCTGCAGGCAATTCCTGCGATGCTGTTAATCCTCAGGCAAATGCGTGCCAAGCACTGCAAACAGCCCACAAGCCGATTGATGCCTTAATTACACATGAGGGTACATCATCTTGCCTCTAGATGTGCCCTAGTTGATGGAACTGGCGAGGCAAGGGATCAGCCGCTGCCGGGCTGCTGCTAGAATAAACTGCAGAGGCAAATCCTCTCAGTCCAGTTCATAATTCGAGCTAGGCTATTCCCATGAAATGAGGTATGTGCCGAATGGATGTATGCCGCAGTCCAACACTTGGCAGTGTTTGACATATGTGTTGTATGGAGTACAATGGTAGAAATAAGGTAATAGCCATGAATTGTCGCAGCAAGGTGAAAATATGAGAGCCACACCACAACCCAGCAACTTCTGCAGTGGAAATTTACCACACAATGGTCGTAGCCCAGCCAGGTGTGTCAATTTGGAAACCCGATGCACAATAAGGATGTTGATCCTCGTAGACAGAAGGTACAAGTGGCCAAAATGCCTGAAGAATACCCAGAAGACTTGAACAATGAACACAAAGTGTTCCTGATTTCTGCCCTACGCCACAAGCCTATTAGATGCTGCCAGCCTTTCTTCAGAATGTTGGTTTCAGAAACTCCCATGCCCACACCCATTAACGCCAGGGCCTCTTAAACCAACCTGTTATGAGCAGCTCACAATTCACAACGCTGACCTCGAATCAGGCCCCACAAAATCCAACATTGGACCAGGTGGGCCACTCAACCTGGATCAAAGGCCCGTAGGCAGGATTCACAAAAAAGTCCAGGTGACTTTTTATTATTATAAATATTTATGATTTCGATCATAAAGTGACATTAAGATAGTGAGTAAAAGGCATGTGACTCCAGCAGACAGAGCCACTCTCCTAAGCTGCCGCACGGCTGAAGACTTGCACCACTTACAGTTTGGTTTCAGCATTAACACTCCACCTTCCCTTCCCCTCCCCATCCCTTACCCTCCCCGTACCTCAAATTCTACACCGTAACTCCCTTCACCTACCCCCTCTTATACCCTCCCCCACCCTCTTCCCCCCCTTGTAAATAGTTCTACTTATTGTTCTAACGATCTGTTCATGTTTGTAAATATGCTTCTCTCACCTTTATACCTGTTGTTATATTGTAAAGCGCTTTGGCTTAAAGCGCTATATAAATTCAATAAACATAAACATAAAGCATAAACATAAACTTGGAGGAACTGGAAGACATTTCCATTGTTTGATGTGCTTTTCCATGGAAATGGGTGCCTCTAGAGCCATGAGGAGGCATGTCTCCACACCAATGGCAAGGAACAATCAGTTGCCCTCAAACCAGGGTCGGACTGGGACAAGAAATAGGCCCGGACACCCAAATAAAAGTGGCCCACCCCTCGTCTCAAAAAAGTGGCCCACCCCGCACCTCAAAAAAAGTGGCCCTCAAACCATCATCCATGAATCGCGTCAATTCACGACTTTACAGAAATTGCTACTTATGGAGGGTTCATGTGTCTGTTACATTACAACACAACTCATAAAATAACATAACTTTGCATACAGTTCTGTGACAGGGTCCACAGCTCAGAGGCGCAGGAGTGGCATGAACCTACCACCCCCACTGCGGTTTTGGGACCTGCTGCAAGTCGATGCTTATACAGGGCTCCGAACCCCAGCAGGGAAGGAGGGTTAGGGTGACGATGGTTGGATATCAAGGGGGGGGGGGAGTAGGGAAACCGGAATGAGGTTTAGGGAGAGGTTATAGCATTGTTCCTAAGTACACTACGAAAAATATGGTTATGATTTCACTAATGTGATATACATTTCATACAAGAATGGATCACCACATGTATCATTAATATCTGTGTGTATAGATCCATATTGTGAAATTACTGTAAATGCAAGCAGACGTCCAAGGCCAAATGCTATGTTATTGTATAGCACGCTTAAGCTCTTTTTTTATAGAACAAATATGCATACAATATCACCCAACCTTTGTTGGTACTCATGCAGCAGGCACTTAACCCACTGAGCTACTTCCCTCTCAAAGGATTCGACTGTCCTGAAGGTTGTATGACAAAGTTCAGAAACCCGAGCACAAAAACACACATAGAGACACATACTTCAAACATCCATTATTAAGTGCTCTGGGAATAGCTGAAAAAGTAAAGAGCACAAGCCTTTTTCGTGCATTTAGGCACAAGGATTTTGTCAAGTGACAGAGGGCCATCTCCTAGCTGCTGGCACTCTCACGTGTGGCCTCTATCGCACTCTGACCTGCTGCAGAGACGTGACAGCAGGGCTCCAGCTGGTGGCACTGACTCCCAAGTGCCTGGCTCTAGAGTGAAGGAATGGCAGTGTTAGGAGGCTCACAGGCCCGGCCTGTGCACAGTGCACGGGGGTGCAGCCTGCCAGCATGCCAGTGACAGCAATGCCACATTTGGCTAGAGCGACTCCTGCTCTTGCGGTGGCAGATGGAGGGCTGCTTTTTGGCCCTCATCTTGAAAGTGTCGAAGGCCATGCGTGTGTGTTCTGGAAGTGTACCAGTGACTGCCTGATTGCTTCTCTGCAAGGCAGGCTGACATCTCACAGACCATGTGCACCTGTGGTTTCTGCAGTGTGTCCACGCAGGAGGCCATGTCTGCAATATCCGGATCCGGAGCTGTTTCCGTGTGAGGAGGCATTTTAAGTTTGCATATGTTAGCACCGTGACTAAAGTATTCTGCATTGTGCACATGTCAGAGGCCATGTGTAAGGTGTCCTTCACTTTGTACATGTGTGAGGTTGGAGGACACTGAGATGGAATGTCTTGTGATGATTGTAAAAGAGACAACGGCAGAAAAAAAAACATGCTATAACTGCAATTTGCAAAAAGCAAAATACATAGTCCGAAATTAATGCTCACCTCAGCTCTTGGCCAGGCTCCTAGAATCTTTCTGTCTCAGCTGCCAGGCTGCCCATTCCCTGCTAAAGCTGCACTTGCTGCAGTGTTCTTCAGGTGAAAGCTGTATCTACTCCAGAAGACAAAGCAGTGCCGGGCTGCCAATGTCACCACCCTGGCGAGCCACAGGCGACCTGATGCCAACCTCGGGTGCCTGGTCCATTCCAACAAAGATCACCATCGCCATTGCAGCAAAGTCTGGCAGTTCTTCCATCTGGTCCTGTGAGGGCCATTGGTTCCTGGGAGCCTCTGCTGTCATCTTAGTTATTGATGTAAAGCTTGCTAATGCCTGCCCTCTTCCTTTCTAGTGAGGTTTCAGCCCCCACCTTCGTAAAACTCTCTGCACATAAATCAGTGCTCTCCTGAAGCCTGCATTCCTCCCCCTTTGCTGTCACTTTCTCTCCACGTCATCCTTGGTCTTTCAACCTCTGCAGCCACATTTCTATTGGCCTGGCGCCAGCGGCCCCCAGGCACAACAAGTTGCATTGAACTTTGCAAAGTGCAACAAATTTGTTGCTTTCTGCAAACTTAATGTTCCCGCAGGCGCCGCAGTGCCATGGTCCCAGCCAGGTCCAGCCCAGCCCAGCCCTGCAGGCAGCCTCCAGGCTCTTGCTGCAGTGCCCACACCGGTGTACTGTCCCCTGTAATCTAGTTGTTGGTGCAAGCATAGATAGCCACAAACTGTGAAGGCATCCCGGAGAAGCCATTACACTTGAACAACTTAATGATGTACAAATACACAGAAAAAGCATACACAAAAGCACCCTTATGCAAATTGTAAGCTGCAAACGCTTTTGTTAAAGGACCCAGCTGGAATGAGTAAAGCCAAATGTTTGGTCACAGAAACATCATTTTGGTAGGCTGCATTACTTTTAATTAGATCTGCGCATAAATGGTCCATCAGAGATCTAAACAGTGGCAAGTATTATACGTTTACTTTGGACACACACGTTCCACTTCCACTTGAACAGCTCACTGAAAGCAAAGCGATCAGCCCACCATACATGAAACACCGAGGATAAATGCGTTACACAATGGCCTGATTGATTGCGAGATATGGTTACATTTTTCAGCCCGCCCGCCGGCTGAAGCCTGCAGTTTGACTGAAAGAGAAATGATGCTCGTTTAATTTGTACGTTCTGTCAAGAATACTACAAGTAACTAATATCTTTATCATTAATATACAGTCCCTGAAATAAAGCATATTTTCACTGTATTGTTACTATGCATGCTGTTGCGCGTTGCGGTGCTGCGGGTGCTTTTTGCTTTTCTTTTTCTTTTTTTTTTTTTTTTTTCTTCTTCACCAGAAACCGGCCCCGAGGCAGGACCGGCCCACACAAACATGATTTTGTTTCGGCCACGGGCCGATTGGCCGAGGGGCCAATCCACCACTGCCTCAAACACCAACAAGCTCCATTCCACATGCCTCCTAAAGTGTCATCATTGATGAGGTGGAAGGGCTGACTCCCTAGGTGTCACCAATCGTAGTGGCATGAAAAATGAAGCAGTCAAGCTAGATGAGCATATGCATCAACATGTACTTGTGGAACAAGGGTGTAAAGCGCGAGAGCTACCCCACACCTACTCTAAATGACCTGTTGGCTGATGCATAAGGGGCAGAATATTTCTCCAAGCTCGATCTCAATGCTGGATACCAGCTGCTCACGTTGCTAAAAGACTCCCACAATATTGAAAATGTTTTTGTCTCACGTGAGCCTGCACTGATACAAATGACTAAGCTTCCCCACCAAAGTGTTTCATAAGGCAATCCAGGAAATCACTGGGGAAATTGCAGGAGTGATCAATGTCAGTGACAACATCCCGATCCTTTTTGCACACTAGAATCGGCTGTGAGAAGTCCTCCAGTGACTGAAAGATCAAGGCCTCTGCCTCCATGGCAGGAAATGTAAGTTCAATAAAGACAGGCTGGAATTCTTCGCATTTCTTTTCCCAAAATGGGCCATTACGATTTTGGTGTTAGCCTGCCGGTAAATCCAGCACAATGCCATCAAAATGGAATTAGCATTCCAGCAGCCTGATATCTCAGTATTTATTACCAGGATATTACAGGCGGCGGGAATGCCAGGAACTTCCCATTCCAGGGAATTACCGGAATTCTCTGCACCGGTATTACCGTTTCCTGTAATTCTGTCATTTTTTTGCCATTGGGGGCCCGATTTACATCCAGCTCTTGGCTGGAGGTAGATCAGATATCCCCCACGGCAAACCTGTGGTTTCCCGGTGCGGTAAAAGTGCCAATGATGGTTTTACCAGCACTTTTGCTGGCATTTTTACCAGACTGGGAAACCTCTAATGGCCCTCTACGGGCCTCATTATAGGTTTCGCAGTATTCCGGTGGTAAATCTGCCAGAATAGCACTAAACTGATTTACCGTTACCACCACTTGTTCCGGCGGACGCGGTTGTATGGTGGTGTTAGTTCCCATTTGGACTCCATGGAGATTTCAGCAGAATTACCACCAGCGGTAATTCCGCTGGTGGAAATTATGCCGATTTGTGGCAGTAAAGTAGTGGAATTACCACCAGCATTTTCCTGGAGGTTTTTCCTCCACCTCATCACCAAACCTATAGTATGTCAGTGCAGTAATGTGGCAGTAACAGAGTTATATCTGTTTTACCACCGTTTCTTACAGCACTGCCATATTTGTAATGAGGCCCTATGTGCAAGCCAGCGCTCCCAATGTCAAGGACATCAAAACAGCACCTGCCCCTCAGAACAGTCAGAAACCCAGGGTTTTCTTTGCATTGTTAACAATTGTGGTTTATCCCTGAACGTGCCCCCTCACAGAACCATTTTGATGAGTGAACCTGGTGGTCGTTCCACGTTCTAACGGTGCTCAAGCCCCTCATTCCAATATTCAATAGCTTGGTCTTCCTTCCACCTCTTAGGATTGGGAAGTGGATCCTCTAGCACCAGTGTTTGAATTCAGCCTACAATATCGCCTTTGCACTGGTAAATTTCCAGAAGCCAGGGTGAGGGTCCAGACAGATGGAATGGGGGAGGATCCTAGAACATGCCTTGCATTTCTAGTAGCTCTTTGTGCTAGTGGCTGCCTTCACCTGGATACCAAGCAACAGCGCCAGATTGCACCCAGCTGGCCTCATAAATCCTGGACAAAATTCCCCCGCTTTAGTTGATTTGCAAAACACCAAAAACAACAGTAATTTCTGAGGCATGCCACAAAGGTTGCCAGTTCCCTTGTGTTGGGCAAAGTTTGCATGCAATGCCCTCTGGAACCACTACACACAACTATGACTATAGGTGTAAGCAAAACCAACCTTTGGTATAAGTCTGTACCACACAGTTTTTGGTAGCGAGCTGAGCAGCCAGGCTTATCTCAAGAGGGAATGTGAGTTTGTAATGAGGTTACACAGAGGTCTACAGTTACAAGTATTGAAATAGGCACTTACGTTCAAGGTTTCTTGGTGAAACACTTATTAATTCATTACACAGTCAGTTAGAAAACATTCACTGAAAGGAGGCAATCAATATCACACAAAAATATACTACAGTACTTCACACTATCAGGTTCTGAGGCATTTAAACTACTTTGAAGGAGGAGCAAAATGGCATTCAGAGCATTTGAAGTACGAGCAAAAAGGCATAAGTTAATAAAACGAATAGTAGAGTTACTCTTAAACAGTGCAAATAGTTTGAGATCGCCAGAGGAGTTGTTCCAATGAAATAGGTAGGCCAAAGTCAATGGGCTAGAGTCTTGTATGAGTAAAAACGGTTCTGGTATTTAAATGGAAAAGTCTTTGCCACAGTTTTCAGAAGTAGTTCATAGAAGAAAGATTCATATGTCGGGTCACAAGCTGACTAGGCCTGCAAGTTGCCAAAGTTTCACGCACTTTTGCAATGAGAGGTAAGTTCTCTCGCTCGGGTTTTCACAGTACCTTAGATAGAAGAAAAAGATGCAGCTGAAGACTTCTGTTCCTAGCAGTTCCTGCAGATCTCGCTGTTCCTGAGCCTCAGCCGTGGGGACAAGAGGGAGGACGTCGAGGGGACTCCTGCACTGCACGGGGACTTGTCACAAAGCTGGCAAACTGGCATTTCTTCGATTCTGGTAGCTGTCTTCAAGCACACAAACTGGTGTCATTCTCCCTGGCTATTCGGTTTCCTGCAGCACTCTGAGGAAAATACAACCAGCTCCAAGAATGGTGTCCAAGTGGCTTACGAGTTGATTGGTCCCACCAACTCAAAGGAAGAAGTCTTCCTTGAAGGGCTTCTCTGTCGAGATGATCTTGGCGATTCGGACCTGCAGCAAGGCTTCACCGAGCAAACCAGCGGTCCAGGAGTTGCAGCAGCCGTCCTCTTCCAGCTCGTCTTTGGCTCTTTCGTTCCAGTGGTCGACTCTGCCTTCCAAGCCAAGAGACTCACCTTTTAAACAGTTTTCTCCCATTCATTCCAGCCTAGCTGCCACTCACCCAGCAGGGTGGCTGTCCTTGCCGGACAGTCAGCCAGCCAATCACACCAGGGTACATTTGGGTCTCCTAGGAGACTAAGCACAGGCAGTTTGGGCACCTCCCTCACTTCATGCCCACCCTAGACACTGGGAAACAGTAATTTGTCCCAGAGAAGGTATTTAAACCTTGGGACAGCCTAAAAAGGCTTCTCTGCGCACTGCACTGAGGGTGCTGTGTGAAACGCATGAAAAGATAATGGGCCTCATTACGACCCCGGCGCTAAACCATGGTGCTATTAGCACCATGGTCCATGCCGGGGTCCGCCATGGTGAATGGCGGAATTACCGCCCCATTCCAAGGTTGGCGGGGCGGTAATTCCCCATTCACCATGGCCCCTTCCCCATTCCCAGTTTTGGCCCATCGGGCTCAATGGGAATGGGGAAGGCGCTAATTACGGCACCGTAAATTACGGTGCCGTAATTAGCTCCTAGGTCCCTTTGCAGGTTGGTTTTTTAATGCCTGGCGTTAAAAGCAGGCGTTAAAGTGCAAGCCGCAAAGGGACCTCGTAATCAGGCGTTAAGGGTTTAACGGCGCCGACACCTTTCCTCAAAATCCAGCAAAGTTGCTGGGGGTCTCTAAGGTGAAGGGAATTAGCACATTTATGAGAATTCTCCCTAACACCTTGTCAACCAAATATTCTGCTTCTCAAAACCCCTTTCCTTCTTTTCTCCTTTCTGTAACATTGTTGTCAACACATCTATATATATAAAAGTAAAATTTTGTCTGTGGGTTTATGGTGGCATTTGTGGGTTTGTGGGCACGTGACTTGGCAAAGCATTGTTCCTTATACAATTTCACATCGTTTAACCAATCTGCACCAAATTGTGCATAGTTACCTGTTAGGATCCTCCGGACAATAACGGCTACATGACATTTGGACAACCCACCCCGTTCCCCAGATTTCAGCACATGTCACAATTTGTTGGGTTTGTGGCTTGGCGAAGCGTTGTTCATTATACAATTCCATGTTGTTTAACTAATCTGCACCAAATTTAACATACTTACCGGTTAGAAGCCTCTGCACATTGCTGGCTACATGGCATTTGGATACCCCACCCCTTTCCCTGGATTTCACCAAAAGTTATAATTTTTTTGTGGCTTGGAGAAGCATAGTTCCTTCTACAATTCCACACCGTTTCACCAATCTGCACCATATTTTGCATAGTTACGTGTTAGGACCCTTCAGTCATTACTGGCTACACGACATTTGGACAAACCACCCATTTCCATGGATTTCAGCAAAAGTTACAATTTGTGGGTTTGTGGCCTGCCGATTAAGCCATAAACCACGTTCACCAGGAAGGGAAATAAAGAAATGTGTGAGAGGCAATTGGACCTGAGAGGAAAAGGTGAAGGTACGTAGCATTCCAGAAGTTTCAAATTCTTGCCGCATATGGTGAATTTACTTTTCCAGAGGATCTTTGAGAGATGGTACCTGCCGACAAAGCCGCAAACCATGTTCACAAGGAAGGGAAACAAAAAATGTTGTTTCTCAACCGCTCCCGACACGAGGAGCGACCTAAAAACCCTGTTTCAAGGCCCTATGATGCACGTTCTCCAAGTTATTTGCACTGCAATGCACCGCAACAAACCGCACCATGCCACGCCACTTTATGGTGAGGGCGGAACAGTGACCTACAGGATCATTCCTTTTCAACAATTGATGAGAGTGTTATCATGTCTGTCTAAAGAACCCAGTCAGAGAACGGGTACTTTTGCTAGTGGCTTTATAAAACCCAACACAATAGTAGACACTTTACCAACCTCAAAGAGATTAATGGGTGACGTGGGCCCAGTGTAACGCTCACCTGATTCCCGTAGAGGCGCCGGTCTTGACTGGGCGTATACCGTATCTTCAAAGGTGATGTGTAACACACGGCTGGCTCTTTGGGCTGGACCTCTGTGCACTGTATGTCTGACTCGAAGGGTAAGATGTCTGCAGATAGAAAATATGGGATTAAGGAACTGGGTTATTGAATGTCTCTCTCTTCTTCCCTTTCTCTTCTCCTGTAGAACCCCAAAGGTTAACGCTCTCACCTTAGGTAAGTGAACGCTCTGCTCTCCATCTGCCTCGGGGCAGGGTGCTGTAACCAGTTTCTTCACTGGATAAGGGGAGCAGGCCTCTTGACTTCAGAGGACTGCTGTCCGTCGTTTACTGCACGAACGGTAAGTTTCGAGTAATTCTAATGTCTTTAAAGTCTTTAGTAATGATGTCTCTTGTTTTGCAGGGTTCCGGCGATGGCGGATGACGGGCTGAAGTGAGTTGAAGATGGAGCCCGTGTGATGAATAGAAGCGCCTGGAAGCACGTAAGTAAGCGCTTGTTGCCTTCTTCACGATGCGCTCTAACTGTCTTTTTATTTTGCAGGTACAAGTTCGGAGCGGCTGCAGGGTGCCGGAATACCCACTGGGTTAGATGTGGAAAGGAGTAATGGCACGTGAGTATTAAAGTTCCCCAATGTCTTTAAACGCACCTTGTTTTGTCTTTCAGATGCGGGATGCAGCGCCGAAGGCCTCCGGAGCGTTCGAAGAGTTGGTAAGCTTTTGTCTTTCAGATGCCGGAATGCAGTGTGAAGACCTCCGGAGCGCACGAAGAGTAGGTAAGCCTTTGTCTTTCAGATGCCGGAATGCAGCGCGAGGCTTGGTGACAGCCGATGGACCAGGTAAGTGAAGAGCTGTCACTGAAGACCGTAATGCTAACCTGTTCTCTCTTGTCTTTATAGGTGTTGCTGAAGACTGGATTCAGGATGGTAAGCCTTTTTCCTTAGGCCCAGGATCAGATGCAGAAGACACGATGAGCGTTCTGCTGCAGAGGATGCAGAATAACGCAAAGCAAGATTCATCCATCGGGTGTGGTTTAAATAGCCTCCTGTAGTGCTTAGGTGTCTCCTTCCACAGCCACGCCTAGGTAAGAAAAGAGTTCCTGCTTTCCAGAAGAGTTCCAGTGTTCTGAATCTAGGGAGTGGCTCCTGCCCCACCCAACAGGAAAAGTAGTTCCAAACAGAAGAGGATCAGAGGCTCAACTGGCAGGCAAGTAAGCAGCATGGTCTGCTGCAGGTAAGTCCACCCAAGCATTATGAGCCCGGCGCTTCCAGCGCTGGGACTGGGCATATTTATGAGCCTGGTGCCACTGGCGCCAGGGCTGGGTCCAAAAGGTCCCAATTGGGACTGGTTGGCACTCGGAACCTGGGTTATGGATCTGCTTCCAAGGGAGTTGGGAAAACCCTGACCTTTTGGAAGCAGAGATCATGACACCCAGTGCCTGGAACCATTATTGAAAGTTAAAATGAGCAAATTAATAAGCCTTAAAAACTGGACTGTTTTAATTCTGTGCAACATTACAATCAGGCCCATTGAACCCATCATCAGAGTTGGTCGAAAATATCATCATGGAAGATACCCAATCGTTATCCACAGCATTTCTGATCAACAAATCAGCATTGGATCAAATAAAACTACAATACATCAGACACAGCCAAGATTGGAAACATTGATTGGATGGGGTTCCCTTCACTTCAGTCTTTGACAAAATCCACTCAGATAGACATTTAACCTTAGCCCAGTAAAACATATCTCTCAGTCAGTCAATGTTTTTATTCGGATCCGTTAATCCATCAAACACATAAAAATACAAACACAATACATATTAAAATTGACCATTTCTTCTCACTTATAGAAGACAGTGTCCATATCTAAAAAGACAATTTAAAACTACTCCATCTAAAAAGGAAAACAACAAAATACAGCCAATTCATAGTATCCAATACCTATTCTATATATTGAAGTGCACAGTGCATAATCCAAGGATTATAATAATTCATTTTGATTCAGTTGGGCCAAAATCCCTTTTCTTTGGTAGATGGCTCGTTTCAAGAAGGATAATACTGCCCACGCTGTCAATGCAGAGTCCACAGCCAAGAGAAAAAGCACTGCCGGCCTATAGGAGCGGATATTGACTGACCCAAGGACCGGCAATAGAGTAGACTGTCTAACAATGTTGTCAACTGGACAGAACAGTAAGAGGTGGTTCAGATCCTCTCTATCTGCCCTGCACGCCGGGCATCCTGCTTTGTCAGGATACCCAAGCCATTTTTACTGCTGTTTCCCTCAGCTGTAGGCAGTCAAATCTGGCACGCGTAATCAGCCAACAATCTCCCCTTTTAGAACCCCAAACGAGATAGGGCTGGATCTCATTCACCCTGCTGATCACTGCATGTGCTCTATCCGAATTAGTAGCAAACTCAGTGAAATCCAGTTTCTCCTTTATTGCCTGATGGAAGATTATTTTATAGGATCTCATCTGGCCGGAGGTCAGCAGATTATCAGGTGGAGAAAGTGCCCAAATACTACTTTGGGGCAAAGCTCCGTCAATGAAGACAAGCCACAGGATTTATTTCCGATTATCCCTTGCCATTAGTGTCTTAATGATGAAATGACATAATTTGGCATGTTCATTCACCAAAATTCATTGAAGCAAAATTTAAATGTGAAAGTAACTGGAGCCAAGGCGCATTGGTCCTCCCAGAAATCCAAAGATTCTAAAGGAGGTGTCTAGCAGGGAAATAGGTCTATAAGACATGGGACTAAAAGGGTCCCCTTTCTTGAAAATGTGAACGATAATGGCCGATTTCCACAAAGGCGGGAAAGAGCCTGTGTCCATGCAGGCATTTAACACTATGGTCAATAAAGGGGCGCAAAGATCTAGCTGATCCTGAAACAGGTCCGATGGGATTGTATCAGGACCCGGGGCTCAGTTATGGGCCTATTGAATGATGGCCAGAGATATATCCTCTAGCATGAAAGGCAATAAGGCACAACTACTCCCATGCGTTTCCGCTGGTGCTCCTCACCCAGGCTGCCTCTTCTACAAGCGTACCTCTTGGCCTCTCTGTTGCATTTGGAGTGGGGCCCCTTTCTCAAATTTCCAGAAACCTTTCTGATCATTGAGCCTTGATGCTTCCAAGAAACCCTCCCAAGTTTCTTCTTCAAGTTCGCCTTTCCTTCTCTCCAGCACCAGGCGATAGTTCGCTCTAGCATGAGCAATCTCCCCCATCATGCTGGTTGGTGATTTCAAAACTCTCAGCAGTGATTTCTTGGCAAAAGTACAGGACTCATCAAACCACCCCCTTTAACGGTAGTTAGTATTCCTGATGCTCTGTGCTGTGAAGCCCTTAGTCAGTACTCCCAGTAGCTTCGTAAACTGTTCCACTACCTGCCCTATATTCACATTACTATCTAGGATGCCATGAATGAGGGAGATGTTCTTTGCCAGAGTGTCTATGTGTAGGTTAATATCCCAAATTCTTGCCCATTTGATTTTCCAATTGGAGGCAAAGTTGGTTTCTACCATACAAGCAAAGCTGTCTTGGTGACCTATCGCCCACAGAACACCACTTAATTTCAGGCTGATTGGGCGGTGGTCGTTACTAGGGTTCATCAATACTTTGAAGCCCTCTATCCTGTACCAGAGCTGTAATGAGATGCAGAAGTAATCTATGATAGAGGAGCCCTGATGATTCTTAAAGGTGTCATTTCCTGGGATATCAGGAGCTATGCATCCGTTTACTGAATGCATCACCCATTCAATAAGCCAGATACACATCTGCAGGCCCTTAGCACATACCCGCCCATCCTTCATTATCGGGATGGGGATATTCTGTGACAGATCCTCCAATGGATTGGACAGATCCTCTGATGGTCTGACACCAATTTTGAGGTTAAAATCCCCTCCCCATATACAGTTTGTTCTGCAGTTCCTCCTATTTATTAATAGCTCACCGATAAAGACCATCAGCTTTTCCAACCTATCCACCTCTGCCTTATGTGGGCTGTTGCAGAGGTTTAAAATCACTACCAGCTCCCCCCAGGATGGGAAGGTATGTAACAGCTGTAGGTAGTCCATATTTGTCTCAACTACCCTTACCCTGCAGGTAAAGAGGCCTTAATCAAGATGGCCAGGCCCCCTCAACATCTGCCTCTAGCATTTTCCTTTGCACCTTTGCAGGAATCCCATAGGATACATATCTAGAAGGGGCTATCCAATGCCCAGGTCTCTTGCAAAAGGATAACACCGTAAGACTTTAAAAACTCCATGATGTCTTCCCTTTCAAATGTTCCCCTTGCTCCAGCCATGTTCCATGACAGCAGGCCTTCCACCCAAGGGGCAGCCTCTGGTGCCACTGGCACCACCCCATTCTCTGTTCCCGGAGTGCCTCCTTTCTCCTCACTACCCCCCTGGTCCTTTGAGTTAGAACGGTGGCCCGTCCGTCAGTCAACCCCTTTGCAAGACGTTAGAGGATCGTACCGGTTAGCCAGTTCCACTCCAATGGTGAATAGCCCTCTACTCTGTGGAATCAGTCTTTCTAAGTTGGGGTTGGACCTGGGCCCTGGTGATGTGTTTATTAATAAAGTCTGAGTAAGGCATCCCCCGCAAATGGGCACCCCCTCTACTCTTCCCTGATCCCAGCATGCTCTCCCGGGCCATTCACTTGTTCAACCGCTCTCGCTTTTAATGGGTAAAAAAAGTCCAACGATAACAACCTACTATAAAGTCTGTGACCATTCGGTTTGAGTCCTCTGGACAGATTGGAACTGACCAGGTAATTCATAGTCCGAAAAAAATACCACAATACAGTCGCTCTCCATCATTTTATGTTTTGAGCCTACCCAGCCTACCCTGCTTGTCATTAAAATGAGGCTGGTATCGAAACTCTGGCCCATCAAGTTTGCATTAATCCAATGGATTGTCTTACTTATCAGCAAAAGTGTTGTTTCAAACCCCCCCTTGGGTACACCCATAATAATCCCCACAAGGGGGCAGCTGTGGGCGGTAGATTCAAAATACTCTTCTACAACTCTCCAATCGTCCCTCCAGCCCCAAATTCCCCTATCAGAGGCCCCTTGCTGAGTCTTGGTTCAATCCTTGAATCCCCAACATGGCCTTTGTTAGTTACTATGGGTATTGGCTTTAACGGCCCATCCACTTCCATTTCATGCTCCTGTGCCCCCCCTCACCTCTACCCCCAGACAATGTCCGACGCCAGCCACCACGGCTGCCTTGCCATTTTTTTTTACCCTACTAGTTGCTTTCACCACTTAGATACTGGGGCAAAGAAGAGGCCTGCTAAGAGCAGTAGAGGTCAGGCATGTCCCTTTAATGATGGTCAGGTGGGGCTAATTGTGAACACACACCTGCAGCCTGTTAACGGCTGCATGTATATAAAAAGCCCCACCAAATGAGTGTAAAGAAGGGAATGGTGACAGGAGCAGTGGCAGTGAATTTGCAGCAGCAGAAAGGCCAAAAAGAACAGCGAGGTGCCGTCAGTGTGCAACAAGTTTATGGTTAAAGGAAGAGCAGCCCGGGAGCTGGAGCTCTGTGGAACCAAAGGAAGCATTAAAGGGGAGCCGTGCTGGAAGGTTGCCACTTTTTCTATTGCTCAAGATGCTCATTCTCCTTGGGCCAGAAGTCGACCCAGGAGAGCCTGAGGGGCAGGAGGTGGAGCCCTGAAGCAAAGACGAGAATGCCAGAACATCTGCCCTGTAGGAACTCACATCAAAACAACCAGTGAGTTTCTAGACAAACAGAAACCCGGTATGCAAGTGTTTGATGTTGCACGTAAGGATACTTTGTTACGGAGCAGTCGCGTGGATTGAAAGGCACATTGTTGAAAGTCTCCAATTAGTATCCTTACAAACCAGTGCATATTAAGAATTGTTAACTCATAAAAGTCGAGTGAATACTTTGCTACGGAGTAGTCATGTGCAGAGGAAAACACATTGTTGAAAACCTCCGAACGCTGGGAACTTTTAGAGGCAAATGAGAAAAACCATTTACAATAAATATCAAATTAAATGAGGACAATCAACCCTTACATATTATTGAGGTGCTGAACAGTGGAGAATACTAAAATCATAAATCTGCACCCTTTTGAATACCACCTTGAATGAAAGCTTTTTCTTATGAATAAAATAAGAGAAGTGGTGCTTTCTCCATACACTGTGTGTTAATTCCAAAAGTGAAGGAAATCTTACATTGCAATATACAGAGGGCCCCAGTTTGGCGCAGAATATTAAAGAAATTGGGAAACACCCCCATATGAATACATCACTGAAATTGTGTCTTCGGGAAGGGATCCCCGGGATTGGAAATGTTTATTTGTCTTCAGGACAGAGCCTCAGGGTATTTTGTGTTTAAACTGTGTTTTGAAACTTGGGGAAGGGCACCCCGAGTATTGGTTAAACTTATATTACTTTGGAGCTCAAGACAATCTTAAGACTTTTTATAAGAACTGTTTTATACTTGGGGAAGAGATCTGAAAGAACGCTGCAGGCTGAACTAAGCTCCAAACTTTAAAATGAACACTATTTTTTTGGTTACTGGCATTGCTACGCCTTTTATAAGATTAGTTGTGAGGCCAAGCATAGGTTTTGGACACAGACAGATTCAAAAGTTGAACTTGTTGACTCTGACTTTCCTTAGTTTTGGTTTGGTTTGGTTGGGAAATCCCACCATAGTACAGGGCGAGATAGGCGTTTTTCCATTCTGACATTTAAGCCAATAAAAGTGTTTATTTTGAACTTTGAATCAGTTGTCTGCGTTTTACTTCAAGATGACCTTTGGTGGCAGAATTAAAGAGAATTTTTGTTAGGATGTGCTGCTTTTCCTTAATACCAATTTTGCGTTTTTATCTTACCAATACTGAACCTGCTATTAGTTATGGATTGGATGTTTTGCTACTTGACCTGGGTCCTTATTTGAATACTGTTTAAGGTGTTATATGGAAGTGAGTGTTGAGGTTACCCCTTTTTATTCCTAATGCAGTGATTAGGCATGAATTTGGAATCTAAGGTTTTGTGGAAATATTTATGTATCTATTCAAAAATGGTTGCTCCACCTCAAAATTGTATATAGCTTTAAATTTAATTCTAGCAACTCTGTTAGTTCAGTTGTTTAATTAATTTAAAGATAAGAGGAGTGCAGTTTTGAACAGGATTGCTTCTGATGAAGAGGAATTAATTTTTAACCCATCCAAGACAAATTCCATTTATATGAAATTGACTGGATGTTGACTATTGATCAGTTGGGCACTTATACAAAAGTACAAAGAGTATGCGGCCCTCATAAGGAATAGAAGTCAGTTATCATCCTACATTTATTTATTTCCTAGCAGTCAAGCACATTCTGTTTATATAAGATTCAAAATGAATCAACTGCCTACTTTAGACTGGAAGGGACCAAGATTATCACTTGCCCTGGCTAACTGTTATTGTCGATTATGCTCCAAACTAGATGACTTAGAAAACAGACATGTCACACTCTCCTATAGAGACTGGTAATTCATTAGTAAAAGGAACTCTACTTGTAGCTCCAGAGAAGACCTGAGCATTAATGGCATTTCCCAATAATAATAAATAATTGATATTTTCCCCCTTGTATACATGAATGAGTTGCCCCAGTGTCTTCTAAAAAAAAAAAGATTTGCCTCCTATGGTGACATCAACCTTTAGTTCCCCTTGGGGGTTCGGTGTCACCGATAGTACTGAATACATCAAGTCACCCTCTGAGCAGTCCTATTGTGGGTACATACTCATCTCGGTACCTGTAAAAGGACTTCCTACCACAACAGTGACACCCCCTACTCTAGGTGTCAATAACTGTCCTGTGTTTGCACTCTGCTGTATCTGCATGGGTGTGTGCTGTGACTGCCCCTGTGGCAGATTTAATGGTGCTTGCCCTGGTTGCAAAGCCTGTTGCATTTGCAGTGCTTGTGCTTGATACATTGTCCGATCTTGGGCAAACCCGTCCCTATCTTGTGAGCTACATGCTGGAGGATAAGCTGTCCCCCCTCTTGAGAATTGGCCATTCTGTACAAACCCTTGCCTCCATCATGTTCGCGCAATGTGCCCTGTCATGGCACATGTCCAACATATAGCAGGGAGCCTTCTAACTTGCCCTTCCTTGCAAATTTTGATTGTCATTCTGCATATTCTGAAACCCACCTTGGTTATATTGAAACCCACCCTGATTATTCTGAAAACCACCTCTTCCTCTGAAGCCCATTCCTCTGCATTGCGGCATGAACCCATTCCCTCATTGATCTGATTGGCATTGATTATTCGCCTGCAATGTACCTACTGCTTGCTCCATTCCCAGCCCTTTTCTGCTTGTCAGTGCCACCCCTTCTATGGCGTACTTTGACAATTTCTTCTGTTCTCACCTAGTGTCCTCAAGTTTCCTAGCATCTTCCTTCTTCTTATTTTTCTATTGTAATAGTCGGCAATGATGCACGATAGTAAACTGTATCTCTGCCGATGGCTTTGCTTCCATTCCCCCCTAGTTTCATGAGCTGTCTCTGTACCTGTTCTGGCAATCCCTGACACAAAATGTGGTAAAATACTGGCATTGATTTCCGCCAAGGCTACCTCGTTTGCAAAGACCACCATTCCTGAACACTTTGAATATAAGCAAGCGGATCTTCGTCATCTTTCATTTTACATGCCATAATTGCACCCATATCTGACCCATCAGGATACTGTACCCTGAGCGCTTTCCAAAAAGCTGCCCTACAATTATTAAACGGTGCTCCATCATGAGCTGTGTTCTGGGCCGTCACACTTGAGTAACCTGCTCTCGTCCAAATGTCATCAGCCCTTTCCCCAAGGATGGCTGCTAGGAGACCCTTAATGTCCCCTATGGCTAGAGCATTTCCTCCTGTCATCTTGTCCATTTGGGGCCAAGGGATATACTGTGGTCTGTACCCTCCTTTCTCCCAAAAGGGGAACTTCGTGAACCCCACCTTTAGTTCCCTTAATGGATACAATCCTTCGTCTTTTGCACTATTGCCATTTACTTCGGGCAAGGTAAGAGGAGCAGAAGGCTCAACACTTCCCCCTACACTGTTTAAGTATCCAGTCCTCATGAGGTCGGTTCTTCTTGTTCCTCCTGGTACATTTTCCAGAGCTCTAAACTAGCTAGCCTTTTCTCCAATTGTTTCCCTGTGTACGCAGCGTGCAAGTATGTAGTCATGTGCTGCAAAACCACTTTTGACAGCGATCCCCCTTGTGGCCATGGCATGAACATTCTGTCTGCTGTACCCTTGCCCCATTCCACACTATACTGTTTGAGCTTGGGTGCGTGTTTTGGCAATTGCTTGCATAGATGCATCAGCGGAGTAACATCCCCCATTGTGACAAGTCTTAATTGACTATCAATACTTACCGTTGATTTACACAAAATGTGTTTCAGAGAAATTACAAATATGAGCGCGCATTAACAGTCGCCGCTCAAAGCCTCTACTTCTCAGTTTACTCCAATCTACCTATTCAGTCGACGGCGACAATGATAAAAAGATAGATAACAACTTTTGATCTCTACTCGCCACAGCCTATCTTTGTTGTTCTTCGACATTTCACTTTTTCAATACACAAAATGAACAAACAGACAAACTAGTAGACTTTCACATATATCTTCTCAGCGCTCTTCACTGCTATCTCTTGCCCCTAAAATACCCTGATAGGAGTTTTAAACATTCCCTCTCATAGACCTTGTCCATGTGCCACCTAAGTACCCACTTTGGGTTTGGAAATTACTCCTTCTAAAAGCTCCTTGAGCTTAGGTCTCTGGGCTATACAGATGCTCCTCGTCTAGACGCTCTTCGTCATATATATTAACCAAACAACCCCGCGTTACATTATACTTTTACCACAATCCCCATTCCCCTATGTTGCCAGCTCCCTCAATCTACTCACCATTCGCCTTTCAGCTCCTGACACTCGGGATCGTCTCCTCCTCCAACCAGCCACTGTCGCCTTCAGTCCTCTCAGCGCCTGTGGAAACCAGGAACGATTTTGTGAAAGAGGGACCCTTCTCATCTGTATCTGTATTCTTGCAAGAATTCTATAACGGCCGCTCTCCACAGGAAGCCTTGCAATCCTCCAGCTAAATGGCGGAAGATGCCTGATATTCCAAAAGTTCTAAAAGCCTACTGGTCGACAGGTCTGAACCATCCTCTCTTTGCTACCAAGTGAACCCATTAGGGTCCTTTAAGATGAGGTAACAGTATCTGAGTAACTGACGTTTGCTCAAGTCTTTCAACGATTTACATGAAAAAACACAACTTCATACTAAAAATGTATCATAAGTGACATCATACCACATGGCAAAATAAGAAAACTTACTAGGGTATGTGATAGGCTTAAAGGGAACATCTAAGTATACTCTCTGTCGGGGCAGGGATCGTGATTGTGTCTCTAAGGTCAGGTGGGCAACTAAGCCCATACCTGTGCAAGTCATCTTCCGTGTCAGACTAAAACACAATGGGCCTCATTACGACCCAGGCGGTAAGTTACCGCCTGGGCCGTGACTTTACCACCATGGCGTAAACTACGTTTACGCCATGGTGGTTGGCGGACTTACCGCCCCATTCCGACCTTGGCGGGGCGGTAAGTCCCCAATCCCCATTTACCCTTCCCCATTCCCATTTTTGCCCCATAGGGCATAATGGGAGTGGGGAAGGCGTTAATTACGCCACCGTAAATTACGATGGCGTAATTAACAACAAGGTCCCTTAGCGCCATGGATTTTAACACCTGCTAAAAGCAGGTGTTAAATCCGCCATGGCGCTAAGGGACCTCGTACTCAGGCGGTAAGGGTCGGCGCTGTTTACGCTGCCGTAAACCCCTTACCGCCTGGGTCGTAATGAGGCCCAATGTTCTATTGGCTTCTCAAACTATAGGGCCCCTTACTATGTGGCCCTCTACAATTGTTTGGCACGCTTGTATCCTTCTGGAATATTCCACTAACTAGCAGCACGCAAGCTGGTACCCCAGGTGCTGGGGGTTGTCTTTGGTCATGCCTCTCCGCCCAATTAGCCCAACATCCATCATCACTCCTGCGGTCTGTCATTCAATTAATATTTTTGAGCTCGGCATTGCGAAGGCTCACTGTGCTTGAGAATAAAAGCGAGTGAAGGCATGGCCTTATCTTCTGGCCTCAGTGTAGCTTGCCCCAAAGTCTGTTTTCATCCTACCATGTCACTAGAGACCACGTTTTGAGCTCTTTCATTGTATTTAATACTATTAAATGAAGAAACCTTGGCACTTCTAGTGTTTTTCCGTTACACCTCAAACGGGAGCTCAGCTCGTTACTCACGTTCACTGTATCTTCTCGATTAGATAACCAGGCTCTGGGCGGCCCCGACTCTTGACACTGGGCCAGACAAGCCTTCTTGATTCTTTCTTCGCCGTCAGCTATTTTATTCAACTGCGCCACACTTCCAGCACTTTCATTCACAGGGTCAAAGTTTGCTGAAATGCGTCATGGAACATCCAGATTCTATACATTCCTATATATATATACATTGGTGGCACCACCTGCAATCTATTCACTACATAGCCAGCCTTATGATTACTTTGTCTACTTGCGTTACTGCGTCTGTACATGTGTAAATTGGTTTTGCATTTTTCTTCAGTGCTTCTCTGCACGTGCAATCTTCATTTTGCAGATTCTATAAGGTCTATATTTTTTCTTCATTGGCATCTCTTCTGGGTGCTTAATTTCTGCTTCATGTGACGTCACCAGTCTTCTCTTTCACTCATCTTCACACTTCTTCCGGAACTTCCTTCAGAAGACCGTCATTTCTCCATGGATACATATAGGGTTTTCTCAATGAATACCTTGTTTCAAGAACTCTTCTTTAGGTACCATTATTGGCCTTGCGCATGTCGCAATTTCTGGCTGCCAACATATAGGCAAAATGGGGGCGGTAATTAATGTAGAGGTACTTGGCTCCTCCTCTATACAATAGTTTTGGTTTATGGTTTGTGTTTTAGCACCCACTAATAGCCGAAACAAAAGTGCTCCTGTGTATTGTTGGCGACAGTCCATCTATTCAATTTTTTTCGGTTGTTACTCAAGAGAACCAATTGTAAACTTCATGTCTTTTACCCCATTTTTGTCAAAATATGTGCAGTAAAATGCAGCATTTCATCCCATTGCTACTCTCGTTGCTTGCCCTAATTTGAGGGAGATGGTAATGACTCCACCAAAATTATTCACCAGCCACCACTATCTTCATTTAGAATGCCATTGCCCTTCCAGGAACCACCTGCCCACTGACTCCAAAATGCTGTTTCGCCTCTAGCTGGGACACCAGGGAAATTCTAAACAACATTCTAGCATCTGGCTGCACACGGCACAACTAGGCTCAGAGGAAGGGCAGAGTTGACAGGTCCTTCAAGAGATGGTAGCCACCAATCCCGGCCACATTCATGAGCATCAATTATGGACTGTAGAGTGCAAGGAATGTGGGCGGGACAAAGACTGATATGCAAATGGATATTTCCCATCTATGAAAAGTACAGTGAGCAAAAAGCGTGTGCTGCAAACTCTTATCTCAGAACAGATTACCATGCCATGTTCTTTCTGGAGAGGAGCGCCTGCTACCTTTTTTTAAATATTTGGAAGGAACTTGGGATTGGTCACCCTGACTTACCTGAGGGCAACCAGACGTGGACTCCCTGCTCACTGTGCTCAGACAGGCACAGCTTCACCTCACTGATGAGGCCCAATAAGGCTGAAACACATGTATGGGGTTGCTGTTGGTAATCTTTTTCAGAGAGGAATTGCCTTAGCATTTCAGTGCTGGACTGCCCATGTGGGCGGGACAAAGACTGATATGCAAATGTTTATTTCCCATCTGTGAAAGGTACAGTGAGCAAAAAAGGTGTGCTACAAACTCTCATCTCAGAACAGGGTATCATGCCATGTTCTTTCTGGAGAGGAGCACCTGCTACCTTTTTTGAAAAGGACTAAGGATAGATGGGGATTTCAAGGACTGGGGAGGTTGGCTGGACTTTTCTGTTTATTTTCTGAAAACTCTATGTGGACACACTGGGCACCAGTGACATCTTTCTCAGCTAGAACTGAGAAGATATGTGGTCTGGCCTCAAATCCCAGATACAACTAAACCCTATTGTGTGATCCTTGACAAGTTATTTGATCTCTATGTCATATCTGTCACAATTGCCATGTCGGGTATGTGTCTAATGGTGTGTGGGATTATGGTGGGGAACCGATAACTAGTATGAACAAATGTACTTGAAAGACTGCTCTTTTTAGCTATTCTATTCATGGTTTATATGGGTGTGGGTTGGACTACTTTGCTGCGCTCACTTGATGCAAAATGTGGGCCACTTTGAAAATAGTTTCCTGGGCCACTTTTGGTGCCCAGTCCAGCACTGTTCATAAGCACAAGCTCATCCATTACGGATAAAGCTTGCAGGAGGCAGCAAGACCCGGATTTACCTCCTGGTGAAGCAGTCCAGAAACGAAAAGCTTCCAGTTTTCACCAGTTTTCACTGAGCCACTCAAGAAACACATAGCCAGGTGCTGCTGACCAGAGCCCAGGAGCCTCAATTAAAAAAAAAGAAAAACACCTATGACATCTATTTTGCAAGCAAGCAAATTAATATATAGAGGTCCTAATGTTGAGTTATAGACTGTCCCAATGACACAAAGTAAAATTCACATAGGCGTGTGTAGCATTCTATGTGTAACGTTCTATGTTCTGTGTTTACTCCTCCACTATCCCCTGTGTGGAGTGTGGAACAGAGAACATGGAATGCTAAGGGAAAGTTGCAAAGTAAGGATCAGTTGCTGTAGTGCTGTTGAAGAAGCCAGTGGGCTAAACCCTTATCTCAATTAACCTCCACACTTCAATTACGTCTCCTGTGAGAATTCTTCTGTGGCGACGAGGATGGGATACCGTGAATGGCAGCCCACTGAGTAGCCGTTCATGTACACACCTCCCCCTTTTACACAAAAAACGAAGTTCCAAAGACATTATTGCGTTTCTGGATGCCATTTTTAAAAGGGAAGGTTATCCCACAACCATTCTCACAGATAATGGCGTTCAACTTGTATCAGAAGAAATAAAAGCATTAATTAAGGACAACGGAGTAGAACACAAAACCAGCTCCATTTATCATCCAGAGACAAATGGTATTGTCGAGAGATTTAATAAGGTTATAAAGAATAGCATTAAAGGTGCTATATCAGAGAATGGTGATTGGAAGAGGGCTGATGATGAAACAGTTGTTGCACATAGATTCACACCACATGCCACCACAGGCATTTCTCCCTTTCAAATGCTGAGGAGCAGAAAGCACAATACGAGGGTTTGTCCCACATGGTTGGTTAGAGCTTGGAAAGAGGACATTGATTTTAAGGAAATTGAGAAGAATATTTCTCACAGACAGTTGAGTAATAAAATCTGTTTTGCTACAAGGAAGGCAGTTAAGGAATGTGGCGTGAAAGTGGGTAATTGGGTTAGAATTAAACTTCCACACTCAGCTGCTGGTACATGTGTGGATTTGTCAGAACCCATAAAAGTATTAGAGAGGTTCCATGGTGTTGTCAGAGTTTCTGGTGGTACTGTGTGGAATGTGAACACGGGGTGCAAGAGTTACAAGAATACTGCAATGAGTAACAATACCATAAAGGAAAGTAAGAATGGAGGGACCAATGTCAGGTCTGAGAAAGAGAAAACCATAGAAGAGAGCTTGAGTACCCGTACTAAACGTGTATGTGGTAAGTCTTCATATCTGAGGGATTATGCGAGTTGAAAGATTCTCCTCACTCTGAAGAAAGTTACCAATTGAATTCACTTGAAACACTGTACAATAGTACACTGGGTACAAAAACTGGGTATCAATTATAATCCAGTATGCAAGATTTTATTGTTGTGCTAGATGTTAGATGTATATCCACATCTTTGTGGGTTTTTTTTCTTCTGTTCAATCACTATTTAGCGAGTTGTGGGTTTTGTTATACCAAATATTTCTTTCTGTTTCCATTTCTAATAGGTTGGTAGGATTTGCAAAATATTGGTTTGTTTTTTGTGTAAAGGGGGAGGTGTGTAGCATTCTATGTTCTGTGTGTAGCATTCTATGTTCTGTGTTCACACCTCCACCATCCCCTGCGTGGAGTGTGGAACAGAGAACATGGAATGTTAAGGGAAAGATGCAAAGTACGGATCAGTTCCTGTAGTGCTGTTGAAGAAGCAAGTGGGCTAAACCCTTATCTCAATTAACCTCCTCCCTTCAATTACGTCTTCTGTGAGAATTCTTCAGCGTGTTTCTTTGGTAGGTGTGAGGTCGAGCGAACAAGGCTCTCCTAGGTTTCAAGCAGGAGCTAAACAGCTCCCAGCTACCTCCAATTTCGAACTCAGCTTATAGGGGAAATATAAGGGGAGGCCAGGGGCAAAATAATGACAGAAGGACAGGTAGGTAGTGGCAAGCAGGGTCAGCTCCCCAGCCAGGTATGAGGATATACCTTTTACAGGAAGGAGAAGGAGGTCACTGATAAGTAAAAAAGATAGGGAAGATGGTACAAGGAATAGATATAGAGCTTCTGGGCAGGGGCGCCGACTGGCCTGGGGTGGTGCCCCTCTCCCATGGTTTATGATATGATAAGATATGGCATTTATAACGCGCCTATACACAAGTGTTTCGAGGCGCGACGAGGCAAGGGAGGGGGAACAGAGGGTAGACAGACAACGATCTTACTAGGCCAGGTGTCTTTCAGATCACGCAAGTGCATGGGAAGGGGGAAAGGGAAAAGTGTGTGGGGGAAGGGAGAGGTGAAAGTGCAGTACATGGGATAGTAGAATAAATAAGATAAATAAAAACGGCCAGATGGTGGCAAGTGCAAGGTAAGAGCAGACATAAGTGCTGGTAGGGGGACTGTAGGGATACAGAATAACAGTCCCCAGGTGCGGTGGTTGCCAGGGAGGCAGTGCAGGGGTGCAATTGGCTGGGCCAGGGCCCAAGATCAGAAAGGGTGGCCAGGTAACCAGTGTGGTTTCAGCCAGGAATTCAGCAGGGGAGAGGGGGAGAGAAAGCAGAAGCAAAGAGGAAGGTTTTGAGGTGCTTCAGGAACCGGAGATGGTTCTCCTCAAGTTTCAGAGAGGCAGGAAGGCTGTTCCAGAGGGAGTCACCTGCCGAACAGAGAGATCTACCACCAACTCGTTGCTTGGAGAAGCGACTGAACCTGAGGTAGTTGGAGGCGGATGAGCAAAGAGCTCGAGAAGGAGGATATTTAGGAAGAGTTGACGGTATTGCGGCCCCAGGCCCCAGAAGGCCTTGTGGACAATGCAGAGGGTTTTGAACTTAATCCTCGCAGACACTTAGAGCCAGTGCAGAGATTTCAGTCCTGGAGAGATACGATCCCTGGGCTTGAGGCCAAGGACGAGTCTCGCAGTCCTGTTCTGGATAAGTTGCAGAGGGCGGAGAGTAAAGGCAGGCAGATTTGGATAGAGGTTGTTACAATAGTCCAGCCTAGAGAGAACCAGGGCTCTGGAGGTGGTGAGCTTCTGGGGGAAGGAGAGGAAAGCAAGAATACCTCTGAGGAGGTGCAGCTGATAGTGTGACTTCTTAAAGATGTCAGAGATGTGAGGAGAGAAGGAGAGTGTGGAGTCGAAGATGACCCCGAGGTTTTTAGCCTTCCAAGTGGGAGCAGGAAGAGGGCCAAGAGAGGCCAGCCAGAGAGCTGCAGGGAAGGAGGGAGTGGGTGTGCCGATGAGTAGAATCTCAGTCTTACTGGCATTAAAGCAGAGGTCATTGGCGGCACACCACTCCTGGGTAGCAGACAGACAGTCAGAGATGAGGGAAGGAGAGGAGGAGGCCGAGGGTAGCCTGAAAATGAGCTGGGTATCATCCGCATAGCACATTACACTTGGCATCCAATGGCTCAGTCCCAGTCATTTTTTAAGTAGTAGATGTTCAAAAAATCCAACACCACAATTAACTGGTTGAACATGCATCACCATAGGGGGCAAAAGAACAACAGAGGAAGTGATGTAAGGTTGAAGTCAATTTGATATGAATGGAGAAGGGAGCGGAAGGATTTGCTCTATTAAGCCCACTGAACGGTGGGGCATGATGGATTATGGTTACAATGAACAAGTAAAGAAGAAATGTGAATAAAGGAGCATAAGGTAGTTATCGGTTAGGCGCACCGGACTGAGAGGCAAGATAATTGTGTCTTAAAATGGAATAAATAAAGGAGAAATATGAATAAAGGAGCGTAAGAAACAGTTCTGTCAGTCACACCGGATGGGGTGGCAAGAGAAATTATGGTTTGGAAATGGAATAAATTAATAAAGGATAAATATGATGGCACACCAGATGGTTTGGTAAGAGAAATGATGGTTTTGAAGTGAAATAAAGAAGAAATAAGCATTCTAGACGGCGTGGCATGATGAAAAGCCAGGTACATGGCCAGCAAAATGAATGACGCTGCTGTTGCATTATCTCGCTGTCAGTTAACTAAATTCAGGGCAGTGAGAGCACAGGCAGAGCAAGAGATGACGGCGGGCCAGATAAAGTTGGTGGTTATTGAAAGACAGAAAGTGATTTTCAGCACACCGGACGGCGTGTAGACCAAAATGGATGGCAGTACTGCAAGTGACCCCACCAAATGCATGAATGCTGCAGGGAATGGCCACGGACGCGCAGAAGCAAAAGAGTCCACGAGTTTAATCATGTGCGTGGCAAGGAAGGCTTTGGCCAACAACAACAAAAAACGGCTAAGCATTACAGTAAGTGCTTACAAGATTCTCATGAATTTATGCAATTTAGTAGCATTAAGGACATCAAGGAGGTTCACGTAAAAGGATTTTGAGAATGGGCATTTAAACAAAACAAAAGAAGGTGAGGGACAGCCCCTCACTGGGCAGCAATTGCCGGCCATGGCAAGTTAGCAGGGAGTGCAGACCCTACCCGCAGCGCACTAGCAAAATATGCGCTCAAGGGATGGACCAGAATAGAGGGGACAAGATAAGTTGCCAGGTGCCCAGTGAAGTTTGGGAAGCTAGCAAGATTATGGGAGGTATTGCATGAGGTATCAGGTAATAAAATCACGGCAAAAATGTCGCTGGTAAAAACGATTGTGGCAAAAATGCAGTGGTTTGATCCGGTAAAGGTGTACCCCATTATACCATTTAAGGGGAGCGGGGGTGTCTCCCGCTCGTCTTAAATGGTATAATGGGTCCAGGGGTCCAGTGGTTGTGGGGGTGTTGTGGCAGCAAAACCACTGCATTTTTGCCCAATATTTGGTATTCACGGCCATGCATGGAGGCTTGCATGAGGTGTACAGTGGTGGTGATGAAGCAACGCGGTTCAGGGCGGTCGGCACCATGACTTAGTTTGTGGCATTCAGTGTAGGCGATATCATAGACAAAAAACACAGTGTCAGAGAAAGGTTTCGCGAAAGGTGGCACCATAGTTAAAGGGGGAAAGCATGTCCATTTTATTACGGAGGTCCAGAATTGACCAACTAGGTGAAAGGACATTAATTAACTTAGATTGCATTGAGGACCACATTCCCTGCCCGAAAGGCACAACAAGGTTATTCCTATTTCTTAGCCTGCAAGTGGGAAATAGCTAATAGCAAACAAGGGCACCAAATCTCTAAGTAGATTTCAATTGCAAGCCGCCTTTATGAAAGCAATCAGAACAGTGGGACAAGGGCTAGGAGCTGGATAGAGAACGTGCAACAAGCCTGCACTTCCAGAAGACAATGACCTCCAGGTGGGGGACGCATGGGACATCCAGCAACAGAATGCCACATTCTCAGACACAAGAACATCTGTACGGATAGGCTTGCTGAATGGTGGCCGTGACGAAGGATCTGAATTTTCCCACCACACCCACCCTAATATAAGCAAGAAAAGGGACAGAGCAGAACCAAGAGAAGTAAACCAGGCAACGAGGCGGCACTTGGTAGTACTATGAGGAGACATTGGCACAGGTCAAAGGAGAGAATGCCCCTTTTCTACGCCATAAACGGCATACTTGCCAACCCTACTGATTTAGGCAGTAGGCTACTGCTTTTTAAGCAGTCCTACCACCTACAGATTTGGGTGACAGATCCTACTGCTTTTTACAGGGGCAGGTCATTTATGTGATTTTAAGGCAGGCTGCAGGACAAAGCATGCAACACATTATTACTCTGTCTTTGCGGTGGGCGGGTAAGTGATTAATTTGAGTGATGGGCTCAGAGCAGCCCAGGGATCCTGACACCTACACGACTCTGCCCTGCACTCTGGCCGGGACAGGCTTTTGGTGAACCACCAGTGAAGGCAAGTGGCAGAGCGTACCACCATCACACAGGATCTGCCTATCAGACTGAGGAGAGTATCAGTCTCCATGTTGTTCAGTTATTCATCTTGCACTGCAGGAATACATATGCATTGCCTGGGCTGCTGCTACAGAGCAGTGGTAAACGTTGCCTACCAGCTCTGTGTGATTACCTTCTCTGAAGTTAGGCAATTGAATTCGGTGTTAACTTACCAGAATTATACATTTTAAACATTTAAACATTGTTCCATGGTGTGCTGTTTGATGGGTTGTGTATTTTAGAATGCTCCAATGGTGCCAACAATGTATGTTTTGTATTTTCCTGTGATGTAATTGTTATGCGAAGTATTATTTTTGAAACTTGAAAAATCCTACAACTTTTTGATCACCGAATGTTGGCAAGTATGAAAGGGCACCGGCCAGGACTGAATGGAAAACCTAGTGTGGCTAACTTCCAGCTCTCTGACGCAAATAGGACTTGCCAACACAGCTCAGTGGCAGTGGAAAGCCCACTGTTCGGGTGCAAAGAGGAGCTCTGCAAGATGAACTGGCTGGGGACGGGCATCGCTCTCCTGGAACACGAGGTGCCCAATAGCACGCCTTTGAGTGTTGTGAATTGCTTGGTAGGTTGCTATGTTACAAGCCAATAAAGCCTACGGCCGTAAAATATTTCCCAAAACAAACAGCACGATGCAGTGCATTACAATTCGGGTATATAGGGTCTAAAAGGAGTGGTATGCCAGCACTACGCAGATTAGCAGACACGGGTCTTTGCAACTGTAGAAAGAAAGCAAGCTTAAGTTATTTGGAAGAAAAGCAAAAAACTTCTAAAGCCAAACATTTATAACAGCCCAAAATATCTCTAAACTAAGAAAACATGGTCACCAGGCCCAACTGCAATACAGCGGCTCTTCTTAAGTCCAAAACCGTGCCTCGTGCCTTGTGTTGTTCACATGACTTCCGCTCGGTCAGCACACCCTCCTATATCCCGAATGTGGCTGCGTTCTACCTAACTAATGGCCTCCCTGCTCCCTCCCTGAAATCACAGGTACTCCATTTTCTTCCAACCCACCTCACTGTTCTGCTGTATTGCTGGTACAGCCCTAATCCGTTTTTATGACAGTGTTTTACTACTTTAGTGATACGTTGACTGTTTCTGAAACCGACTTTTTTATATAATTGCTATCATTCACCTTTTGCCTATATGTAGTACAGTTCCACCTTTCTCTGTTAGGCTGAGCGGCAGGTGTCTCTCCTTGTAAAAACCATCCAGCTCGCAAATGACGGCTTCCTTGCCAACCATCCTTGCTAATTCACCCAAATGACTCAGCTTCACCCCCCTACTCACAGATGTCAGCTTTTTAGTACACACTAGGCTGGTTCCGTTGTCCAATCACTTTAGGCCCAACACCGAGCATTGCTCCATAAATTCCATCTAAAAACTCCTTCAACTAAACAACCACAAAGGCTTCATCCCAAACAGCCCTGCCCAATAGTGTTCCATTTAGTAACTACCCCAGAAGCTCCCCTAAATCCCTCTCACAAGACCATCACTGACGCTATAGATCGACCAGTTGGGCGGGGTGGGGCGGGGGAGGGGTGGAAGTGGTGTAAAATGGGAAAGGGAAAGTCAGAGACAGGACCTCTGTGGAAGTAAATGACAGCACAGTAACATCCTGTATAAACAGATTTTTGGTCACAAACAGTAATTAGCAACTCATGCCTTGCAGCTGCTGGGAGGGTCCTCAAAAGGCAGCAACACCAGGTTCTAGGTTGAAGGGAAGAGGCTGAAATGGAAGTAAAGAAAGGTTCAGCATCAGCAGCTATGCAGAGAAGGCCAGAGGCAGCAGCCTTAAGCCGGAACCGAGAGAGGAAACACAGAAGAGAAACTGAGGCGAGGTGAACAAAGGCGAGACCAGGTGTGACCTTCAAGGGCCAGCAAAGAAACAGAGCAATTTGCAAAGTTGCTAGGCACTGGACCATGCCGTGCTCACCTTTTATCTTGTGCTGGCAGGCATAACCTTGAAAATCCTTATGAGGTTCGCCTGCATGTAGACACAGGCAACTGTCATGCATGGTGAGCATCTTGACAGAGTATTGCTCTAATGTTGAGCAATGGTTTGAACGTGGTACTGAAGTGTGTGTGGAGTTTGCACGTGTGGGATATCAAAACCTACTAACTGAGTTGTGCCCCTACACCTTTTGGCCACCTTCTGCACAAGCCTGACGCTAGGTCCATGATACTCCCTACTCTGTTCCACCACCATAGCCAAGGCCTCCTTCTCTTCCCCTGCCAACAATCAGTGCTGACATTTAAGGTAGAAGAGCCATCGTAGATGAAGTCGGGGAGGCCTTATTGTCAGACTGTCCCTCCATTCTCTATGCCCATCCATGCATAATAACATAAGCATGCACAGAAATGTAGACATACAAATAGTCAGACTGGTGGCAAAGAATTACACTAAAACCTGGCTTGGATTTAAAGTAGACCACCATCAACCAAAGTCCTTCTTTAGTAGAGCTGACCTGACACCATCATGCTGGGTATCTAAAGGAGCAGCCAGGTGCTTTTAAATATTCTTGGACTAAACCCTGTTCCTTCCTGCATCTGGCAGCATCCCTCTGGCTCTACCCCAGTTTAAATCTCTATTGCTTTATAAGTTGGGTGTGGCACAAGGTGGGGATGCCATTGCACCAGGCCAACTTGTCGTATCTTGGCCCCTCTGGGGGAAGTGTAGGAGCCGGGCCATTTCGTGCCCAGTTCCAACCACAAGTCCACCGGGCCTAGAGGCCAGTGGGTAGAACAGAATCTGATGTGAACTGTGTTTGCTCAATTATACTCCATGATATTGTCTTCTGTAATCTTGACCCTTACTTCTACCTCAGCTGTGGCTAATACCTCCCTCTCATCTCCCTCTCCCCTATCAACCGCATCAAACAGACATTAGATCATTTTCCTAACCATGAAGCCTAGCCATCTTCCATGTCACCACTGGCCCTACATAACTCTCTGGAAACAAACACTATCTTGTACACTTGTCACTGTACTCATTGTGCAGGTCTCGAGCACATTTTCCAAACTGGTTGCTTCCTGGGACTTCACCCAAGACCAAGCCCTCCTTATCCTTGGCAACCCTATCTTCTGGATAGACTCAATTTTCCACACTGAAATCCACTGCATAGGCCTCGATCACTGTCTTGTGTTCCTCTATGTCTCACCCACATGCTCTCGGGAGACCGGCCATTCAGTCAGGTAGACCCCATCCTCCTGATATGGATTGGATACTCAAAGCAATTGACATGGCAGCAATCCCCCCTTCCTCCATTCTCTAGCCTTGCCAATCCAAATAAAAAACAATTAAAAAACACAGCCCTAAGGCAAAAACCAGTGTCACACGTCTCATCTATTATTAAGAGAGCCACTGGATACTTTCTTTTCAGCATTTTCCCCAGTAGCTCCGGTGACTGCTGCCTCAAGCTCGGCAACAAATTCTTAGTAAAAAGCAGGCAACAATGCCATCCCTCAGTGCACCTATAAAGGGGACAGCAACAACCTAACTAAATATGCCTTTCACCTCAGCAAGCACAAACAACCATTCTGGTAATTGGGGCCTAGGTGGCAAAACCAAATATGGCTTTACCACTGCAGGCCTCAAACAAATTATAACATCAAACCACAACGTCTGCTCCATGAACAAAAAGGTTTCCTTCGTTCCAAGACTGCAGACCACCTGGAGGGGAAGCAACATTGAATAGGGGACCAACGGTAGACTATTTCATGATATCGGGTTCTGATCTTATTCCTTTAGAACACATTTTTGATCAGTAGAAGAAAAAGATAATTAAAGGTAGGACCCTCACTCAACAGAGGCACACCTCCAATAACAGACAGTCCCACCGATGGAAAAGTTGGATAAGATAATCTCCCAAATTATAATGAGGGGCAGAGTAGATGCTTATGTAGGTCAGTGAGTAAGCATTGCTGGCAGAGTGTGTATCCCCTCCACCCCTTTAACAATGAAACATTTTCACGCTCGTTTGTATAAGCAAATCCACCACCTCAACACACAGGCACGGATGGTTCTTAATGTAAAAATAGAAGAAGTTAACTATTCCATCATTTAAAAAATCATAATTATAGTGGCATCAAATGGATCTTACAGAATAGGAAAGAGTGCCAGGTTCTTTGTACTAAAATATATGCTTGAGGAGGAGGCACTAATTGGAATTAGTTGTTGTTAAAGATTCCATTACATTTTGGGTTTTAATAGTGTTATGTCGCCATTGGATTCTGCCACTGAAGTATACACTGAATAAAGGTGCTACAGTCGATTGCGATACAATCGATTAATAAAAATCGAAGAACAAAGTTCTATATTTAGTTATATATAGTTGTAGAAGATAATGGCAAAAACGGGAGTCACACCTACACTACGTAGGCAGTGCTTAACTGATATAGTGAGAACATGGCATCAATTTTTTGGAAAAAGAGAACTAAGGCAAAAGTGTGTCCTCGCTCGCATTCTTTTCAATATTTATGCTAACTCATTAGGGAGTGTAGTTGCAACAGTAACGTTTAATACCCCGAGGGGGAAGGCATCGGATTCCCCTTCTATTAAAACAATTAGTGACTCAGATTAAAACATGATTTAAGACAAAAGTTTAATAAAGCACAACTAAACACAAAGCATTGTTATTAGTAACACAACTTAAATCAGTGTCATATTATACAAGAACACGAACATATTAAATTAATCTGAAATAAAATAACTTCAAAAAAGTCAAACGAGTCAAAATCATTGTATTTTTCTAATTAAGCCATCTGTGCTTATATGTGTGTTTAAAGCCCCCAAGGCAGCATTATCCAGCAGCAAGTGAATAATAAATATATCTGGACTAAACTGTCTGAAGCGAAGGGATTTCTGTGTTTTACTTCTGAAATAAGAATATGCTGGGCAGAACAACAGAAAATGTGCTTCTGTTTACACAACCGTAGGGTAGGCAGGACCACAACAATGTTGTACAACCGGAGCACGTCCCTATTTAGTCTTTAAGGAATTTATGGAAGAAAATTGAGTCGCAGACGGGTCAAAAAAGGTTGAGAATACATGAAACAGCATCTGAGGTAAGGCTTTAAAATCACGGGGGATGATATTCTCAAATGTCCTCTATTCCAAGGCTTTGCAAGTTTAAGATTTTGCCACTGGTTATCCCTAACATTAAGTGACCTTTTATTTTGGCCTTGGATGTGAAACGTTTTTGCTTACCATACTCCCAAACAACTGTAAAGATCAGGATCAATAGAATGTACATGAAAACATTTATCATTAAGACCTTAGCAGTGGCAAAAGTTGATATTCTTGAGAAATCAGAAGATTAATAGCAATCTCATTATCCAAGATTGGCTCAACTAAATGACTTGGCATGCTTCCCTGTATATGGTGACCTAGACACTAAGAGGGTAATTCATAGATTTCAGCGCAGAGGCAGCGCACGCGAGCAGCGCAGAGAGGGAGCAGCGCAGAGAGGGAGCGTGTGCCAGCGGGTGCCAGCCGTGTGCACTAAAAAGCATTCTGGCGCACCGCGTATTCATGGATTTTCCAAGCCATTTTGAGCGAACATCCCGCAGCGCCAGTTACGTCCCCAAGAACGCCCCTTGCGCAAGGAAAAGCCATACGAATCCCCAATGCAGCGCAAAGCCTGGACCAGCTTACAGGGCCGCTACACTGTAATCGCATGAAAATACTACGCGTACTCCGCTGACGGCAGCCAAAACGCAAGAAAATGTACTCACTCACCCCTCGGAATACACGTCCCCCGCTCGCGCCAGGTAAATTGCATAGAAAAAGTACCCCCTGTGGTGTGGGCTGCCTGTGGGGCATGCCCAGGGTGGATGGCCTGCCTGCGGGGTATGGGGAGGGTGAGTGGGCTGCCTGTGGTGAATGCCCAGGGTGGATGGGGTGCCTGCGCGTATTTCTGGGGTGTGCGGGGAGTTTCACACACACAATAGGCCTTGGGCGAGTGGGGTACGTGTATTTCGGGGGTGCACAGGAAGTCTCACATGCGATAGGCCTGGCGCGAGCGGTGTACGTGTATTTTGGGGGTGCGAGGGATGTTTCACACGCGATAGGCCTTGCGCGAGTGGGGTACGTTTATTTCGGGGGTGGGCGGAGATTTTCACAATCTATAGTCCTGGTGCGAGCGGGTTACGTGGATTCCGGGGGTGCGTGGGAAGTTTCACACGCGATAATCCTGGCGTGAGCAGGGTATGTGTATTCCAGGGGTGCGCTGGGAATTTCACACGCGATAGGCCTTGGGTGTGCGGGGTATGTGTATTTCGGGGGTGCGCAGGAAGTTTCACACGCGATAGGCCTTGGGCGAGCGGGGTACGTGTATTTCAGGGGTGCGCAGGGAGTTTCACACGCGATAGGCCTTGGGCGAGCGGGGTACGTGTATTCTAGGGGTGCGTGGGAAGTTTCACACGCGATAGTCCTGGCGAGAGCGGGGTACATGTATTTTGGGGGTGAGCAGGAGTGCCCTTTCCCCCCTCCCCATGCCCTGGAGGCAGCCCACATGGCACCATGCACTTGTGAGCACACTTTTGAGCCCCGACTCATGTCCCCCATTGTCGGGCAGCTGCCAGCAGGCCTCGACTCAAGTCCCCGAACCATCCACCCACCCACCATTGATGGGCACCTGCCAGCAGGGCCCGACTCATGTTGCCCACCCACCCACCATTGACCGGCACCTGCCAGCAAGCCCCGACTCATGTTCTCCCCCCACCCACCATTGATGGGCACCTGCCAGCAGGCCCCGACTCATTTTCCCCACCCACCATTGACGGGCCCTTGCCAGCAGGCACCGACTTATGTCCCCCAAGACGGGCACCTGCCAGCAGGCCCCGACTCATGTCCCCCCACCCGACACATCATCACACTCCAGACCATGGCCCTTATGGCCACCCAAATCCCACCCCACGCCACCCCAGTCCAAACACCCAACCAAGCATTCCATCCACTCCACATTGAATTCCCAATGTCATGATAGAAAATAAATTATCAGCATGCCCATGAATACATGTCCCTCAGACCCACACAATGGCGACACATGACTGTGAAAAACCACATTGTGACATGCACAAAACAAATGAGAGAAGACCACACAAGTAAAGTATAGAAAAAAAGTGTATTGAACAATAAACCAAATGAATAAAACAAAAGCACACAATAACAAAAAAAAAATATTACAAGTCCGGAAGTCCAAAAATGAAAAAAAAAGAAAGCTGTAACCAATAAAATCCAAAGTAAAATGGCTCCAATGGGTCCATCCATCAAACAAAAATCAGAGTTTAAAAAAAGCAAAGTATTCCACCATGGGTCCAAGAAAATGAAATCCAGGTCCAAAACTATTTATAAATGAACATCCAAGGGTCCATGAGCCCAACAATCCAAAGGAAACCTAACCTAAATCCTACCTAAAAAATAACTATATACAAAAAGGCGGCACATAGTCCATGCGCACCAAAGGAAAAAAAATAGAAAGGAAACTTACACCTACAGAACTATTTACAAAGGCGGTGGGCAAATCCAACAGCTCACTTGATGTTCCGGGCCAGGGCATCATCGAACTCCTCTTCAACGTCCCGGAGGCGGGCCTCTTCCCTGGCCTGAGGTCTCACAGGGATGCAGCCATGGCCTCCTCCAACTCCCTGCGAGTTGCCTTGAGGCACTCAGCCCGCCTCAATGCCCTGCGCATGGAGTTCTCCGCCCTGACCACAATGAGCCGTGCCTCTTCTGCCCGCGGCCGCTCTGCATCAATTTGCCAGCCCAACCGCTGCCACACGGGAGACACTCCCAATCCAGGGTCCTCCTGCCCTCCGGCCGATGCCTGCCCCTCTGATGTTGATGGCCCCGAGCCATCATCGCTCCCACATTGAGCCTGCTTCTGCCGTGCATGTGCCCTGCCTGTTGATGCCTGTTCGTCCTCCTCCTGCTGGGGTCCAGTTGTTGGGGTGGCCACCCCTGCTGGACCTCCGACTCCCGACTGTGGCAGGGATGTGTCCTCCACCAGCCTGGCCGCTGGGTCAGGGGCAGCTCCACAGGGTGCCCAGGTGATACGTGGGCAGGAAGATGGCATGGAGGATGACTGGCGCATAGGGGGTTCAGTTGAAGAGGGGGTCGGTAGAAGGTCCAGCACATGGAGGAACCCAGCACTGGTTACCCGTCCTAGTAGGTTGACGCGTCAACGAGGCATCCAAAATAACGTACATTGTCCTCATGAGAACCCTGCACGTCATCCCGAATGCCAAGTTGACGCAATGCCACCCCAGCCAGGACAGGCTCAACACAGTCCTGGATTGCCATGTCCGCAGGGAGAGGAAGGCCAGTTGTTGTGTGCGTATCCCCTTCCTGAAAACGGGTCTGGATGAAGGCATCCCTGCTGTTGCGGGATGATGCAGTCACAGGATCGGGGATAGGATTACACACAGGCACCTCCGCGGCCCCCTGTGCTGCCTCCTGTACCTGCCCCTGGACTGCACCACTAGCACCAGTGGAATCACCCCTCTACACCACTTGCGTGGGACTTCCATGGCCTCCTCCTCAACCAAACCCCCCACCAACCTGGATGACTCTGTGCCATCTTTCTCCATAGGCCCCTGTGGGGTCTCAGCTGCCCCTTCTACTGCTGATGAGTCCACCTCTGACCTCCGCCTCTTGGACCTACCCTCGGCAGCTGCAGCCGCGGATGCAGCACCAGACTCCTCACTCCCTGAAGAGATGACAACATGGGAGGGGAGCAGGGCCTTGCGTCTCCGGCTGGCGGTGGGATCCCTGCCGCTGTGCTCCACAGCACCGTCTCTGCCCTCTTCATCAGTTGACGCTGCAGACAGGGAGAGACAGAACACAGGCATCAGGGCACTGTACAATGGTCTGATACACACATGACAGTTGCACATGAGTGACAGTGTCAAACTTCACACATGGCATCACACACATATCATTTGAACCCACACACACGCGCAAATTAACAGGAATGTTGCAGCAGGCAGCACCATCCATACACATACAACAGCATGAGCATCCGAAGGTTAGCCTGACGTCACATGCAACACGGGGAGTGACGAACACATGCACACACGCCACCAGGCATACATGCATCTGTACATCTCCACCACCTGTCGCAGTGAAATCATTGGCATCCATGTAACATCTGCCAATCAGCTTCCTTCATGTCGGTGTCGCATGCATCCATGGTGCATCACAGTGGCACACATGCAAATACACACGCACGCACATGTACATCGTGCACATACATGAAGGTGGAACCAGCATCCATGTGTCACACCCCAACCATGCCATAGTACATACACAGAAATGTATACATGTGTGCATTTGGCCATCATGCATTTGAAGACATACACCATTGATGTGCCTCACACATGACTGGACTCACATGCGACAGGCTCATGTCCCTGTACATACAAATCCATACATGGCCCTTTCAAGACATATGTCCAAGCTGCACACTCCTGGCACACCTCAACATGCACTGCGTCCAATCAGTACGCATGGACACTTACCGCTCGACTCCAGATGGATCTGCCTCTCAAGGACCTGGAGGGGGAGCGCTGGGCGTGTACGTTCCAGGACCCTCATCTGGATGTTGGTAAGGCGGACCCGTCACCCCTCTGCATGCGCTGCCCCCAAAAGGCGTCGGGCCTTGCTGAGGGTCCTGGACCTGAAGTCCTACCAGTGCTTCCGGACATGTGCCATGTCGCGGGCTGCCACCCCCTCCACATTGATGACAGCCACGATGTCCTTCCAGATCCTCTTCCATCCTTCATTGTCGGTGCGTGGTCTTCCGAAGAGGGCATCATAATGCACCAGGACTTGCTCCACCAGGATACCAACTTCTGCAGCACTGAAGCTGGTAGCCCTCTGCCTCTCTGGCTGGGGGTTGCCAGTGGTCTCCGATGGTGTTTCCCCCCACATGGCAACCCCTGAGGCAGGAGTGGGTGGGCAACTGGGTCCTGGGGCTGGGCTGTGGAGTGATGGAACTTCAGTCGGGAGTCTTCTGTTCCAGCAGGGGTGGCAACTGGACCCCTGCAGATGGCTGATGTGCAGGCACCAAATAGCAGGGCACGTGACCAGCGGGCAGGCAGGCAGCAGCAGATGGCAGGTGGGAGCGGGCTCAGGGCTCTGGGGGGAAGGAAAATGGCCTTCTGGGCAGGAGCGTGGTCTTCCGTGTGTTGTCACGTAGCCAGCCTGATACGGAGTGATTTGGCAAATGAAAAAACTGCACGTCAGCGTGTAATTCGAGGAAAGGCCCTTAGCACGTAAGCACGTCTGTGACGTAACGCACACAAGCATTTCCCTCCACACGGGTGCATAGTGACTCTACACGTGCAAAAACTGCACGTCCGGGTGTCACTGCGTGTAATTGGACGAAAGGCCCTTAGTGCGTACCAGCGTAAGTGACATCGCACGTGTGGGCTGGGTTAAAAGACACGCGTAGGACGCCATTTTCCTGTATGTGCTTTTTGTGGAGAGCGGACGGGTGATTCTTGTACTTTTTGTCGGTTCACACTTGATTACTTCGCAGCGGTTCCAGTTCGTACTCCTTGTATACTCAGACAGCGTTCAATTCTTCTTTTGGCGGGGGTGTTGCCAATGCGCACACACGTGTCTTTTTCACTTTCTTTTTCCAGGCAGACGGTGAGTCGCGCATGCATTTTTCAACTATGGTTTCCCCCATGTGTCGTATACCCATTCAGAGGTCATTGTAGCCTGCGTGTACCACGCGTATGCTTATTTTTGTGTTTCTGGGTGCCACAGCGTAGTGTGGGTTCTTTATTCCATGCACGTGGGCTACCAGGGGTTGCGTGCATGTTAAATTTTGTTTTCGGGGTGCCTGAGCATTGCATGACCATCATCTTCCCCCAGGGGTCACACACAGCCTTGCTAGAGCACTAGGGTACGTATTCCATCTAGTACCCTGCCCCCTTCACCCCAATTGCCCAGGACAATTGTTTACTGCACCTCCCATTCGCACAAGAACATGGGCGGGGAGATGCAGCTGACACCATCCTAGCTCAGGCCTTCTTAACCCGGCCCATATTGTTGACCGAACTGGCACAGGATGACTCACAGACCGACTGTCACCAAGTCAAAGCCACGTGTGGTGGGGAAAGTTGCTGTCTCCAGGCCACGTGGATCTGGGGCAGCAATGTCATCTGCTGCCCCAAGTAGCCAGGGTGAGGAGGCTGCCGGGGCAGCTGCAGCTCAATCCACCCCAGCTCCGAGTCACCCAGCCGGGACATTGTTGGTGCAAGACCATCACACCAAGGTTGGTCCTGCCAACATCACCCAGCAGGCAATGCCTGCAGTGAAACCTTTGGTCATCGTGCCTTTGGCTACTTCCAGTGCCCAGTCCACCTGCGCTTCAGCCCCTACCGACCAGAGCGGTGTAAGCCACTCAGGGTCCACACCACCTCTCAAGAGGAAGAAGGGTGCTCTTGCAGTACAGGCTGGGACCCCAGACACGGCTCCCCTCTCCGGCACGTCAAGGAAGCGCAATTTCAATGATGTGGAACTAGACGCACTTGTGGGCTACGTGTCGGCCCATGGCCGCGAAATGCTGGTGACTGCAGGGTGCAAGACTACGACTGCTCAATGTAGGGCTCACTGGCAGTGCATCGCGGACCAGATTAGTTCCCTTGGCATCATGAGGCGCACGGCTGATGATTGCTCTAAGCGGTGGAATGACCTCAAACGCAGAGCAAAAAACAAGCTGGCTTCCAATCATGCCTCTACTCTGGTGACTGGCAGTGGGTCTCCACCAGAGGAGAGGACATGAGTCAATCGCTGGTGGCTTCATCACAGAGGATCAGATCCAAGGCGTGGGAGACCTACCAGATCTTGTGGCAATGTCCGGTGAGTGGGCATGCATGTGTGAGCAAACCATGTGTATGGTGCTTGGGTGATGTGTTCTGATTGAGTGCCAGGTGAGGCTGTGTAGTAATGACTGCTATGGATCACCCATGTGGTGCCTCCAAAGAATCCCCTGGCCTTGGGTTTGGGTTTTACAGTATCCCTTCTGACCGCAGTTAACAATTTTCACCTGATTATTGCACTTGCCCTTCAACTGCCATCATGTCACAACATTGTTCATACTGTTTTCCTGTACATTCTGCCTGATTGATGGAATCCTTTGCATTATTAACACATATTTTTTGTGCCGTTCTGCCCCAATTTCAACATACTTCAGACATAGATTTTACCCCACAATCTCCCACATTTGTTTACTTATTATGGGAATGATTTCATCAATCAGGCTGATTGACTTTTCTGCACCTACACATGCTCTGCACACGATCACTTTGGGGCCCTGTTTGAATGTTCAACATGACAATTTACTTCTGTCATGTCCAAGTGACCAACCATTGATGTATCCATGTGCCTGCAATCACTGCATTAGTAAACACTGGTTTTGTTGCAGCGTGTGACACATGCATGTTTTCTCGCACTTTTTTGCATGTTCTATTTCATGATGTCCATCTCACATGGATGGGGGACAGTACTGATTTGCTACCATCTGGGTGTCCTTGTCAAATCTGCCATGGCTATGCCACGTGCCATCTGTGTGCTGGCATGTGTCATGCATGTGGATTGTCCATGCCACTCACAGGCTAATGTGTGATGCAGGTGCTATGCAGCATGCAGCACGTGTTGCTTTACCATCTTGGACTCCTCAGTGTCTGCTTTTAGGGTCCCCTTCCACTTCATTGCCAGTGCATGCATGCCAGAGTTAGTGTCATGTGTGACATGTGTCATTTATGTATTCAATGTGTAGATTGTGATGCCTATGTGTGTCGGATATGCTGTTCATGTCTGTCTTCATTACTTTTGTTTTATGTTTGTGCAGTTGATGAGGCACTAGATGCTGTTGAGGAGGAGGAGTTGGCGCAGGGGCAGGAGTACTCAAAGCCCCAACCAGGCACCAGTGGAGGACGTGGGGTGGTGGTGGGTGAAAATCCATTAGTCCTACAGACAATCCTGTCCACGGGTGTCTCTGGGTACACCTCCGAAGACCTCTATGGCTCAGGTGCTGAATCTGACATGGAGACAAATGTCCCGTCGCAGGTGAGCGTTTCTGGCAGGGATGCTGTTCTGTCCAACCCACCTGCACTGGGGGTAGACCCCTCTATGGGGCATTCAGTGTTGGAATGTCCGCCTGTGGCGGTTACAGATGCAGGGTCACACTCCTCTATATTTGCTCCTGTTCCTGGGCCAGAAGATCAAAGGAGGAATGCAGTCCTGCAGCGTCAGACAGTGCCAGCAAAGCAAGGTGCACATCGCCTTGCTCCAAACAGGTGTGGTGCCCGCCAACCAGGCAATACTGTGTGGGAGAACTCCATGTATACCATAGTAGCACAACCGGGGGCATTTTGTGAGATGATGGCTCAGGCCGTGTATAGGGTGGACACTTCCATTCTCCCACCTGAAAGGCAGGTCGAGCTCCAGCAGCAGGCAACAGAGTCCATGTGCCGCTCACACAGGGAGGACATGTGGGCGTCCAACAGGGACCAACGGGCTGGACTGGAGACTCTGCGCACAGCCATATTTGCAGAGTCACAGCCCCACAGGGATGCCCTGAGATTAGAACACAGGTCCCTCAGAGATACTCTGGATGCACTTGAGGTGTCCCAGAGTACAAGGTCAGAACAGCAGCTGGAACAGCTAACACGCACACTCTCAGCTGAGCTCCAGGCAACCCGTGAGGAGATCCGGGCATCATGTGAGGCCTTGCAGGCAGAAATGCATGCTACCTGTGAGATGCTGCATGGGGATCTCCGTACCATCATCCTGCAGAACCAAACCTTTCAGACCTGCATGCTTGCTGCCATGGAGGAGCATGCCTGGGCTTTGCGTGGTCTGCCTCCCATACCACGCACACCTTCTAATGTACCACCAGAGTGTGATGACAGCAACGGCAGTTCTCACACTAATGGGTAGCCGTGCAGGCCATGAGCCCATGGACGTTTTTTTTTCTCTCAACATCCACCCATGTGGTTGTTGGGGTGCACCCTGTACCGTCTCCCTCCTGTGTGTCCCCCCCCAGGTCCACACATGGACATTTTTGATTTTTGTTTTTCATTTTTCTTTTTGCCAAATTATTTTTTTTCATTTTTATTTTTATTTTTTCATATTTGATTCAGAATCGAAAATTAGAATTAGAATTTGATTTTTTGATTAGCTTTTTTTCTTCTTCTTTTTTATATTTATTATTTTCATTTTCACTTCATGTTTATTTATTTTATTTTCAGTTGTTTTTTGATTTCTATTGTATTCTGATTTTTACTTTATTGTTTCAATTATTTTGTTTACTTTTAATTTACTCTTTTTTTTCCTTTTTCTTCATTTAATTTGCATTTACTTCTTTTGTTGATAACAATTTTCTTTCACATTGCAAATTCATGTTACAGTGTGTTGCTTTGTGTGGCTCCCGTAGGCCCCCACTTTGTATTCCTCCTGGGCACGTGCAGGCTTGCCTGTGTTTGGGTTAGATACTTGGGTTCCTGACACACACGCCCCACCTGCTTCCCCTTTCCATGGGCTTGCAAAGGGTGTGACCAAGTGACATAACTTACACAGAGGCATTGGGCTCCCATAAATTGTGTGGGCAGCCTGTAGTCCAAACTGTGTATACATCCCTAGTGGGGATTGGTGTTCATTTCTCCACTGCATGGTTGATTTGTTTATTGTATTACATGAAGGACTTTTTGCATATATATATATGTAGCTTCTTCAGGTCTTAACGAGCCCATCTCCATTGCAGATGCAGTTCATGTTGTATGCAGTACACTGCCACATTTGCCTACCAGCAACACACTGTAGTTGGAAGGGGTCGATGTGCTGCCTTTGTCAGGTTGTGACACTTGCAGTACTTTCATTTTTTACTATCATACGTTGCCACTGTTGGATCCTGTACTAATGTTTTGTCTTGCTGGTAAATATTAGTTCATGTGTGCTGTTTCTTTTTCATTAGTGAGAGGAAATTGTCTCTGGCCTGTTTCCATTTGGGATAGTGCACTTTGTGACACTTGTGTCATGTGTTGTGCGTTCATTTGGTTGTTTTCACATAGCATGCCATGCCATGGTGTGTTGGGTAGCTAAGATTAAGATTAGGGTGACATGCCACTATTTGGTTGTAGTATTTTGCAAGGGGGTAGTCCTTCATGCTGCATGAATGTGTGCCTTTTACTGACACAGCATTGGGTGTGTTTAAGTAGCTAGGGATGCACACAATGTAGCACTTCCAGGTAAACAATCTCAGGGTGGTATGGTTGTGACAGTACACTGTCCCTTTTCTAATTATCATTAATTGTCAGCTGGTATGTGCCAGGCCTGTGTGCACTCCGCAGGGGTGGGATTTTAGGTGAAGAAATTTGCCACAAGCTGGGCATGGGCTGCCTCACCACGTGCCCTTTCACCTCCCATGTGCATCGGCCGTGCATGTGGTTGGGGATGTGGGGGCACCACCATGTCCACCGGCACGCCCCGCTAGGTTGCAATGTTGTGCAGGACACATGCTGCCACTATGATCCTGCACACTACTAGGTGCGCATATAGCAGCTGCCCACCAGAGCGGTCAAGGGAGCGAAAGCGTGACTTGAGCACTCCGAATGTGCGCTCCACTATGCCCCAGGTTGCAATATGGGCTGTGTTGTATTTTACCTGGGTGGTGTGGTGGGGTTCCTTATTGGTGTCATCATGTAGGTGCTCAGAGGGTAGGCACTGTCACGTGGGGAGGTGATAATGCTTGTCATTAGTTGGGTTTTCCCATTTCTCAGTGTCTGACATGCATGCATGTGCAGAGGCATTTTTACTCACCAATTAGCCATGTGTCGCTATGCCTACCAGCTTCAAGGTCCCAGTTTAGGGGTGACATTCAGAATATGAAACTATCATGGCTGGACCCCGGATGGTTGGCATATACTGAGGTGATGATTCCCTTGGCATCACATACAATCAGCATGTTGATGGAATGCCGGTGCTTGCGGTTTTGATAGATGTGCTCAGTTGCCCTGGGAGGACGTAGGGCCACATGGGTGCAATCAATGGCACCTAGCACTTTGTGGAAGTGCGCCACCCGATAAAAGTCCTGGACGACAGCGTGCCTTTCTGCAGGTGTTCTGGGCATGTATATGTGCCTGCAGACTGAGGGGCGTGGAGTCATGATCGTCAACACCTGGTGTAGGCAGCGTAACTGCGTGGCCTGTGAGACACCACCAACTATAGCACTTGTCCGGTGAAATGACCCAGTAGCCAAGAAGTGCAGTACATTGAGCACCTTTTCCAAGGGGCTCAGTGCTTGGGAGCACAGGGTGGGTGATGTGAGGTCATCCTCCCACTCCCTGACCAGTTCTAGGATTATTAGTGGTGGAAACCTGTACCTCCCATACACCTGGTCATCAGGCATCCCAAAAAGGCTGGTCCTGGGTAAGAAAATGTGGGGCCTGGCTATCCTTCTCCTCCTGCGGTGTCCCACGACCACTGCGGCGAGGAAAGGTATATTCATCATAGCGTATGATCTTGTTTGTTGTTTGCGTGCACTTTTATGCTTCGCGGGGCCGCTCAAGCCTGCTTCCTGCTGGCGTTCGTGTTTCCGGATTAGCGCGTCTTTTTTGGCGCACGCGTTTCCCCTGTTCGAGTCCATGAATACGTGTTGTTAGCGCGCGTGTGGGTGTTGCAAGCATTTACCTGCAATACTTCCCCCGTAACGGCCACATTTTCATGCGTTGTTCCCCATTCTGCGTGTTACGCCCCGTGTTACGCCCTCTTTTCTTGTGTGCGCTACACGTTGTGCGCTTTCACTGTGCGTGTCGCACACAGCGTTTATTGACGTGTGCGCCACCCAAGGATTTGGCGCACATCCCAGGGTTTACATGCGCAGCGCATTCCATGAATCGACGAACGGCTGCGTGCGTGGCTTTAGCACGCGTGCGCTGCGATTCTCACACTCGCGCTCCCCTTTTCGCCGCACAATTATTCCATGAATTACCCTGTTAAAGTATGATGACATGACTACTGCTCTACAAGGGTACAGAGATGAGCAGTCAATAAAACTCTTACTCAACCCGACACTACTACTAAACCATCCAGCAGTGATCACAATCATGAAGGTGAAACAGGCACAGCCTGACAGGTATACCTTCTTCGGACCTCTACATTTTCACGGGCTGAGGGCAGCCCATATACTCTCCAGGAGGGATCTGAGCTAGCACACCAAAAATAAATGATACTGTGGTACCAAAATAAAGGAATGTCCAACCAAGGTTGTACAAAAATAGGATACTTTAATTAAACTTTCAGTACAAACACCCTAATCAAAAGCACTGTAACACACCGCTGTAGAGGAAGACATGTCATTTGCAAAGGTGGCAGCCTGGGTCTGAAGCCAAAAGTGCACTTGCAATAATTTTAGCAGCAATGTCCGTTTACTGAGGATGTCTTTGAGAAAGGTAGAAAGTATGGTGTTAGTCAGTTGGGCCGGTTAAGGCAGGCCGGGGTAATTAGACCCATTTCAAGAATCTTAAATGTTTGTATTTGGGGTTCAACATCATCGAGCCAGGTTTATAGGTGCTTTCAATGGGTCGAGCTGGTGTTCAGATGTTTCATTTTCGGGGTTTCCAATGGATTGTGGACGTTGTAACAGTCAGGTCAATTCGAGATGGTCCAGTGAAACGGTGCAGTCTTGAAGCTGTTATCGGCTCAATACAGGTGAAGAAACCAGGCAGGTCAAGTTGGCTTCTCAAATCTATCAAGTCAACTCAAAGAGGTAAAAAATGTTGAAGTGTTTTTTCAGTGCGAACTGCTCAAAAACAGCTGGAGTGATGGCAGGCGAAGGGTCGGGTCAAAAGCTCCACAGTGGATCAAAAAGTGGTCATTGTCAAAGGCAGGTCTGGGTGCTTGCAGTGGCTTGAAATACATCTCAAAATGGTCGAGCTGGCTTGAAAACAGATTGAAGCTAGACAAAAAATGGTCCAAAGTGGTTTGACTTCTGGGGGTCCATCTGCTTGGTCTCCGGGTGCAAATGAAGTCCTTTCTTCTGCATTTCCCAGCCAAGAATATTTTAGAGATCATTTGCAGGGAAGGGCCACATTTTAAATTAAATAAACGGGACAGTCTACCAATAGTAAAGTAGAACTACAATTTGACAGTGACTGCTTGGACTACACTTCAGTAGTGGGGAAAAGGGTGGGGATTTCCCTGCATTCCCCTGGATATTTATTTTTATTTTTTTATTTGTGTTATAGCTGAACTTTCGATTTTTCACAATGTAAAATATTAAAACAGATCATCACAATGATGCACAAAACATTTTCACACGAAAATAATACAACTTATCCACTCGTTGGATCCTAAGCCCACTAATCACAATGACTTGCAATACATTCCCCTGGGTCTGTCTGAGTGCTTCATGTACCAATAAATTGAGCAACCTTCTAATCGTTCTTTTCTTCAATTTCCTACACAAATTACCATGCTATGACCTACTATTAGTGTGGCCAGGCCTCTATGAAAAACTCATTTAACAAATGAGAACCCCAAAGCCTAAAGAGCACATATAACCTGGTCAGTTAGGCAAACTTCCTCTCCTGCTATCAACCTGCCCCAAAATATCTTTGAATCCAGTCTGTTGTCTCTTTCTACAAAATGCAACAAGTACAGCAACCTTACATCCCACGACCCTCTGCATTCTAGCAACATATGCTTTAAATTCTGCATTCTGACCTCTTTGCAAAGCTGACATTGACCCCAGGCCTTATCTTTTTACGATAAGACATAAATTCACCAGTAAGGACCAGATTAAGATGCACTCTTGAAAAATCATACATCACTTTCGAGCTGGGAAACCGTCTCAAATATCCTGGGATACCTATTTTTTTGTCAATTAATAGAAATGATTTTGCAAGCACCCACCTATGCATACTATCAACGGTGCAAATCCAGTCCATACAGACCAAGGACCTCCTCACCCTCAAGGGATTAATAATTAGGGTCCCTACTTCACTACCACACTCTGAAAGGAGCCAAGTAACAGTTTTTTTTTTTTAATTTAGTAGGAAAGGGGAAGGCTTCTGTGCTGCTTGAATGGCTATATCCTCATTTAGTACCCGGCGAGAGTCAAGCAGAATGCAACACGCATTCTGATTGTCTGTAGCCGGGTCGTTACCCGGCGAGAATCCCTCGATTCTCGGCTGGGATTCCAGCCTCCTTGTCCACGGCGGGGGGCGTGGCAGCCCCTCAGTCAATGAGGAGGCTTGAAGCGGGGCCATCCCTGCTCCGAGCCTCCCCAGGACTGAGAGGCTGCCTTCGCCCCCCGCCGGGGACTCAGGTAAGGTTTTTTTCTTTCCCTCCCCTTTCCTACCTCCTCCCTGCCCTCCCCACCCCACTTAACTTCTTGCATCCCCACTCCGCGCCTCCACACGGCTGGAGGCTTCCATTGTCCCCTGCTGGGGACGCAGGTAGGTTTTTATTTCCCCTCCCTCCCTGCCTTCCTCCGAACCCCACTTACCTTCTTCTCCTTTTTTTTCGGGAGCGGACGCGCTGGGAACACTTCTGTTTCCAGCGCATCTGCTCCCGATGGGCGCCATGGAAAGGGAAATGGGCTCCGTTTTCGCTTTCCCAGCGGTCATTTTCTTGTTTTGTTTTTTTCTGTCCCGAAATGAAAAATGCTTTCAGTGCACTGATCACGGAAATCTTGCGTGCCGGGGTACTAATAGCAATATGACCCTCGCTTCGCTCGGGCCTATAACTATGGCCCCGGGGAATTACCTGAGTCGGTAATGCCCCCGCCGCTCGTGTCATATTGCTTAAATAGAGAACTGGGTTGAGGGACCAAAATCAATCTATATAGTGAAATGAGGCACCAATCTACTTACATCTTCATAGAACGTAGTACCAATTCAAATCTCAGGTTGGCAAAGGGAAGGCTCATAGGGAGACCCAAGACCTTTTTGCACAATCAGCCCTCGACTCTCACCGAGTTTGTATTCCATATCAGTGGTCTTGTAGGAAGCACCTTTGCTATATAGAATCTCACCAGCAACTCTAATTAAGTGACAGTGTGGAACAAATATAATTTGAATTAACTATTGGGATCACATCATCATCATTCACCCACTTAAAGCGACGGACCTGTTTACCTGGCCGTTTAAAGATCCTAATTTTCTTTTTCTTTTTTTTGGATCATTAAATCGTTTTCCACTGCATATTTGCCTGCCCAAAGCACTCAAAAGACATTGGCCCTCATTACGACCCTGGCGGAAATCGAAAAACGATGGCGGAAATGCAATACCGCCATCGAATAGCGCTCGGTGCGACTATGACCCGTCACCGCAAAGTACAATGCCATTAGCGACACCGTAGTGAACGCCAACGCTAACTGCACCAAGTACGCGCGCGCGCGCCATGCCAAACCGTAAATACCACCATGGCGCAAGGGTACGCGAATTCCGACCCTAGCGGACATGTACCTAACGCCATCAAGCACGGCGGAAAGTACCATTCCGCCATGGTGAGAAGTACGGCATCGCGAATCAACCGTAAACGGCCCCACTGAGTGCCTGTACACCGCTCCCTGCCCACATAGTACAACTCCCCGTAGGTGCAATGAAGTCACAATGCAACCAGTGAAATGTACTAGTCATCCATGCATGCCAACGAACAAAAGAATCACAAGAGGGGCCAATGGGAGCTGCAGGGCACAGATGGCACGAATACAGAAGCCATTCCAATGGACATGACCACAGTCCCCCACCAAGAAACGCACGCAAACACAGGCACCTGTGACCAGCAATATTCCGAAAATCACATCATTCCACCAGTCCACCTGGCTGACCGGCATCTGTTACACAAAACCTAATCCCCCGCCCCTGAGCATGACATCATTCAAACAGTCATATTGGCAGCCCTCATCCCTGACCTCACTGGGCTTCGTAGGCAAACGCGCCCAGCACAGTACCACGCAACTATACTCCGAAGCTGGAACCCAATGCAGATCTCCTCACAATACATCGCTCCCCAAATAGGAATATGCCACATCACTTGCAAAGAAGAACGCTACACGGCCCATATCAGAATAGAAATTTAATGCACAACAAAATCACCAAGCCCATACAGCCATTAGGCCATGAACTCCAAAACACATTTCACCATTGTGGGCTGCATCCGCAAGAAATGACCAGCTACTACTTGTGTGACGCCCTGTTCCATCATGGTACACAGAGCCACATTCACGTACGAAAAGGCAACATGGAAGCGCACAGAACCGCAGGGCCGTCCCAATGGGGAGGCACTAGTCCAGCTGAAAGGCCGAAATGTTGCTCCGAGCCACTAGTACTGCGTAAGGGCATGTGGCCCATTGGCGATCGTCCCATAAGATCGTAATGCTGCTCCACTGATTAACACGAAGCAGCAGGTGTCGGGAGAAAAAGCCATCTGCAGGAGTGGCATACAGATGGCAGTGGCAAAAGTGGAGGAGATACCTGTCAACCAAAAGAAAAGAAAAAGAACAGAATGGCCATCAGAACTACATTCAAACAACTCACTTCAATGATCACACTAAATCCACAGCCATATGCATGCTAGCCCACTCCAAAGGATCATCACCACCCCAAAACCACTTGCGACTCATAACTATCTATATCGAGGTGTAAACACCATCACAAACGAGTGTACCTGTGCATGCGTCTGTGAAAACAGAATCCATCTGATGGGATTGTTAACGTGCATGGACACAAGTGTCTGAAGGCACGTCGAGACAGGGAGGGCTCAACAAGGCCAGATAGACGATGGTCCCACTATGGCAGCCCTGCATCACATAGCGCAGGGGAGGCGGACAGATTCCAAGAAGCCCTGTACATGGCAAACTCTGTATCAAATCATCTGCCCATGCATCCATTCATCATTCCCTCATCCCGGTATAAAAACGCCTGAATATTTACTCACATAACATTAGAAATATCCATTGAGTCTGTGCGTTATGCAGCCTGCAAAATCCACAGTGCCCCAGCCCGTAATTCCAGTGTTGTGAAGTTACATGTATTTGGGAACGTCCGGCCTCATCGCCCACGTCGCTATTGCGCATCCCAAACTATTCATATCAATCATTGAATCCTCGCCATGGCCCCTGTCTCAAGGACATTGAACAATAGAACGTTATATTTGCAGTCAGACCTGTGGGCATCTCCTCGCCGCTAGCTGATAACCGAAAGCGCCGCCCTTCGAATTCCTCATTTGCAACATCACGTCGAAAAGGCATCTGTGGCCGCTTGAAATCACAAATTAATCCATCTAGTGCGGCTGTGTGTGAAAATGGCAACTGCCTTCACTCACAAATGGGACGCCCCGCCCGTCGGTGCAACTCGGTACAGTGATGCATGAGGGCCCACCGTTACTCGAGTACTACGTTCCACTGACCCTTCACAAGTCTGTTCGCGACTGCAAAGATTGTATGTGAAACAATGGGACCATAGCCGAATGAACATATCAACCAATGTTACACGGCCATCGGGTACAAATACATGATTGCAATAGCAAGATGCCATTCCTTGAATTGCAGCATTGTGTGCGGGACGTGCTCGGCCAAAGGGGAGAGCAGCTTGCACAGGTGGAATGAATCACCACAGGTGGAGGCCATACAGCCTGAAAACACATAAATTGCACACCCAGTCTCCTCCCACAACCACACCCACTCCGAAATGCTACCGGCAGGACTCGCGATGTTGGCCCTGGGGGACCTGATAGCACTGCAAGTACTCCAACTCCAAGAAGAAGACGAACACCAACTACAACCGGCCGCACGGAGGAGACGCAGGAGGAGGAGGAGGGCAAGGCAGGGCCAGCAAGGGCCGCCAGCACAGCCACTACCACCACGCAGGCAGCCCGCAATCCCACGCCTCCGAGCACATCCGTTCAACCTCACTGATGAGCAGATCCACACCCTCTACCGTTTGGACCGGGACACCATAGCCGCCATTGTGGACATGACACAGGCTGACCTTGTCAGCATGATAGTTAGCCCAACCGCCATCCCACCCCTACTGAAGGTGGTGTCTGTACTCCACTTCCTGGCCACAGGCACCTACCAGCACACAGTCGGACAGTTGCATGGCATTTCTCAGCCACTGTTCTCACGGACACTATTGCAAGTGCTCGATGCCCTCCTGCAGCACGCAGACGACTACATCTCTCTACCACGCTCGGAGCAGGAAATTACCAACACAAAAGTGGGATTCCATGCACTTGGCGGCATACCGGGTTGCCTTGGTGCCATCGACTGCACTCATGTGGAATTGGTCGTCCCACATGCCATGGAGGCCCAGTACCGCAACCGAAAACAATTTCATTCTCTGAATGTACAAATGGTGTGTGACTCCAACAGGATCATTACACATTGTTGTGCCCGATTCCCTGGATCAACCCATGATTCTATGGTCTTGAGGAACTCAACAATACCACGCTACATGGAGCGACACGCAGGGTACAGATCCTGGCTACTCGGTGAGTCTCATTTCATGCATGATGATGTGGGGTATGTGATGCGGCAATGATCTGGCAGGAAGGGGGGGGTGTGCGTACGTAGCAATGGCATTCCACATAATTCGTTTATCGTCCACATACAGGTGATGCCGGATATCCACTGAAGAGATGGCTCCTCACACCAGTCCGGAACCCACGGGACCAGCATGAGGAGGACTACAACCATGCCCACTCACGTACCCGTGTAGTCATAGAACAGGCATTCGGCCTACTGAAGACTCGTTTCCGGTGCCTCAGCAGGTCTGGCGGGGCACTCCTGTACCGCCATGAGAAGGTTGCAAAGATGGTGATGGCATGTGTCATGCTACACAACATGTGCGTACGTAGAAATGTGCCCATGCCCCCTGACGCAGAACTGCAAGCACCTGAAGATGGTCATGATGAGGGTGGGGATGTGGCAGCACCTCAAGGAGTCCGCGAGGCACAGGAGGGCCGTGACATTCGTCAGCATCTCATTGATGCATGCTTCTAGCACTCACGCCTGGTGGCTGATACATGGACACGGGACTCGTGGCACTGTGTGTGTCTGGTACATGCACAATATGGACTGTACGCCTATGATGGCCTAGTACACAAAGATCATTGTCCACACATCTCATTGGTTGATCGTGCATTGTTTATGGCATATGTGATATCATGTTGAACACACTATCGACCCGCCACCCAAGTGAGCCCAACACACCCCCTCCACCCTCCTACCTCCCCCCCGAACACCAGTGTCCAAAGATGCTCATTGTCAGTGGGCAGTCGCTATTGCAAGCCCCCTCTGCGGGTATCAGGGGCACCCCTGCCTGTGGAGCGCAGGTTCCTCCCAGATCTACGTTGGGGGCTGCCCTGGACGGAACTTACAACGGATGATGTCTCTGCCTGCTCACGTACATGCATGTCCCTAATGGTTTGTGAGAGCTCAGTGAGCACACGGCGCACTGCGGCAAGTTCGGCACATACGTCTTTGGACGTCGCATGCAGTTCCCCCCTCAGGCTCTCGGTGCTTCTCTCCATTTGGACTCTCAGGCACTCGGTGCTACTCTCCATTTGGACTCTCAGGCTCTCGGTGCTACTCTCCATTTGTGCCCTTAGTGTCTCTGTACTTCTCTCCATTTCTGCCCTAAGTGTCTCAGTTGATGTTTCTATGTCTGCCTTAGTGCCCCCACATTCATCGGCATGGTCCTTGAGGAGCGTGGCCAGTTGCTGCTGTTGCACGATTAACTGGTTGAGGGACTGTTGCCTCTGCTGGGCCATGGCCATTTGCGGTGGTGTCACAGAGTGGCTGTTCGCCTCATGTTGCCCTGCCACAGGGCTTGTGGGGGATGGCCAGTCGTCGTCTTGTGGGTGCCCCTGCGTGGTATCCTCATGTTGTACGGGATGGGACAGACAGGGGGATTGGGACAGGTCATGGATGGATCTGACTTCGACATCCCCGTCTTCTGTGTCGGAGCATGCTGCCATCAATGGGGTGTCACCTATGGTGCTGCTGCCACCAGAGGCAGTGCCTTCTGTGGCATCCATTGGGGGGACCTGTGGTGCTGCTGTTGTGGGCATGCTGGCTGCTGGGGTGCCTGTTGATGTTCCCTCCTCTGTGCTGCCACCTGATTTGTGCTGCTGCCGTGTCTTGATGCGTGCAGCTGAGGTGGAGGGTCTTTGGCCGTTGGTCTTGGCCCTCTTTGCAGGTGTGCTGGTAGGGGTGTCCTGAAGCTCGTCGTTTGGATCGGACCCTGTGGTGGAGTAAAGGAGGGCGAGGGTTATTAATAGGTCTGCGGGAATTGGAATGGCATTGTATCACATGCATTGGGGTGGTACCTGAGGGTGATTTGGGTCGGGGCCTTGGAGGTGCTTTCATTTGTGTGTGGAGTGAGGGTGCAGTTGTTTGGCAGCCTGCAGTTAGGGTGTGCCTGCTGCACGTGTAGTGGGTGTTTTTGGGGTTTTTAATTATTTATGTATTTATTGTGAGTTTTAAAGTGCGCTATCAGGCCAATGTGTGTGGACGTTCTCCTGGACATGTGTTTCTGTTGCACTATGTGGACACATGGTACTTCACATGATTGGACATTGTGGATTTGGCATGGTTTTATTTGGGCCACCTACCGGATTCTCCGGATGTCTGCACTCCTTTCTCCATCCCTCCGACTCCCTCTATGCTCTCCATTCCAATGGTGGAGGCACAGATTTCTTCCCAGGGGGTCAACTTAATGGGTGATTCCGATCCTCCCCCGGTGGCTGTGGCAATGTTGCGGTTGGCAGAAAGTATGCTACGGACGCGTATCCGCAGGTCGTCCCATCGCTTTCTGCATTGCTGTGGGTTGCGGGGTGCGGTCCCCACCGCACTTACCCGCTGTGCCACCAGAGCCCATATGGCCTTCTTGTTCGCAAGTGCCGTCCTGGTCATTTGCGTGGAGAAGACGGCGGCGGCATTCTCCTGGAGGGTCTCTGTTAGCACGGTGAGTTCCTCACGGGAGAAGTGGACCTGCCGCTTGCGGTCGCACGCTTTCTTCGCTACTTTTCCCATTTTTCTTGGTTTCGCTAGGGTGGATGACGGGTTGGGGTGTGTCTCAGGGTAGTGTTTTTAGTGGTTGTGTGGATTTTGTGGTTTTATAGGTGTACGGCGGGATGTTTCCCGTTCCGGGCCCATGTTTTTACTTCCGTTTCCGTATATTTACGGTCACCGTACTTTCCGGTTGGCGCTCACTGCGGTGTCCGCTAAGATGGGTGGCGGTATTGCACCTAGGGCGCCGTACGGCGGCGGTGTGGGCCGTTTTGGGGTCATTTCCACCATCGCGGACTTTGCACTTCCGCCATGCCGTGGTGCTCGTGCCCGATGGGTCGGAATGGGCCGCACTTTGCTCCATCGTGCAATGGCGGAAACGCTATTTACGCTGTGGCGGTCCGGTCAGTCACTTTCCGCCAGGGTCGTAATGAGGGCCATTGTAAGCTGACTTCAGAGTGGTCCAAGAGGACAATATATCGGGCATAGGCTAGCCACCTTATGGGTAGACTGCTGATCTTTGGACTAAGCAGGAATATATGATATGATATGATGTGGCATTTATAATGCACCTGTAGACAAGTGTTTCTAGGCGCAACAAAACAAGGAGGGAGAAACAAGGGAGGACAAAATAACGATCTTACTAGGCCTTTTGTCAATCAGATCGCGCAAGTGCGGGGAAGAGTGAAGGGTAAAAGTGCCAGGTGGGAGGGGAAGGGGGAAGTGCTGTAAACTCACAAGTGCAGCCAGTGGGTGACTCATACGTGCAGAGAGAAGGGACTGTAGTGTTGCAGATACAAACCCTTAAGTGCTGGGGAGCTCGGAGCTCGGAACTGACATTCAGGAGCCTGGGCCAGAGTTGAGAGGGAGACCAGGTGACCAGTGCGCAGAACAATCAGGTGCATGAGTAGGGGAGAGGAGAGAAAGCGTAAGCGAAAAGGAAGATATTGAGTTGCTTCCGGAACTGGTGGTGGTTCTGCTTAAGTTTGAGTGAGGCAGGGCCAGAGGGAAGCCCCAGCCAATGAGATAGCTCTGTCCCCAACTCTCTGCTTGGAGAAGCATCTGGCCCTCAGAGAATTGGAGGTGCATCAGCGGAGAGCTCGAGAAGGAAGATGTTTTGGTAAAGAAAGTTGGAGGTAGAGCGGTCCCAGGCCTCAGAAAACCTTGTGGACGACGCAGAGGGTCTTTAACTTGATCCTTGCAGTCACAGGGAGCCAGTGATGAGATTTCAGAGCTGGGGAGATACAATCCCTGGGCTTGAGGCCAAGGGCAAGTCTTGCAGTCCTGTTCTGGATAGGTTGAAAAAGGTCAAAGAGTAGAGGCAGGAAAATTTAGAAAGAGGCTGTTGCAATTGTCCAGCCTGGAGCGGACCAGAGCTCTGGAGACAGTGAGTTTCTGTGGGAAAGTGATAAAGTAAGACCACCTCTGAGGAGGTACAGCTGATAGTTTGACTTCTTAGAGACGTCAGAGATGTGAGGAGAGAAGGAAAGGGTGGAGTCGAAGATGACACCAAAGTTTGGAAGATGTTTTGGAACAGAAAGTTGGAGGTAGAGCAGTCCCAGGCCCCAGAAAGCCTCTTGGAAGATATAGAGGCTCCTTATTTGATCCTTGCAGCCGCGGGGAGCCATTGAATTGATTTCAGGGCTGGAGAGATATGATTCCTGGGCTTGAGGCCAAGGACAAGTCTTGCAGTCCTGTTCTGGATAAGTTATAAAGGTCGAAGAGTAGAGGCAGGAAAATTTAGAAAGAGGCTGTTGCAATTGTCCAGCCTAGAGAGGACTAGAGCTCTGGAGACAGTGAGCTTCTGGGGGAAAGTGAGAAAAGGAAGAATACCTCTGAGGAGCTGCAGCTAATAGTTTGACTTCTTAGAAACGTCAGAGATCTGAGGAGAGAAGGAGAGGTAGGCGTCGAAGATGGTGTCCAGTCAATTTGGTCGACGCAATTTGGTCGAAAACCAAATGGTCGAATTTTTTTTTTTATTTATATATTTATTTGTCGGGTTTTCGTTTAGTAAAAAAAGGGGTTTTTAGAGAAAAAAAGGGGGTTGGGGGGGGACCCCCCCAAAAAAATTAAAAAAAGGGTTAAAATAAAAAATAAAAAAAATTCGACCATTTGGTTTTCGATCAAATTGGTTCGACCATTTGTCTGGTCGACCAATTTTTTCGACCAAATGTCTGGCAACCGTCGAAGATGACACCAAGGTTCTTAGCCTCACAGGAAGGAACAGGAAGAGGCCCCAGAGTGGGCAGCTAGAGAGAGAGAGAGAGGAAAGGAGGGAGCGGGTGTCCCAATGAGGAGAATCTCAGTCTTACTGTCATTAAGGCAGGGATCATTGGCATCACACCATTCCTGAATTGAGGCCAGACAGTCTGGTATGAGAGAAGAAGCAGAGGTGGCTGAGGGGAGCCTGAAAGAGAGCTGAGTGACATCCGCATACCATTGAAAATTGGAGAAGAAAGTAGCGATGCAGTGGCAAGCGGTGCCAAGTAGTTGTTGAAGAGCCAGGGAAGAGAGGTTAGACCCCTGAGGAACACTACAAGTAGAGAGAGAAAGAAGAGAGGGAGGACCCCAGTTGGACCTGAGAGGGCTGGTCAGCGAGAAAGGAGGTCAACCAGGCCAGGGCCTGATCAGTAATACCAAGGTTGTTGCAGAGGTGATTGAGCAGGATGGCATGGTTGACCATGTCAAAAGCAGAGGATAGATCGAGGAGAAGGAGGGCAAAAGGAAGATTAGAGTCAAGATTGGAGAGCAAGTCTTTGAGGGTGTTCAGGAGAGCAGTTTCCGTGCTTCTGGCAGCTCTGAAGCCAGACTGGTAGTCATGGAGACAACCAACAGATTCAGTATGTAGATTAAGCTTGGAGATGGCAAGCTTTTCCAAGAATTTGCCCAGGAAAGGATTGATGTAGATCGGGTGTTAGTTAGCCGGAGAAGAATGATCTGCCGAGGGCTTCTTTAAAAGGGGGTGCACAAGCGAGTGCTTAAGGGTGGAGGGGAAAGTTCCAGTGGCAAAGGAGTGATTGCAGAAATTGGCCAAAGCTGGAGCAAGGGTGTCAATGTGGTCCTTGATGGTTTTGGATGTGCAGGGGAGAACCTGCTTTGATGAGACTTTCATAGATTGGACTCGTCTAGGAACATTGTCAGGGGTGAACATCGGAAAGGAGGAGAAAGGAGGAGGAGAGACAGCCTCAGGCGGGCCAGGAGTGGTAGAGGAAGAGGAGGTAGAGGAAGAGAGGGTAGACAGGATGTCCTGAGTTTTAGCAGTGAAATGAGAGGCCAAGGCTGTGTAGAGGGGCTGGGAGGGAACAGGAGCAGTAGAGACTGCCGCAGGATTGGATGATGAACCTAGTGCCTTCTCAAGGTCTGCAAGATACAGGTTGAAGAGGAGGCGGGCTGTTTATCCCTGCCTCACCCCTCTCTCCACACCCACTGGAGTTGACAGATGGCCAAAGGCATTCTGCCTGACCCTCTGGAAGATTTCTTCATGTAGACGCCATAGTATTGCCAGTTGCTGTCTTGGAATCCCCCAGGCGTCTAACTTTGACCAAAGACGCTCCCTACTGACCATTGTTAAAGGCCTTCGAGAGATCAATGCAAGCTCTATACAGCACCAGTCCCCCCTTAGACCAAGATCTTTCACTTACTAAATTCAGAACCAGGCCATTCAGGGAGGTTGACTAGCCTTTCCTGAAACCGATTTGGAGCCTCAAAAAGATCTTATTCTGCTTTTGCCCAGGTCTCCAGCTCTACGAAGAGCAGCCCTGCAAAGAATGTACTCTCAACATCAAGGAGATTAATCAGGCAATAGTTCCCTGCATCAGCCCGAGTGCCCCCCTTGAAGATCGGGATGATTATGGATGACCTCCAATAGGCAGGGAAATGCCTCTCCTGAAGAATCTTCCCAAAGAGTACTGACAATATTCTAGACCACAGGATGACATTACCCTTTAGGACCCGATTCATTAAACCATTGGGTGCCGCAGCCCTAGAGGCAGAGGAACTCACAATTACTTCAGAAACCAACTCCCTGGAAATTTCCACTTGCCCCAATGTGCCCGTATCCATCCCGAAGAAATCTGGATATAATTTTTTATACACAGATGTAAAGTGATTACACCACTCGGTCTCTGTCACCACATTGCTTAGCAAACCAGATTGGGAGGCCTCTGATCGATTTATGAGTCCCCAGAAATTATGACAATTCCCCTTCCCTAAAGCTCTCAGCATTGACTCCCCGTCCCTCTGATGGTGAAGGTATCTCTGACCTCGGTCGTTCTCCAGAATCCTTTTTCTTGTGATATAATCGGCAGCATCCAAAGGTACCGTTCTTAATTCTCAGAGTGCTTTTCGGAGAAATCTCTTTCTGATCAAGACTTCCTCATCTAATAAATGAGAGTGCCTGGATCGCCTTGGAGGGCCCAACTCCCTTGGGGCTTCCACTGCCCATACAAAGTCTAAGAAATTCAGTGGGCTACACTCATTGGCCAACTCCTCAGCAGACATACCTACACAATGTCTTCCTAAATTTATATTGAGACCCGCCCGGGCTCCCTTTTAAACCTTACCACTCCATTCCTACCATTGTTTACCACCATTTTTGGGCACAACCCTGATGACACGCTGGATGATACCCCATGAAAGGAACCTGTCACACATTTATGATCACTTTTGCCCCCTTCACAGACGTGGAGGCTAGAGCAGCACACGAAGAGGACTGGCAAGAGGAAAACATAGTCAATAGTTGAACTAGAGGAGCCCTTCCTCCATGTGGTAACCGGAGTTACATCCCCTCTAATGGAGCCATTAGCCATTAACATATTCCACTCTGAAAGGCAGGATAACCACCTTTCATCATTAGCTGTCACTCTTTTCTGTGCCCTTTTACCCTGCTAATCTTGTGAACTAACACATTGGGCATTGAAATCCCTCGCCCAGATGATCCCAGCTGTCTCAAATGTAGATTTTATTTTCAGGAGTAAATCTGATAAACATTCCAGAAAGGTTGTGAGATAAGGCCAAGCAGGGTTTCAATATATATTCACTGCCTCTATTGATTTCTGCCAGGCATCAGACTGCAGTTTTAATTTGACTGCCTGGAGTGCCTTTATGTTTGATACAATGGATTCTATCCCAGAGGAACAGGAGTTACGGATTGCGATAGTCAGATCTCCAGATGGCCTTCCGTATTTTTGGTAGATAGCGGGCTGGTGGAGGGTAGTAAAAACATTTATCTAGCGCCCATTTTTCTTAGAGAAGGATTAAGTCATTGCCTCCAAATATGACCTTTTTCATGGTCGTGTTCCTAAAAGAATTGGGTCCCCACATGTTCCAACTCACAAACCGCCATTCCCCAGAGACTAGAGAGACTCATCCTCTACTCTCAGCTTCTGAAAGATCTGACTTAGAATTTCTGGGAGCAGGGACCAGACCTTCGTCTTTGTCTCACTCAATGGGTAACCCTCTCGGGTTGGTAACACTGGGTAACCTGTGTTTGTATTAACAGCATTTTCCCTTGTTGGTGACTCCTCAGCCTTGTCAGATCTCCCTTGACTGCTCTTCTAGTCCATTGCCGGCTGTTGAGCAGTCACCTCACAACCCAGCCTTCCTAGCCCGTTGCTGGCTGCTAGAATTGCATTTGAGGCCAATTTCGTTTTTAGACCCAGTTCAGCTATAGAGACAATAATGGGCCTCATTACGAGACCACCAGACTCTGAGTATGCCTGCAGGAGCAGTTGCCCATGGCAGGTCTGACCTGCTTGGGGCACTAGCCGCTGCAGGCATGTTTTTCATGGAAGCACCTGCACCGTTAGCAACATTTTGCTTCTTTGTCCCCATTCCTGTGTATTCCAATGGGACTTCAAAGGAATGGGGATTTACACTTTTTGCCGCCTGGCATCCCGGACTACCAGGACTTGTAATGCCTCAGTAACACTGGGATATCTGGCGGCAGAAACAATGTTACGATTTTGGCGGCAACCCAGCGGTAGCACCGACGGGTTACCGCCAAAATCATAATGAGGCCCAATGCCCTTCTACGGAAAACAGTCGAGATCAATGTCATCCATGGAAAACAAATATCGGTCTGGGATTTTCTTAAAGACAGACAGCATAGCACTACGATTTAGTGCCCTGTGCTCTGCACCTTTCCTTGTACATTCCAGCCATAGTGTTGGGACGGCAAACAAGTGGGTCACTGTTTCAAATGTCTCTGGGCCACAGCCCAACGAGCAGGGAGTGGCACTGGGCACCTCAGATGCCAATTCTTGACTCTCCTGGACCTCTGGACTTGACAGACCTGCCATCGCCCCTACCATGACATTGATTGACTGGACTTGTTAATCCTTTACGGGCACAAAGACATTACATGGTGGGGGATTTTGAGATGACGGGGGCTCTAGGCCAGAATGCGGGCCTCGATTTTTCCCCCGTAGAAAATTGGTGGCAATTTCATTGAGCTCTGTTTAGTGTTTAGGGATACATTTATTGGCCTCCTCCGCACACCAGGACCTAAGTCTGACTGGACCCCAATGCTCAATTTGGCCCCCAATTCTGAGGTCTCTTTTAGATTAGTTTCTCTCCGTGCCTGTCAGTAAACCCCCCCCCCACCAAGTGCGTCAGACACAGTACTAGATACTATACAGTCATTTGGAGCGGTGGACCGCTTATTAGACTTAGAGCCTTTTAGGCATTTCTTTCCTCGGTTTGGGGATGTCAGGGCATGGATCAGGTAAAGCATGTATGTGACTTGCTGAGATGTAATTCTTATTTCTTCGTTGTAGGCCCTCCACCTGGAGGGGCTTGCTCCCCTCGCCTGTTATTAGATTTCTTTCTCCTGGCTTTGACCCCCTCCTGTCAATCTTGTTCACAGGTGGCCGGGTACTCGAGAATCAGTATGGACTCGTTGAGGGGGCCACAACCTCTCTTCACCTTCAGTCGCAATGACCATTCCCTCGATATAGAGTCCAACAGGGGAGTGTCATTGAATATTGTGTTATGACTAACCTCTATCTTGAGGTCATCTGCCACCACCTCGCGTTGACCGTTCGTCTGTGGATTGTTCATTAATGCATTAACTGGAGCACCACCTCTTAGTTGGCCATGCATCGAAGTTACCTCCAGTGATTGTTTCTTTACATACGACTTGAGGTCCTGCATGTGTGCCATTACTGTTGCATTTAGTGCATTCCTTAAACCCACCACTGAGGAGTCGCAGGCCCCCACCTCCTTTGTTAATTCCATTAGTACACCAGAATGGACCTGTACTTCCCCTTTCAGCTGATCAAACACATTCACCAATCAATTAAGGACAACATTCAATGCCTGCAGAGTGACTTCATTGGCTCCAGAACCACTCCATTTATCGTTGTTTATTTGGGCTGTTCAATTTCGTGTCTTAGACAGCGCCACTGAGGGGACTGGAGCTGAGGCTAGGATAGGGCTCATAAGCAATACTTGATCAGTCAGACTTACTGAGAAGGGAAGCGATCGTTCCTCCTGCACACCAGGCTCATGGGCGGCGGTCTGGTCCCCTGGCCCCAGATCTTCAAGACCCAAGAGGCTTTCATCGTCAATCACCACTGACGGGACCCTGTCCATGCTCCAACTCCGTCTTTTTGGAAAGTAGTCCTGTATTTTCTTTTCATTGTTGTTGCTGTGTTAGTGAATTCAAGACCAGACATGAGGAAAGACATGGGACCTTGGCTGGGTGAACAGGAGGCGCCTGTTTCCCCACTGTTGGCATTATTGACCTTATTCACATTATTCACAATGTTCGCTGGCTCCGTTGCTATGTGATTGTATGTACAGTCATACACTTGCGCCTGTACCAATTGGAGGATGGGATTTTCTAATGATTTTGCAGTTCATAGCCCCGGACTCTCCTACCAGGGCAATCATCAAACTCTGGGGGCCCTTAAATCATCTACTAAGGCCCTGCTTACCCAATAATAAATAGACAGCATAGTCCCAAAGTTGTAAGACCAATGCTGATGTGATATGACTGTGCATGATGCTCTAATCACCCAACTACTGAGCTCAACCAAGGGATTGCAAGCAGGAATCTGTGCGGGAGTCTATGCTCAGATTAAGCTGGTAGCCCAATTAAGGCCCCCACCAGCCCCCGCGAAGGCTCAGTACAATGGTGAAGCCAGCTGCGCTGTGAATACCTTAACTTTCAATTAACTCATTCCCAACGGCCACAGCGGAGCACGGAAAGCAGGTTGACAACCGCTCCAATCCACTGGGGAGGACGCCAAATCCTGTGCCCCCGCTGGACCCGCCAAACACTCCCACTGTACTCGTTCTGCAGATATTACAGCAGGAGGGTTAAATCCTAATTGAGCGTTCCCATTACAGCCGCCAAAGATGTAAGACGCAACAATACACTGGCCCTAGAAAGCAAACTCAGTGCAAAGAGATGCCTCTCCACCCAGCATGGTACTTTTGCAGTAGTGCAATACCTGACAGTAACCTCCACTCCCGCGTGCTCCCGGGCCCCAACTAGAGGATCAGCACCATGCCACAACCTCTGCGCTAACAGCAGACTCATGTAACAGACTTCGCACAGCAAATGTACAAACCGCAAAGGGGGGTAATGGAGATATTGTCACAATATTGCCGAGGAGATTCGACCCTAGGCTCCAGCACCCATAGCACCCCTGAGTCGCCGAAAATCCCATGGTGCCTCTTCAGTATTTTCAATATTTTCAATTTTATCTCTGCAGGTCCACACATCCACAAATGCTGAAACGCTGAGAGAATCCAAGAGGAAAGAGGAAAGGACTCTGCAGCGTGCACTACCTGTCAAGCCACACCTCTCCTCTCCACTCCTACGTGCTCCCGGGCCCCAACTAGAGGATCAGCACCATGCCACAACCTCTGCGCTAACAGCAGACTCAGGTAACAGACTTTGCACAGCAAACGTACAAACCGCAAAGGGGGGTAATGGAGATATTGCCACAACATTGCCGAGGAGATTCGACCCTAGGCTCCAGCACCCCATAGCACCCCTGAGTCGCCAAAAATCCCATGGTGCCTCTTCAGTATTTTCAATATTTTCAATGTTATCTCTGCAGGTCCACACATCCACAAAGGCTGAAACGCTGAGAGAATCCAAGAGGAAAGAGGAAAGGACTCTGCAGCGTGCACTACCTGTCAAGCCACACCTCTCCTGAGACTGCTTCTGACACAGCATACACGCCCAGGATATAAACTATGTGCATTTGTTTGTGACTACAAAGCATGTTAAACATGAAGGAGCAGGTACTCTTATTGCTATTTCAGGCCATGCTATAAACATGTTTATAAAGCCGTCTCTGTGGTGCAATCAGTGGATGAATTTGGCTGCTAACTGAAAGGTTGTTGGTTCAAGCGCAGAGAGCCAGCTTAATTGGTAATTCAGATTTATGTACAATTACATATGGTTTAGAAGTATTATGTTGAATTGCTTGTTGGTAAACAATCATTGTGTTCAGATTCTGCAAGGTCCCCTGACCCTCTCCCCAAAATGGGGATGAGGATTTTCAATCAGGAAAAACTCTCAGGTTAGCGGTACAGTCGGGCCAATCCAGGGACGGTCTGGCAAAACCAGAATGTCTGTTCACCCTATTGCAGGGTTCTGTCACCTCCAGTGAGCATGTTCCTGGATACCAGTGGTCTCAGCTGCAGTAGGCCTTGTCAAACTAGCAGATAACCCCAAATGTTCCTTGGGTTTGCCCATTTCTTTGAGGTCACTATCTTCACCTCTATGAAGCAATCTGTATTTACAACAGAGTTCCAGATATAATCCTTCTTCAGATGTCCACAGATGTTCTCACCCTCTTAATCAGGCACTTTTCAACAGCGGATAGGTTTTCTTCTACTCTTCCGTGAGAGGTTTAGTCCTGTGGCTGATATTTGAGAATCTTCTGGCTGACCCTGAGGGCGCTGTCTGCAGTAAGCGTGGGGGAGGGTACAAGACATTTCTGAGTCCTGATGTGAGTTCCTTTGGCCAGGCAGAGCCTGTCCTTTGAAGCACTGGGACCCGTCCCCGCCTCCTGGAGGCAGCTTCTGTCTTCCTGAAAGGTGACAGATTTATCCAAAGGAAAACAAAGGATTTTGCTGGATCAGAGACGAAGGAGTACATTTTGGAGGAAACATAGTCCTACACAATGAATGCACAGGAGGCCCTAACAGGAAGCGAATTGGAAACCAAGCTGATAATAAAATGACAAAAAGTAATTTTGGTCCATAATATTGTGAATTCCTAGAGACAACTATTTCAAAATTAGACATGGCTTATATTTAGATTTGTCATCTGCCACCAGATTCTGGGAGGACACAATTATATGATTTAATTTAGTACCAGGACTGTCAATGGTTGAAAGCAGATCCTGGCTGTTGGTGCTTTCTGTTCCAGTCTGTTGGAAGAAATGCACATGTCACGTTGTACTGTCATGTTTCTAAACTACAAGGCAACTGCTGAGGAGCTTCAGTTACAATTCCACTATGCTTTTCAGCATGGCGTATTATGAAATGAAGGGGAGGTCTGGTTTAGAGGCAGATCTACCTGCATCGTTTTATTAATACAAAATAAAAAAGCTCAGGCTATTCCACCCTCACAAATGGTATTCTGTCACAGGAAGGTAATATGGAACTGTACAATTTATATGGAGTCCATTCTTGGATTTCTATGTCAGAGACCGGGGGTGACAACCTCTCACAACCTTTCAAACATGAAAATCAATACACAATTTTTAAGAAAACATTTACGAACATCAATCACAATTTAAAAGAGAGAATCTATTATATAATAAAACCCTATAAACAATTTCAAATCACAGGTCTCAAAGCATTTTCTAAAACACCATTATCCATAAATAGATATCAATAGGGTTAAATAAATATAAAACATTCAAATCGATTCATGCAACTTGGTCAAGAATTTATGAAGAGATAGTAGCAGAGCAATACTGCTCCCTTCCATCAATCGTGCCCATAGTGTCAAATCTGTATGTTCAAACTCAGAATAAACATAAGAACTAAAGTGCAAGACCCTTAGATGATTAGTCACAGAACAGTAGAGAATTAAATCTTTTAGCGTTTCCAATTCATCTAGTTTGGAGCATAATCGACAATAACAGTTAGCCAGGGCAAGTGATAATCGAGTCCCCTTACAGTCTAAAGTAGGCATCTCATATAAACAGAATGTGCCCGACTGCAAGGAAATAAATAAATATAGGATGATAACTGACCTCTATTTCTTATAAGGGCCTCATACTCTTTGTACTTTTTATAAGTGCCCAATTGATCAATAGTCAACCTCTAGTCCATTTCATATAAAAGGAATTTCATAAAGGAAGGGCTAAACATCAATTCCTCTTCATCAGAAGCAATCCTGTTCAAAACTTCAATCATCTTAACTTTAAATTCATTAATGGACTGAACTGACCGAGTAGCTAGAGTTAAATTTAGAATTATTTAGAAGGAATCTTGAGGTAGAGCAACCATTATTAAATAGATACATAACTGTTCATACAAAGCCTTAGATTACAATGAAATGCATGCCTAATCACAGCATTAGGAATCTAAAGGGATAACCTCAACACTCTCTTCCATATAACACCTTGAACAGTATTCAAATTAGGACCCAGATCAAGTAGAGAAACACCCACTGGCGCCGGACGTATTGCACAAACATCCCCCTTCGGTATCAATGGCGGTTCGCACCTGTGACCGTGCGCTCGCAAGGGTGCCTGGTGGGTGGGAATGAACACGTCACACACTACCATACACACCCACTTTTCTAAGCATTTATAAACACCTGGAAAGTTAGCAAGAAAACATCGCTGATTTCTACAACGGATATCGTCATCAAGTCGCTTGTTCCCGTGGTTGCTAACTCGGCTCATTTATATTATCAGGTACAGGTTAGCAAACTCTTGGTTTTTTCGAGTGTCATCGTTTTCAGATAGGTACTTTTCTAGTGCTTTTTACTGAATGTACATCTTATATTTATTTTCATGTATCTCAATGTTATCAACCTTTCAATGTATTATTATCTCTACAATTAACATAACACATGACAGTGTGTTGTTTGGAAATGTAATGTTTCATAATGCATGTTATCTTTTGGTGGCTCAAAGGATGATCAGTGTACCAGTACTACATTTCCTCTTGTGGTAGACCAATCATTTTTGACATTTCTGATCGATGTGATGGTTAGACCTGGTTACAGGGTCTTTTTTCAAACTCTAAAAAATGTTTCTTTTGAAAACTGTGTGTTGGTTGAATTACTCACTCTGATACTTTATTAATTGCAATCTTTACATATTTTTTCTAGATCTTCTGGACAATCAAACACTGCCTTCATGTATTGGTTTTGATTGTCATAATATCAGCCATGTCAAAAACTCCAGGTTCAGTGATCCATATTCAACCAAAGGATACGACATTAATAGGAGCATGGTTGTTGAACAGTGGATTTTCAGTGTCTGAGTTTAAAAGAAGAGCCAAGGATGTCTCGGAGGACAATTCCGCTTCTGCAGTATGCACTTCTCTGAAGTTATGTACAAACCATCAAATTACACTAAAAAGCGGCACATCAAACTCCTTTGCAAATTACTTCCCAATGGAGTTCCAACTGATTTTCAGGACACGCTACGCTGAGTAGTGAACGTTCGAAGATTTATGTATGGTGATATGTACACAATTTGTGTGTATAAATATTTGTTCAAAATGTTCAAACAATTTATCGAAATAGTGTGTCAAAACATAATATGATGAAAGGTTTGGAGTTTTTTAATAATAATGGTATCGATATTTTATTGCCCAATTTTCCATTGTCACACAACGTTCAGTACTTTTTAAATGTTACACTTTATAGAATAAATATCTACTGTAGGGATACACAATTAGTTCAATGCAATGAAAGCCTTTCTAATAACTTTAATATCATTATCGGAAAATTGGTTATTTGGGTAAATGTGTTGATTACCTTTTCTATCTTTTCGTAGACCATGCTGATGGCAGTCCACACCGTTACCACGGAGGAAACGACAGACACCTCAAATATCCAAATGGTGAGCCCAACTGACATGCACATTAACTTATTTACAGTGTGTGAAATTGTCTAATTTATTTACAATTAATAATAATAATTGGAAAGAATTCAGTCAACAATTGTGCTGTGTCATTCGCCGCCACACAAGCAACAATTACAGTAATCCATCCGAAAAACTTTGATTGTAGAAGAATTTCATTAAATCTTTCATTCTCAGAATGGTCTATGTATGTGCTAATAAATTTTCGTTGCCTACCTGAAGCTCAATAGGTGAAAAACAACATTATAATACAGCATACTTTTGGTGGCACCAATTTATTCTCTTTGTTTTGCAGGATGACATTTTAGTGCTAACTCAGTCAAACAACTTTATTCACCAAAAAAGGCCATCAAAGTGCATCCTAAAAAACATTTCTAGTACATAATTACAGTAGGCGCACCAAAAAGAAAAACAACAAAGCCATGCAAAGGCAAAACCCTCAAGAGTGCCCCCGAACAGTTCTTTTGGCCAAAGATCAAGCGCTACCATCCCCCTGCCTCAGGTGACTCCCATAGCGCCTCGTACCCATGACGGTCAAATTAGCCCCTGAAAGGGGGCTATTTCTAGAGGGGGTTCCCATGGGGCACACAGGAGCAGGGATGGAGAGTGGAATGACTGTAATGCTGCTTTTCCTTGTCCGCCAAAGGCCATTGCATTTTTCCAAAATGTTCCTACCCATGAAGGCGTCCCCGAAAACCAGTTTAACTGTATCCATTTTGGCTGGGAAATTGAACAATCTGGTGCGCTCCAGCAAAGAAAGCCAAGACACAAACCCACACTCCCCAACAGTCCTTAACCAGTGATAAAACATTTTCCTGAGGGTGTCCCTTGCTTCTCCTGTGTCTGGCAATAGTTTTGGGACACCAGGGAGGAACATTGTTGAACTGCTGCAGCCTTCGAGTGTCTTGTGCCCCGATGGAGGTATCCCCTGACCAGGGATTAGAGCACTGTCCACCCTCCTCACTAAACGCAAGTTGCCCTGGACTCTCCCCACTAAGTTCCGCCAAGATAGGTGCTCGGCCCTCAGGACTAGGGACCCGGTGTACTCCCTCTGTAATGGAGGGACTAGGATGGGAACTGCCTCTAGACGGCTCCCTGTAGGTGGGAGAGTCATGACCACAGAGGCAGGAGACGGACAGGGGTGCAAGGGCAGAATCCCTTTGAAGGACTCTGACTTGGGTCCCTCTGACCCCCCCCTTGGCCAGCCCCTGCTAAACCGTCAACACCTCTCCCCACACCACCTTCCCCCCTTGCCCCCAATGCCCCCTTGATCCAAACTAATAGAAGATTTGTTATCTCTGCCATCTCAGTGAGCAGGAGGTGACAGGGACAGCTTGGCAGTTTTGCAGGTTCAGAGGAAGGTGGGGCTGATGGACAGTGTTCTCCTTTTGAGGGGGGTTTGGAAGCCCAAAGAGGGATGGGACGAAGGAAGGAACTAGCCCTGAGGGGGCATCAATCGTGAACTCGCTCCCGTAGCTGGACGGAACATTGGACTTCTCCCCCACACTGAGACCACCTGAACCCTTAGCCCCCGAATCCCGAGACATGGACAAAGAAGAAACAGGGGAATATGCTTGAGGGTGTTCTTCGGATACTGGGGCAACCAATGGCGGCTGCAGGACGGTGACACCAGAATTTGGGCCAGTAGATGGACAAAGAGGGGCTAGTCCCAGGGAAGCAGCCAAAGGTGGGGCCAAAGTTGGAACCAACAACACATTCGTACCAGTCATCTTCGAAATGCCCATAGAAATCCTCTCACAACCGATGTCCAAAGTGTCCAAGAGAGTGGCAGTTGCCACACAGTCAAGGCCCCCTACAGGGGTTAACAAATTGACATGGGGCACGGATCCATCCAGGAAGGGACTTGCCCCACCGAAAGTGAGAGAGGAGTCAGAGCAGAACCATAAGTGGGCACATGGGGCCGTATTAGAGGCCCCACATGTGGGCCGGAAGTGCATGGTGGCTTAAAGGTTAGCACACACAGACACCAAGTACATATGGGCAGGGGCTCCATTCATGCAGATGCTCCCAGTACGAGCTCCCATTCCCTGTCTGATTCCCTGCATGACACCCAGAGCTTTAAGCGACGTGCCCCCCCTAAGTCTTCTGCCCATGATTTGCTTCTGTTGCACCAAAGAGGCTGGGGGGCCCTGTAGGTTTGACAGAAGCGAGGATGTAGAAAGGTAGAGGGGGCAAAAGGGGGAAGAGATATCTCCTCCAGCCAAGGCTCCGCAGGCAACATCCAGGGTGGGGCCAACCATCATATAGCCTTGGTAGAAAGAAGTCAGTTTCACACCACACAGAGATTGCACTGTTCTGGCCTGGACTGGGCTGCAAAACAGAGCACTGTGTTCACCAAGCGCCTGTGTGCACCTGCTGTGTAAAAAGTTCCAGGTTCCCCCCCTCCCAGTGCAATCTGGCAATCTTGCAGTAGCTGGATCGCGCTCACCTCATAGTCCGGGTTTTGGGCTCAGACACTTCCTTGAACCCCCACTGTCCTCAGGGTACACAAGGGTACACAAAGACACTCAGTTCGAACTGGGGTGATTTTGCCCCTCTCCCTCTAGGCGCCGAACACCCTACGGGTGAGCAACACCCGCACCCTTAATCCCTGCCGGCTTCAGGCCCTGCATGATGATGATGATGCCGGTGACTTTATGAGGAGGGGGCATGGCCTCCCCTCAGAGCTGCCGTGGCCCTCCTGGGCTTGCAAAATGGGACAAAATCGGGCTGCAACACCCGTGCCCTTAATCCCCGCGGGCATCAGCCCGCGGGGTGCTAACTCTTGCACCAATTCCCTATGACATCTTTGAAGTTCAATAGGTACAATTTCAAATATTTTATTGTCAAAACATTAGGTCTACTCAGTGTTCAACTTTTTTTGTTGAATTTGTTATATACAAGGAGTGCACAACTGAAGTGCTCGAGATTGTAGGGACACATGGACCACAGGTATACATATGATATTGAAAAAGATCAGTTACCATCTATTTTTTATTTTCCTGTAATTTTGATTTGGTTTTTCATACGGACATTAGGTTCTATTTGTAAGTTTACATATGGATCTTGAAACAGAATAGTAAAATGCTTGGTTTCCACATTTTCCAAATGCTCTTTTAATTTGGTGATGCAGCCGGTAAAGCCAGACTGAATGTGTCTAAGCACACTAGAAAAACAAGGGCAAATAACATCCTAGCTGTTTGTTTTTTTTAAATAGGTTGTTTAGATTGTATTTAATTGATATTAGATTTTGAGGTTGAAATACATATGTCCGGTAAGTGTGCAATAAATGATGCATGTTTATTTAATCGATTAGAGGACTAGGAAGAAGAATAGCAGAATGACTCAAAGCACACCACTAACTAATGATGTAGCTTGCCACACCAATGACACTTGGGAGCAACTAATGTTTGAGGTTCAGCATGCCTGTCTCAAGCTCCAGAGTTGTGATGCAGATGTCCAGTGCCCAGAACTTGAACTGAATGTCACCAGTGACCAGTGGAGAGTAACAATGGATGTTATAGCACACAATGTCACCCAGAAGTGACAGACAGCACAGACCAAGTTTCTGAATTACTTGCAGACCCGTTCACACAATTCACACCCACTAAAAGATTTCAATCAAAGAAATGCATACTGTTCCCTGTTTCCCCAATACATTGTGAAAATCCGGAAATATCACATATTGAAATCACTGAGTCATCTTTGAAATTGATCGACGACTGTGTACAGGATATAGACTTCACTCTTTCTAGTGTGGAGGACTTATCCACGACCATAGAATCACAAACCACTGTACTGTAGGACGATTGGCTATTAACACAGCCAAAATACCTTGTAATTAACTGTAGCATGCAACAGATTATCAAAATGATTAAATGCGATCATAAATTACATAGGAGCATTTGAAGGGAGCCATTGGTGAACTTTACTCGTGTAATCACAGGAACCAACCTGAAAATCAAGGGTAGCTGTGTCCATCAACATAACATATTTTCATGATCCAGTCAGCCTATCCTTGGAAAAGTGCCTGCTGGAAATGTACTTTGTTCTTCTGCTTTGTTGTTTAGTGGATCAACGTTCAGTAAGATTTCAAGTATCTGTATGTTTGCAGGACTTGAGTTCCTTGCTAAAACTGCATACTACAAATATCAGAAAAATGTCTTGTTCCCTGCCTTTAGCCAGGCATGGAATCTCGAAGAAATATCAATGAACAATGCTCTTGCAGGCAAAAGGCTCAGGCTTGCTGGTGATAGACAGTGCGACAGTCCGGGTTCTTCATGCAAAATACTGCACTTACCACTTCAAGGCATGGAAAGCAAAGAAATAGTGAGTTCAGTTGTCATGCAAATGTCTGAATGTACATCTTCTGTTGCGATGGAGATATATGGTTTATTTAAATCCTTTGAACTTATGCATTCAATGCAAATAGAACTGATAGCCACTGACAGTCATGATAGAATAGCAAAGGCCATACAAGAGCAGTTCCCACACATAGAGCATAATTTGATATTTGGCATGTCACCAAAATCAATATAAAATAAAATTAAAGCTGCGGGTAAAAAAAGGGTACAGAAGAAATTTTAAAATGGTTACAGTCTATCAGCAACCATCTTTGCTGGAGTTCAAAAACTTGAAAGAATAAATGGTTGGTGCCAGGCTCCCCTCCTCACACAGCACTCGAGAAGCTTGTGTGCGACAAAACGCTTTCAAGAGACATCAAGGGGCTCACAGAATTCTGCCACACTGGAGATTTGGAGGTGTTCCATAATATGTGCCTAAAGTACAGATCTAAAAGGTTGCATTTTAGGATAGATGTTATGGAGGCCAGAACAAGACTGGCTGTACTTGCACACAATGAGAATATTGGTCGGAAACAAGCCAAAACTGCTTAAACATTCAGAATGTAATCTTACACCATGGCGTTTACAATAAGAATCAAACAATGGTGGCAAAGCCAATATTACAGCAGATGGGTTTTGACTTTGTTAAAGATTGGACTTTGATTGTGCTGGCCATGAAAACGCACGGAATAGCACCAGATTATGTTCCCAGGGCTCACTCTATGCCACATAACATTGCAAATGTGGTTTATCCTCCAAAACCTGAACTTGTTGAAAGGTTGACTTCAAGATTCAAATGATGTGTTGCGGTCTTTCGAATTTTTTAGAATCCGGCAGTAGCCGTGCCTTTGTTACAGGCACGGCTACTGCCAAACCCGCAATGAGGCCCAGTATGTTAGAGAGGTACGCACTGTATGTGTAATAGGGAAGGAAGATTGAAGAAGCAGAGGAAGTGGATGAGGAGCGACAGTGCATGATGAAAGGTTAGTAAAAGATACATACATGTGCAAGAGTCAAGATTGAGAAGAGGGAAAAAAAGTAAAATGAAAGAGATGAGTGGCAGTAAAGGCTAGGGAGACAGGATGTAGAGACCAGTGAGTGATGTGGAGGAGATGGGAAGAAGCAAACAAGATGAAGGGAAAGACCAGGACTTTGTATGGCATGAGGCAGCATTTTGCATAATGAATATGTTAATGAGGCCAGCCAAGTGCCTCATTTTTCTGGTTACCCCTTCCATGGCATCAAAACCATAGTGTAATAACCAGTGAAATCTAGCAGTACTCTCACCACGCTGGATCCAGTGATCTAATATGGCACATCAGGCTGGATCCTTTCATGTATATGTTGCATTTTATTGACTTGGTGGTGTTAAAAGGTGGGTGAGGTTACAGCCAACAAATCCAAACAATTGGCTAATTTTTCCGCTAAGTGAAATCTGGCCGTTTCACTGACCCCTAGTGGTGACCTGGACAAGTTTTGGAACTATGCCTAGTTTTACTGTTCTCGTTAATGAGGCTTGTGCTCTGGAGTTCTGAAATGTTTTAAGATCAAGTCTTCATGTGGCACTGGCGGCAGCAATGGATCTATGTAGCACACACTAAATTCATCTATGCCAACAAGCTTCTGGTTTGTTAATATCAGAAAAATATCAGGACTTGTCCTAGGCATCATGCACTGCAAAAAAGCATTGCTCATACACAATTTAATGGATTGCAGTAGTCTCCATAACATAGCTTTGAAGTTTCTGAGTCCCATGCATGACACTTGGAGCCACTCCCGGCCCCTTCTCAATGCATGCTATGACTTGTAGTACCATATATACAATGGGTAAAAAAAGAAACTACAAGTCTCAGTGCGCAATGTAAAAAGAATCAGGACTAGCTTCAGGTGTCATGCATGGAACTGGGAAACATGCCAGCTATGCCAGTATATAATGCTGCTCACTTGTGTGGTAGGCTGAATTGTCCTTTGGCTCACTCATTGCATCACTTGTGGGCCATCATCCTAACAAAAGGATGAGGAGAATGATATACTGCAATGTTTTTTGGGTGTGCAGGAGGGGGCTAGCTGGGGCTTGACCCTGATTGAGTGGCAAGTCTGCCTATCTGCTTGCTTTTCTAGCCCCAAAGTCTTTGAGCCTGTAGCTATGGAGGGTCTACTTGCTGCCATGTTTGTACCTGAGGAAGGAGGTGCACACTGATCTTGAACATTATCTTTGGGTGTGCTTGCATTATGAAGTTTGCGTCATAGGAGTGAGACGTTCATGCATCGACGCGCGCATTTTCATAGTCTGGCCTCTGTACCATATTGCCTGGAAAGTGCCCTGGCTAACAGCAACACAAAGGGCCTCATTCCGAGTATGGCGGTAAGGGATAGCGGCCACCGGTAACGAGACCGGTGGCATACTCCGAGGTTCCCTTTGCGCCCTCGCCCCTAACGCCTGCTTTGAGCAGGTGTTAAAGTCGAGGGCGCAAAGGGGCCTCCAAGACAATAACGGTGACCGTAATGAACGGTCACCGTTATTTGCATCTTCCCCATTCCCATTGAGCCCTATGGGGGCTCATTTGGGAATGGGGAAGAGCCTTGGTGAATGGGGAATTACCGCCCCGCCAACCTTGGAATGGGGCGGTAATTCCGCCATCCACCAAGGCGCTGCCGGTCCGGGTACGGCGTCAACCAAGGCGTTAATAGCGCCATTGGTTAGCGCCGTACTCGGAATGAGGCCCATACTTATCAGGTGAGGGAATAGGTGCATTGCGTAATTAAGCAATATGTGAAAGAGTAACAAGGGTGAAATGTTTTAACTGATGGACAGAATTTATGAAGTTTCTATTGTGTATTGGGTTTGAGGTGGCAAGGTGTATTTTTATGGTGTGTATTCGAATACATTTTTTGGAAAAGCGTGGAGATTGGTTGGTTGCGATACTGTTAGGTTTTGATGTGATGGGGTGCTTAGCTTTACATTGATGAAAGACTGGCATGTGGTTGTAAACACTCTAAAGACCGTAATGCAATCACCCCCTAGCCCAATCGGAAACAGTAGGGGCAAATAGGTCTGCACCCCACTCCCCAGCCCCAGTGCGGCAGGATGGTCTCCCTTCTGTGCATCTGTAACAAAAATGATCATGCATACCAAGGGCACATGCCTGGTGGTGGCATTGAGCACCCAGCAATGTGTGGTGTCTGTGTCCCGCACAGCTCCAGGCTGCAGCTGTTGCAGTATCCCAAAGCAGGGTGGGTCAGGGTGCCTTGAGACCATTAAAATGGAAGATGTGCACGGTAAAAGTCACAATAACATAACATAACATGGTGATATGACTACAATTTTCTTAGACAAAAGAATTGGGTTGGTCCACAGCAACCTTACCTGCACCAAAGCTGTTATAGTGGAATTAGGGGTGCTTTCCTGACTCTACTCTCATCCCAGGGAATGTGTACCAGAGATGAGGGTAAGGCCTGGGAAACCCTCATGGGGAATGAAAACCCATCGATGGTACCTGGTGTGTTTTACCAATGGTCGAGGAGAGTAGAATAACGACTCATGAGTAATGGATGGCGGCCATGATGGAAAACACTAGACTGTGCCATTGTACTTCTTACTGGGCATCATTTAGTTTCCATCTTGGAATGGGCTAGTAATGCAGCTAATGCCCTTTCTTCACCATTTTCCCCATAAAGAATAGCGTTGCATGACAAATGGACACTTGTTTGTGTTCAGCGCCTGCTGAATTTCCCAAGAAATTGTGTATATAATTGTAATTCTTTCTGTAGGACAATTTTAGATTTGGGTTGGAAGAGGTTAGTCATTATGAATTGCACCAAAGTAAATTTGAGTTAGAAGACAAGTTATTATGTATTTACATTGAAAGAATAGGAGACCAGATGAACAATTCAGTTTTCCGCATGTATTCTTGGATGTTTAAATTTGATTCTTTTTTAAAAGCTTACATTGAGAAAGGCGTATATTTCTATTAAAGAACAAAGTAAATATTTTGTTCTTTGGTAGAGTTGAAATATTTCCTTATTTTCACTATACAGTTTACAATTGAATGTGGAAGATAATATTGTTCATTTTTGTGGCATTTGTTCCCGAAAACAAAACCTGTTGACAATGTGAACAGACTATACAGGGTCTCTTTGTTATTTGTCTTTCAATCCCTTGTACTAACAATTAGAAGGACACAACGTGGTGAATAGCCACAAAGAATTGTTAGGATTCACTATAATGAAGTAAGAAATTGAAGTGTGTAATTCGAGGCGGTTCATCAACTTTACATAGAAGGAATGGAAAATCAGCAAATTATGTAAGTTAACTTTTACATAAAATGTATGTGACTGATGTTGGCATGTGTACTGCATGCTTGATGATTAACAATGTGCTGCATCGATGTTCCAGTAGACGCAAAGACTACATGTCAATTTTACTGTACATTTGTATTTAACATATTTATGTACTGTGTACATTATTTTTGAAAATGGGTACTGAAATATGCTGTCACATTTCCAAATGTATATAGCTATGTTGTTACTATTTGCATGTGTCAAGGATACAATCTTCCCATGGATGATTTTTTTAACCAAAACTGGTCAATAACTATCAATAACGGAACAGTAATATACATATTCTGGGATGATCATCAGGCACAGGTTTTTCAATTTTCAGTGCAGGTGTAGGGCGTACCATGCCAGCCTTTATGGTATGAATATGTGAGGATTGCAAGGTGTTGGATTTCAAAGTGAAAGGAGTCCTTTGTTCTCACTAATGGAACACCATGTGCATTGAACAAACATCGGAGAAGGAGCATAAGTACATAAGTACATTAGATTTAACCACTCAGAACTTTGAATTCACAATGCAAATACAGGGATTAATAGATCGATCAAGGCAATCATCAAGATTTGATGGAAGTTGACAGTTTGGGAAAAAAAACTTTAAAGCATGCCATTTTGTCTGGCTATCACTTGCATTCGCAAATGTTTTCTATGATTTTGTGGATGTAATCTTTTTATTTTGAGCATCATATTAAAAATATAACTACTTGTTACATTTCTGACTATTACCATTTTCTTAAAAGTATAAGTTGTTTGCTTCATTTTGCTGCAAGGAAAGTGAACGTTCACGCTGTGTGTGGATGTGTGTGTTAATCTTCCTGAATTTGTGTTAGATAACATTATGTTGTAGGTGATGACAGAGTACGTTTGGCTACGCTGTCCACAAACGTCATGAGAACAGGAATCTTAGTGTCTAGTGAAGTCAGCTTGAGTGACGGGTGGTCTGAATTACTGCCGCAAGGGCAATTGAATTTAGGGATCAACGGGTAAGATTAGCACAACATGGCGGTTCCCGACCTGTGAGTGTTGGATGTGTAAATGTGAGAAAAACAAAGGTAAGATGCATTGGATTTTTGTTCAGGATCGATGGGTGTATACTCAAAAATACATGCCTGATCGATTGGGCCAATACATTTCCTGAGAGAACTTCCCTTTTAACGGTCCAGCCAGCTCCTTAACATTCAGTTATTTATTATCATGTGTAATGTTTTGTTCAGTTTGTGGGGCTTACCTTATTTGTATGTTGCATGTTCAATTGTACTTAGGAAATAAAAACCTGTCCTTTCCTGATTAGCCATGATCTGCTGGGCTTCTTCTTCCAAGGCTGACAAATTGACGAATTGTTTGGAAAGTGCACTACATTATCACATAAAGCACAGGATGTTGCGCTATTTGCAAATCTATTGGATACTTGAAATATGGTGCCTGTGTTATCACCTCATGAACAAGGCCTGCCGTGTTCATCAACCAACAGACCAACACTCAGAAAAACCTGGTGCACAAAACGTGAAAGACTCCAGGTGTTGTTTTTCTTCTTTTATGCTACATGATCTGCACCTAGGCTTCCCAAATGATGGTCTGATTAAGAGGCGTTGCTAGGGAGTTGTTTAAGGGGCTGTCATGATGCCCGCTCCCGGGGAGCCGGTTCAAGCCCGGCGTCCCCGAAAGCGGACATCCAGTCCCCAAGGAAGGACCCAGCAACCCCATATAGGGGGCCCTTTGGACAGTGTCCTGGCGCCTATGGCGCCAGGCACATAAAAGACATCAGTCCTGGCGCCATAGGCGCCATGCTCATTATGGGAATGCTTGGGTGCACTTACCTGATGCAGACCATGCTGCAGGATCCCGGCCTCCTTGAGGCCTGAAAGGAACTACTTTAACTGTGGGACTAATTTACCATCCGGGCATGGTCGGGGAAGGATACATACCTGATTGGAGGAAGGATACATACCTGGAACTTCTTCCGAGGCTATTTAAACCCCACCCGAACAGCCACACGTGCTTCGCGTTGTTCTGCATCTAGCAGCTGGACACTCACCGTGTCTGCTCCTGCATCCTGACTTCTGCCACGCCTGCCAGCATCCTGGATCACCTGCAAAGGAAGAGAAGAAGAGAACAGAAGAAGGAAAAGTCCTTACCTGCTAAAGCCTCATCCCGGAGACATCTCGCCGACAATCCTGAAAAGGAAGACTTTAATTCAAAAGCTCATCGCGTCGATCGCTGCAGCGCCGCATTCCACTCACCTTTACAGGGCGCCTCCATGTTCAGCAGTGATCATCCGGATTCGCAGTCACGCCCCAGCGCCTAGGGAGAAAAACACCAGAACAAAAGGTAAGAGAGAGAAGGGAATAAGGAAAGCTAAATCTCCATATTAAGACTTACCTGTTGATTCATTCCCTCTTCAGTTGGGGTCCGCGCCGCATCCTGGCATTTCCGGACCCCGGCCCCTAAGGGGAAAAAGAGACATCAGCGTTAATGAGCGAATGAAAAGACATTACCAAAAAACGCTCATTAAAAACTTACCTGATTTCTACAAGGATTTCACCGCTCATCTCGGGTCGGTGCCTGTTCCCTGGCATTCCGTACCCCGGCCCCTATGGGAAAAAAGACACTAGCATTAGTACATTAATGCATGGACACAAGGGGAACCTCTTATCAAAAAACTTACCTGGAAGCCAAGCAAGTTTGGTCCTCACCAATCCGAAAATCCAGTGAAGTAACTGGATACCAACGCGCCCCTGCATCAGAAGCAGGATGGAGAGCTCGTCCTTCCAGACCCTAAGGTGAGACGCTACGAGAAATCACAGAAGGGTTTCAAGGAGGGTGAGAGGGGAAAGTGGGAGGCCGATTGCATTACCCCGCAGACAGTTAATCCCCTATTTTCGCCTACAGAAGGATACTTCTGCGAGCCAGACAAGCCAGATTTGAGGGCCCGGTCCAGTCCGTCTTCCGAACCCTGCGCATCACCTTAGAAGAGGTCACAGCAGCGCGAACCAGGTCAGCGCCTCCGTGGGAGTCAGGTGAGCGTAACAGAACGCAAAGCCTTCCTACAAATTTCCACCCAGGCGCTATGGAAAGTTCTGAGACTGATCAGTTGGCCCAAATACTGGGGGAATTACGGGCCGAAGTACATGCCGCTCGTCAAGAGACTAATGCCCTCAGGAGGGAATTAATAACATCAAAGGAAAGAACTGATGACCTGGCCAGAAGCTTTTGCAAGGTCAAGCTGGGCAAACTCCTCTACCCGGTTCCGGAGGGAACGCCGCTCCTGTGGTTTCCAGTAACCCTGTGCAGATTAATCTACCTGGAAACATGCCGCTGGCCCCACCCGAACGCTTTGCTGGGAACCCCAAACGATTCGCCGTATTCATGAATCAGTGTCGTTTGCACTTCCTATGCAGACCTGGGGCCTTCCCTAATGATCAGACCAAGGTAGCCTTTGTATTGTCATATCTCAGCGGCTGCGCTGCCGATTGGTCAGTTCCACTGGTCACTCAAGATGACCCGATTCTCTGTGATTTTCAAAGGTTTCAAGCAAGCATGGAAAGGTTATTTGCTCGACACTCTCAGGGGCAGGCTCTGGATGACGAACTTCTATCCCTGCGACAGGGCAATCAGGACCTCCTATCCTATATTGCAACCTTTAATAGACTAATTGTGGAAACGGGATGGCCAGAGGATAAAAGAGTCACGTTGTTTTATCGAGGCCTTCGCGGAGAACTTAAAGATGTCTTGGCCCAAGTTGTAAATCCGCCCCAAGAATGCACAGAGTATATAGACTTAGTGGTCCAATTGGATCACAGACTTCAAAACAGAAAAGCAGATCGGTCCAGGTTTGAGACCCGGGTGTTGGTCAAGACCCATGCTAATCCCAAGGGAGTTGATGTCTCTGAGCCTATGCAAATTGGAGGGGTTAAAGGACCATTAACTCAAAAGGAACGTGAAAGGAGGCGGCAGTTAAAATTATGTCTTTATTGTGGGAATTCTGGACACTTTCTACGAGATTGCCCGGCAAAACCACCCCGAAAGGCGGTAGGAGCCGCTGATAAAAACCATGAAGACTCTGTTTCGGGAGCTTGAAAACTAACTCTCAGATCTCGCATTTCATTGTGCCAATGCTTCTCATAGATCCAGAACAGCCTAAGCGGTTGCATGCAATAAAGGCATACATCGATAGTGGGGCTATTGGAAACTATGTGGATCGTGAATTGGTCTCTAGGATTACCCTCCCTCTCCGTCCTAAAACCAGCAAAGATGTCATCACCACAGTCGATGGAACTGAAATTGCCTCTGGACCGGTAACACATTCCACTACTTAGGTGACTCTTATTGGTCCCGACGGCCATCGGGAGGGTGTTGTGTTTGATGTAATCAAGGCTCCACAGTTTCAGGTTATTCTTGGAATCCCTTGGTTAGAGACACATAATCCTCGAATTGATTGGCGAGCTAAGAGAATAACCTTCCCGGATTGTACACAAACCTGCTACCCAGAAAACCTGAAGATTAATCTAGCATCTGTAACCTCTGCCTCCATGCAACTACCTCCGGAATACCAAGACTTTCAGGATGTCTTCCAAAAGGAACAGGCCAACACGTTACCTCCTCACAGATCGTACGATTGCCAAATCAATCTGGTGCCCGGTGCACAACCCCCTTGTAGCAGGATTTATGCCCTTACCGAACCTGAGAATCTGCATTTGAGACAATATTTGGATCAATACCTAGCTAATGGTTTTATTCGCCCGTCAAAGTCCCCAGCATCCTCGGCTTTGTTCTTCGTGCCCAAAAAAGAAGGCGACCTTAGAACTTGTGTCGATTACCACGCATTGAACCAGATAACGGTTAAAAACCGTTATCCTCTGCCTCTGATCCCTGAACTCCTTGACCAGGTGAAGGACGCTTGCATATACACCAAGTTAGATCTCCGGGGGGCTTATCATCTGGTACGAGTTAAAGAAGGCGACGAATGGAAAACTGCCTTCCGTACTAAATACGGATTATTCGAGTACCAGGTGATGCCTTTCGGATTGTGTAACGCGCCGGCTGCCTTCCAATACTTCATGAATGATGTCCTTCGGGAACTCATCGATGTTTGTGTTGTCGTATATATCGATGACATTCTGGTGGACTCCTCTTCGGAATCTGATCACAGAAAACACGTCAGGGCAGTACTTGAAAAACTGTGCCAACACAAACTATTTGCTAAATTGGAGAAATGTGTTTTCCATACCACAGAAGTCGAGTTTCTAGGTTTCATCCTGACACCCAAAGGAGTCCGAATGGACTCAACAAAAGTGGATGCCATCCTCAAATGGCCATCACCTAGCTCTGTAAAAGGGGTTCAAAGCATGCTCGGCTTTGCCAATTTCTATCGCAGGTTTATCCCGGAATTTTCACGCGTGGTACAACCCATTACTGCACTCTTGAGGAAAAATAAACGTTTCGAATGGTCTGAAGAAGCCGAGCAGGCCTTTTAGGATTTAAAAGCTAAGTTTACCTCCGCACCTATATTGAAACACCCGCGTCCAGATCTCCCTTATGTCGTCGAGACTGACGCATCCAGCCTAGCCATGGGAGCTGTCCTGTCCAAAAGAGATCCCGAAACCAACCAACTGCATCCCGTAGCATTTTGGTCCAGAAAATTCTCGGCACCCAAGATTAATTATGCAATCACGGACAAAGAACTGTTAGCCATTAAGTCCGCTTTTAAAGCCTGGCGGCATTATCTGCTTGGCGCTCGACATACCATCACAGTGATCACTGATCACCGTAATTTACAGTATTTGAAAACCACCAAGGCTCAGTCCTCACGGCAGCTCCGATGGGCTTTGTTTTTCGCTGAATTTGATTTCGTGATTACCTATCGACCTGGCTGCAAGAATGGCAAAGCAGACGCCTTATCCCGAATTGGAATGGGAGAATCTGATACAAACTCAGAACCAGTACCAATAATTCCCGAACAGAGGATTCTAGGCATGACTTCGTTACAGACGCTTGAAGACATTCAAGCCAGAGTGAAACAACTCCTGGACCCTACAACCTTACAGGAATGGATACAAAAGGGATAAGACTTTACCATAGTTAATGGTTTACCTTATTTCCATGGACGCTTATTCCTGCCACATAAGGAATTACACGAACTAGTTATTTCCGGTTATCACGATACATTAATAGAGGGACACCCCGGTATTGCCAAGACAGAGGAAAAGGTGAAACGACAATTTTGGTGGCCCTCTTGGCGAAAAGATGTTAAATCTTTTGTCATGTCCTGTGGTGTTTGCGCCCAAAATAAAAGTCAAAAGAAAAGACCAGCCGGTCTCCTTCAACCTCTAGACATACCACCAGCACCCTGGCACACCCTATCAATGGATTTTATTACGGACCTGCCTCCTTGTTCGGGGTACAATACTATTCTGGTAATTGTGGATTTGTTTTCCAAAATGGCCCACTTTATTCCTTTGAAAGGTTTACCTTCAGCTTCTGTCCTAGCCAAAGAATTCCTCGAAAATATTGTTCGGCTACATGGATTCCCATTTATACTAATCTCTGACCGGGGAAGCCAATTCATTTCCCACTTCTGGCGCAAATGTTGTCAAATAGCGCAGATCAACGTAAGATTATCGACCAGTCACCACCCTCAGACCGATGGTCAGACCGAGAGGACAAATCAGACCCTTGAACAGTACTTACGTTGTATGTTACAGCAATCTGAAAGCAACTGGAAAGACATTCTTTGGATAGCCGAATACGCATATAATCATTCGGTACACTCTGGAACTGGCCACAGTCCTTTTTATACTTTGTTTGGGCATCACCCTCGAACCTCAAACCTTGACTCACCTCAGAACCTCGGAATGCCTACAGTAGAACATCTGCATTCAACAATTACCCAAGCCTTCAAAGAGGCAACTACGCATTTACAACAAGCCAAGAGAAAATACAAGGAGAATGCTGATCTACATCGGAGTGAAGCACCTCCGTATCAGATTGGGGGTCAAGTGGGCCTCAAACTTTTAACCCAAAATATCTGGGACCTTATTCTATTACGGCAATAATTAACCCAGTGGCTGTTAAACTTGATTTACCAGCTAGTATGCGAATTCACCATGTTTTTCATGTGTCACTTCTGAAACCAGTGGTACCCGGAACCCGACTACTCAAACCTCCAGAACCTATTCTAATAGATGGGGAGCCCGAATTCGAAGTGAAGAACATTTTAGACTCAAAAATGTTTAGGTCAAAACTGTTCTACCTAATTGATTGGAAGGGGTACGGACCTCAGGAGAGGTCGTGGGAACCCAGCGACCATGTCCATGCACCTCCATTAGTCAGGAAATTCCACCGACTCTTCCCAGACAAACCAAAACCCCCGGAGGGAACAACCTTGGGAGAGGCCTTGGGGGGGAGTGCTTTCATGATGCCCGCTCCCGGGGAGCCGGTTCAAGCCCGGCGTCCCCGAAAGCGGACATCCAGTCCCCAAGGAAGGACCCAGCAACCCCATATAGGGGCCCTTTGGACAGTGTCCTGGTGCCTATGGCGCCAGGCTCATAAAAGACATCAGTCCTGGCGCCATAGGAGCCAGGCTCATTATGGGAATGCTTGGGTGCACTTACCTGATGCAGACCATGCTGCAGGATCCCGGCCTCCTTGAGGCCTGAAAGGAACTACTTTACCTGTGGGACTAATTTACCATCCGGGCGTGGTCGGGGAAGGATACATACCTGATTGGAGGAAGGATACATACCTGGAACTTCTTCCAAGGCTATTTAAACCCCACCCGAACAGCCACACGTGCTTCGCGTTGTTCTGCATCTAGCAGCTGGACGCTCACCGTGTCTGCTCCTGCATCCTGACTTCTGCCACGCCTGCCAGCATCCTGGATCACCTGCAAAGGAAGAGAAGAAGAGAACAGAAGAAGGAAAAGTCCTTACCTGCTAAATCCGCATCCCGGAGACATCTCGCCGACAATCCTGAAAAGGAAGACTTTAATTCAAAAGCTCATCGCGTCGATCGCTGCAGCGCCGCATTCCACTCACCTTTACAGGGCGCCTCCATGTTCAGCAGTGATCATCCGGATTCGCAGTCACGCCCCAGCGCCTAGGGAGAAAAACACCAGAACAAAAGGTGAGAGAGAGAAGGGAATAAGGAGAGAAGGGAATAAGGAAAGCTAAATCTCCATATTAAGACTTACCTGTTGATTCATTCCCTCTTCATTTCGGGTCCGCGCCGCATCCTGGCATTTCCGGACCCCGGCCCCTAAGGGGAAAAAGCGACATCAGCGTTAATGAGCAAATGAAAAGACATTACCAAAAAACGCTCATTAAAGACTTACCTGATTTCTACAAGGATTTCACCGCTCATCTCGGGTCGGTGCCTGTTCCCCGGCATTCCGTACCCCGGCCCCTATGGGGAAAAAGACACTAGCATTAGTACATTAATGCATGGACACAAGGGGAACCTCTTATCAAAAAACTTACCTGGAAGCCAAGCAAGTTTGGTCCTCACCAATCCGAAAATCCAGTGAAGTAACTGGATACCAACGCGCCCCTGCATCAGAAGCAGGATGGAGAGCTCGTCCTTCCAGACCCTAAGGTGAGACGCTACGAGAAATCACAGAAGGGTTTCAAGGAGGGTGAGAGGGGAAAGTGGGAGGCCTATTGCATTACCCCGCAGACAGTTAATCCCCTATTTTTGCCTACAGAAGGATACTTCTGCGAGCCAGACAAGCCAGATTTGGGGGCCCGGTCCAGTCCGTCTTCCGAACCCTGCGCATCACCTTAGAAGAGGTCACAGCAGCGCGAACCAGGCCAGCGCCTCCGTGGGAGTCAGGTGAGCGTAACAGGGGCTATAACCCCAGATCGTTAAGTTGTAGCCTCAGATAGAAGCTTAGAGGCTACAACCAAAAGCCTAGCTAGTCCCGAGTCCAGACCGTCCCGACATTAGAGTAGCCCTGGATCTTTTCCAGACCTAGCAACAACCCTTGTCTGTTTGTTGATATTTATGATACTATTCCAATGGGATATTTCCCATTGAATTTACCTTCGTTTCCGGTCACGAAAGTCTTTCCACTCAGGTGCGGTGAACCAGTCCTCTCTCTTCATTCATATGAAAAGGTCCTCATCAAATAGTTTTTACATGTATTTTATTTGAGGTAGAAGGGTCTTAATTTGAAATACGTTAACATTCCTTTCTTGAAGGAAATAAAGCAGCACCAAAATGCAGTCAGTCCGGTGAGTTGCAGACACAGGTCTTTGCAACTGAAAAAAGAAAGTAAGTTTAAGTTATTTAGAGAAAAAATACAAAAAATGCTCAAGCCAATCAGTTATACTAGCCCAAAATGTCTCAAACCGAAGTAAACATAGTCACCAGCCCCAACTGCAATACAGGGGCCCTTCTTCAGTCCAAAACCGTGCCTTGTGTTGTTCACATGACTTCCGCTCGGTCAGCACACCCTCCTATATCCCGAATGTGGCTGCGTTCTACCTAACTAATGGCCTCCCTGCTCCCTCCCTGAAATCACAGGTACTCCATTTTCTTCCGCCCCACCTCACTGTTCTGCTGTATTGCTGGTACAGCCCTAATCCGTTTTTAAGACAGTGTTTTACTACTTTAGTGATACGTTGACTGTTTCTGAAACCGATTTTATTACATAATTGCTATCATTCACCTTTTGCCGATATGTAGTACAGCTCCACTTTCACTGTTAGGCTGAGCGGCCTGGTGTCTCTGCTTGTAAAAACCATCCAGCTCGCAAATGACGGCTTCCTTGCCAACCATCCTTGCTAATTCACCCAAATGACTCAGCTTCACCCCCCTACTCACAGATGTCAGCTTTTTAGTACACACTAGGCTGGTTCCGTTGTCCAGTCACTTTAGGCCCAACACCGAGCATTGCTCCATAAATTCCATCTAAAAACTCCTTCAACTAAACAACCACAAAGGCTTCATCCCAAACAGCCCAGCCTAATATTGTCCATTTAGTAACTACCCTAGAAGCTCCCCTAAATCCCTCTCACAAGACCATCACTGACGCTATAGATCGACCAGTTGGGCGGGGGGTGGGAGTGGTGTAAAATGGGAAAGGGAAAGTCAGAGACAGGACCTCTGTGGAAGTAAATGACAGCACAGTAACATCCTGTATAAACAGATTTTTGGTCACAAACAGTAATTAGCAACTCATGCCTTGCAGCTGCTGGGAGGGGTCCTCAAAAGGCAGCAACGCCAGGTTCTAGGTTGAAGGGAAGAGGCTGAAATGGAAGTAGAGAAAGGTTCAGCATCAGCAGCTATGCAGAGAAGGCCAGAGGCAGCAGCCGTAAGCCGGAACCGAGAGAGGAAACACAGAAGAGATGAACAAAGGCGAGACCAGGTTTGACCTTCAAGGGCCAGCAAAGAAACAGAGCAATTTGCAAAGTTGCTAGGCATCGGACCATGCCGTGCTCACCTTTTATCTTGTGGTGTCGGGTATGACCCTGAAGATCCTTATGAGGTTTACCTGCATGTAGAAACAGGCACAACTTTCATGCATGGTGGCCATCTTGACAAAGTATTGCTCTAATATTGAGCTATGGTTTGAACGTGGTACTGGTTTGTGTAGTATGCACATGTGGAGGATCAAAACCTACCAAATAAGTTGTGCCCCTACACCTTTTGTCCACCTTCTGCACAAGCTTGATGCTAGGTCCATGATACTCCCTACTCTGTTACTCCACCACAGTTCAGGCCTCCTTCTCGACCCCTGCCAACAATCAGTGCTGGCATTTAAGGCAACAGAGAGAGGCCTTATTGTCCCTCCACTCTCTATGGCCATCCATAATAGCATAGGCACGGCGGAGCCCTGCTGCAACGACCTCACCACTTTCCCGACGACAAGAGAAGATCTTCTGCTGAAAGAGTGTTCTTCCTCTGAGCTGGTGGGATCAACCAGTTCGCCATTTCGCCTTCCAGGAGGTCTCTTGGTCGAATCGCCAGTGCCAAGCACCCCGGCGGCCGGATAGCCAAGCTTCACCACTGTGACAGCGAATAAAAGGAACGCACCTTTTAACCGACGAACTCTGTGGCTGGTCTCTTCCCTGAGCAGTGCAACAACTCCAAGTTTCTTCCTCGACGAGATCTTCTCTTCCTCTGGTCGAAACCACGAACTGCACCCGCTGCCAGGAACAACTGCCACCGCTGGAGCTTCCTGAACTTTAAAGGTACTGTGTTCCACCTGGCCTCCCTTTCTACGGTTTGCTAAAGGTGACCCTTAAGTCCTTGGCTTTCCAACTGGGTTGGCCCCCAGACCTTCTAACTTTACCTTCTGAATCAACCCAACCTCTTTTGAACATGTTTACAAAGACTTGAATGCATTTCTAAACTGTGTGATCTTGGGCACATTTCACCTTGCTCCATTTAATGTGGACCTGGCCTATGAACTTTGGCTCTACAGTAGACTCTTCCTTCACTAACTTGTTTTGGTCTTAGAAAAGTGTTGGGAACTGTTTTATTTTCATGACCTGCCTTTTTCTCTCCCTTTAACCTAATTATTGGAGTGCCATCTAAGTTAGGTGCTCGCATCTGTTTTTTACAAATAGTAGTGTTTTGACTTATACTTGTCTAATAATTCTTAAGGGAGGTATGTATACTTTTCTGATTGTGTTTGAACTTGCTTTGATTTATAGTGCTAGTGTATTTCCTTAAGTGTGTGTTAAATAAATAATTATATACTTTTGATACCAAGGTCTGTTCAGTGTTTGCTTGCTCTACTGTGTTTATAGCCCTATTGTGTATCCTCTGTATTCTGCCCTACTCTTCTTGAGAGAAGTCTGACTGCTCAGCCATAGCTACCAGGTAAATCTGGGTGGTACAGACTGCTACCAGTTGGGTTTACTGCTTACTCCTGTAGTCTTAATCTTCTTGCAGTGTTCCCCAAGGGAACTGCACAGGATTCTGCCTAACATTGTAGCCCTGCCAATCCAAATAAAAAACAATAAAAAACACAGTTCTAAGGCAAAAACCAGTGTCAAACTCTACTTATATAATATTAAAAATCCACTAGATACTTTCTTTTTAGCATTTTCCCTCCCTCATAGTCCTGGTGACTACTCCATCGAGCATTGCACCAAACTCCTAGTGCCATCCTCCAGTGAACCTACAACGGAGACAACTACAACCTAACAGAATCTACCTTTCACCTCAGCAAGCACAAACAACTATGTTGGTAATTGGGGCCTACATGGCAAAACCAAATATGACTTAGCCACGCAAGCCTCAAACAAATTCAAACATCAAACTACAAGTCTGTTTCATGAACAAAAAAGGTTTCCTTCTTTCCAAGACTGCAGACCACCTCCAGGAAAAGCAACATTGAATAACCAGAAGGGGGAACCTACGGTAGACTATTTCATGATATCGGGTTCTGACTGGGAGACAAAGATAGGAAGCTGCCACATTGCTTGGGAAGTGATCATATTCCTTTAGGACATGTAGAAGAGAAAAATAACTAAAGTTAAGACCCACACTCAACAAAGGCACTACCTCCAATACCAGACGGGCTTGCCAATAGAAAAGTTGGATACGATAAACCCCCAAATAATAATGTGGGGTTCAAAAGGGGTATGTCAAACCATATTCAATGCTGGCAGAAAGTGTGTATGCCTTCCACACTTTTAACAAAAAATTATTTCACCCTCGTCTTCATAAGCAAATCCAACACACAGGCAAGGATGGTTCTTAATGTAAAAATATAAGAAGTTAACTATTCCGTCATTTAGAAAATGATCATTATACTGACATAAAATGACTCTTGCAGAAAAGGAAAGAGTGTAAGGTCCTTTGTACTAAAATATATGGGCGAGGAAGAGGCATTGGAATTAGCTGTTCTCAAAGATCCCATTCCATTTTGGGTTTTAATGACCCAGCCTGTTTGGAAAATGTGGGGTGTACATAAAATAGACTCCATTTTGATGCCATCATTGTGGATTGAATATTTCTCAGGAAATCTATCATGACAAATTGTAGTGAAAAGCATCTAGGCACTTGCGTTAACCTACTGAGCTATCTTGCGTATATCTAGAGCTTCAAAGCATGGAGCAAAATGCTGACCAGCTAGGCCTCTCGAACTGAGTGAGCCAGCATGTTTGTGAGGGGTTAACTGTGAAGGCCCTTTTGAGACATAAACATCTAGTTTTGCAAGAAGCCCTGCGCAGCCTTTAGGAGCCAGGCGCAGCCTTCCTCCATTGCGCTCTGCGAGTCAGGTGCACTGATAATACAGGAATGTAGAAGGCGCTTTCCAAAACAACATAAACGGAGTCTGGGAGCCAAGACTGGAAGTTTCTAGTTGGAACTTTCCAGGAGAAAACATGTTTTGCTGCATGGAAGATTTGGCAGAGAATATTCTCGAAGAGCTGGTATGTCATAGTGATTGACATGCAGCCCCTAATAAGAGATTTTTATGTGAGCAAGTTAGGCAGGGACTCTTCCTGGGCTTTTGAGAGAAGCGTGCATGTATAAAACAGCACCTGGACATCCAGCCAGCACTAGAGGGCGGAGGCTCCTTCTGTCACATTCCTGCTCGTGTGCAAGCTTTCGGGGGCAAGGCCAGTCCCAGCGCGGGGCCGGGCACAGAGTGGCGTGGGTCCTGAGTGTGATTCTATCGTATCAGCATCAACGATTCCTAGGAGCGTAAGAATAATTGAATATTCATCTGTGACTGATAATTTGTATTACTCTGCTTGCACTTTAATTCCCATACTATTGAAAACTGCTACCTGATTCTGATTAGCTTATGTAGTAAATAAATGCAAGCATAAAATCTTCTGAGTGAGTAGCTTTCTTCCAGACTGAGTTCACTGTGTCTCGCATAGTTTCGTACTTGTGAGGGAAGGTGATTAGGAGTTATAATGCACTAAGGGCTGGCCCGAGAGGGGTGCTGTTTCCCTTTTCACTACATTTGGCATAGTCGTTGGCAGGATTTGCGAGCACAATGCCTTTCTGGAAGAAACAGGGGAAGGATGAATGCAATGAAGGGAATAGTGCACTCTGTCACATTCCGGGGTGGCCGGTAACAAATGCATGGTCAGGTGTGGCAGACATTTTGCATCGGTACTCTGCGCCGAGGGCATGGGACATGCTTGAAAATGTAATTAGTGAGTGTTTGGAGAGTTTACCGCTTGGGAAATGCCAAAGGGAGCAGAAAGCCGCAGGAAATGGGGGCTGGTTGTTTCTGCAGGCGCTACTTAAGTTGCATGAGAAGGAATTGCTTAAGGATTCACAAATTCGGAAATTAACTGATGAGATTACCCTGCTCCAGGAGCAACAGATTATAATAAGGTAAACCCTGGAATCGTCCGTTAAGCAGGCTGATCAGATGGAGGATAGATGTGCCTCTTTAGCTGTGCGTGTAGCCCCGCACAAGCGCAGACAGCGGCGAGGCAATCCGTCAAAGATAATAATTCGAGCATTAATTATAAAAAATACATGGGATCCAAATTTGTGGTCTGGCGATGTAAGCTATGATGAATCCAAACTGACATTTGACTGGGATGAGCCATTTGAAGTCAGAATCGCAGAGCTAGACTGTTCCGAGGGAGAGGAGCTGGAATGTGCTCCAAAGAAATGTGTTTATACAGCGCGGCCATTAATCACTAACAAATCAAAAGGCCAAGCTGGCGGTGGAAACATTCAGAATACTAGAATTGTCCGCGATTATACACAGACAGAGCTTTTAGACATTGCCAAGTTGTTTAGACAAAGAGCAGATTAACTGTTTTTTAAGTGGTTTTTGAGAGTTTGGGACACCGGCAGTGATGGTATCTTCTTAACCCCAGAAGAATTTTTGAAGATGGGTTCAATCACTACTAATGTAATGCTGGGACAGATGTTGTGCGCTGTGCTAGGACAGCAAGGGTCACATTCCTTGTTCAATTGGCTTCAGACTGCATTAATAACTTTGTATGCAAGTCCTACGGACATGGAGGAAACTTGGGGGCCCGGGAACTCATTACCCGAGGCTACAGAGCAGCTTAGAGAGATGGGGTTACAGTGCGCGATGTACAGTGCAAATTTTGCAGGACCCGATTTGGAGCTGTTTACGGCAGGGATGCGCCCGCGCTTATTGCGAAATGCCCCTGGTCACATGAAAGGAGCATTGCTTTCATTGCTGGGTCCAGCGCAAGTTAAAGCAATTGGTGAAGTTGCACTGTTACTGAGGCAATTAGAAGGGCTGGATGTGCGCAAAGCCGCGCGCCTAGTTGCGGCAAGTAATGATTCAGAGGAAAAGCTTGGCAAAAATGCAAAGTCTAAAGAGAAAGCTGACACCATTAAAGTTACACGCAGGCAAATGTAGGCAGACCTGATAAAAGCAGGCATTCCGAAGGAAGAGATAGACGGTAGACCCACACCTGTGCTGCTTGAAAAATGGAAAAAAATTACAGAAGCAGGGGCCAGGGAAAACTAGCCCTACTTTACCCCCTGAGGAAGATGTGTTGAAGCCCAAAGTGTTGGCAAAAATGTACCCTGATTTGGCAAAGGACAAATGGGAGGTCCCAGACCCATTTTTGATTGAAGGGCTGGCTCTGTCTTTGAGGTACGGTTAATAAAGAGAACCAGTTCCAGAGACAGACGCCCTTTTGTGCCACTTACATTGTATTTGAATGGCAAAGTGAAACAGGTTTTGGCTCTATTAGACAGGGGAGCTGATGTAACCATTCTGAATGGCAATCCCAAAAAATTATCTGGCCCCAGAATTTTGGTCAATGGTTATGGGGGAGCGGAAACTGTTGCAAAAGCCTTTAATGTAAAGATGTCAATTGTCGAGGGATTGCCCTTCACACCAAATGTCCTGATTGCAAACATACCCGAGTACATACTAGGGACGATGTGTTGTTGGGAAAGAGTGTGACAACAGATTTGGGTGAATTTGTTTTTGGCAATCGACAAATCCATGTAAGAGTGGTTAACCCCGTGGTGGTTGGGCATGCAAAATGGTCCCCCTTGCATTTACCTCCTCCTGCTGAGCCAGTGTGCGTGAAACAGTACAGGCTGCTAGGCGGGCACACAGAGATTGGTGAAACTATTGAGTCATTGGTGAAAGCTGGCATAATGAGGCTGGCAGTCAGTCCATTTAACTCTCCGGTCTGGCCTATCTGCCACCCAGATGGGACGTGGCGCCTAACAATTCATTTTTGCGCCTTGAACAAGAAGGTGCCACCTTTGGCCATGGCAGTGCTAGACAACATTACTCTGATTGCAAACCTTACGAGAGAAGTGGGTGAATAGCATGTGGTCCTTGACTTGGCCAACGCATTTTTCTCCATTGATATTGATGCAGAATCACAAGACCACTTTGATATAACTTGGGGAGACAGACAATTTATGTTTACTAAATTGCCCCAGGGGTATTTGCATAGTCCCACTCTGTGTCATGGATTGATTGCCAGAGACTTGAAGATGGTTCAGTTGGATGATTTGTATGTTGCCCACTATATCGACGACATCATGCTAACCAGTGTTGAGAAAGAACATGTGGAAAAAGCTGCTGAAAAGTTGATCACACACATGCAAAACCAGGAGTGGGCCATAAATCCCAAGAAAGTACAGGGGCCCGCTCAAGAGGTGACATTTTCAGGTTCAATCTGGTCTGGTTCAGTTAAGAAAATCCCTGAACCTGTGATCAATATGGTACAACAGATGAGTCCATCAGCAAATAAAAAAGAGGCACAAAGATTCATTGGGTTAATGGGTTTTTGGAGTAATCACATACCTCATTTAAGCTTGGTACTGAAACCAATCTACAAAGTCACCAGAAAGAAACATGATTTTACATGGGGCCTAGATCAACAGTCTGACTTTCAATAGGCTAAGGACGCTTTGCAGAATTACATTATGCTGGGCCCCATGACGAAACCTGATCCTTTTGAACTGGAAATTCTTGTCTACAGTGATGTTGCTGTGTGGAGCTTGTGGCAAAAGCAAGAACAGAAAAGAGTGCTGCAAGGTTTTTGGTCAAGAAAACTCACCGATCCTATGACAAGATATACTCCGCTTGAAAAACAAGTTGCTGCAGTGTACTGGGCTCTAGTTGAGACTGAAAGAATCACAGGCGAGCACAAGTGACAATTTGCAAACAAATTCCTATCATGGGCTGGGTGCGTGACACTGCTGTGGGCCGGAAAGAGTGGCAGAGCGCAAGATGCCACTCATTTCAAATGGAAATGGCATTTACAGCAACATGCAAAAGCTGGCCGCACAGTGGTTTCCAAACTGCAAGAACAAATGCTGGAGGCAGTGAATCTGGAAGCAATGCCTGAGCCGAGCACCCCAGTTGCGTTGCCAGAATCTCCCTTCAAAGTTGTGCCCACCTATGATACATTGACGGAGGAAGAACAGAATTCTGCATGGTTCACACTGCACGGCAAAGTATGATGAAGTGCAAACACACTGGCAAGCTGTTGCATTCCAGCCCCACAGAGAAACACTGTTGATGAGAGAAGGTGTGGGAGGATCCAGTCAATATGCTGAACTGCAGGCGGTGGCCTCCGTGTTGAACAAGTGAAAAAGACAGAGACTGCACACATATACACGGACAGTTGGCCCACATATCAAGGCCTGACACATTGGGCACCGGCATGGAGAAGAGACGGCTGGCAGATCAAAAACACTCTGATCTGGGAAGAGATGTGGTGCAAAGGTGAAAGGTGGAAAATCTGCATTGTGCATGTCGATGCACACATGCCCCCTGACACCTCACTGGCTGCACTGTTTAACAACTAAGTAGATCAAATGGCAATGATTCGCCCAGTGACAACACCTGAAGAAGCTGAGGTATTGCAAGGAATGGCAGACTGGGCTCACCAAACCTCAGGTCATTTGGGGCAACTAGGAACCTATGAATGGGCTAAGAGGAGACAATTGCCCATTACCATTGATCATGCCAAGCAAGCTGCCTCCCACTGTTCTGTGTGCTGCGAAGTGAATCACTATCCACTGGAGAGGAAGCCTCACGGCCCTTTGAGAAGAGGTGAAAGAGCTGCTAGCGTATGGTAAGTTGACTACATTGGTCCTTTGCCGCTCGAAAATGCGAAGCATTATGTGTTGACCATGGTAGACACATATTCTGGACTGCTGTTAGCCTATTCAGTCGGCCATGCAGATCAACGGGCTACATTGCAAGGAATGGATTACCTCATCAGGCACTATGGTATTGTATGGGAGCGAGGGGCCCCCAGACCCCCTCGTGCCGTACACTCCTCAGTACGGGACTTGGACCACGTTCCTCCGGTAGTGGGGTTGCCCCTTGCCCTTATGTAAAGTTAACCATGGTTGACCGCTACATAGATGGGACTACTGAGCAGGACACGGGGCATCCATCTTTTGTGCCCCCTTTCGACTCCATCTTGGGTAAACAAGCCTCACTGCAATAGTACAGCAATGCTCAGCTCCCCTTCCACTGCAATAGCCAAGGACAGACACACACACAAGGCGCGCAGGCAGCTGGCTGGCCCCCACCCTTGCACTCCCCCTGCGAAGGAAAGCTCTGCGCTCCCATTCTCACGCTGAAGCTGGAGAAAGTTGCAACAACCAATATGATACAGTTTTCTTCCTCTGAGATCACTGTTAGCATGAGAACCAGCATGTGAATCAGGATGAGCTAAGCACTTTCTGCTCGTTCGTCCCCATAAACGTGCAAGCCACCCACCCCCATTTAGAGCAATTTATTGCCATCCTGACCCTGCGCTCCCTGTAAGGTATTTCTTTCAAGTGCCAGACCCTCGCCTGCGCTGCGAAACCCACCCAACACACCCGCTACTAACCTTAAGCGCTTTGCCACAAAATATGTTTTTACTTACACTAATAGGCCTAAAGCTTAGGAGATATGTGAAACACAGCTTGACTCTTTTTTACATGCACAATAAAGGTCAAGGCCTCCAATTAAAGCCACGAATGACCCAATTGTACTGACAATAAATACTATGTGTAATTTGTGTAGAAATATGAAAAGTAGTATAAAATGTTTAGATAATTTGTTATTTAGTGTTTTACGAATGCAACATATTAGCTTAGGTAGTGACCACAGTGACCGGACCCTGACCTGCGTGAAGCACAAGATATTTGACGTCCATCATCTCGTCAGCCACTCAGCCAATCAGAAGGAAGAGATGCCACCCACACCTACAGCACCACACCGCTTGGCCAATCGGGTCCATTTAGTATTTTTTGTTAGAGTTACTTTAATTGATATATATATGAGTGATGATGTAAATGAGATTGGGCTTTTTGGGTTATTTCCTAGCTGGAGAAATAAACCATCCTTTGAACTCTTGCAGCCGGGTCTCAGTGCCTCATTCCCCAACAGGGGTTGTGCTGGTTATTTTATTTTCTCTTACACGTAGTAAGCCGGGGAGAGGCACCTACAGTATTCTGGATGAAATTCAATCAGATCAAGGCAGCCATTTTGCCGGACATAATTTGCAGAACTGGGCGCTGGAACAAGGCATCAAATGGACAGTGCACATCAGTCGGTATCCGGAAGCTTCTGCTCTGGTGGAACGTAGCAACGGACTGCTCAAGCAACAAATAAAGAAACTGACTAAGACTCACACTCTCAAGGGGTGGTCCAAACAAAACACCTGGCACAAGCACTGTTTGAACTGAACAATCGTCCGTTGGGAAACCGGCAGACACCCTTTGTGAGACTGACAAGTGAGAAGGTGGAATCCACAAATACTCTTATTGTGTGGGAAACAGACAAAGAAGCAAAGCTGCCTGTACAAGCTACGGCAGGCAGCATTGGACTTGATTTATCTACCTATGAAGATGATGTGATACCGGCGGGGCAAACCAAATCCATATCGCTGGGTATTGGCATCAAATTGCCAGCTGGCACTTATGGACACATTGCTGCACGATCAAGCCTGGCAAAGAAAGGCATTGACATTTTGGGAGTGTGATTGATCCTGATTATCGGGGGACTGTTTCGGTACTTTTACATAACACTGGTGCATCTTAGGTACCATTAACCAAATATGACCGAATTGTACAATTGATTTGTGAGCAAGCAGTTGTTCCCCAAGTGATTGAAAGTAAACAAGCCCCAGAGGGGTGAGGGTGGTTTTGGTAGCACAGGGAAAAAGGTGTGGGTCCACCATCCAAACAAAAAGCCTGATGGTGGGGAAGTGCTGAATCAAGGGGCCTCTTTACGACTTTGGAGGTAGCCATGGTGCTATTAGCGCCATGGCTGCCTCCAAAATCGTGTCCGGGTTCCCTGAATGGGGAATTACCGGGCCATTCCGAGTTTGGAGGGCCCGGTAATTCCTCCTTGAGGGAACCCGGGCCCGGTCCTTCCCATTCCCATTCGAGCCCCCATAGGGCTCAATGGGAATGGGGAGGGAGCTCAATTAGGGGCCCGTTGTTAGCTCCCTGGTTCCCTCAAGGAACCCGCTATGGACGTCTGGAAAAACCAGATGTCCACAGCAGGTACCGCGAGGGGACCTCATAATAGTGCAGAGTGGGTTTAACGGCGCCGGCACCATTACCGGCGCCCTTAAACCCATTCTGCACTTCTCGTAATGAAGCCCAAGGTGTTGGAAGTACTTATGTTGTACTATTGCAGAATTCTGACATGCCTGTAGTGCTACATGACGGGGATGGGACTTGCCTCGCTGTGGGTACTCCTGACCTGCCAAGCAAACGCTTTCTCTGTAAAGAATGGGTGATGCAAGTCGCTACATGGACTCTGAGAATCGCATACACTACACCTGATGCTGCAGTCCTGCGTGATGATAACAATCGCACCGCAACCTGTGAGAAAAGCGCTACAAATGAGTATCCATATGGAACTGCTAAAGTACTGGCTTGGCACATTGTGGGACACCTTTTGTCACTGACCCATATGACTGGTGTTTATGGAATTCTAGGCCCACATATTTCAGTGAATGGATCCAACAATTTGGTTGATGTTTCATGTTTCTTCTGCCCCAAGGCCTGCAGCAAGTATACTCGCCAAGCTTTTGTGGACTATGACTTGACTAAATGCATTTCATACAATTGTGCAACGAAACAGCCACTGCCGGATGGGAGTATGGTGTTTTTATCTAAAGCTAATATTGTATATGGCAGGCATGCCACCTGGATAATGGTTTCTTTAAATCACAAAAGGTATAAACTGTGCACATGCTAGATTTTCCAGTAGTAAGACAACATTTAAATTGTAGGCCCGTAATGCACGCCTCTATTATTACTGAAGTACACTTAGATATAGATTTGTCACGAGGCAATGTTTCATTATTACAACAAAGCTGCTACAAATGAAGTCAATGTTTGTGGCCCATCACCAAATTGCACGTAGCTAGGTGGCTAGATTCATTGATTGCGGGAGCAACGGGGGTGGGAACGAGAGATTTAAATACCTTTGACATAGAAATTGTGCGCAATAAGTTATCCACCATGGGCTCTGATGCCAGTGCTGCCATAAAACTTCTGGCACAGTGGTGCCCATTGATAAGCCCTACCCTGCGAAACGCTGATATAAGTATTTGCAACAATTGGAGATGGCAGAGTTTTAGCTATAAAGACATCTTTTCTGCCATAGGGCAGGTCAACAAGACTGCAAAAGACGATGCATTTTATAGCAAACCTTGTTAAATCAGCAGGTGTTGGCTTTTCGTTCTGAGTGGGGGCGGCTATCCTCAACCCACTGGCACACAGAGCTACAGTTACCATCAAACATATGGATTAAACGGCTTGCTTTTGATTGCATGAATAACACATGCCACGCTTTAATGTAAGTTAGTAGAACTGCTTATGCTTTGGAAATATGGTGCCCTTTCATAGTCTTGCCTACTAAAATAAATGGCTCCTGGTGGGTTCCGCAAATACGAGGAGAATGGTTAGACAGCCATAACTACACCATACACAGTCATACCTACATGCCCTGGGATCAGGGGTGGGTGTCCCCCTAAACTGGGAGGATTCCGGACCCATGCATGCATCCCATAGCAGGGGAGAGCACCTGGATGCAGTACCACATTAATGGGACTGACATTTTCCAGATAGATCAGCATAAGGCCTGTTTAGTTACTAATCATTACTTGCTTATTAACAATTATAGGTTGCTGGGGAACCCTCAAGTATTTTGCGTAGATCAGGTCGTGACTATCTTGGACATTGTTACTCACACCTTATATTCATTGACCCGGTGGTCTCACACCACTCTGCATGCCGAGCTCACGCATCTGCTTAACTGGACTCTACTCTATGGGGTAATTACTGCCAGGCTTCAAGCTATAAGACAATTTGCTCAAGCCGCTTGGAAAGATTTCCAAACGTTAGCTACCTCGGTTATCTCTGCAGAATGTAAAATGATGATAGACAGGAATTAATTAATCAAAATTGCTGATCATCTGCAATCAGTTACTACTCACCACTGGTAGGATGTATTCACTGGATGGCCACCCTCCGCCAAAGCTGCTTAATATAATGTTGCATCCATTGCTGTGGCTGATGATTTCCCTACTGCTAATTGCTATAGTTCTCATTGTTTTTTTGCGCAGAATGACTTTCCTCTATAATAGAATGACTGCGCTAAAAAAACATTTCATTTGATCGGCCTACAGCACACCGTCCATGCCTCTAGATCCTGGAGCTGAGTCAGCATTTTCAGGCCTCACTTTGAAAGTGGTGGAATGTAGTGAAAAGCATCTAGGCACTTGTGTTAACCTACTGAGCTATCTTGCATATACCTAGAGCTCGAAGCGTGGAGGAAACTGCTGACCAGCCAGGCCTCTCGAACTGAGTGAGCCAGCATGTTTGCGAGGGGTTAACTGTGAAGGCCCTTTTGAGACATAAACATCTAGTTTTCCAAGAAGCCCTGCATAGCCTTTAGGAGCCAGGCACAGCCTTCCTCCACTGTGCTCTGAGAGTCAGGTGCACTGATAATACAGGAATGTAGAAGGCGCTTCCAAAAACAACGTAAACGGAGCCTGAGAGCCAAGATTGGAAGTTTCTAGTTGGAACTTTCCAGGCAAAAACATGTTTTGCTGCATGGAAGGTTTGGCCGAGAAGATTCTCGAAGAGCTGGTACGTCATAGTGATTGACATGCAGCACCTAATAAGAGATCTTTACCTGAGCAAGTTAGGCGGGACTCTTCCTGGGCTGTTTGAGAGAAGCGTGCACGTAGAAAACAGCGCCTGGACAACCAGCCAGCACTAGAGGGCAGAGGCTCCTGCTGTCACATTCCCGCTCGTGTGCAGGCTTTCGGGGGCTAGGCCAGTTCCAGCGTGGTGTCGGAGTGGCGTGGGTCCTGAGTGTGATTCTATTGTATCGGCATCAATGATTCCTAGGAGCGTAAGAATAATTGCATATTCATATGTGACTGATAATTTGTATAACTCTGCTTGCACTTTAATTCCCATACTATTGAAAACTGCTGCCTGATTCTGATTAGTTTATGTAGTAAATAAATGCAAGCATAAAATCTTCTGTGTGAGTGGCTTTCTTCCAGACTGAGTTCATTGTGTCTCGCATAGTTTCGTACTTGTGAGGGAAGGTGATTAGGAGTTATATTGCACTAAGGGCTGGCCCAAGGGGGGTGCTGTTTCCCTTTTCACTACACAAATACATAAATAGAGGGTAAAAAGAAGACAAACAATATCTTTGGGAGCATTACAAACTAACAGAGGGGACACTACAATAGAGATGGGGAGGACTTCTTTCCATAAAGGAGAATGAAAAACCCAAGCCCTACATAAGAGCCACATCCCGGATGGAATTCACCTAGATGTTTTCAAGGGTATTTCCAATTATTTTGGTCTCTCTTATATTACACCTTATAAACTTTGTCCGTAAATCCTGATGTGTTTAAAAAAAAGTACAAACATGGGATTTACTGTACCATTATTTAAAAAGGGGATCACGTCTCACCAATGTCACAAGACCAATCTACCCACTGGAAACTGCCACTGAAGGCTACACTGAATAAACGATCTACAATTGCGATCTACAATTGATTGTTACATGACTAACCACTAACAGCATCCTAGATGCAGCATATGATGGCTTTGGAATGAAACAAAGCACTTCTGATCATGGTTTGAATGTTTAATTAAGATACAATAGATTAATAGAAATTGAAGAAGAAAGTTCTATTTTTAGCATTCACGGACCTCTCCACTGTCTTTGATCTTGTACGTAAGGGATAGTTGTGGAAGACAATGGAAAAAATAGGAGTCCCAGCTAAACTACGTAAGCAATGCTTAACTGATATAGTGAGAACGTGGCATCGATTTGTTAGAAAAAGAGAACTAATGCAAAAGTCTGTCCTCGCTCTCCTTCTGTTTAATATGTATTTTAACTGATTAGGGAGTGTAGTTCTAACAGTAAAGTTTGATACCCCAAGGGGGGAGGCATCATATTCCACTTCTATTTAGACAATCAGTGAGTCCGTTTTAAACTTTATTTGAGACAAAAGTATAATAAAGCAAAACTAAATACAAAGCATCTACATGCAGATGCATTGTTATTGATAACACAATTTAATTCAGTACCTTATTCTATAGGAGGTGCTTAAAGCCCCTGATGGAAGCATTATCTGGCAGCAAGTGAACACACAATTATTTTGGACCAAACTGCATGAAGCCTCTACTTATAAGAATGGATTTCCATGTTTTACTTCTAAGATGAGAAAATGCTGGTCAGAACAATGACAAATTAGTTTCTTTTTACACAACTGTACAACAGACAGGACAACATAAATGTTGCAAGGCTGCATTTATTATTTAAAGATTTTTCGGAAGAGAAAAGAATTGAATCTCAGATGGGTGAAACAATGCTGAGAATATATAACACACCATCAGAGGTAAGGCTTTAAAATCACGGGGGGTGAAATTCTCAAGTGTCCTCTTTTCCTATGCTTTGCAAGCTTAAGATTTTGCGTATGGTTGTCAATAACATTAAGTGACCTTTTATTTTGTCCTAAATCTCTCTTGATAATGAATCCTACTCGTACCTATGCATGGAAATCAGGGGTTGCTTGTACCAAGTCATATTCTAAGGACTTTTTTATATTTTCTTTTAAACTAGGTGCTAAAATGTACATAACCCACCGGCTAAATACATGACCACCACCTCAATTCCAGAGTGCAAGTAAATAATCATTTTAAAAAGAGATTTAGGACTGCCCAGATCAGATAAGATGGTCCACAAACAATGTCTATCCACCAGATTGAAGTCAGTGAAGGCAAGTCCCTGAACGCTCATACCAGAGAGAATGCAACCTGCTATGGAAGAAAGGCCCAAGTCGATCTTGTAAGGATAACAAGTTTTAATCTCACACGCAGATGAGAGCAACAGCAAAGAACACTGCTGCTAAGAACGTTCTTCCGAAAAGTAGCACAAGCAGAAACTTATAAAGAAAAACATCATCATACATGAAGCAATAAAAATTGTAAAATCCTGCAAACCTGGTTGGTTTGTGCCTATACATGATCCACCTGCTCCATACGAGATGCCAGGGCATTGGTTCCAGCCCAATCCGTCCGTCTTCCATCATGTGGGTATTGCAGTGATCATCTTCTCAAGTCGAAGGTCAAAGAACACATAAATTATACTCCTACCATACGACTACTTAATCATTCATACTGTGTACTTGGCAGGCCTTAAGACGGGCAGAAAGAGGTTCTGGGGCACGCTAACCTTCCCACACACATTTTACTGACTCCCTTCTGCGCCATCCGGCTCCAAGGTCTCCACCCTTGTTTTGTACTATAATGTATCCCTCCAAGCACCTCGCAATAGAAATCACACGATTGTCACATCACCAATGTGCCCTGTCCATTGTCCGTCCTCTTTGAAAATTTCAGGACTTGTTACTTTGGGGTTAGTAGTCAAAGGGCACCTGGTGTCATGGATTTTAAGGGTCTTAAATTTGAGTCTGTTGTATAGGTTATAACATGTGGTCGCCTGGGGATGGGCCGGGTCATGCTTTGGACAGTGTGAGATAACATGCACACCAGGTGCCGGTCTGTGATCATGGCCTTGTAGGGCACATTCCTCTCGTACATCTTTGCAACACTGTTAGAACAATGAATAGGCGTTGTGGAAGTTGAGGGTGTGGGCTGTCCTCATAGGAGCTCACGCATAGCTGGAGATTTCCCTTGTCTTGCACTTTGGGCCTAGTGCATACAATGCTGCATTCGCCGTGCAGCCCTCCCCTTCTACCCATGGTTACTAATATCTACGGAAAATAGCAGCGCTGCTCGTGCCCTATGCTATACTATGTAGATAGACTATATTTGGTTATATTAGAGTTGTGTCCTTTTGTACTGGGAGGTGGTCCTCTCACCGTACTCCCTCCCCCTGGCCCATCATAGTGCTTCAAATGCATTTCACCTCATTCTAAAGTGCCTAGGGGGGTGGGCTGGGACGGGGCTGCCCCCTTCCAAACATTCCCCCCTTTCATTACTTCTACAGTAATTAACTTTTCTGTACCTCTGTGCTTCCATTCCCTCCTCTCTGCTTCCACATATGGCTGAGTTCCCTTTATTGGCACCCAGGCCCTACATACTGACCACAAACTCTCCCCTCTGTGTGCATACTCTTCAGGTGGGCAAGCCATATAGATACATCCCCCTCCCCTGGCATGTCCACTCGAACCTCTGTGCAAGGGGTGGAGAAATGATAATGTGTTATAGATGAACAACTTCATCTTCATACGGGATGGGGAGCATTCCATATTTAGGGCCACCCTTTGGGATATCAGTCTGTACTTCACAATATCTTTTGTCTCGCACGGTGCTTTTGGAACCCCAATTGATACCATAATTCTTGGGCTATTAGGTGCCACATTGGCACAACATTGAAGGCCCAGCCGACGGGTGCAGAGAATAACAAGGATGAACACAATGATGGGCATTAACATCTTCATGATCACTCCGTGCCATGACAGGACCCAACTAAATTCCCAGGTAAACCAATCATTGTCCTGTACTCCCCCTTCCTTCTTCAAGCAAACGCCCAGACCATGTACATCTGTGATGATGTGGGATAATGATACATTCTCTGCATCCTCTGGAGGCACGGATGTGCAGCACGAATCACCAAACCTTTTGCAAACCCCACCTTCCATTGCTGTTAACATGTCCAACACATATCTGTTTTGCATTGTTATAAGTCTTAATGCATGCAACTCAACCTTGATCACGTTTAACCCGTTCTCTGTATCGTTCACGAGCTGGACCAGCTCCCATCTCACAATCTGCAACCATTTGGCATTTGCTGCGGCCTGCACTCCCGGCAAAAGTAAAGATGCAAAAAAAGATTCTGCTGAGTTGAAGAGCCTGTATTCTTCTGGTATTTCAGCAAGCAATGCAGTAGGCTTTGGATATGTAATTCGATCTTTTTGTCCTCTTTAAATGTTGGGACTGTCCTTTACCTGGCAGGATGTGGAGCTCTTGTGTGGGCAACAGGCCCTTATCTTCATTTTTGACTATGAGGAGACTAGTTGGCCCCTTGGCAGGCAGTGCTCCCCCCTTCAGGTGTTCTTCTGTGATTCCTAATAGAACTGAGTGCAATGTGGCCAGCGAACAACAGCCCCTCTGTGATGGGAAGTGCAAGTGAGCTTGTTGATCATACACCCAGTAGTAATCCATCATCACCGCTGTTCTTTTCTTCATGTCTGTTATCAGCGTTTGAGCCGACAAAAACTGCACCCTTGCTGCAGAAACAGAGTCTATATTCTTCCTCCTTGTGTACTTGCACCGGCTTTTCCATTGTTGCAATCCATGTCACCTTTGTGATATGCTCTGTCCAAATTTGTATACAAGATCTGGACCCACCATTTGCAGTTGCACACTATGTGCCTGGAACGTTTGTTTTATTCTGCACAGCGCAAGATGAACTAGGCATTGTGCCTCCATGATTGGGACTACTTGCGGTACTAACACCTTGGGAGCCCCTGACGTGTGCGGAATGAGTGAACACACATAACATCTTCCATTCACAGCATTTGTTCCCACACCACTCACGTCGGAATACCATGAGTTGGTAAACTCGGGATGACAGATATCTTCAATCACATTCAAACCCAGCCCTTGATACGTATCATACTTTTTTCGTACCTCCCTTTTCATTATTCTATGGCAGCCTTAATAGTACTATCAGAAATAGCTTTATATTGTTTCGCATTGGTAGACAATCTCCTACTTGCTGAAGACAATCTTTTTCCTGTTCCCCACACTGCTGTGGTGTGCTTGTTATACTCATTTCCCTTATTATTATTAGTGTCCACATTATTACTAATATATGTAACTCTGCTAATGTTATTAACATTTATATGTATTGTCCCATTTGGATAATATACAATTCCATTCCTCCCCTTTATAGGACCTCACCCTATAATATCCTTCTCCAAATACAGTCCCAATAATACTATCAATATCACACAGAGACCTGCGATAATGGTCAACCCACAATAATAAACATGTTTCCATATTCTCTCATTCGTACATCTACAAGGCCATGGTCACGTTCATCTTCTTTTTTCCTGAAATGAAAACACAGACAAACAAGACAGCGAAAAGGAGAGGCATACAAGGCTTACATTTTACACAAAGAAAGAGGAAAGGAAAGAGAAAGAGAGAGAGAGAGAGAGAGAGAGAGAGAGAGAGAGAGAGAGAGAGAGAAAGAAAGATCAAGAGAGAGAAAGAGAGTGAGATAGAAACAGAGAGAGAGAGAGAGAGAGAGAGAGAGAAAGAGAGAGAGAGAGAGAGCGAGAGAGAGAGAGAGAGAGAGAAAGAGAGTGAGAGAACGATAGAAAGGAAAAAAGCATTCCCGAAAAAGGAAAGATACAGAGCTAGCAGCTAAACTTCGGCCTGCCACTGGAGCATTATATAGCACACGTATCGCCCCTTGGACAGACTGGTAAGTTAGATTGGGTACAGGTACTGCTACCCCTTGTTTTTAAGATAACTGGTGTACCATTGTATTATCTGGAGGTGCCTTACGAATGTCGGAGGGGTGGACCCAATAGCGTAATTCCTTAACTTTTACTGCGAGGAGAGTACAAAACACCACCTAGTAGGGCCTGCGGAACCAAGGGTTGTTCCAACAGCGCACAGAATTGGGGACGTATATAAAATCACCAGCAGTGGTTGTGTGGTCATATGCTCGGTATCTGTCGCTGTAGTAGTCGTGATGTCTGGTGTCTCTGCTGTCTTAATCCTGGGAGGTGCAATCTGTCAAGAGATATATTTAATTTTCCTAGTTAGTGTGGTCAATTAATCTTTGAACTCATCGCCTAGCACTGCTGCTGCGATATGTGCGTCTGAAGCCCTTCTTACAGGGGATATGGGAGTATGCATACGCCGACCAGTGATCACTTTGTGAGGTGACAAATGGTGGTCTTTGCTTGGCTGCGTGCGTAAACTAAAGCGGGCCAGGTGCAAACAGTACACCCAGTTCTTGTTCAATGTGGTACACAGTTTGGATAACTTGCTTTTGAGAAGCCTGTTTATTCTCTCTACAAAACCTTTGGCCTATGGGTGGTAAATCGAACACATCTGGTGCTTAATGCCAAGTAGTGCTGTGACATGCTGAAATAATGCGTTGAATAAATGTGTGCCGTTGTCTGACCTTTAAACCTTGCACACAGCCCATCGAGGGAAAACCTAAGATACTGAAAATCTAGCAGCACACTTGGCATCCAGATGTGCACACAGCCTTGCTTGAGAAAGGACAAACCACTACAATGAGGTAACTAGATCCATTACAACGCTTGCCCAGATCAGCGTAATCTATGTGTAATTCACAGAAGAGCCCAGTAGGGTGGGCCAAGGTGCCCCGTAACATCTGTAGTGTCATCCCTGTATTGAAACTTTGACATGTGGTGCAATGAACGACCATTTCTGTAATGCTTTCCTGGATGTTTTATATAAACCATTCCTCCTGTATATCTACTGCTATGTGCTGCTTCAAACTATTAGATGGGTAGTGTAACTGTTCAAAAGCTACTGCTAACAACTCCTGAGGCATTACTGTCTTCCCAAAGCTCTCCTGCCTCCATAACAGATCTTTCGGGATTGCTTGCCACCTCTACATTACCACAACTCTTTCTCCTTTTCAGGTGCCCTTCCTTATAGCTCGATAATCTGTGAGATGGGGAATGCTGTGTAAGGTGCTGGATGTTTGCCTGCGGGTGGGGCAGTCACAACGTATTTGGTGGGTATTTCATTTGGTAGATACCCTGCTATTTTGGCGGCCGCATAGCCGGCTGTGTTCCCCATTGATATTTCGTCTGTCCCATTAGTGTGGGCGGCACACTTGACAACCGTCACAATAGATGGCTGAGATAATGCTTCTATCAGTATTTCTAGCAGTGCTGCATGCTGCATTGGGGATCCATCCACTCTACAAAACCCCCTCCACTTCTAGCGGGATAGACTGGCATACACCGTTGTTTTAATGTACGCCGAGTCTGAATATATTGTGACATATCACCCTTTCAGACGCTCTTAATGCTTTGATAAGCACTATGAGCTTCACTGCCTGTGCAGAATAATGCACGGACAACCTTTTCATGACCACTGTCTTATACTCTCCTTCCTCGAGTCGTACCACTGCTACCCCTGTCTGTCTTTGCCCATCCTCCCGTTCAATTGTGGAAGACCCGTCAATAAAAAGTATCTCACCCTCTGACAATACACAGTCCCTTGCTTTGGGAATGTCGTCCTCTTCCCCCTCGTATGTGGCACAGTCGTGCATCGTTAAGTCCTCTGAAGTATGGGGTTTAGAAATTATAATCTTTGTGTAGTCAGAGTAGATTTTGACCTCTCTAAAATAGCAAACAAAGAATGTTCCACATATAACGTAACTGAACACCCCATTACAATTGCAGAACTTTTCTCTATTGTAAAATTAGCAGCTGCTAAAGATTGTTCGCATGCGAACTGCCTTCGCAGCACTGCATACAAAGTGCCACTATAATAGGCCAATGGCTCATGGCCCATAGTGCTCTTCTGAGTCAGTACCGCTGTCATAAACTGGTAATCTGAATGTGAAAACAAGTATAATTCCTGCGTGTAATCTGGGGTGGCCAGTACGGGTGCCAAACTAATGACCTCTTTTAAGTCGTCAAACTGATTGATCATGTGTGCCGTCAACTGTAACTTGTATTCTTTGTTTTTTGTGCTTCCCTGAGGGCCTGCAATAGTGGATTTGTGTATGCCGTGTAATCTAGGATTCATGCCCTGCAGTATTTGCACAGGCCCAGAAACCTCTACATTTGTTTAACTGAGGCAGGTCTGGGGATGGCGTATACTGAAACTGCCCTATGTGGTAGTATTCTTTTACCATTCATTGATATGAACTGCCCCAGATAGAGCACCTGCTGTTGACAATTTTGTAATTTGGTCTTGTTGACCTTGTACCCCTTAAAGGCCAGCAATTGTAGGAGTGCAATGGAGTCCCTTGGGCAGTGCTGTTCACTGTCACTGCACATTAGCAGGTCGCCCACATACTGGATAATCATGCTAGGCACCTGAATATTCCCTAAATCAGCATGCAGTATTCTGTTATATATGCTCGGTCTCTCACAGTACAGCTGAGGTAACCTAGTATGTTCAAACCACATCTGGCCCTGTGTGAATGCCATGAGGTACCTCGACTCTAGTCCCTACTTTGAAATATGTGGCTTCTTAGGGGATCCTGTATCAAATTGTCGCAGGATTCAGAACGACTGGAAATTCTTTCTGTACCACATCATTGAGGGGGTGCAAATCCTGGATCATTCTCCAATTGCCCCCTGTTGATTTCTTGACAAAATATATTGCTTTATTACACAGACACGTTGATGGCACAATGGTCCCCTGGTCCAATAGGGCCTGTATTGTCTTTCTAATACCCTACTCTGCCTCCCTTGATAAGGGATATTGTCTTACCTTGGGCAGCACCGCACCTGGCTTCAGTGTTATATGCACAGGGGTCACGTCTTTTACTAATCCTACATCATGTAGCTTTGTAGTCCACAGCTGTAAGGGCAGGTGTTGTAAGTCTTCATCAAAATATAGGGGCGGAGTCAATACTGCCATCAGGGGGCATTGCACTCTTTGGTACTATATCATTATGTAACAAGGATATTCATCTCTAGTATTATCTCCCCATCTTTGTCATTATTCTCAAACAACTCATCATCCGTATTTTCCTTTAGCTGTACTGTTGGATCTACACAGAGCACTGTGCTCCACTCACACCTGTCCCTGTCAATTCCTAACATGACAACACTCTTGTCGGAGACCAACAATCCATGAAAATCCAGCAACAGTATCATTCCTGCCACCACCTCAGGTGACACTGCTGGACGAAAGATAAAATCTGTGGGCACTCGCTACCCTGTTTGGCAATCTGGGGTACCGCCTCCACGAGCACAGTAGTACTGTAAATGAAGATATCAGGGTCCACGGGAGTCCTGTGGACAACCACCTCCCTTTTCATTGTGTGTATTATCAACATCGCTCTTATAGCGCACATCCCAGGCGTGGAGCAAACTATACCACGATCTGTAAATGATATCGTCATGTTTAATTTTCTGAGCAAGGAAACTTTCAGAATATAGTAAGGGCGTCCACACTACCTTACCTCCCACCTTTACGTCCAGCTCCTCAGTGTATGGAACCATGGGACTAGCCTCAGAAAATCCCTGCGCGTCAATATACTTTCCTGATAAGGGAACATTTCCCTCCATGATACATGATTTAGTTGTACCTGAGTCCACCATAAATATGAACTGTTTATTTCCTATCCCCACCCCTACCAAATGTTCCTCTTCAGGGGATGGCAATTGACAAGACCAGACACCGGAGTGCTCTCTGGGGGCAGTCCTAATCAGGCTATGTGTAACGCTCACCTGGTATTCATGGGGACGTCACTCAGCCTGTTCTGACCTCCTACGACCTTGAACCCTTCCCTGGAGTCTACTCGACTGGAGACTGGGCCTGAAACACAGGGTTGGTAGAGTTTAACTCCCTATTGTCTCTGTGTGCTTGAACCCCTTCTTCCCCGGGGTCCAACCCTTCCCTTTGATCCACAGCTCACCTTGTTTTCTTGGAAAGTGTGCTCTCCGTCCTGCTTTCAGCGCAGGGGCACGTTGATTGATGCGGGGTCGTTGCTGCCTAGTTACTTCACTGGCGAGAGTCTGACAGGTAAGTATAATGAGTCTTTTGAACAGTTCTCTACCTTCGTTCCTTTCCTTCCTTAGATGATGGCCGGCGTCCGGGGATGGCGACGTTCTGCTGAGATGAGTAGCGCTGAAGGTGAGTGAGAGCGCGATGCGCGATGCGACCCTTTTGTATTTGTATTGAACTGAGTTCTTTTTCTGTATCTTTTAGGTGCCGTGACGTTTTCAGCGTGGATGCCGGTTTTGAAGAAGAGATGCGGTGAGTAAGCGCGGTATGCAGCGCCTCTAGATGTTTCCGCGCTAACCTGGAGTGTCTTTTCCCTCTTGCAGATGGATGAGGAGACAGAGTTCCCCCAGAGCGGCTGGGATTCAGGTAAGCGTTTGAAGCTCATACAGTCTTTAAAAATAAGCGAAGATTTGCTGGATGCTTACTAATGCCTTTTTTCTGTTCTTTTCCCTTTTCCTTAGGAAGCGGCTTGTCGGGATGGGAATGACACCGCCAAAAATGCCTGCAGAAGAGAAGAAGCGATGAATGATGGGCAAAAGCGCCGCAAGGTAAGGCTGTTCCTAACAGTGTTCTTGTTCTTGCAGGAGCTGAGAAAGATGCAGGCCTCCTGGAGACCGATCCGAACACGGTGAGTGTCACACTGCAGGTGCAGAAAACACAAAGCATGTTTCTCAGCCTGGGCGTGCCTTAAATAGTCTCTGGGTATCCCAGGTGTCTCTGGGCTGAACCACACCCAAAAGACTAGACTGCACATGCAGTTCTGGGAACCGAAATGTGTGGGGGCATCCATCTTGTCCCCATCAATGCACTACAAGTCCAATCCTCAATGTTATCCTATGGGAGTGAGTGAGTCTGGTGCCACAAGCGCCAAGTCTGACTCCAAGTGGGTCATTGGAGGGATGGAGAGGCCCTTGAGGGCCATGTAGGTGATCGTGGCCTGGCCTGGCTCAACGTGGTCTCTATGAGGGACATCTGGTGATACTTGAAACCAGTGACATAATGACACCTGATACTATGGACTGGGTCACTATAGGAAATGTTAACTAAAACATTTGGAATAATACAAATTGATGTTATTATTACACGAGGGTGTTTTATTTATGGAGTTTTGAATGTATTTTTGAATGTGGATACGTATGAAGGCATGATTTGACTTAAGATTTTTGTGAAATTTTGATGACAGTAAAATGAATGACCATGTGATGAGTTTTCAAATAAATATTTTGATATGTACTTAATCTAACCAGTGTCATCCCATTCCACTGATCCACCTTTTTTGTTTGCTATATACTCTACCTGAAGGATCAGGGATCGTGAGTGTAGGTCTACCCCTTTATTTACTTCATGCTTAGTACAGCCCGTGGCTGCAGGGGCATTTACTTAGTAAGTGTGAAGGACTTGTCCTTCTCTTCAGTAACAATGGAAAGTGTGAATTTATTTTCGTTCACAGACGACCACTATAAAAAATTGTTGGAGACACCCATGGCCCATTTTGGAGATGGACCAGTAACAGATAAGGTGGTCGCCACAAATGAAATTGAAAAAGCTTACAAAAAATGAAAAAATTAACTCGGACAGACCTTCACGGTCAGTTCATGCTACAATATTTAAAAGCGGCGATCATCCCAGAAGGGTTACAGGTCAAAAACATCCCCAGGATATACACTGATAACCCCAAATTCCCAAAAAATTTCAGCGGGGTTGGTAATAGGTGTTCCAGGGACTGGATTATGTTGATCATTGAAACAGCTCAGGAAGAAACTAAGAAACAGGGGGAGGAGCTTGAGGTGTTGGAAAAAGCTTTCTTAGAAAGCACTACGGTAAAAGATGCCAAAAACAACTTGAGGGGCTTGAAGAAGAAATTAAAAAATGTAAAGATTTAAATCTGGAAAGAAAAATTAACAAGCTGAAAAAAGATGTTGCAAATTGCAACATGGGAAGAATGTACCCGTATTTGAGAAAAGGATTTTTCACAGACCCCCTTTTAGGTGGTTGTAACTATCGGAGGAATAACCGTTATACTAATTTTTCGAACACCTCAGGATCCTCCAGCGGATCAGACCCTTCTCTCAATGGACAACCTAGTACCAGTGCAGGGACTGGTGCGAGGGGGCAAAACCAACAACGTTTTTTTTTCAGAGGGGGACAACGAGGCAGGCCCAGGCAGCAACAACCACAATACGGGCAGGGACAAGGAATGAGGACCAGACAGTGGTATTCCAACATGTGACCCAAGGCACCTCTGATCTAATGCCCATTTTCAATTTATCCCATTATCCTCTTGTTAAATCAGATCTGGATCTTTTATCCAAAAGGCTTTCATATGTCCCTACGATGAGAGATGATGCCTTTAATATGGAATTGGAGCTACATAGATTCTTTAGGAATATAAGACTTAAACATTTTTTTGAGGTTTACCTACCAGCGCATCCATATGAAAAAAGCTCCCTCTCGAATACGGTACCCAATGTGAGTGGGTTAAAAACAAGATCTACCTTTATTCCGCCACCACATACCTGTACACCTGAAATCGTAGCTTTCGAGAATATTGTTACCCATAAAATACTCGCAACAATCAAATCTAAGAACCACAAACCCGATAATTTGACAAGAGTAGAAAGACAAAGCCACATCAGATTATGCAGTGAAGATTCGATCACGATAAAACCCGCGGACAAGGGTGGCGTAATTGTGGTTTTAGACACGGCCAAGTATGAAGCAGAATGCTTGCGACTTTTGGGTGACACATTATCCTATAAGAAATTAGAGAGGGCTCCCACAGGTCATTTACAAGAAGAAATAAAAAGTCTAACTGACCACGCAGTAAATGAACAGTGGATTAGCGAAGAAGAAGTCGCTTCCTTAACAAAACTGAATCTAAGAAGGCGGCCTTCTACATATTGCCTAAGATCCATAAGAATATTACTGAGCCGCCTGGTAGACCTATTGTGTCAGCCATTGACTCACTGCTTGAACCATTGTCTGTTTATTCAGAGGTGTTCCTAAAACCATTTGTTCTGGCAATGCCATCCTATGTAAAAGACTCTACTGATATGATCAACATCATTAAAGACATTGAAATCATAGAGGAAGATATTTTGGTTACTATGGACGTAGAGTCATTATACACGGCTATTCCCCAATTGAAATGTCTACACGTGTTGGGCAAATATCTGAATAAAAGAACAAGACCACATCTGCCCCTTACAGAGTTTGTGCAAGAATGTATTAGACTCGCCATGACAGAAAATGTCTTCTTGTTTAAAAAACAACTTTACAAACAAGAAAAAGGCGTCAGCTTGTGGGCTACGTTTGCCCCCGATGTGGCGAATTTATATATGGCCAATTTTGAGAATCAGTTTGTCCTTGGTGAAGACAATCTGCTTATGAGCCACCTTACCCTAAATATGCATCTTAAGCTTTGGAAACGGTACATCAATGATGTTTTTCTTATCTGGAGGGGTTCAGTGACATCTCTCATCGAGTTTCACGCTTGGTTAAATCAATGTGATACGAATATCAAATTCACTATTGAACACAATTTCGCCAGGTGAGCTTTCTTGACCTTGTGGTTAAAAAATCCGCGAGCCGACTCATAACGACACTTTTCAAAAAATCCACCGACAAAAATTCCTTACTACATTTTGATAGTTTTCATCCAGTCAGTCTTCGACAAAACCTACCATATGGCCAGTTTTTGCGTATTAAAAGGAATTGTTCAGAGAAAGAAGAATTTAAATTCCATGCAGATCAACTAAAAGATAGGTTGAAAAATAGGGGATATCCAAGTAGATTAGTGAAAGATCAACTAAAGAGAGCAGAGAATACCAACCGTGAGATATGTTTGACCTCTAGAGAAAGAAAGAAGAATGAACGCCTAGTATGCGTTACTACCTTCAATCCAGTGAGCACCGATGTAAAAAGAATTATTAATAAGCATTGGAACCTAGTCAAGCATCCTGGCACATTACTGAAAAAGCCGATGTGTGCGTTCAAACGTAACCAAAACTTAAGACAAAAATTGGTGCATACCTATCGAGAGCCCAAAAAAGAACCCACTATTAACGACCAATGGGGGTTGCCACCTATCATAGGGCATTATAAATGCGGTAAATGTGTTGCGTGTCCGCTTACGTAAACTAAGAAGGAATTCCATGATGGCAATAGAATATGGAAGATGAACTGTCACACTAATTGCCTAACGAAAAATGTAATTTACATTATTAGCTGCCCGTGCAAACTCCTCTATGTGGGGAAGACCACACATGAGGTCAGACAACGCATATCAGAGCATAGGAGCTGCATACGCAATAGAGTGGCAGATAACCCACTGGTGGAACATTTTATTAAAATGCAACACAAGGACACAGACATGAAATGGTTTATACTTCAACATATTAGGAACACCATGAGAGGGGGCAATATTGATACAATTTTGCATCGTACTGAACAAAAATGGATACACACCCTCAATACGGTCCAGAAGGGATTGAATGTTTCAGTAGAATGGAATAATTTGGTAACAAGAAATTGAGTACGAATATTACTACATTGCTGGTGTGGGTAGAATACCTATGAATTGATACCAACAGAATGATAATGTACATTGGAACATATTTCTTGTTTATTTTCCCATTTCCCCTTCTGTTCGCAACAAGTTGTGATGATTTGTTCCCGCATAAGCAGCAAAATCGTTTGTGCATGTCGGTGCATACTATGTCTCAATTCGCTTGATTCAACCCATTTGGTCTCTTGTCAAGTAGTGAATTAATGGTCATACATGTTCACTAAAATGTAATGTGTACCTATATGTTGCCATTCTGTATATGTCTCAGTTCCTTCCATCAGGGTGTGCAGTACACTTGACATTAACATTAATTATTTTTTGTTCAGTCTTCGCTTTATGTGATATATGCGGAAGTGACATTTTGTGCACTTCTGTTTTTTGTTTTTTGTTTTTTGTTTTCTGTTTTTTGTTTTTTGGCATTTAACATTAACTTTTTTCCTGTGTAGTACTTTATTAGTGTGCACATGTGTGCTTTTGCTTTTAAAAGGTGTTGAATTCGCTAGATACTCGCAACGAAGGTGCTTTTCAATTCCTTTGAGCTGCCTGGGTTGCCCGCTTCGTTTCTTAGCAAGCAAGCGAGTCTGTGGTCTTTTTTATAGTGTTGTTGTGGCTAGCTGGTGTTAGGCTCTAGTGAGTGAGTCCTTTTTTAGTGTTGTCATGGTTAGCTGGTGTTAGGCTTTAGTGAGTGAGTCCTTTGTTAGTGTCTAGAGCTAGTGTTTTTGTTTGTAGCAGGATATAGATGTTATAAGTAGCGGCCCCCCGGCAGTGGTCAATGCGCATTTTTTGCTGTTACCGCGGTGAAGTTTGGTGCCGCGTGTTAGCAGGAGGACCTGACTTGAGGGTTCTGTTCCTTTTATACACGAAGCTGCGCTAAGGTAAGACACATACGAACGAACGCTTACTTATGAATGCTTATTTACCCACGGTGAATAGACACGAGGTGTCAGCTTGGTGTTGGTTGTTAGAATCTTGCCGCTCAGACTGAATATGGATATAGCTATAGCTGAGTCTTCGCATGTAGGTGTATGTATCACGTACACAGGAGGTGTCCGTTTATATACCACGCGGGTGATGCCGCATTGATACGCTCCATTATATGGTGTTTTTTGATAGTGTTCAACATGTGTTGGGCATATAAGCCCATAATATTGTAATTTTTATTGGAATTTAGATATGAGTACACAGTGGGTTTATCCCAATGGCATGTCTAGTCTTCCTAATCATGACACAATTGGTCACGAGTACATAACGTACTATGGGATGTGGTATTGTCCATCATGACGTATTCAGTAGCGATGGTCCCAGCACTGACACATTGCAATTATATGTTCCCTTGTTGCAGTGTCACGGAGAATTGTCTGAGTGATACATCACCTGGCATAGCTGTGCGCGGACCTGAGGTGTTCCTGGGTCTCTTTGTATTATAGGAGTCTCCACCAGCTACGTTGTGGTTGTAAGTCCTTTTTTTATTAGTAATGCCTAGTAGTGGATGTGTTGTAATGTTGCAGACAGATGCATTAGTGGTCTGTTCTGCGAGAGATATTAGAGCTGTTTCTGTTGGTTCCATAGGCTCAACATATACATTGACGCCAATGGAGGATTGATTTCCGCTGTCCTGACTTACCTTCCCGCAAGCTGGAAAGTGGGGGTGAGTAGGGCTTATGTGCTAATTTTTTAAGCATATTGTGACATTGCTTGTCACCTTTTTCAAGAAATAAGGGATGACATTCTGGTTTTTTACGTTTTTTACATTTTAGATTTATTACTGGCCCATATGCGTGGAGAACAGGGCGGGGCAACTGCTCCTAGCCCGACGTCCTGAAGAAGGTCTCTGACCGAAACACATGTCGACGTGGTCTCTATGAGGGACATCTGGTGATACTTGAAACCAGTGACATAATGACACCTGATACTATGGACTGGGTCACTATAGGAAATGTTAACTAAAACATTTGGAATAATACAAATTGATGTTATTATTACACGAGGGTGTTTTATTTATGGAGTTTTGAATGTATTTTTGAATGTGGATACGTATGAAGGCATGATTTGACTTAAGATTTTTATGAAATTTTTATGACAGTAAAATGATTGACCATGTGATGAGTTTTCAAATAAATATTTTGATATGTACTTAATCTAACCAGTGTCATCCCATTCCACTGATCCACCTTTTTTGTTTGCTATATACTCTACCTGAAGGATCAGGGATTGTGAGTGCAGGTCTACCCCTTTATTTACTTCTGGCTCCAGCCTGACATCTTGGAGGACTGGGGACATGAGGGGCAGGAATCATGACAGCACTTCGCGCCTTGAAACACCTGTGTATAGGCGCGTTACAAATGCCATATCATATCACTACCCCCTAAGGCCCCTTTCAAGGTGGCTCTTCTGTCTGGTCCTGGTTTGTTTGGATGGTTTTGATGAAATCGTCTAAGCAAGCGAGGTGCATGGATGTACTCACAAGGCTCCCATGTCCTGTCTTGTGGACCATACCCCTTCCAGTCTACTAAGTAGTATAATTTGGATCTGACATACTTTGAATCCAGGATGTCCTTGACTTCGAATTCTGGCTCCCCGGCGACTACTACTGGTTGCGGTGGCGTTGCTACCCGGGTCCCAGGTTGAACAGGTTTAAGGAGAGACACGTGGAACACAGAATGAATCTGCATGTTTGACGGCAAAGCTAGTCTGACCGCCACAGGATTTATCACGGAGGTGACAGTGAATGGACCCAGGTACCTTGGACGGAAAGTTCGGGTTCCTTTAATGGACACATGTTTAGACGCCAGCCAGACTTTGTCTCCCACTTGGTAGTTGGGGCCTTTGCTCAGTGTTGATCAGCAAACTTCTTTTGGCGATTCTTAGCTTGAAGTAGGTGTTCAGATGCCCTTTGAAAGGTTTGAGAAATGGTTGTGTGCAAGGTTTTGACTGCTGGCATTTCCAGGGTTGTAGGAACGTCCAGCTCAGAAGTACGTGGGTGCCTGCCATACATGGTATAAAAGCGTGTCTGCCCAGTGCTGGTATGTAGGGAATTATTCTAAGCATATTCAGCTATCCATAATAGGTCAAACCAGCTTCCTTCAGCTTGGTGTAACATGTAACGCAGATACTGCTCGAGCGTCTGATTTGTCCTCTCAGTTTGACCATCCGTTTGGGGATGGTGACTGGTGGATAGCCGGATGTCGATCTGGGCCATAGAGCAGCATTTTCTCCAGAAGTTAGATACGAATTGAGTACCTCGGTCTGAGACTAAAACTGAAGGAAACCCATGGAGCCGTACGTGCCTTCAAGAAATACCTTTGCCAGAGTGGAAGCATTTGGGAGCCCCTTAAGAGGAATGAAATGTGCCATTTTTGAAAATAGGTCCACGACCACAAGAATAGTGTTAAACCCTTGACTGGGTGGTAAGTCAGTAATATAATAGAGGGACAACGTGTGCCAGGGTGCTGGTGGGATTTCCAATTGTTGTAATAGCCCAGCCGGTTTCTGCTTGGATGACTTGTTTTGAGCACACACTCAACAAGATAGGATGAATTGGATAATGTCTTTACGCCACGTGGGCCACCAATAATTTCGTTCTACCTTGGCTAGGATTTTAGCGATTCCGGGGTGGCCCTCGATCAAGGAATCATGATAACCGGACATGACTTGTTCTCGTAGTTCTTGGTTTGTTAAGAATAAACGATTCCTGAAGTAGGGCAACTGATCTTTTATCATGTAATGTTTTCCTTGTTCACTCCATGCTTGTAATTGCTCCGGACTCATCAGGTTTTGGATTTCTTCATGTAATTCTTTCTGAGTTATGGTTGCTGTGATTTCTAGGAGCTTGTCACTCGGGAAGATTGCTATTGGGTCAGGGGTCTGATAACCTTGCTCTTCCACCCCCATACGGGAAAGGGCATCGCCCTTCCCGTTTTTCACCCCTGGTCGAAATATAATCAAGTAGTCATATTCAGCAAAAAAAAGAGGCCAACGTAGTTGTCGGGAGGATTGGGCCTTTGCTGTTTTTAGGTACTGGAGGTTCCGGTGGTCAGTTATTACGGTGATTGTGTGCCTGGCGCCCAAGAGTTAGTGCCACCATGCTTTAAAGGCTGACTTAATGGCCAGGAGTTCTTTCTTTGTGATAGCGTAATTGAGTTCAGGGGGTGTGAATTTACACGAACAGAAGGCAACAGGGTGTAACAGGCCCATTTCGGTGTCCTTTTGTGAGAGGGCGGCTCCTATAGCCATGCTTGAGGCGTCTGTTTCCACCAGGTATGGGAGATCAGGGCGAGGGTGGCGTAAGTTGGGGCAGATATGAATCTTGCTTTGAGTTCCTGGAAAGCTTCCTCAGCTTCTGTGGTCCACTGGAACTTTTTGGTGCTTTTCCTTAGCAATGACGTGATGGGATGCACGATTTGCGAAAATCCTGGGATGAACCGGCGGTAGAAGTTTGCAAAACCCAGCATACTTTGAACCCCCTTGAATGAATTTGGGGATGGTCAGTTCAGGATAGCATCTACCTTGTGTACATCCATTCGGATTCCATTCGGGCTGAGAATAAAGCCCAGGAATTCCAACTCGGAGACGTGGAATGAGCACTTTTCGAGCTTGGCGTAGAGCTGGTGTTGACAGAGTTTCTCCAATACGGATCGGACGTGTTTAACGTGGTCCTGCTTTGATGCCGAATATACTAGAATATCGTCAATGTACACTAGAGCACAGACATCAATCAATTCCCGTAGGACATTGTTCATGAAGTACTGAAATGCTGCAGGCACGTTGCAAAGGGCAAAGGGCATTACTTGATATTCGTACAAGCCGTATTTGGTGCGAAAAGCGGTTTTCCACTCGTCCCCCTGTTTTACACGAACAAGGTGATATGCCCCCGTCAGGTCTAGTTTTGTGTAGATTTGGACATCTTTGACTTGATCAAGCAATTCAGGGATCAGTGGCAGGGGTAGCGTTTTTTTACGGTAATCTGGTTCAGTGCGCGATAGTCGATGCACGTTCTCAAGTCCCCCTCCTTTTTTGGTACGAAGAATAGAGGACTGGCTGCTGGAGACTTCGAGGGACGGATGAACCCGTTGGCCAGGTATTGGTCAAGATAGGCCTTTAGGTGCTGGTTTTCTGGTTCTGTGAGTGTGTAAATTCGCCCACAAGGGATTTGTGTGCCGGGTATCAGGTCGATTTGGCAATCGTATGGTCTATGCAGTGGCCGGGTATTAGCCTGTTCTTTCTGAAAGACATCTTGAAAGTCCTGGTATTTTAGGGTGCCGATTGCCACAGTCGCAAGCGTGGAGGTTCTGGTGTCTATTGGTTGGTTCTCTTGGCGATAACATGTGTGGGTGCAAGCCTCGGGAAAGGCCAATTCTTTTGCTCGCCAATCGATTCGAGGATTGTGAGCTACCAACCATGGCATTCCCAAAATCAACCGGAACTGTGGTGCCTTAATGAGGTCGAAAACGATAGATTCTTGGTGTCCATCCTGGCCCAGAAGGGTTAAAGCTGCAGTGCATTGGGATACAGGACCAGAAGCTATTTCCGTGCCGTCGACAGTGGTAACAGTGTCAGTGGTTGATTTAGGGCATAACGGAAGCCCCATCTTTGCTGCAAGATCCTGGTTTATGTAATTCCCAACGGCTCCACTGTCAATGTACAATCTTACTGCGTGCATCCGAGATGGTTGTTGGTGATTGATCAAGACCACAGAAAAATGGGAGGTCTGTAGTTGTCATGTCACGCGGGAGACTGGGGTCTGCCGCTCCCATTTCCTCCTGGCGAGTCTACCCGCGCGTTCGCGTCTGGGGACTCGCCGGGAGGGGAGCAACGGATTACAGGGCCGGCGGCCTTCGGCGCATGCGCGGAGGTCCTCTCTCTCGGTTCCGCGCATGCGCCGTGGGGGCTTGCCTTCCAAGCCTCGTTCTGGGTTCGCCGGCGCCCGGAAACGGAACGGTTTGCGTTCCAGGCCTCTCGGGCGCCGGCGGCCATAAAAGAGGCCGCTAGTCAAAGCTGCCCGCGTCTCAACGCGGTTTGCTTCGCTTTCCTCGTTGTTCCTGCCCAGCCTTACCTGTGGCCTGTCCTGGGCCTACCTGCCTCCAGCCTTACCTGTGGCCTGTCCTGGGCCTACCTGCCTCCAGCCTTACCTGTGGCCTGTCCTGGGCCTACCTGCTTGCCTCCAGCCTTACCTGTGGCCTGTCCTGGGCCTGCCTGCCTCCAGCCTTACCTGTGGCCTGTCCTGGGCCTGCCTGCCTCCAGCCTTACCTGTGGCCTGTCCTGGGCCTGCCTGCCTCCAGTCCTTACCTGTGGCCTGCCCTGGGCCAGCCTGACTCCAGTTCTTATCCGGGTCCTGTCCTGGGCCTGCCTGCCTTCAATCCTCACCTGGGTTCGGCCCTGGGCCAGCCAGCCTCCAGCTACTACCTAGGTTTTGCCCTGGGTCAGTCTTCCCTCAGCCCATTCCGGAGTTCTGTCCTGAGTCATCATTGTGTAGAGGGGACTTATCCCACACTAGCCTGCATTCCCCCTGTTCCATCTTGGGCACGTTCCTACAGTTCTCTAATTGGCCAGACAACTAGTTCCAACTGTCCTCACTCTTTCCTGTCTTGCCTGACTCCGAATCTCATCCTGTGTACCATTGGAACTATCTGCACCAGCCAAGCTCCTTTGCCTACTACGAATACCTTTCTGCTACACTGGTCTATCTATCAACTGTCGCTGCACTGAGGTTCTTGGAAGATTCATGGTCTGGACAACAAGCTCTACCTGGACTATGGTTCCCTCCATCTGAGCCTACATCCTCTTGTCACGCTTACCTGGGAGAGTGCCTTTGTGACATTGGGGGTTGGTCCATCCTTCACCCAGTTCCTCATTTGGGTGGTGGAGAGGCTGATTCCTCGTGCCGCTATCTCATCAGTTCCTGGACTCCAGACTGGCGACCTCTGCGAGACCAACCACCAAGACTACAGGTACGCGGTCCTCTCGGGCCAATCAGCTTGACAGATTGAGACGCCTTCCTTCTGATTCAGAGATGGATGAATCGCAGGACATGAGGAACGAGTTGCTAGCGCTCAGGGCCGAGATGACCGCCCTGCGTCAGGAGAATCAAACATTACGACAAATGATAACGCAAGGAGCACCTAGTACCTCTCAAGGAGAGGGATCATTGGCTCATACAACACCCATCAAATTCGACGGAGACCCTAGACGGGTGGCGGAGTTTTGTAACCACTGCAGAATACACTTTCTCTTCAGGTCTACCTACTTCAACACTGATAGGGCCAAGATTGGTTACATCTTGGGGAACCTAACTGGGAACGCATTAGCTTGGGCAACTCCGTTTGTGGTTACGAACAGTCCTATTTTGAATGACTTTGCTGCCTTTGAAAAGGCCTTTCTTGAGGTATTTCAGACGCCGAACCTGGCCTCCGTTGCACAGAATCAATTGATGGACTACAAACAGGGAAGCAATGACGTCATCACCTACATCAGCCGTTTCCGACTTTTGGCTACTGACTCCCAGTGGCCCGAAATTACACAGAAGACACTGTTTCGTCGAGGCCTGAGAGAGGAGTACAAGGATGAGTTACTTCACATCCCTGAACCAGAGAGCCTTCAACTCTTGATCGATCAAGTACTCCGTATTGACCAAAGGCTAGCCGAACGAAAGGCTGAGAGACGTCGGCTTGACAGAAGCGGTCCTCGGACAACCAACACACCTGCTGGTTCGTTTGGGTCGACCGAGTCCGGACCTGAGCCCATGCAAGTAGGAGCCATGAGGGGACCTTTGACGGAAGAAGAGAAGAAACGAAGGAGGTCTTTGCGTTTGTGTCTTTACTGTGGAGCAGCTGGACATTATTTGGGTACGTGTCCTTTGCGTCCGCAGAAGAAGAAGTCGGGAAACTAGGAGACCTGTCGTATACAGGAAGGGCAACGACAGGTCCCATTCCTTCCTCAGACCCTTCTGTTATTTGTTCTATACGTCTGCCCATGCAACCAGCGGTACTACAGACCCTGAAGGTCCGAATTAAACTACCAGACAAGAACCTGGAAGTATCCGGTCTACTGGACTGTGGGGCTTCCGGCAATTACATCGACGAAACGTTCGTCACCAGACATAAGATACCACTCGTTTCCAGACACACGCCTCTGTCGGTGGAGCTTATTGATGGTACTCCCTTGTCTTCTGGACCCGTTAGTCAGTTCACAGTTGGACTGGCCCTTCTGATTGCTGATCATTACGAGGAACTAGCCTTTGATGTTATCAAGTCACCGAACTACAAGATGGTTTTGGGATTACCTTGGTTGCAACACCACAATCCTTTGATAGACTGGAGAACCCAGACCTTGATCTTTTCATCCGAACGGTGTGCTCAAGAATGCAAGCTACCCGTTCCCACCAGGACCGTCTCGACTTCTCTAATAACGGACAGCAATGGGGTTCATCTATGTTCCACGTCTCTGGTCCCACAGGAATATTCCGAATTCAAACATGTGTTTTCTGAACCTGGCAACATACCCCTTCCTCCACACCGTTCTTTTGATTGCTCCATTGACCTGCTACCGGACCACGTTATTCCCCATGGGAAACTATATGCTTTGACACGTGACGAGAAGCTAGTTCTTCAGGAGTATTTGTCGGAGAGTCTAGAAAAGGGGTACATTGTGCCATCGAAATCGCCTGCAGGATTCCCCCTGTTTTTTGTAAAGAAAAAAGAAGGTACATTGAGACCCTGTGTCGACTACCGGCAGTTGAATGACATAACAGCCAAGGACCGGTATCCTTTACCCTTAATTCGCAGCATCCTTGAAACCCTGCATACTGCGCGAATCTTCTCCAAGTTGGACCTCCGCGGAGCTTATCATTTGGTGCGCATCAGGAGTGGGGACGAGTGGAAGACAGCTTTCAAGACATCTTTTGGGCATTTTGAATACAGGGTTATGCCTTTCGGCCTATGTAATGCTCCCGCTGTTTTTCAACGATTCATGGACTACATCTTTGGTGACCTGTTAGGGTTATCCGTTTGGGTTTATCTGGACGACATATTGATATTCTCTAAATCCTTAGACGAGCATGTGGAACATGTTCGTGAGGTCCTTCATCGGCTGTCCGTCAATAACCTGTTCGCCAAAGCGGAGAAATGTAGCTTTCACCAACCCAGCATTGAATTCTTGGGATTTGTTATCAATCAAGAAGGCATTGGGATGGATCCCAAGAAGGTGCGAGCCATACAAGAATGGAGACATCCACACGATATCAAGGCTCTCCAACGCTTCCTGGGATTCGCAAACTTTTACAGGCGCTTTATCCCACAGTTCTCACAGATCTCGGCGCCCCTCACCAGGCTAACCAGCAGCAAGATCACGTTCGAATGGGATCTCGTGGCTTCCCGGGCTTTCGACGTATTGAAGTCGGCCTTTATGGCTGCCCCGATCCTGCGCCATCCCCAGGAAGAGTTGCCTTACACAGTGGAGGCCGATGCTTCCAGCTTTGCTGTAGGGGCAGTCCTTCTTCAGAAAGATCCTATCACGTTGGTAGAACATCCAGTAGCCTATTATTCTCGCAAGTTGAGTCCCAGCGAACGAAACTACGCGGTGATTGAAAGGGAACTGTTAGCCATCAAGACCGCATTCGAGGAATGGAGACATTTTCTCCTCGGAGCACGCTTTTCTGTGGAGGTGCGGACAGACCATCGCAATCTGCAATATCTTCGCTCTCTGCAATGTCGGACTCCTCGTCAAGCCCGGTGGGCCTTCTTCTTCTCTCCGTTTGAGTTCCATGTTACTTATATCCCGGGAACCTCCAATACGAAAGCGGATGCGCTTTCCAGGTCCCTGGAAAACGTAGATGGGACGCCCTGTCCAGAACAGCCACTGATTTCTCCTCGCCATTTTCTGCTGGCCTTGTCCTCTCACCTTAAGTCCATCGCGGAAGCCACTCGGTCGGATCCAGAAAGAACGTCCCTTCTTAGTCGGCAACTAGTATCAGAACGAGACGGACTGTTGTTTTTTCAAAGAAGACTCTACATACCCAGAGGAGCCATTAGAAGGGGCATTCTACACGGATTCCATGATTCACCCATAGGAGGACATCGCGGGGTCAGAGCCACTCGAGAGTTGATATCCCGACAGTTCTGGTGGCCTGGTTGGGCGACCGAGGTCCAGAAGTACATTGACAGCTGTCCAATATGTGCCCAGTGCAAGGTTCCCAGAAGACGACCATTGGGTTTGTTAATGCCCACCGAAGTGGCTCCCTATCCATGGCATACCATCGCCACCGATTTCATTGTGGATTTGCCTCCATCTGAAGGGTACACCTGTATAATGGTGGTTGTGGACAGCTTCACCAAACTGGCCCATTTCATCCCATTCCGGAAAATCCCTACAGCTACTCAAATGGCTTCAGCGTTTCTGCACGACATCTACCGGTTGCACGGCCTACCGGAGAAAATCATATCGGATAGAGGTACCCAGTTCCTTTCATCATTTTGGAGACAGGTGTGTGGTCATCTGGGAATACATAGAGCTCTAAGCTCAGGCTATCACCCACAGACAAATGGGCTAACCGAAAGGACCAATCAGACTTTGGAGGGGTACCTCCGCTGTTTTGCCAATGCCACACAGTCTAATTGGAAAGGTGGGCTAGATCTGGCCGAAGTATCCTACAACAACACTGTTCATGCCTCCATTGGAGTCAGCCCATTCTTCTGTTCCACTGGTCTACATCCTCGGTTAATGCCTTTTCAACCAGTTCCGTCTAGTACTGTTCCCTCTGCTGATGGTCTGGTCTTACACATCCGGGAACAGCAAGAACTTGCACACAAGATCTTAAGTGAAGCCAAGGATCGGATGAAGAGACAGGCAGACAGGAAGAGGAGTGCAGAACCTAATTTCCAGGAGGGCGACAAGGTGTGGTTGTCCTCAAAGAACCTGCCTCTCCGCAATCTGCCCGTCAAACTGGCCCCTCGATATTTGGGACCCTTTGTTATCACCAAACGGTTGTCCTCTGTAGCCTTCCGTCTTCACCTACCCTCTTCCTGGCGTGTACATCCCGTTTTTCACGTGTCCCTGTTAAAACCCTATGTGGTCGATGATTATGGCCGCACCTCTCCTCGTCCGGCCTCTGTTTTGGTACAGGGGGGCCCTGAGTTTGAGGTACACGAGATCTGTGATGCCCGGTACCGTAGAGGGGTGCTCCACTATTTGGTTGACTGGAAGGGGTACCCGGCCTGTGATCGTACCTGGGAACCGCGCCAGCACGTGCATGCTCCCCGGCTGATACGTGAGTTCTACGTACGGTTTCCCTGGAAGCCTGGGGCCCCGGGTCTTCCTGGGAGGGGGCATAGTGTCATGTCACGCGGGAGACTGGGGTCTGCCGCTCCCATTTCCTCCTGGCGAGTCTACCCGCGCGTTCGCGTCTGGGGACTCGCCGGGAGGGGAGCAACGGATTACAGGGCCGGCGGCCTTCGGCGCATGCGCGGAGGTCCTCTCTCTCGGTTCCGCGCATGCGCCGTGGGGGCTTGCCTTCCAAGCCTCGTTCTGGGTTCGCCGGCGCCCGGAAACGGAACGGTTTGCGTTCCAGGCCTCTCGGGCGCCGGCGGCCATAAAAGAGGCCGCTAGTCAAAGCTGCCCGCGTCTCAACGCGGTTTGCTTCGCTTTCCTCGTTGTTCCTGCCCAGCCTTACCTGTGGCCTGTCCTGGGCCTACCTGCCTCCAGCCTTACCTGTGGCCTGTCCTGGGCCTACCTGCCTCCAGCCTTACCTGTGGCCTGTCCTGGGCCTACCTGCTTGCCTCCAGCCTTACCTGTGGCCTGTCCTGGGCCTGCCTGCCTCCAGCCTTACCTGTGGCCTGTCCTGGGCCTGCCTGCCTCCAGCCTTACCTGTGGCCTGTCCTGGGCCTGCCTGCCTCCAGTCCTTACCTGTGGCCTGCCCTGGGCCAGCCTGACTCCAGTTCTTATCCGGGTCCTGTCCTGGGCCTGCCTGCCTTCAATCCTCACCTGGGTTCGGCCCTGGGCCAGCCAGCCTCCAGCTACTACCTAGGTTTTGCCCTGGGTCAGTCTTCCCTCAGCCCATTCCGGAGTTCTGTCCTGAGTCATCATTGTGTAGAGGGGACTTATCCCACACTAGCCTGCATTCCCCCTGTTCCATCTTGGGCACGTTCCTACAGTTCTCTAATTGGCCAGACAACTAGTTCCAACTGTCCTCACTCTTTCCTGTCTTGCCTGACTCCGAATCTCATCCTGTGTACCATTGGAACTATCTGCACCAGCCAAGCTCCTTTGCCTACTACGAATACCTTTCTGCTACACTGGTCTATCTATCAACTGTCGCTGCACTGAGGTTCTTGGAAGATTCATGGTCTGGACAACAAGCTCTACCTGGACTATGGTTCCCTCCATCTGAGCCTACATCCTCTTGTCACGCTTACCTGGGAGAGTGCCTTTGTGACATTGGGGGTTGGTCCATCCTTCACCCAGTTCCTCATTTGGGTGGTGGAGAGGCTGATTCCTCGTGCCGCTATCTCATCAGTTCCTGGACTCCAGACTGGCGACCTCTGCGAGACCAACCACCAAGACTACAGGTACGCGGTCCTCTCGGGCCAATCAGCTTGACAGTAGTTCACTTTGTTCGCTCGACAAGTGGACCCCTACACTTGCCGGACTGGGGAGTTTTCCGATTCCTTGATGGTATCTTCCTTGTCCATGGCCCCTACCGTCCTCCTCGGTGGCTTCACAGGGCACTCTTTAAGGAAATGACCTGACCTTCCACAGTACAGACATAACTGTTGCTGTCTCCTTTTATCCCTTTCCGCTTTAGTCAAGGGGGATCTGCCCCCACCCCGATTTGCATTGGTACTCCTGAACCTTCCATTGTGCGCGCAATAAGGTCCTTTGAACGCACATACATAGGGCGAGGGTCTGGTCTGGTTCGATCTGCTCTTCGGTCCTGCAACCTATGATCCAGTTGAACAACAAGGTCAATGAATTCTGAGAAGTCTTTCGGGGGGTTCACTACTTGTGCGAGAACATCCTTTAGCTCCCCCCGCAACCCCTGATGAAATAACATGGTTCTCTTCTCCACTGGCCATTCTGCTTCAACTATGAGTCTATTGAACGTGGCTATATATGTTAATAGGTCTTGATTCCCTTGGCGTAGGGACAGAAGTTCATTGTCTAATGCCTCCCCATTAGTACGACAGGCGAACAGCTTTTCCATCTCCTGCTGAAAGCCCCTGAAGTCATGCAGCAAAGGATTGTCTTGGGCCACAAAGGGTACAGACCAGTTTGCGGCGCTACCACTCAGGTAGGACAGCACAAAAGCGACCTGTGATTGGTCATTCGGAAAGGCCCCTGGTCTACAAAGGAAGGGCAGCCGGCACTGGTTCATGAACGTTGCAAACCTCTTGGGACCCCAGTAAATCGTTTGGGCGGGGCCAAGGGAACTGCCCGAGGAAGGGTTATCTGAACGGGATTGGCTGATGGTGCTGGCATCGAGGGCACGCTTCCCGGCAATGCTGCATGCCCTGCTTGTGACTGGAGAAGTTGCCGGCTTAAATCATCAGTGCGTTCTTTGGTTACTATCAGCTCTCTCCTCAGGTGTTGGTCTCCTGCCTGGCTGCATGTACTTTGGAACGTAGCCGCCCCAACATGTGGGCTAACTGGCCAGTTTCTGACGTTTCCATGATGCCCAGATGGATTTTGATGTGAGGCTTTGTGTTCTGTAATGCTCACCTGATATCCACAGGGACGTCACTCAGCCTGTTCTGACCTCTTACGACCTCGAACCCTTCCCTGGAGTCTACTCGACTGGAGACTGGGTCTGAAACACAGGATTGGTAGAGTTTAACTCCCTATTGTCTCTGTGTGCTTGACCCCCTTTGATCCACAGCTCACCTTGTTTTCTTGGAAAGTGTGCTCTCCATCCTGCTTTCAGCGCAGGGGCGCGTTGATTGATGCAGGCTCGTTGCTGCCTAGTTACTTCACTGGCAAGAGTCCGACAGGTAAGTATAATGAGTCTTTTGAACAGTTCTCTAACTTCCTTCCTTTCCTTCCTTAGATGATGGCCGGCGTCCGGGGATGGCGACGTGCTGCTGAGATGAGTAGTGCTGAAGGTGAGTGAGAGCACGATGCGCGATGCAACCCTTTCGTATTTGTATTGAACTGAGTTCTTTTTCTGTGTCTTTTAGGTGCCACGACGTTTTCAGTGTGGATGCCGGTTATGAAGAAGAAATGCGGTGAGGAAGTGCGGTATGCGGCGCCTCTAGATGTTTCCACACTAACCTGGAGTGTCTTTTCCCTCTTGCAGATGGATGAGAAGCTCCGGAGACAGAGTTCCCCCAGAGCGGCTGGGATTCAGGTAAGCGTTTCAAGCTCTTACAGTCTTTAAAAATAAGCGAAGATTTGCTGAATGTCTACTAATGCCTTTTTTCTGTTCTTTTCCCTTTTCCTTAGGAAGCGGCGTGCCGGGATGGGAATGACACCGGTGAAGATGCCCGCAGAACAGAAGAAGCGATGAATGATGGACAAAAGCGCCGCAAGGTAAGGCTGTTCCTAACGGTGTTCTTGTTCTTGCAGGAGCTGAGCGCAGAAGAAAGATGCAGGCCTCCTGGAGACCGATCTGAACACAGTGAGTGTCACGCTGCACGTGCAGAAAACACAAAGCATGTTTCTCAGCCTGGGCGTGGCTTAAATAGTCTCTGGGTATCCCAGGTGTCACTGGGCTGAACCACACCCAAAAGACTAGACTGCACATGCAGTTCTGGGAACCGAAATATGTGGGGGCATCCATCTTGTCCCCATCAATGCACTACAAGTCCAATCCCCAATGTTATCCTATGGGAGTGAGTGAGTCTGGTGCCACAAGCGCCAAGTCTGACTCCAAGTGGGTCTTTGGAGGGATGGAGAGGCCCTTGAGGGCCATGTAGGTGATCGTGGCCTGGCTCCAGCCTGACATCTTGGAGGCCTGGGGACATGAGCGGCAGGAATCATGACACTAGGTGTTCGTTCCAGGAAATGAGTTGGGGCTTCTCCCATCACTGTTGCTCCTCCAAAGGGAGTGGTAGCCCCACTCTGTGCCCTGCTCCCTGGGGTGGCCCCACCCTGCTGTTGCTGTGGTGGATGCTGCACCTGCATGTCAGCTGTTCGAGGCAGCTGATTATATATCTGTGTTGCCCCTGGTGACACCCTTGGTTCTGATGTCATTGACCATGTTGTGGATACCCTCATCCTTGGGGCCCCTGGGGCCCTTGGCTCTGTTGCTGTGACCCGTAATTATACCCCACTTCAGACCTGCTCCTGCATTCTCTTGCAAAATGCCCCCACCTTAAACAATTCCAACATTGGGATGGCCCAAACCCACCCCCTCTGGGTCTAAAACCTCCTCCTTTTGCATCTTGAAATCCCCCTCTTCCTCGCTGCGGTCCTCCTTGTTGCCACTGTGGGCTGGGATACTGTTGTCCCCCGTTCCACTGTCCGTGTCCTCCTTCAGCCCAGAGCACAGCAATAGTGGTGCTCACAACTTGTTGGGTACTCTCTGCCCCCTCTACCTGTACAGGTGTTGGCACAGGCGCCTGAACGGCAACCTTTGCCAATTTCTTTTCAGCCAATTTCGCTTCCTCTGACCTGAGCTGTTTCCCTCTCCCGTTCCTTAATCCTTTTGCAATGATGCACTACTCTGCTCTGTATTTCCGGCAACCCCTTTGCTTCAATACCCACAATTTTATCTAAGGCCTTCTGCGCTTCCTTTGGCAATCCTCTCTTCACAATAAAATAGAAGAAAGATATTGAACGGTTCCATGGTCCTCCCATCTCAGCTCTCCACACCACTTGAAAAGTAATTTAAGAATGAATTTAGCTGGATTCTCATCCAGTCAAGTGGCACAGCGAGTAGAGCGCTCACTTTGACATCCGTGCAGAGCTTGCTAACGCAGGTTCGAATCCTGGCAGGGCCAAACTCAGCCTTTCATCCTTCCGAGGTCGATAAATGAGCACCACACACCGTGGGTAATAAGCAGCGCTCAGATACTTGAGGGTTTGTAGCGCTATACATATAAATGCCAAATTATTATTATTATTTATTATTATCCCCCATTGTACACTGCATCATGGACTGTAAATCGGGGGTGTCTGGGAAAGCCATCCGTAATGTATCCCACACTCATGCCCTAATTCCATTAAATGATGCTCCAGCTTTAACCCATACGTCCCCAGCATGGACCTGAATTATAGCAAACATCAAGCTCTTGATGTCTCCTATTGCCAAGTGCACCCCGGCTTTTTGCTTATTTTTTTTTTGTTTTTTTGTTTTTTTGTTTTTTATTTCTATATAATCATCTTAGATTTTTTAACAAAATTATGAAAAGCAGTTGAAGAGGTTACAAAAGTGAGAAGGTGAGGAAGAGATAAAGTCATTGCTAGCTCCTAAAGATCTTGCTATTCTATATTGCTTTGCCAGACAAGGTGTAGAACCAGTGAAACTTTTCCATTCAATCTTTTTTTTTTTTTTTTCCTTCATTCAGTCTGTATTGGAATAAGCACGTTGAGGATGTGTTTCATAATGTTTATGGTGGCCAACTGCCATGCCTGTTTATCTCCATCAAGCAGTTTGTTCCAACACGTTTCTTCATTTTGGAGAGTAAAGTTTGTAAAAATGTCTGTCAAGTATCTATCACGAATTTCTGTCGTCGATGGACAGTTCAAGAGTAAGTGGCGTATAGTTTCCGTGTCCCTAGTGGACTTGCAGAGACGGCAGCAGCTTGACAAGGATTGTTGTCTAATCGCCAGTATTTCGTTAGTTTCCAGGAGATTCAGTCTGATTTTCAAGAAGTAATTTCGAGCCGCTCTATTTGGAAATAGTTTCAAGAATGGTTGAATAGAGTCAAGTTTCTTAGAGAAAGAAGGGAGGTGGCTGCTGAGTTTGTACTTGGAAGCAAGGTCGTTGGTGTTGATCCAGTCGAGTTCTTTGATTTTCTTGATAACTCGAACTGGATTGGCGATGAGATCTTCTGTGTTACTGGCAACTGAGTCTAAGATGTTCAAAACTTTAGTTTCCCATCGAGTGAGCATATGACAAGTTCCCAGCCGGATTTCTTCATTTATCAACTGATAGGCGTGGGGCGTATCTTTCTGTCTGCATTTCCGATAGAGCATGACGCTATTACAATCCACAGTTGATTTTAACGAGGAGAGGGTTAATTCACGTCTGATTACTGATATCGGAGTTGTTTTCGGGAGGCCCAAGATTGGGCGCCAGAAATTTGCTTCTAGTTTTGGCCATAAGTCGTCTGGAAGATTCGGCATTGCTTCGGCGCCATATGTCAAAGATGGAATAACTTTCCCTTTATAAAAATCTCTTGCAGGTCTAATTGAGAATCTGCCGTATTTGATATCAATTGCCTTTCCTTGTGTGGCTAGCTTGGTCGTTTTTGCTCGTAGGTGCTCTTGCATTGCTTTTTCCTTGTACGAGCTGTCTACAATAACTCCCAAGTATTTAAAGTTAGTGACTTTCTCGATGGTAGTTGTGTCTAGTTTCAAGTTCGGTGTGGATTTCTTTTTAGGGAATTTCTCTATTACCATCATTTTTGTTTTGGATTCGTTAATTTCCAAGTTATTTGACATCATGTAAAGTTTAAGATTTGCTAGTTGGCGTTGAAGACCAATAGGGGTGTTGTCCAGCAAGATTAGGTCATCAGCATAAAGTAGGAACTAATTTGTTCTCCTCCGAGTTTAGGAGGGAAAGCTCGAATCTTTGTTTCCGTTTCTTGGAAGTCGCCTAAATAGGACCAAAACAAAGCCGGAGCCAATGGACAACCCTGTTTAACACCTCTGTTAGTTGCTATTGCTTCTGTTAATGTGCCTTGCTTATTTAGGCGGACCCTCATGGTGGTGTTTGAATAAAGAGCTTTGATTGGATTGAGTACGTCCAATGGGCATTTCCATGAGGCCAGCTTTCTCCACAGTCTTTCTCGATCTACTTTATCAAAAGCCTGTGTGAGATCAACAAAGGTAATGTATAGGCGTGGGCGGCCCTCCAAGATTTTGCTTTTAAGGGCACTCAATATCAAAATGTTGGCGTTTGTCCCCAAATTCTTTTTAAAGCCAGTTTGGAACTTGTCGTGACACGGAGAATCGTTGGCCCAGGTAGTGAAATGTTTTAACAGCAGAGACCCAAACATCTTGCCTATCGGATCGAGGAGGGCGATCGGACGATAGTTCGCTGGGTCTAACCTATCTCCTTTTTTATAGATAGGGACCACTTTTGCACATGTCCATGAGGGCGGGATGGATTTTGTGGCTGTGCAGCGTTTAAATATTTGGCTCAAGAGGGGCGCCCAGGTCTCTGGGTGGGATTTCAAGTCAAAATTCGTAATGCCATCAGGACCAGGCGCACGTGATGGTTTTAACTTTTTAATTAAAGCTATAATGTCCTCAATGTTGTCCACGCTGATCCAGGGGGTATCATTAGGTTCCATCAGAGGAAATTTGGTAATTGGACTCTTAAAAAGAGTTTGGAAGTGGTTTTCCCAGGCCAGTTGGCCAATTCCGTTTATTTGACATGGCCGATCTCCTGGTGCAGTTGAATGGAGTAGGGTCCAAAAGTCTCTGGCATTGTTTCTGGAGATGGCCGTAAGGATGTTTTCCGCGTCTTGTTGGTACAACTTATGACGGTGACTTTTTAACCATGATTTGTAATTTTTAACAGCTGCTTTGATGATCTCAGGGGCGGCTGAGGGCTCGAATCTCTTTGCTTGTCTTTTTATTCTCCTCAATTCTCTCTTTTTTTCCATTACTACTTTATCGTAGGTATGTCTTTGATCTAGTGTTGATGTCTTATTTTTTTTTTGAGGAACTCTAAAGGTGGTTAATAACGGTAGATAATCCACGTCTGTCCTAGGCAGTTGGTTGTTGTGGTCTTTATATTGGGCTGTAATAGTGGTTATAGCCTTTTCCGTTATTCTGAGTCTTGTTCCTTGCATAGAGACTTCTATATCTGAAGTCATAGTGTTGTTTGCCGATGAGGTTGTGGACCAAGTAGTTTCAAGAAGATTATGGTCACTTTCCTTTGTTTTGATTACTTTAAAGGAGTTAATATGAAGTAGTAGGGAGCGAGATACAAAGATATAGTCAATTGTGGAAGTTGAATTTGCTCTTTCCCAAGTTGGAAGTCTGTTAGGATCAGGAAAGGCTAGATCCAAGTTGTCAAAAGATCTATACTTCATTAGGTTTTGCCATTTTGTTGGCCTCTGATCTGCTGAAGGTTTTTTTGATCTATATCGCTTTGATTTTGTCGAGGGTTGGCTATTAATGTTCAGGTCGCCACATAGAATTACGTGGTCCGGCTTATGTGAAACTTGCGCCCAGTCCAACTCTTGTTCTATTGTGTTGATAAATCTTGAGCTTTCAATCGTGGCTGGGTTCCAGTAGATGGTTACAATTATGAGTGTCTTTGTCAAGGTTTTAGGCGATCCTCTTTTTTTGGTAATCCAATTTAGCTTTACCATCAGCATGAAATGATTTTCTTTTAGCTTTTGCGAGTTTACAAGGCCTCGTCTGCTACGAATCGCGATCAGGAGACCAGCCGTTGGGCGGCCTAAAGAACCTTTCTTGGCTAACACTGTGTGGGTTTCATAGCCATCAAGTACTGGAGGATGTAGAAGCCATGTCTCTTGCAAACAGATGATGTCGTGGTTTATTAGGTTTGAGGGTCCTGATGTTAGATGAAGGAAACCTCGGGTGTTCCACGAGCACAATTTTATTTGGTCTTGGGCGTTTGAATTTAGACAGTCTATTGTGTTGCTGTTGATCGTATTCTCGGGTGGCTATTTTTGTTGGTTTAGCTTTAAAGCCTTTGGTAACCATGACCACAGAGAATGTAAAGATGAGTTTAAAGATGGGTTTGCTGTAACAGGGTAGGGCTCGTTCTGAACTGTCCTTTGAAGTTTTTGACCTTCTTTTGGGATCGTCCGTCTATCAGACAGCTCCTTATATGCTGGGTTTAGTTTTCCAAGATCTTTAGCTGACTCCTTGGGTTGTGATTTGTTGATTGATTCAGTCTGGTTTGGGTTTTGGTCCAAAACTGTAACGGTTGTCATTTTCTTTAGTGATTGGCGACGTTTTCGACATGAAGACTGGGAGTATTCAGTTGCTTTTATTGATGCCTGGGAATCTTTATTTACTTGGTGATTGCAAGTTTTGATTTCTCTCGAAGATTTGGTAAGGTCGTAGCCCATTATTAAAAGCTCTTCAAGGGCAGATTCCAGGGCATTTTTTGTTGATTGTGACGCTATGTATAGGTGTGAAATTGCCCTGGATCCCTGATGGCTCGGGTCGACAATTTGGAGGTCTTCTGACTTTACTAGTCGTAGTTTCGGGATGTAACTGAATAAGTCCATAACCGATCTTCTATTTAATATTACTTCGTCGTAGTTTCCAGGGATCTGTTCTAGTTTCAATATCCACCGTATTAAAGGTTTAATGTGGTGTTTTGTGGTTTTTGATTTGTAGGTTGGTCGCTGGGCTTCTTTGGTGGGGGCTCTTGTTGAAAATTTCTTTTGCTGCGCTCTAGGCCACGGAGTTTGCGGATTACTATGCGATCTATGAGATCGTCTTGTTGGTTGTCGGCTAGAACCATTTTTTCGTGTTTCAGTTTCTTGTTTTGAATAGTTAGTTTTAAGAACTATCGAGGACTCTCCAAATACAGGATCTATTGATTTGTTGTTAGTCCTAGCCAGTCGCGTTCTTCGTTCTTCTAAAGTTAGAAATGGAGATTCTCTGGACTTTGTTTCTTTATTAGGCTTCCCTGTCAGGAGTATAGAAGTTATAGATGAATCAGGTATTTCTTCCAAGTTTTGGTTTGAGAATGTTGATTGATCAGTGATATGTTGAGTAATGTTCATCATGTCTTCGTTGTTTAGGAATGCTTCTATTCCTCTAGGAGAAACGTTCGATGTTTCTTTTTCAGCTCTGTTTACCTCCCCAGTTTTCTTTGCGTTGCCCTTTATTTTTAGTGGGGTAAGAAGGTCTCTTTGAGCCTCTATAGCTTTTGAACTTGTTGAGTTTGATTGGTAAATTGAAGGTGTTATTAGTACTGGTTCTTGTTGGTGGGAGTTAGTTTTTTCCACCTCTTTAGTTAGCTTGGTTTTTTCTATCAAAAGAGTTGGTGGGACAGTTAAGTCAATGAAAGAAGTATTTCGAGTACTTTCTGCGTTTGTTTGCGTAATGCCCTGGGAAATGAGGCCCGTGGTTGAAGTCAGTTTTTGAGTTGGCGCCATAATCGGATCTTGGCTTGTTTTGGTCGTAGATACGAAAGACTTTGATTCTAGAGCCATGATGTAACCCTCCAAAAAAGTTATTTTGTTCAGCATTGAAGTTTGAATCGCTGTATGGTCTTTCAGCGTGTCCCCTATTGTTTCATATAGTTTAATGAATGGATTGAGGGCTATCGATAGTGCTGACATCAAGGTGCAAGAATCGAGCTTTTTTGGATGTGAATCAGTTGAAGAGTTGTCACGGTGAGCAGCTGATTTAACTATCCCAGGAGTTAATGGTCGTGTCGGTGGTATGGTGATGTTTAATGATCTTCTGGTGGGGAAGTCTGAAGAATATCTTCTTTGATTGGTATAATTGTCTAGGTTTGAGTAAAAAGAGTCTAAAGTTTTCTCAAACTGTAACTTATTTTTAGATTTGACAGGATGTTGACTTCCACCATCTTTCTCTTGCGTTTGTGGGTTTAGGCTTAAGGGCTCACTTAGTGACTGTGGTGCAATCGTCAGAACCTGGTCTTTGCACTTGGTACTGTCGATTGATCGATGTATTGAGTCATTGATCAGTGGTTGGTCATGTATCAAGAGTTGAGGGGAGCCCGTTGCCGTTGAGCCAATTTGCTTTAATGATGTCGAGATGGTTGGGAGGGGTACAGAGCTCTCAACTTCGACTTGCTCTCGTGTGGAAGTCTGAGGGCAACTCTGCGCTTCTTGATCACTAGTAAGAGTTTGTTCTGGACACAGAATGGGGACTGAAGTTGGAGGTTTCGCAGGGGTTATACTTTCCAGAGCTGGTGTAGGATTAGTTATAGGTAGTACTGCCAAGTTTCGAGCCTGCGAAGACCCCAGCTCTTCCTGCATAATTTGTGGTATTTTTGGAGTCACTTGGCCTGAGAAGTGCCATTTTGTTGGGTCGATATCCGGAGCTGGCCAAGCATCGTCTTTTGTTTGAAGGATGGAGAATCTTCGTTTAGCTTGAATCAATCTACGATGTTTGCTGGGTGGTGTAATTGCATCAGCTGCCTCGAGAATTTCTGCATCTGTCAGCTCATTACATTTTTCTTGGATGGCTTTGGAGTGCCTGTTGAAAAAGTCTGATAATAATTTCAAAGGGCGTTGTGGTTTTTTACCGCCCTTTCTCGTTGTTTTAGGGCCTGCACGGGGAGCTTTTGTAGAATGTTTTTGTTTAGGCAGGGATTTAACCAATCTTATGGTTTCCACTTGGTTATTCGGCAATTCTAGGACTGAGTTTTTCTTAGTAGGGACGTCGCTGGTTCGAGATCTCTTTTTTTTAATTATGTTGTTTGGTTCTTGCGGTGGTAGCTTAATTTCTTGACGCACAGTTGGACTTATTAAAGCCAACGCATTATTTTCTGGGTTTGTCTTGTTTGCTGGTGGATTACTGTGAGTTTCCCTATGTACGATTGCTGATACCAAAAGGCCAGCCATAGGTGGCGCTGCAGTTATTTCACTTTCTTTCGCCGAGGTTGATGAGCCACGCTCGACTCTCAACCCACTCAGGCACTCCTGTCCTGCCATCGATGGGCGCCGCTTCCCAGAGGCGCCAGGTGTCCGCACCTCTCCTTACTTCAACTGATTGACGTGGGGGGCGCCCTCTCTGGGGTCCACCCCCAACCCCGTCGTGTCTGCATCGAACTCCGTCGCAGCACTCGCTGCCTGCCCGCTCAACGCCGCCTCCCCTTCAAATTTGTATATCCACTTGCTCGCCCCTGCTGTGAGCTGTGGGAGGGCCGTAATTAAATTATTCTGTGTTCTACCAGCCCGTTATGTATTGGGCGCGTCGGCATCTTTACCCCACTTCACATGCCCTTCTTCACACTTCCCCTTTTTCTTACTGTTGCCATCTGGCCTGCACTACTCCTCAGCATGCCCATCCCCCACGTGCCTAATGCTCAGGGGTATTCTCAGCCGCCACGTCACTCCTTTCTTCTTCTTCACCCTGGTCCTCAGTGAACGAGTCACTATTGTCTTCCCTCTCAACATCTCCCACCACCGTATCTGATCCAAAATATGTCCACTTACCCCGGCCTCCTTCCTTTTTGACACATGCATTTTTTATTCCTCCCTGATTCAGTCTAAGCAACACATCACCTGATCTACATTCTCCTGATCCATCTTCCGTTGGCCATACATCCCTCACCTCCCTTGAGGATTCTTGTATCCTGTTCAATTCTGTTAACAACTCCGACAACCTTTTTTCGAGCTCTCTTGAGCTGACACCCACGGATGACGATACTTCAGGTGGGTTTGCATATGTGGGTGGGGGAGCTGTAGGCTGTGGTGTTACTGGTGCGGAAGGGGTCCTTACCACAGCAGAGGGGGTCACTATCGCAATGGGTACATAGATTGGATTTGTGTACCCTTCTGCAGGATACTTTAATGCTTACCTGGCTTCTTCAGGAGCGTAATGACTTCTCAGCCTGTGGACCTGTTACTTGGTCACTTTTTGATTCCTTTTCTGTATAAACAACAATAACAACAATAGAACTGCTATAATACCTGATTTCTGAGAAGTTGCTATATACCTGTGTCCTTTTGGTAATCCCTCCCTTCTCACCTGTGTTTATGTTTTGTGGAGCTCTCTATCCTGTTATTCTACAGGGTGCGTTGGAATGAAGAAACTTTAACTTGGAAGGCTGAGGTGTTCAATAGGCTCTTGCCTTTATAATGTCTTGCTTTTCCAGAATTGTCTTGGGTAAGTATCTGGGGAAAATTTAGATTTGGAATAGTCCCTACATTGGAGAGATCTCTTTCTAATATTTTCCCTTTTTCTTGTGGGTTCTCGAAATTCAGAGAGTCTAATGGCTGCAGGATGGCTGCAGCCTTATGGGGATGAGCGCGGCAAGAACTGAGCAGTGAAAACTTGAAGAAACCTCAGGCACGTAAACTTATTTAAACTTCTTCTTTCTTATTTTCTATTACGTTCATTCGTTAATTAAATACCTTATTTGTCTGCAGGTTTTCGAAAGCTGAGGAAAAATACCTTCGGAAGATGCGGTGGCTGCTGAGGAAACTTCTGAATGAAGGTACTGCGAACGATGAATGCTGCTTGAAGATACTGCGGCTGTGAGAGAACTTTTGACAGAATATGCTGCAGCTACTAACGAACACAGCTGACTGAAAACTGCTTCGGAGATAACTTCGGTTCGGTAAGTCTTTTCAATAACCATGGAATTCTGTTGCTTTTCTGTGAAAACTAATGTCTCTGATTTTTCCTTTGACAGGTTCTGTGATGAGAGACACCGGTAGCGTTACCCGCTGTCAGCAGAGAAGACGCGAAGCGAGCAGTCTGGCGGAGGCAGGGATTAAGTAGCTCCCTCTGCAATAAGTATAGAGGGTGCTATAAGTTATCTATGGATCTGGCAGCGGCCATGTTTAGTGTATGAGACCACTGTAAGCACTATGAGAGCAATGTCTATGAATGGTACAAATGCCATGTTTGCCAGGCTTGTACCCACTTTTGACCTGCTGACTGATGTGATGTACCTTGCTTCTCCTGCATGCCTGAATGGGAGCTGTGCTCACTTACTGGGATCATGACAGTTTCCCCACCAATACCCCTCCCAAGGATGAACCCTCTGGTCCTGGCTTAGTAGGGTGGTTTTCATAAAACTTCTGAAGTAATTTGTGGGCATGAATGTTTGAGTTAGGTTCCCAAGTCCTGTCCTGTGGACCAAACCCTTTCCAATCTACAAGGTAGAATAATTTCCTTTTGACAATCTTGGAATCTAAGATTTCTTTTACTAAGAATTCTGGTTCACCTTCTATGATTAGGGGTTTTGGTGGTGGTTGTAATCTGGTCCCTGTATACATTGGCCTTAACAAAGAAACATGGAATACCAGATGAATTTGCATGTGGGATCGCAGGTTCAATTTTACTGCTACTGGGTTGACTATGGATTCCAGAGGGAATGGACCCAGAAACCTAGGTTGGAATTTACGTGGGCCTTTAAGTGCCATGTGTTTAGAAGACAACCATACCTTGTCTCCCACCTTATACTCAGGAGATTTTCTTCGAAGTCTATCTGCAAATTTCTTTTGGCTATCTTTTGCTATAGTCAAATGTCATAGAACCTCTTCCTGTTCTCTGGTAATGTTATCATGAAGACTCTGTCCCGCTGGCATCACTAAGGATTCTGTTGGATCAAAGGTAGAGGTGTGAGGTTGTGAACCGTTAAGTATGTAGAAAGGAATATAACCTGTGGAAGTGTGTTCGGAGTTATTATAGGCATACACTGCTACCCAAAGAACAGCCATCCAGCAACAATCTATCTGGTGGAGAAGACATTAAAGGTTTGAGAGTCTGATTGGTTCTCTCTGTTTGACTGTCAGTTTGTGGGTGGTGACTGGTAGATAAACGCACTTCAACTTGTGCCAACTCACAATATTTTCTCCAAAATTGGGATACAAATTGACTGTCTCTATCAGAGATCACTGTATATGGAAATACATGAAGATGTACAATTTGTTCTAGGAACACATTTGCTAAGACTGATGAAGTACGAAGCCCCTTGAGGGCAATGACATGCGCCATTTTGGAAAACAAGTCCATAACTACAAGGATAGTGTTATAACCCGAATAAAGCGGTAGCTCCGTAATAAAGTCCATAGAAATGGTATGCCATGGTACTGGTGGGACAGGTAACGGTTGAAGCAGTCCTGCTGGTCTCTGCTTTGAGCTTTGGTTTGAGCACAAATTTGAATGAAATCTATGATACCCTTGCGCCATCTTGGCCACCAGAAATGCCTTTTGATTTTGGCCGTGGTTTTAGCGATTCCAGGGCGGCCTTCCAATGTGGCTCCATGGTAATCTGCCATACCTTTCTTTTGTAACTCCTGATTTGGTAGGTATAGCCTACTCTGGAAATAAGGTAAACCTTCTTGAATATTAAACTTGGGTCCCCTTGACATCCAAGCATCTAACTCTGAAGTGGTCATGTTAATGAGAATGTGTACCTTCAAGTCTTCTTTTGAAGATCCAGTGACTCCCAGCATCTTCTCTTCTGGAATTATATTTACAGGATCTGTTGTACTTTGGATCTCTTCTCCCTCACCAATCCTTGACAAGGCATCCACTTTGCGTTACGTACCCTTGTGCGATAAGTGATAATAAAATCGTATTCCACGAAAAATAACGCCCAACAGAGTTGTCGGGATAAGTGAGCCTTTTACATTGTGTAAATATTGCAGGTTTCGATGACTTGTGAACACTGTGACAGTATGCCGGGCCCCTAATAAATGGTATTTCCATTCTTTGAAAGTGTGTTTTACTGCTAGCAATTCCTTATCTGTGATGCTGTAATTTAATTCTGCTGTTGAAAACTTCTTGCACCAGAAGGCCACTGGATGCAGTTGTCCGGTTTCAGCATCTTTCTGGGATAATACAGCTCCCATTGCAGCACTGGACACATCAGTTTCCACTACAAATGGTAGTTCAGGTTGTGGGTGTCTTAAAATGGGACCAGTGGTAAATTTTTCTTTTAATGTCTGGAAGGCCTCTTCTGCTTCCTTGGTCCAGGAGAATATCTTGTGCTTTCGCAGTAGCAAAGTTATTGGATGGAATGGTTGTGAAAATCCTGCTACAAAGCGTCTGTAAAAGTGTGCAAATCCTAAAAACCTTTGGACTCCTTTCACTGATGTAGGGGAAGGCCAATTCAGAAATGCGTCAACTTTTCAGTTTTGGATTCCCATAGGTGAAAGGACGAATCCCAGAAATTCCACTGAGGTCGCATGAAAGGAGCATTTCTCAAGTTTGACAAATAGCTTGTATTGCTGCAGTTTCTGAAGTACTGCTCTTACATGGGTTATATGTTCTTGGACTGAGTTTGGATAGATGAGAATGTCGTCAAGGTACACTACAGTGCAGACATCTAGCAATTCACCTGAAACATCGTTCATAAAATTCTGAAAAGCTGCTGGGGCATTGCATAGGCCAAAGGGCATGACTTGGTACTCATATAATCCATATTTTGTGCGGAAAGCAGTCTTCCATTTATCTCCTTCTTTGATTCTCTCTAAGTGGTAAGCTCCTCGAAGGTCTAGTTTAGTAAAAATGTTGGCATCTTTAACTTGATCCATTAACACTGGAATAAGTGAAAGGGGATACTGATTCTTGACTGTGATCTGGTTGAGGGCACGGTAGTCTATGCAAGTACAAAGGTCCCCTTCCTCCTTGGGCACGAAAAACAGAGGAGATGCCATTGGGGACTTAGAGAGCCGAATAAAACCATTGGCAAGGTAATTATCGAAATAAGTCTTCAAATTAATATTTTCTTGTTCAGTTAGGGCATAAATTCTGCTGCATGGGGTTTTTGAACCAGGGATCAAATCAATTTTTCAATCATATGGCCAATGAGGATGCAACACGTTAGCCTGTTCTTCTTAGAATACTTCTTGAAAATCTTGATACTCCGGTGGAAGGGTTCCTATTGATCCTAAGGTGGGTTTCTCTTAAAATCACTTGAACTTCTTTTTCTAAGGTTCAGTCTTGAACATAGCAGGAATACCTGCATTCCTCAGTAAAAACTAAGGTTTTGGCACACCAATCAATCTGTGGATTATGTTTCTCTAGCCATGCAATTCCTAAAATTACTTTAAGCTGTGGAGCACTAATTAGGTCAAACGAGATCTTTTCTCGATGTCCCTTCTCGCAAAGCAAGGTGCAAACTTTAGTACACTTCATCACTGGTCCGGACATCAGTTGAGTACCATGTACTGCGGTGACATTTTCTATCACAGCCTTTGGGTGCATACCAATATGCATCTTGCCTGCGAGTTCATAATCCATGTAGTTCCGAATCGCACCGTCCACATATGCTTCCAGAGCATATATCTTGGAAGGTTGAAGGTCGCTACTTAAGATGAATGGAACAACGAAATGAGAGATCTGAAGTTCCTTCTTCTGCATCAACAAGTCGAACTCTACACCTGACGGATGTTGGAGTTTTCCAGCTGTTCATTTTCTGTGGTTTTCCTGTCTGCCTTGCCTATTGCTCCCACTGGCTTCCATGGCGGTTTCACTGGACAATTTCGCAAATGATGACCCACCAAACCACATTAGAGACATAAATTCTGTTGTCTTCTTTTGTCTCTTTCTTCCTTAGATATAGGACCCCGAACACCTCCTAATTCATTGGCTCTTGGTGATTTAGTTCTTTGAACGAACATAGAGTGATCTGGTCTCTGATCTGGCCCGATCAGAGCGCCGGTTCTGCAATCGGTGATCCAGCTGTATTGTTAGGTCTATGCATTCGGCACAACCTGTAGGTGGATTCACTACTTGTGCTAATATATCTTTGATTTCTCCTTGTAATCCTCGATAAAAGTGTGTGGTTCTCTTCTCCTCAGGCCAATTGGTCTCTGCCACTAATTGATTAACGGAAGCTATATAGGCCAACAATTCTTGGTTACCTTGTCGTAAAGAGAGCAGCTCATTATCTAAGGCCTGTCCCTGAGCAGGATTAGCAAAGAGTTTCTCTAACTCCTGCTGAAAACCAGGGAAATTCCTCAGTAATGGATCATCTCGATTAACTAAGGGTATAGACCAGCCAGCAGCATGTCAACCCAGATATAATAACACAAATGCCACCTTGGCCTGATCTGAATGAAAGACCGCGGGTCTACACAGAAAGTGTAAATTACATTGCTTCATAAAAATTGCAAAACGCCTTGGATCCCCTGTAAATCTCTATGGGGCTGCTAGTGGAATGCTCCCGGGTAAAACTACCTGTAGAGGGGGACAGGGAGCTGCTATTTGACCCTTTGCAACCCCACTAGGAAGTGGTGCTTGTCCTGCTTGAGACTGTAGTAATTGGTGACCCAATTCATCAGTGCGCTCTCTGTTAAGCACCAACTCTCTCGTAAGAGAGTTGGTTTCTGTTACGCTCACCTGGTATCCACAGGGATGCCACCCAGCCGGGTTACTCGCTGGTATGCTTCTCAGCTTTATCCTGATGTGGTCTGCGGGGAACGTTCTGCCTGAAAATACAGGAGGACTGTGTTCAAGACTGACCGACTGGGGCAAATATCCTCCCTCCACCCCCGTATGATTTCAGTCCCTCTGGCGCCCTCTCCTCACCTTGTGGTAGAATTAGGCGTGCTCTCCGTCCTGCCTTCTTTGCAGGGGCGCATTGTCTTTCATGGGCGAATGCGGTCCAGTTACTTCACTGACACCGGCCCGTTTGATATTGTTCAGGTAGGTCTTATTGCTGTTCTTTAGTTTTGTTGCTATCCTGCATGCCTTTCTTTGTTTAAAAAGTCTCTTTTTTCTCCCTTAAGTATGCAGAGCTTCTGCGCGGTGAACTGGCTTGGTTGAGCCCTGCTGGTAAATGATGGCGCATTAAGGGCGCTATGATGCGGAAGTAAGCGCTATGGGCAGCGCTGCAAAGTCTTGCCTTTGCTAACCTGTGTTTTCCTTCCTTGTAGGTCGCGGTGTTCTTCAGCGTGAGTGGAATGTCCGGAGTGGTGCCAGCCGAGAGGCGACCAGCCACGTAAGCCTTTTGAGCAGTTCATAATTTGTAAATGTCTCTACTGCTTTCTTTAATGTTGCCTCATACTTTGAAGGAGTGCTGTGTCTCCTGATTACTTTTACTTTGTGCTCTGTGAACCCCGTTGACAGCACTGCGAGCGTTGCTCTTGCTGCAGTAACCGCTTCCTGGAGGGGGCGGAGCCTAACATCGACACGTGTCAGATCACATGACTTCTTTCAGCAGTGAAATCGCCGGCAAAGCCGCCCGCGAGGCGTATTTATTCATACTTTGAAGGAGTGCTGTGTCTCCTGATTACTTTTACTTTGTGCTCTGTGAACCCCGTTGGCAGCACTGCGAGCGTTGCTCTTGCTGCAGTAACCGCTTCCTGGAGGGGGCGGAGCCTAACATCGACACGTGTCAGATCACGTGACTTCTTTCAGCAGTGAAATCGCCGGCACAGCCGCCCGCGAGGCGTATTTATTCATACTTTGAAGGAGTGCTGTGTCTCCTGATTACTTTTACTTTGTGCTCTGTGAACCCCGTTGGCAGCACTGCGAGCGTTGCTCTTGCTGCAGTAACCGCTTCCTGGAGGGGGCGGAGCCTAACATCGACACGTGTCAGATCACGTGACTTCTTTCAGCAGTGAAATCGCCGGCACAGCCACCCTTGCGGCGTCAAGCCCTGGAGGCAGTAAGGGCTGGAGATGCTGTTTTGCTGTTTGGCTGTGGCCGTGTGCAGTGAGTACTCCGGTTTAGAGGTACTTCGTTCCGTTAGCTACATAAGCCTTCAATTGCCATAAGGTTAAGGCGGGAGAGACGGACTCTGGCAGCTCCTTAAGCTGTCGGGCGTTCCTTACCCTGTGGCTGGATAAATTGTGAACCTTTACTTGAATCTAGAGAACCAAGTGTCCGTTATATTCTATCTTTAAGCGTTCTACTCGAACTTTGAAAGCACCCAATCCAACCACTGTGTGTCTATTGTTGTGATACCATTGAGAAAAACTCAATTTTGTATTTCTTTTAATTTTCAAATTTGAATTGTTGGCCATTTCTAATTTGTTTCACATGGCCTATTTATTAACTTCGGGTATGCCTCAAAATTTGCGTCAGAAGGGATTGACAATACCTGCGGCACGACTCTCTTGTCTCTCTCGTAGGATTGTCCATCTTCCTTCTGTTACCTTGTTATGTAGCTCCCATTGCACAAAGATTCCATCAACCCTTGATCACATTAGTGAAGTTCTTCCAGTTTTTGACACTCTGTCTCCCTATCAGCCCTTAATGAAGGAACACACTAAAAGTGACGCCATGAGAGCGGCTCTTCCACTCTCAGACAACACAATGTTGCATACACCCTTGCCATGTATGACTACGAAAAGAAGAGGCGCTAAGCACCTAGATAGACCTTTAACGTCCTCTCCATGTTTCGAGCCTGAACTCTCACTACATGCTAGACACTCTGATTCAAACAATTCGATACTGCAGGATTCTCAGAGCGTAATTAATATTATTTCAGCCAGTTCATGTTTGGAGTGTTCACCAGGTTCCCCTTCAATTTCCTTTGTCTATCCGACTCCTCGCAGAGTCCAAATACAAGTCCCACAGGAACTTTCTTTTCAAAGTGCTGTGGGAAAACTCACTTCTCAGAATCCATTTAACACTTCATTAGCTAATCTGGTGGACAAAACAAACATGCCATCTGAGAGCCCATCTCCTGTTACAACAATATCACCAGTGCGGACTATATTACCAGTTGATTCTCATCTCCCTTTGGCTACCCTCCCAATAGAAGCCAGGGTTGCTCTATCAACATCCGACATTACTTTGGCCGCTATGCAGCTAAATTTACAAAGTCTGTTTAAACTATTTCAATGTCTAGATGCCAAAGTTACTGCTCATTCAGTAGAAGCACACGAAACCTTAGTACTACTCAAGACTTTAGCTGATAATCTGTCATCAAATCCTCACAATTCTTGTCCAACTAACAATGCTCATGATGACGATATTTCAATTGTGACCATCGGATCTACAAGTCCCATGTCCCTTAAGTTTCCACCTCCGCAGATTATACCGGCAATTGCGGATATTATTACTTCTGAAGGACGGCTGAATCCTGCCACCACTTATGATCTGGTGAATGATGCACATACCATTCTCCCAACTGATTCTTCTACCTTAGTTCTTTCCCCCCCTCCAGCCCCTATGTCTTCTGCGATTACTTTTGAGAAAGCAAATGATATTCCGTCCTTACCAGCAAGAAGAAACAGAAAAAAGACCTCCAAAATTTCTCACAATACCCAGAAAAAAAACAAGAAAAACTCTAATCTGGTTACTTTGACATTACAGAAGCAAACTATGAAAACTTTCTTTCAAACTTTAATCCCGTTACCTGAGTCTTTGGTAGCACCACAAGCTCCTCAAGATCCAATACAAGTGCCAGTGTCTAAACAACTTTCACCTACGCTCGTTCCCGATTCAGTTCCGATTCAGTAGTGCAAATTCTTATCCTCTGACCCAAGCGACAACTGCTTCTTTGGCAAGTAAGCCAGTTCAAACTCTTGATCCTACACAATCGTTAGCAATATCCTCTTCCTTAGTGCTTCCTATCTCTGGTCTGCAGAATCCTAAACCCATTTTAGGACTTCCTATTGTACCTCTGGCCAATATTGTAGCGTCTTCTCCAAACCTGATTTTAATTGCCCCACCTTCGTGTCAGAACCCTTTACAGTCCGATATTGGGTCCACTATCCCAGTGTTGCCTCCAGTGTCGATTACTACCATGGCCTCTAGTCATCCTCCCTTAGATGCTTTGATTCGTGAACTTGAGTTAGCCTCCACTTCCCAACTTCCAAACAAATGCAAAGGCCAAACAAACCTAGTTGTTAGTGACAAAATTATGTCTTCAGCCACCAAAAAGAGCATTGACTCTTCCACCACAGTCTCGGCGGAACAAATACGTGAGGCTGTAGATGCATATTTGGCCTCATGCTCTCAGCCTATCCCTTCTAAGCTTCCCCAAAAACCAAGTGGTCCAAATTCGTCGCTGAGCAAGTGGCTCTTACCGAGTTCTATGCCAACATCCATAGTAACTCGACAATCTTCTCTGCGTACTGACAATCGCCCTCTCGCTACTCCAGCTCACGCTTCAGATCTACCTAAACCTAATCTAAAGGTTCCTTTTTATTCTGTAACCCACAATTCCCGAAATAACATCCCAGTGGTACCCACTTCTCATCCCTTGGCACGGCGCAAATGCCATTCTTTAATTTTGAAGTGTCAAGGAGGAAACTTTGGCACCTATGATTTAAACCGCCGTAGTGTGCTCAACATCTTCTCTGAAGTGGTGGAGCTTGAAGACATAAGCTCGAGTGACATTGAGCAGATTGAATTCATCCCTGAGAATACTTGCTCGGTGGTGCGTTTGTGGGTATCGGGTATCGTTCTAAATACCATCTGGAAATCAAAAATGCAATTATTTTCGATGGGGTTCTTATTAGCACAAGACCCAGCATTTATAAATGGGGACTCTAATGTAAAGCAACCATCTTATCAATCTAGCGCAAGCCTCCCTTTGATGCAGAACAGTGGTCGTGCCGAGTCGTATATGTCATAACCATTAGAAACACTTAAAGACCATCTCATTAATGTTGCTAGTTGGAACACTAGAGGTTATTCTCATCTACAAACCTCTATTGCTAACTTCCCTGCTGTCATGGACATAATAGCATTACAGGAAACTTGGCTCCTGCAAACACCTGTATGGAACAATTATGAGATTGTTCTGCTTCCAGCCATTGGGAGTCAAAGAGGTCGACCATCATCAGGCTTATTGACAGGAGTAAACATATCCAGTGGTTTCGCCATTGAAGCCTGGGATTCTGTTTCTGCCTTTATCCAACTTGTCAAGATTACAGGTCCAGCACACACCATTGCATTGATTAATATCTATCGCAATCCTTTAGGGTTGACTGATACTGCTTTTTATACAGGTTTGTCTAGACTTTTAGATTTGGTATTCCTTTCCCAAGATATTATGGATACCCTTATCGTAGGTGATCTTAACTTGGACTGTATTAATCCTATAGGAAAGATCACAATGGAGAAGGGTAATCGATGGACCTCCTTCATGTCAAATCGCCATTTTCACATGACCAATGGTGAAATTCAAGGCGATATTCCGGCTCAGCCCACATGGCATAGAGGTTCCATATCTACTACAATAGACTATATGTATACACATACCAACTTATCTGGACAAATAAGCAGTTTTAAAAAATTTCCACAAGTACATAGTGATCACCATCTACTAGTGCTTACTTTTAAGTGGAATTATTTACCTATCAAAAGGTCATACTATACGAATGACCTAATAGTTAATAATGCTAAAATGCGCCTTCGTTGGTCAAATAGTAACTTGTCCTCTCTGGCTCGTTTAATCATCTTAAATGATAGCTCTACTTGTCCAACACAGTATACTAACCTTCTCCTTACTTTTGATTCTCGTATGAAAAGTAATGTGCTTCTTCCACACAAACATACCTTCAATCTATTAATCAAGGCTAAAAAGACTGAATATCATCGTGAAAAAAGAATGATTCTCAAAATGAATTTGCCTAACTCTATTCAACAGTTGCGAATCATTAAAAGCAAATTCCATAACTGGATGAAACAACATTGTGCACACATTTTACAACTAGATGGTGAACACATGCTCAAATTAATAGCAAATAAGAATACTGCCGAAACCTGGGCAATTTTCAACCAATGTGCCAATACATCTCAAGGTACTTTACAGGTCTCCAGTGTTACTGAGACCCAATGGATTGAACACTATTGTAGCCTATATGCAGACTCGTCTTTTGTGCCTTTGGTCAAACTACTTAGCGACTCCGAGCGTTGGTCTCTTGCTTGTTCCCCACTTATACTTGAAGATTACATCAGACATATTAGCTCTTCTCGGGCTAAAGGCCCTGATGGCCTTAGTAATCATATGTTTAAATTGAACCCCACAAAGAGGGCTGCAATATTAAATAATCTCTTCCAATCTATCATCAGGACTCACGAGATTCCCAACTCTTGGAAAACATCTATTATAGTTCCTATTCACAAAAAGGGCGACCGCACTTTACCGTGCAATTATAGACCCATTGCCCTTCTTGATGCCCCCGGAAAGCTTTTTTCAAAACTTATTTTGAGGGACTTCAACATCTGGACCAAAGCAGCCCATGCAAGAGACCCGTTTCAAACAGGTTTCCTCGCAGGGCTAGGCACAAACATTAACTTGTTCTGTCTTAACGCTCTTAAATCTCAAGCGCAAAACACCAAACAAGCACTTTATTTTGCTTTTGTGGATCTCCACACGGCATTTGATGCCATCTCTCGTCCGATTCTCTTTGCAAAACTTACCAGAGATAAGTGTCCGCCCAGTCTACAACAAATTATTCAGTTGCTGCATGTGGAAACCTCAGTGCGCATTAGACTGAACCTAGAAGGTCTTCTATCTAGAGCAATTCCAACTGCTCATGGCCTTAATCAAGGCTGCCTTCTGGCGTCAGCAATCTTCAACTACTATATGTATGATGTGCGCAAGGTTTTCGAGGAAATAACATCGGACTCCCCCAGGATAAACAATTGCCAGATCCAAACTTTAATGTATGCTGACGATTTGGTGTTAGTTTCCAAAACTCCAGTTGGACTACAAAAACTTCTTGATGGCTTTAATAGCTATATACTGGCCAATGACTTACATGTGAATACAACCAAAACCCAGGTTGTCGTCTACAGACCACGTAATACAATAAGATCTCTTTCATCTTGGTCCATTAATCACATAAATCTGGCGATAGTATCAAGCTATGTTTACCTTGGTATGGTCTTTGATGTCAGTGTCAATACTAATGCTCACCTCGATGCTATTAAGTGTCAGCTTAACTCTGCCATCTCCCAAACCAAAATTATAATGCATCGATATGGTGCTTTTTCGATGCAACCAGCTGTCCTCTTTTGGAAACAAAAAGCCACCCCATGTATCCTATATGGCTTAGAGTCTCAATCACCATGGCTACCAAAAGTCTTTGATAAGCTCGAAGGCAAATTCTGGAAATAGCTTGGTTCTTAGGAACCAAGCTATGTGGATGCCTCCATGTTGGCTGACAATACAATAAAGTAGTTCCCAAGCACATTGTTTTTCATGGTGTATGAGCCTGGCGCCACAGGCGCCCGGACTGGCCCCATGAGGGCTTTTGAAGATGATGCCAGGCTCTAGAGGCCCGAGTCCTGACTCCACCTGGCCAATGGGTTTGCCAGAGGGGGTTTTGGGCGAGGGTTGAGACAGTTTCAGACCTAGCTGCATCGACTTCTGCCCTTAACTCTCCCAAAATCTGGGATAAATTGTCAATTCCTGTGTCCTCCATTATGCTCAGGTGGAGTGTTTTAAGTACTGGCTTTGCGTTCTGTAATGCTTACCTGGACTCCTCGGGAGCGTAATGCCTTCTCAGCCTGTGGACCTGTCACTTGGGCACTTTTGGATTCCTTTTCTGTATAAACAACAATAACAACAATAGAACTGCTAAAATACCTGAATTCTGAGAAGTTGCTATATAACTGTGTGCTTTTGGTAATCCCTCCCTTCTCACCTGTATTTATGGTTTGTGGAGCTCTCCATCCTGTTATTCTACAGGGGCACGTTGGAATGAAGAAACTTTAACTTGGAAGGCTAAGGTGTTCAATAGACTCTTGCCTTTATAATGTCTTGCTTTTCCAGAATTGTCTTGGTTAAGTATCTGAAGAAAATACTATAGTCTTTTAGATTTGGAATAGACCCTACATTGGAGAGATCTCTCTTTCTAATATTTTCCCTTTTTCTTGCAGATTCTAGGAATTCGGAGAGTCTAATGGCTCCGGGATGACTGCAACATTACTCCGGATGGAGAAATGTTAAACTAGGGTAAGTTTGTCTATGCGGGATAACTGCAGCCTTATGGAGAACAGCGCGGCATGAACTGCGCGGTGAAAACCTGAAGAAACTTCAGGTACGTAAACTTATTTAAACTTCTTCTTTCTTAGTTTCTATTAAGTTTGTTCGTTAATTAAATACCTTATTTGTGTGCAGGTTTTCGGAAAGCTGAGGAAAAATACCTTCGGAAGATGCAGTGGCTGGTGAGGAAACCTTTGAGTGAAGGTACTGCAAAAGCGAACGATGAATGCTGCTTGAAGATGCTGCGGCTTTGACAGAAGATTCTGAGGCTACGAACAAACACATCTGATGGAAAACTACTTCAAAGATAACTTCGGTTCGGTAAGTCTTTTCAATAACTATGGAATTCTGTTGCTTTTCTGTGAAAATAATGTCTCTGATTTTTCCTTTGATAGGTTCTGTGAGTAGAGATGCCGGTAGCGTTACCCGCTGTCAGCAGAGAAGACGCGAAGCAAGCGCTCCGGCAGAGGTGGGGCTTTAGTAGCTCCCCCTGCAATAAGTATAGAGCGTGATGTAAGTTATCTATGGTTCTGGCGGTGGCCATGTTTAGTGTATGAGACCACTGTAAGCACTATGAGAGACTATGGGAGCATAAGCTATGAATGGTACAAATGCCATGTTTAATCCAAAAGAGTAGGAGCGAACAGCTTCCGTTCCTGGATGAGCTCAATCACAAGAACCTTTCCGGGGTTCCAATCAGTATTCGAATCAATTAACTCGCTTTCATACATGAAATTTGCTTCTAAATCATAAGTTCACGATTCCTTGTATGATTTTTCAAGTATCGTTATTTATTCCTGAATCGTCAGTGTCCCATAATATCAGTCAATGCATTTCGGACGTCCGTCCATCATCAGGGCTATTAACACTGCTACTTTTGCATCAATAAAGATCCCATCATCACAACATTATACGTTAATGTAATTCATTCCCAATTCATCATTATTGAGCAAAATTCAACAGAAATCAAAAAATAAATTATATGTAAATTGTACATACCAAATGATTGTTGCAGTCCAAGCTGATATTTAGAATAAAATGAAAAAAAGAGAAGAGAAGAATTCATTGTAACACATTATATCATCATCTGACCACTGATTTAGATTATATGCATATAGCTTCAGTTCACTACCTGGTCGCCTTTTATCATCCAGAGTTTATTCCCACTCTGCTATGTTTCCTCTTGAGCAACACGCTTCCCTGTAGGTTAAAGAGCTCGGGTTTAGGACCTCATGTAATTATATTCTACTTACCCTCAAAAGATCTACTTCCATCACCCTCATTCAGTCCTTACCTCTTACTCTAAGTGCTGTGGCGACACGCTGGCTGCTCAAAAGGAGCTGCCGCCGTCGCTGGTGGCATTTATAAAACGCTAATCTTTTCCGTGCATGCGCGTGAGATTCTATCTCGTGTTTTGTATCACCATTCTATTACCAAGAGAGCCTCCCTCAGTTTTTACGCTTATGAGCACTCGCGAGCATTTTCTTTGTTTAATTGTAATGTTACTGGTAAGAAAAAGATATTCTGAAATTCATATATGTGCTGAGGATGTGGATCTCTACCGCGCATGCGTGTTAAGAAACACTACATTTCGGGTCCCGCGCATGCGCATTGACCCTCAAGGTAGTGTTTCTAATCGAGTGATGAAAAAGCGTGTTGCATTCAGTGAAAATCAATGCATTACTTCATATCTCTTCACATAAACAAGTGTTATCTCTGATCTCTCTCACTCCCCAATCAGATATTATGGCTATATCTCAAGTGTTACTATGTTTCTCTTTAATGGTGTTACAATCTTTTATTTACCCGTGTACCTCTTGCATGTAGCGTGTATGCATGTATATACAATCACATTCCGATTGTCCATCAGCTCGAATCACATTTCAATTGTTCCATCATCACAGATCCACTGGTTGGCAGTCAAGGGCACTGCCTTACGTCCCACAGGGGGTTGATTCCCTGCGGGACATGACGTGGACCCTCTGTTGGTGGTACAATGGGCTTACAAAATTGTTGAAGGTGTTCCATCAGGTGTGTTACTCATTTCCAACAGGTGACTACAGAAAACACATATAGTTGACCTCTTCATTTATATCCCCTGGTCTCAGGGAGTCAAGTCGATCTATCCAAAACGACTCTCGTTGATTTAATCTTTTCCACAGGTCTCCATGAGCATTATATTGTTTAAAAACTTCCAGAACTTGTATCCTCATCTGGCTGATGTTGTGGTTTCATTGAATTCCAACGTCTTGCCACTGCTGAATTAATATTGTTGTTCCGAATGCATGACCTGTGCTCATTCCATCGTAGCTTTCCTGGTCTCTTAGATTGACCTACATAATACATGCCACATGGGCATTTAATTCCATAAATTATATTTGGTGTATCACATGTCGCATAATGCTTTAGTCCGATCTTTTCACCCGTACGTGGGTGGTCTATGGTATCTCCTTTTGTTGCAAAATTGCAATTGCTGCAATGCAAGCATGGGTATGTCCCTTTTCTTGTTGTCTCTGGTGGTTTCTTTCCAGGTCTTGTTTTCACCAGTCTATCTCTCAAATTCGCATTTCTTTCATAGGCAAAGGTGGGCAGTTCTCTAAACAGATGTTCCACTCGCACGTCGTTTGTCAACGTGCACCAGTTCTTTTTGATCGCATTTTTGATCCTGTTGCTTTGTATAGAGTAACATGAGACGTAGACTACATTAGGTTCCTTCTTGTTCTTCTGTGTTATTCTATTCTGGGCTTTCATCAAGCGTTCTTTTGCTGCCTCTATCTCTAAGGGTTTGTAACCTCTTGCTTCAAATCTTTCACTCATATTCTCAATTTCTTTTTCAAATGTTGTTTGATCATTAACAATTTGTTTCACTCTCATCATCTGGCTGAATGGTAAGTTTCTGATAAGACTCGGCTGGTGGAAGCTTAAGCGGTGCAGCAGGTTATTACGGTCAGTCTCTTTTCTGTAGATATTAGTCGAAAAACTGTTATTCTGAATTCGAATATCCACATCCAGAAAATGTATTTGTGTTTTTGAGATTTCATGTGTAAATTGTATCCGTTGATCAATACTATTTAAATATATGAAAAAATCATTTAGGGTTTCCTCTGTACCGATCCATATCCCAAAAATATCATCAATAAACCTCACCCACATCGAGATGTAGTTCCTCCATAAAGCATGATCCAGAACGTGATTCTTTTCGAATTTGTGCATAAAAGTGTTTGCATGTGTGGGCGCCATAGAGGCCCCCAGGGCTGTACCAGGTGTTTGTATGAAAAATGTGTTCCTGTATTGAAAGTAAGAGTTTTCCGAGATAAACTGTAATACTACCAGAATGAATTCCTTAATTGCCTTCAGATCACCTTCCTTAAGGAGTAACCATTCTATTGCTTCCATGCCCAGGTTGTGTGGGATAGACGTGTATAAGCTCTTTACGTCAATGGTAAACATGATCGAGTGCGCTGTATACTTTTTGCTTCTTAATTTCTCCAAAAAATGGGTGGTGTCCTTGATGTAGGTATCAGTTTTCAGAATAAGTGGTTGCAAGAATTGATCTATATACTGCCCTAGTGGTTGTAGTAAGCTATCCAGACCGGAGACTATCGGTCTGCCTGGTGGTTTGGTCAAATGTTTGTGTATCTTAGGAAGAGTATAAAAGTTAGGTATTCTTGGATGCTTGTTGGTAAGAAAAGATCTTGTTTTTTCGCTTATCCAACCTAGTTCTTCAGCTTTCTGCAATAGTTCCTCAAGATTTTTAAGTATCTCCACTGTAGGATCACTGTCGAGCTCTGAATATACGTCAGTGTTCTTCAGTTGGCCCATGCATTCGTTGTGGTAATCCTGACTGTTCATAATGACAAGTGCTCCCCCTTTGTCCGCCGGTCGTATTGTTATGTCATCATCTCCAAACAAACCTTTAAGCAAATTGAATTCATTAGGTTTCAAATTACCATGTCTTGGTTGTTTAAATGAAACTTTCTTCAAATCTTTGAGTACTTGTCTGTGAAAGATGTCTATGGATGGAACACTTATTGGTGGCATAAAGTTGCTTTTCTTTCTAAATTCTTGTAATTCTTCCAGATCCTGCTCTTTTGTTTGTTCCATTTCAAGTTCATCAAAAAACACTTTCAATTTCAATTTTCTGACCAATTTGAATAAATCAATCTTAGTTTCAAACATGGTTGTACTATGGGTAGGGACGAAACGTAAGCCTTTCTGAAGTAAAGTCACCACATTATTGGTTAATACTCGACAATATATTCACAACTAAGTTTTCTTCTGTCTCGCTCCTCTGGTTTCCACTCTTTGGCTTTCTTTTTTTTTATTTTTTATTTTTATTTATAGTTACAAAGTAACTTTTACAAAAATAAAATTGTCAGTTTTCATAAATAGGAAACAATCATTTTAGAGTAAAGTCACACTGAACCCACACTTAAAATATGACCAAAGAATTTTCTGCCTTAGCAAGTTAAAATCCTACAATAATACATCCTAAAAGAATAAAACAGTCTAATTTTCCTAGTAATACACAAATGTACATGAGACAACATCAACCTCCAGACTTCAAAACTCATTCCATATAGCCAATTTTTAGGAACAGTTAATTATTAGAAACAATTAGTTAGTCAATTATGGGTGTCCCCTTCATTTTCACATTGCATAAACTAAAAAGCAGACTGAATAGTGAGTAGCACAGATTTACTCAGGTCGCCAAAGGGTTGCTGTTACCGTAACAAATAGATCTCGAGTCATTATACCTCCTGTTATAGTATATGCCACCATTATTTTTTACATTTTCATTATTTTTTTAGGTTGTGTTATTTAGAATGTGGGGGCACTGGCCCAGCTTACTATCAGCCAATTCCCCCAACAGATTCATTTCATAGGCCGCAGCATACTTTAAGGAATCGCACTACTGCAATCTGGAGATGGACTCTTTTACCATCAAGCATATCCCGCCACAAAAGGTCAAGGTCCACGCAGTCAGTATTTGGTACATAGTTACTGAAATAACTAATGCGTTCTTTCCTTACGCCGTCACATATGGTCAACAAGTGCTGCAATGTCTCACAGTATTCCTTTTGTTTGCAAAACCTACAATGCGAATGGGCCCTAGTCATACCATTTCGGATATCCAATATTTCTCCAGTTGCCAACACATTAAAGCGGAATCACATAAATTCATGTCTCCATTCCCTATTTGGGAATTTAATTAGGTATGGTGCCGGCTCCCCCATTTTTTTGTAAACGTTTATGAGTTGATGGTATAGGAAGGTCTTCTGTACCTCCGCCACCGTGAGGTTCCAATCCGCATGTAGCAGTATTAATTTTACTTTCATTGGGTTTCTTATTAACAGATCTCTCTGTATCCCCAATTGGTCCAATACATCATTAGCTTCCTGTATCATAACGTTCAGATATTTTGATGCGGGAGCACCGCTCCTAATACCCTTCGCCATGATGTCATATAGTGTTGATTCGTGGCTAGTTAACAGTTTCCGATAGAGACTTAGTCTGCGCCATTCGAGGCCACTCCTCAACGAGTGCAGACCCAGCTCACAATGGATTGCCATTAATGGTACACATTTGGGCAGGCATTTAACCATTGCTCTGAGTATCCTGGATTCGTATATTGCCACCTCTCCTCTACACCAAGAAGGGGCAAGTTCCAATCCATAACAGAGTTGGGCCACAATTCTGCTTTTGTAGAGGCGAAGACAGGGTAATAAGGAGAATGTACCATATTTCAGGTCTATTTTACAAACTTGGGCAATCAAGGTTACAGTCTTTGCATCCAGGTAAGATCTAAAGTTGGCTTTTTTTTTATCTCCAAAGACCGGGTATCCTAAGTACCTGAAGGCCTTACTTATAGGACGTTTTTCGTGGTTTAGGAACCAGGAATAGCTTTTGTGTTGTTTCTTACCGGCTAGACATACTATCACCGTCTTGGAGTAGTTAATTTGGAGGGCATTCGCCAGAATGTAATTATTGAAGGCTGATAACAGACGCTGCAGGCCAATAGGGGTCAGATCAAACAAGGTCACATCGTCTGCGTAAGCAATCAGACTAATTTGCTGCCTTCAATCTTTGGAGAATAAATGTTAAGATTTTTGAAGCTTTCTTCCATATCGGAAAAATACAGATTAAATAAGGTTGGGGCATAAATACAACCTTGCTTTAGGCCATTCGAGATCGTATTTTCCTGGGATAAATTGCCCTCAACATTAAGTCGCACCCTCAGTTTGGAGTCTTGATGCATATGATACAGGATTGATAGTAATGGAGGAGGCATCCCCAGAAGGTCCAATTTTGCCCATAGGATTGACCTGTCCACAAGATCAAATACAGCAGTTAAATCAATGGATGCAATATAAATTGGTAAATTTCCTGTGGACCATGCAGCATTTTGTAAAATGTTAATTACAAGACCTCCTGCGTTAGTGCCTACATTTTTTCTGACGCCAAACTGTAAGGTGACAGAATATTAAATGTGTAGTGATCCAGGTCCGAATGTGCTCCAAAACCATACTAGCGAAAATCTAAGAGTCAACGTCCAAGAGGGCGATAGGTCTATAGCTTACTGGGGATGCCCTATCCCCTTTTTTATATATTGGTACAATGTACGACATTCTCCAACTAGTCGGAATGATTTGCGTGTGAAGAATGTCTTTAAATAAAAGGGATAGCATTTTTGCCCATAAGTTCGCATTAGCTTTCAAGACGCTGTTACAGAGCAGATTCGGGCCAGGAGCCCTAGAGGAGGAGCACTTAATAATTTTATCTTCAATATCCTTAACCACAATTGAGATGTTCCAAGCAGTATTTGCAATATAGGACGGAAGACTCCATGCTCTGACAGTGGATGAATACAGATTACCAAAATGTCCTTCCCATTTATCGGAATTTACACATACTGTTTGTATTTTAGTTTGCGCAGACCCACATTTGTTGATCAATGTCCAAAATCTTCGGGTGTTTACATCACCGAGGGATACCAACATGTCAGCTGCATCAGCCTGATATAATTGAGCTTGCAAACATCTGGCTTTCGTCTTCCACTTATTTTTCAATTGATTGTAATCACCCTGATCTATCACTGTTTTGTAGTGTTTGTGACGGCTTAGGAAGCCATGTATTTCACGGTTACGCTCCTTCTTAAGTGTCTTCATCTCATCCGAAAAGACATGCTTACGGGGATCTTGTCTACTCAGATGAGATGTTTTGTTTTTTCCCCCAATTTAGATGTGACCACAGATTCAATATAGCCCGTAAAAGAATTGTGGGTGTATAGAATTTTTTTATAGATGAAGACACTACAATCGAAATCTTCCTGAAACATCATGTTCACTTTATCAACATTAGATTTATGCCACGCAATTCTATTCTTTTGGGCGTTTAGTGATACTGGAATAACGTAAGTATATTTCTCAACCACATTTGTCGGTATCTCTATACTCAAGCTCAACATTTTGTGGTCACTTTCCAGAGAATCAATCAGATTGAACTCATAAATGAGAGAGAAGGTCTTAGTGCAAACAAAAATATAATCTAATGTGAAACTCCACTTTCCATTTGACCAAGTAACGGTGTCCGCTGCCTCCTCCATTATATTATTTACGCATCGGAGCCCCCAACCCCCAATAATTTGCGCCCATTGGACTCCCTGGGACAGTTTTCGGGTATCCCCCCGTAAATTTCTCGACCAGCCCACCTTTCCTTCGTACCCCTCTTCTTCAATGCAAATGTCTGAATTAAAATCTCCACACATGATAACATACATATCGTAATCTAACTCCAGGCATTCCTGAATAATTAGGTCAATAGAATCAGTGTAGGTCTTTAAATCTCGGTCTGGTTGCCAATATATATTTATGATTAGAAGGTGACTCCAGGTATATTTCCAAGCCACCTTTATAAGGACTGCAATACAGCCGTTATTTAAACGAAAGTTCTTTATGGTGCTAAAGTCAATATTATTCTTAACAGCGATAAGCAGACCCCCCGCTGGTCTCCCCATGGCTTGTTTTATGGCTGGTTCCTGAAAGATAGTGAATCCATCTAGAGATATTGCATTAATAGCCCATGGTTCTTGGATGCATAAAAAGGAGTATTTAAGGAGCTCCACACATGTCTTGGCCGAGTGCAGTAGTGCCTGCGACCCCCTCGAATTCCATGATAAAAATTGATACTTAGTAGTAGCCTAAGTAGAACTTTTCAGACCTTGGATCTTGACTAAAGATTCCTTCAAGGATTCTGCCAGTGATCTAAGTTCAGCAACTTCATTTAATATTTTCTCAGGGGTGGTATTACGTCCTCCCTGTGTAGAAGTGTTACCATGTATTTCTGAGTATTGCACTGTACGTTCCCCTCCTTGATGTGGTCCCGCGCCCTGACTGAAATTCACGATGTCATAGCCAAATCTTTGCAGAGCCACACATTCAGTTAACACAAGTTCATATGTTGCTCTCGAGTAAAATACGATCCTTACGCAGTCGTATCTGGTGGGATGAATGTAATCAATGAGCTTTATGTCTCCCGAGGAGATTAAGGACAGACGGGGAATCTTGTTAAACAAAGAGAGAATCCTCCCTCGATGTAATGACGGGGGGTCTCCCATAGTTAGTACAAAGTTCAACATGACACTAGGATCTTCTGTGTATTTCGGTTCCCTCAAATCTCTCCTAGCCTTTGCCCAAACATTTTGGTGTCTAGTGTTCTGTTCTTCCCAATTACATTGCTTCTGAGATTCCCAGTCCCTCCCATCTCCCCCTCGGGTTTCAAGCAAGGCCTCCTGCCCTTGTTGAAACTCTCTAGCATGTTCTCAGACCTTCTCTTGGTTCCACAACTCAAATTTTTCTCTTATCCTCTCTTCAAATTCCTTAACTAAGAGCAGAGAGGTTCCCCCCCACGAGTGTCCTCACAAGCTTTGGTGTTGTTAGCCACGGTTTTTGTAGAGTCACCCCCCTGTATTATGGTGGAGGCTGGGTTAATCAGCCCAACTTTCGGAGCTGAACCCTTTAGTCCTGGCTATGACGTATCATCACTAATCTCAGGCAACTTGTTCGGGGAATCCTCCTCAGTTCTACCTCCCTGATCTTTTGATTCAGGATATCCCTCCTGTGTTCTACCTCCCCAGGATTACCCTCCATTTGTGACATGAGTTGAGGGAGAGGTGTACCAAACTTATTTGGGTGTTGAAGCAATTTAAGTAGTGCTTCCTGAACCAATTTTTTATGTCTTCAGTAGGGACCATAATAGGTTCATCAGAATGTGCTTCCAGATTACCATTTTCTCCCACTGTTCCCATCCCCTCATTCCGGTCAGAGGAGAGGATTGTATCAGTCTCCTTAGGAGCAGTGTGGGGGGACCTCTTTTTCTTTATCCTTTTCCTCACTCTCAGTGAGGAACTTTTCCTTAATTTTAGTGGTAAAGAACTGTTGGATGCTCCGCGCATCTTTGTTTGCTTCGGATCTACTGTCATTCTGTTTTCTTTGATCTGATTTTTGCTTTTTATTTTTATTAGTTTCTATTTTTTGATTGCCAGTAGATGTTTTCCCCTTCATCATATTCATTCCTCTGCGCATACATACAGAATTCCTTCTTCCCCCGATAAGCTACAAATATCTTTGATGTTTGTATTTGAGTTCTTTATTTTAGTACCTGTTTGGTTTTGTGATTTTTTTATTTGTAGTCGTTGACCCCCCCTCACTCTTTGCTCTTCTTTTGAGGGCCCTTGCTCTCAATTTCGTTTCTCTACGGGAGATTACATAGACAAAGGAACGTTCCTCTACCTGAATTGACTCTGAATTCAGCGGGGACTTTGCTCGCTGTTTCAGAGCGGTCTCCTCCTCGATTACCTGTAGTAATGCCGAAGGACTGACAGGTTTATTTCTAATGCTCTGTTCTAAGACGTTCGTTTCTTTAAGATCACTGACATCTTGCCCCCTAGCCTGCAGATTTTCCACAGATTTTATCTTTTCAGAATGAATTAGTATCAATCTCATTAATTCCTTCACCTCTTCAGACTTGTTCACCTTCTCAATGCTGATTTTATTGGGTGCAGAAGCGGTAAGAGACCATTCTTTTTTTCCCCAGGGAACGGAGCTCCTGGCTATTTATAAACTCTTACACTCTTTATCCACATCTATGGTTTGGGAGCCCACATTAGATCTCGGTGTGGGTTCCTTTCCAGAATGTGCTAAGGTGAAGAGATTCAGGGCGTGCACAAAGCCTTCCAACCTACTTAATTTTTCAGAAAAATTCCACCACCATGAATCTCAATTCCTGTAACTCCCTGTGAGTTCTTTCATGTCCCTTGTCCAGAAGATTTAAAATCCTGGTAAGTACAGGAAAGGTTTCCAACATGGGTGCAATCTCATCCATGTTTAAATCATTTTCTAGGTGATTGGAGGACTGTTCCTAACACTTGTGATTCTGACTAGATGCAGGTATAGTAGGACTTGAACATTTGTGGGTGCTTGGCTTTTGGTCCCCCCTATTTACACTACCGAACATGCCCCTCACTTCCCCCATGGAGTAAGTGTCGGGTCGCAATATTGGTACTGACAAGTTCTCCTCCATTCTTCCTAACGTAGGTGTATGGAGGTGCACATTGTCAAGGCCTCCCCCCCCTTGCCGGAGTTGAGGGTCCGATGGAAAGTCTGACCCTTCTATCCAACTCCACAGACACCACAGGGGCCAGAAGGGACGTATCTAGTTGGGGAGTAGGGGGCAGAGTATCGTCCAAATTTAAGGTTGAAGGTCTTATTGGTATATCCTGTATGCTTAAAAAGCTTTTTTGCTTGGGTTCCTCTGGGCAGTCTGGAGCCTTAGCATGTTCGCTGGGGTCCACTGTGGGGAGTCCTACAAGATTCGAGAGTGGGGGGAATTCAATACCACTTAAATCCCATTTACTAACTTTCCCTTCCCCCGCTTGTTCCTTTAGGTCTTCTATATTCATTTTCCCTGGTGACAAATTAGCAACGTGGGGATTTTTGTAGTTTGGATATACGAAGGTTCCACTCGCAATTGGAGTTTTTCTTTTTCCCAATTTTTTTATATGTCCCCCACACGGCGTAGGTATTGTCCCACTTCGTAGGGTTCCTACCATACTACGGGTGTGGCAGCACAATCAAACTTTAAATACAGGATAGTGAGTCCCTTGTCTGTTTAGTTGTTAACTTATTCTTACAAATGTTATGTCTGAAATAGAGGGGATTCAACCCTCTATCGGCCGCGATACTTTTATCGAATAGTCCAATATTTATTTTGTCTTGCGAGATAGAGGGTGTTACAAATTAACCACTCCAACACCCGTAATGGTGTTGTGCACTATGGGTGAGTATAGTCTCCAATTGATGGGTTATCCTAACAAGAGCTTGGGGAAGACAAGTTAGCAGTCCACCCCCCCTAATGGAACAATCAACCCAAAATGTCTCGTGTCAAGTAAGCGGCACAAATATCAACAGTTCTTTTCATGCAGATTTGCAATAACAGTGTGCACAGTTCAAATAATTAAATTCCATCCACGCGCGCGGGAATAGACACAATCGTGCTACAAATGCACAGCATACACAGTCAGGGATTCAGGGGATAGTTACCCCACTCCCTACTCCCACTCGGGAACAATAAAGGGCAATAGTGGCTCAAACAAATCCAAAATTGCGTAAGGGGAAAAGTAAGATAATTTCAGAGCGAGCCAAAAAGGTCCAATGAGTACAAATCTTTCCACACACACAAAATATAAACACCATGCTACAATTGCAAACGATGAACTAGTAGCGAATTAGGAGTTATTCCTCACTCCCGAATCCCATTAGGTGTCGCAAGACAATAAGTGGCTCTGAAGCTAAGTGAACTGAAGCTATATGCATATAATCTAAATCAGTGGTCAGATGATGATATAATGTGTTACAATGAATTCTTCTCTTCTCTTTTTTTCGTTTCATTCTAAATATCACCTTGGACTGCAACAATCATTTGGTATGTGCAATTTACATATAATTTATTTTTTGATTTCTGTTGAATTTTACTCAATAATGATGAATTGGGAATGAATTACATTAACGTATAATGTTGTGATGATGGGATCTTTATTGATGGAAAAGTAGCAGTGTTAATAGCCCTGATGATGGACGGATGTCCGAAATGCATTGACTGATATTATGGGACACTAACAATACAGGAATAAATAACGATACTTGCATAATCATACAAGGAATCGTGAACTTATGATTTAGAAGCAAATTTTATGTATGAAAGCGAGTTAATTGATTCGAATACTGATTGGAACCCCGGAAAGGGTCTTGTGATTGAGCTAATCCAGGAACGGAAGCTGTTCGTTCCTACTCTTTTGGATTATGCTATAACCTTGTGCCTAGGCTAAAGGGTGACCTCCCATACAAAGTGTGAGAAACAAATGAATTGGTGAACTACCTAAAGACTTAGCAGTGCCCACCCTACCCCAAAATCCTACAAATGCCATGTTTGCCAGGCTTGTACCCACTTTTGACCTGCTGACTGATGTGATGTACCTTGCTTCTCCTGCATGCCTGAATGGGAACTGTGCTCCCTTACTGGGATCATGACAGATACACTGTCAAGGGACGTAATCCCCCGCACTCCACTGGCACCCCACCCTTTCTTTCTCCCTTCATGCACTTTCCATCTTTCTGTGTATGTGCGTCTACTCTGTTCCCTTGGTCTTCTGTGTCTTCAAACATACACTAGAGATCTAAGATTTCTTTTCTCTTCTGTATCTGCTTCCCCTTATACTTAGCTACTAAAAATGTGGACATGTGTTCCAAGATGCTCTTATTGGGTGAGCCCCCCTCCTCCTGTCCCTGCAATCCACTGCTTATGATATTTATCCACCCTGTCACGATACAGTGGTTGGACCTTATACATGTGCTCTATTGTTGTTCCTCCCCCCCATGCTAGTGAGGTCTATTTCTTACTGACCCCACAAAGTCCCACTAACACGCCATGCACGCTGCCGCTTCCTGTAACCAAAAAAAAGGAACCCAACCCCCACCCTTTTCTGTTCCCCTTCCTTACACACATACCCCACTTCCATGAAACCATCAAATGCCACACCACACCGTGACGCACATAATTACTGCCCCTTCTAGGGCCTGTTCTTTATCCAATAAAACATGAATATAATATAATAAAATATCTAAAATAACTAAAATAACAACCACTACTTATTCCAGGCCTATTATGAGACCACTAGTTTTATTTGCTGTATTGCTCCAATAATTAATATATTGTATTGTGGTACACCTGCCCTCCCCTTCCGAGAAGGGGCTCCCTGCCTTACCTTTGCCTTACCTTACAATGCCTTACCGAAATACTCTATTCATAGTACACATTTTAACAAAAAATAACCCAAACCTCACTCACGTCACATCAACGGCCTTGCTCTCCACATGCTCCCACCTCTCATACTTCCCCATGCATCTGTCCCCTACTTTTTATCGCTTACAAGAGTCTACTCACATGTGCATGCTCACCCGAACTCCCCCATCAGGGGGTTCCAACACCGGTCTGCACTCTCCTCCGAGTCGCGCCCCACTTCAAAGAGCAGAGAGGACATGTGGCTCCTGCTAAACCACAAGGAACACATGTTTTTTTGAGACCGGTGCCTGTAGGTGGGCGAAGAGACCTGTAAGACTCTGCAGGTACAGCGGGGGGCTCTGGGATCACGTCGGGGTCACCAATTGAAGGCACGGTCTTGAACGCTCACACCAGAGAGAATACAACCCGCTAGGGAAGAAAGGCCCAAGTCGATTTAATAAGGATACCAAGTTTTAATCTCACACACAGATGGGAGCAACAGCAAAGTACTCTGCTGCTAAAAACGTTCTGCCAAAAAGTAGTACAAGCAGAATCTTATCAAGAAAAACATTGTCATACATGACGCAATGTATATGGTAAAATCCCACGTGACTGGTTGGTGTGCGCTAATCCGTCCGTCTTCCATCACGTGGGTGCTGCGGTATTCATAATTATATTCCTACCATACTACGACTTTATTACTCATAATGTGCACTTGGCAGGCATTAAGACGGGCACAACGGAGGTTCTGGGGAACTCTAACCTTCACACACACATTTCACTCACTCCCTTCCACGCCACCCGACTCCAAGGTTTCCACCCTCATTTTGAACTATAATTTATCCCTCACAGCACCTCCCAATACAAATCACACAATTGTCGCTTCACTGATGTGCCCTGACCGTCCTCTTTGAGCATTTCAGGACTTGTTACTTTGGGGGTGGTGGTCAAAGGGCACCTGGTGCCATGGAATTCTGGGGTCTTAAGTTTTAGTCAGTTATATGGGATATAACTAGTGGTCGCCTGGGGATGGGCCGGGGCATGCTTTGGCCAGTGTGAGATAACATGCACACCAGGCGCTGGTCTGTGATCACGGCCTTGGGCACATTCCTCTCGAACATCTTTACAACACTGTTAGAACAATGAATAGGCATTGTGGCAGTTGAGGGTGTGGGCTATCCTCATGGGATCTCAGGCATGGCTGGAGATTTCCCTTCTCTTGCAGTTTGGGCCTAGTGCATACAATGCCCCATTCACCGTGCAGGTCTTTCTTTCTACCTATGGATACTAATATCTATGTAAAATAGCAAAGCTGTTTGCGCCCAACGTTATACTATGTGGACAGACTATATTTGGGTATATTAGAGTGGGGGCCTTTTGCATTGGGGGGTGGTCCTCTGACTGTCCCCTCATCCCCCCGGCCCATCATAGTGCTTCAAATGTATCTCGCCTCTCTCTTAAGTGCAGAGGGGATGGGACAGGGCTGCCACCTTCCCAACAGCCGTGGAGAGCTGCTAAAAATAAACGCTAAAAATACATTTTCATTTTTGTAATGCATATATGTAAAAGTTAATAAAGAATAATTCACTATCTGATTCATAATTCCTTGTCCATCTCTAATCCCCAGTTGAGTATCAACCAGGATGTAATTCTGAGTCAGCAAGTCACCTCAGCCATACATAAACACTTGCTTAACCCAAGTGCAAAACAAAAAGGAAAATGCAGACTGTCAACATCAATTTTAATAATACAGTCCTGAGGATCTTTGATGACCCATCCAATAAAAAATTTTAGCATTTTATCACCTTTCTTAAAAATCAGGGTAATGATTGCATTACCATGTATGTGAAAGATTACCCATCCTAACAATTGCATTAAACAGATTGAGAAATAGAGGGCCACAGAGGACTGCTGAGATTTTATAAAACATGTTTGGAATACTATCTGATCCTGAACCTTTGTTAGACTTAGTTCCCAAGATTGCATGGCAAGGATCCTCATGATTAAACTTTCATGACTCGTGACACACTGACTCTAAAAAAATATTTTCATTGTCACTTATAACCAAAGGTGATTATGTACCCTCTGGAAATGATTTAGATTCTACTGCAGGAACGTTGGTCTCACTATTATGACTGATATTAGATTTTGAGCTCCTTCCTCCCAGTCACCAGAATAATCTCACATCTTGGCTTATAGATGCATCAAGTATCTTATTAAATTTTGACATAGCCAATTCCATCTTCCTTTTTCCACGAATCACCATACACTCTTATTTCCTCAATAAACTATAATAGTACAACTCATATGTCCCAAAACCGTGGCTTGGCCAGGAGTATCAGATCTAGTATGACCATTCAGCATCCATTATCTATTTTCAACTCTAAAACTATTAAACAACTTCCCAATTGAGTTAGAATTAGACATACTTCATGCTCAGACTTCTTCACTGTCATTCACATCAGAAAATATACTGTTGCCTAATTTCATGTTAAAGTTCCCATTGATTTTAAGGAATGGTAGGGAGTTCACTTCCAGAGAATTAATTATAAAATTCTGCAATACCTTTACAGGCGATTTAGAAACAGCTTTGCCTGTGGCATTATAAAAGTCGAATAACAAGAATAACCAATATAGTGTGCTCAATTGTAAAATTAAAATCTGTTATCTGGTCAGGTCAACCTTTTTTGACTCCAGATTCACTAGTGTTGAAATATAAATGTGTTTCTTTTTTTGAAAACCCAATTAATTGTACTCTATGGGGGCAAGGAGTCAATATGTGAGGTCTGTGCCATGCAGTCAATATGTCATTTAAAAGATGTTAATGATGCCTTCAAACATTCTTTTTGGGCTTATGAGTATAATAAGGATCGTTAGTCAATCGATGAATGAGTCAGTCCTTGTTCCTCCAGTCAGCCAAAGCAGCAAACCTATTGTGACTCGGAAGTAACCTTCAACGGACTGGACCAGATCTTTTAGAAACCACTCTCAGGAATACCCACATATTTCTGTAATAATCCTGCTTCATTGAAGGCAGACCTGTACCTTGTGATTGAGGATTATCCAAGCCAGCACATCAGTGCAGGTAGAAAGAAAGGCAAGATTAAGCAAGATAATATTATCCCAATTTTAAATAGCAAGATTAGAGTCCAATTGCATTGTCTAGGGTACAATCAAGGCTATAATGTGACTAACACTCGGTCTATGGGGGGCTTGGAAGGCTCTCTTTAAGGGAGGATTTTCAGCCCCTCTTAGCAAAAATGAAGAGAGTGTACTCTCTGTTATGCTAGTACTCCTTGGTGCCCTTGATTACATTTTATATACAGAAAATTGAACCAACAATTTTATACAGGCTTGGCATTGTACCGTTTGATATGGGGACATCCCTTAATATACTCCAGGGTCAGCTCTGGAAAATAATTTTGAGCCTGAATAATTCTGTGCCCAACTGGGTGGTGAGGCATGAGCTGTTTGGAAGAAGTTGGCTGAATAGGCTAATTTCCTATATCCCCCACACAATTCTCTTTACCAATGCCGGGGGAACCTGTCAAGGCTACAGTCAGTAACCACACTAAACGAATTTAAGGCTACTATGCAGACGATGAACTGAAGAAGAGGACATTGTGTGCAGCTGATTGGGCCGAAACCCTGGATCTGAAGAAGAGGTGATTTCCTGATGTACGTGTCCCTGTTTCCCTGCCTGAAAATGTGCGGGGTCTATCTGTGCTTTTGTCTGAATCAATTCACTACTCTTGAGCAGACGCTCAAATGGGATGAGTTGGTGAGTAGTGATAGCAGGTTTTGTTCTGGAGAAGTCAGAGGAAATGCGAAAACACATTGTTTTGTATTGTGCAGCCTTTAGGGAGGCGAGAGAGCGTACCTTTGGTGCATCGACCCTGTCTGAAATCTTTTGGGTCAGGCTGATGTGGGGCAACACAGTGAAATTGATCTTGGCTCTATGTGCTTTCTTATTTGTAGTTTTAAAGAATTTAGATTAATTTAATGTGTAACGTTTTGCATCTGAATCAAATGTATTTAGCAAATTGCTATTAGCAAGTGATATTTTATGTCATTGGGCCTCATTAGGACCCAGGCGGTAAGGGGTTTACCGCGGCGTAAACAACGCCGACCCTTACCGCCTGATTCCGAGGTCCCTTAGCGCCATGGAGGTTTTAACACCTGCTTTTAGCAGGTGTTAAAATCCATGGCGCTAAGGGACCTTGTTGTTAATTACGCCACTGTAATTTACGGTGGCGTAATTAACGCCTTCCCCACTCCCATTATGCCCTATGGGGCAAAAATGGGAATGGGGAAGGGTAAATGGGGATTGGGGATTTACCGCCCCACTCACCTCGGAATGGGGCGGTAAATCCGCCAACCACCATGGCGTAAACATAGTTTACGCCATGGTGGTAAAGGTACGACCCAGGCGGTAACTTACCGCCTGGGTCGTAATGAGGCCCATTGTCTCGTATATGGATCTGTTGTGCAAGGCTTATTTTTTTAGGCTATAACACAATGAAAATAAAACAATAAAAAATTACTTTGTCATTATTAAAGAATGATGGAAATAAAGGACAACACAGTCCCCTTTTAATGATTTAGGTGAAGTACCAACCAATATCCCCTTCTTGCCATAATCACATGAGCTGGATTGGGTAACGGTCCATGCACCTGGGTATTAACCCAGTGAATGGACTTGCTTATCAAAGACATAACATTAGGTTTAAGAGCACAAGACGCCCCAGTGGACAGGGACACATGTCAGCAGACCCAGCAGCTGGGCAGGCATTTCAGGATAAAGTGATGGGATGCCACATGAGCCCCCCTCCACAGCAGCCATGGGGCAGAGCAGCAAGGGCACCCGCGAGTGTCAGAACAGTGCACAGGGGTGGCCAAGTGCCAGGCACACCAAACCCCGGCTGGTGCATTCTGTACCAGAGGTAATGTGGTGGCCGAGTAACCACGACACAGTGCCGCAGTCACACCAACATGTTGCAGACCCAGTTGGCCTGCCCCATGTTAGCATTGCACACAACCCACATGGTAGTACATGTCCCACTACACCGAAATGGGTGCAGCTAGCCAATCACAGTACCCCACAGCACAACACTGCTGGCTGCTCAGCAGTGCTCCATAGAGCCAAAGTTGTGCCATAGACAAAGCCACCACCCCAGTGCCCACAAGTTGTGTGCCACCCGTGGAGAGGATGAGCGGCCATGAATAACCACATGCATGCATGGCACACATTATCAGCCCCAGCATGGACACCCTGCCATCACTGCACCATTGCAATAAGCCACCTTGCCATGTGTCACACTCACATTGCCACAACCATCATCACAATGCTGTGACACATGCAATATACCCAGACCAACCATGCCCATTAGTCAAAATGTGTGGGGTCCCACTGTGCCCCATTGCAAATGTGTCTTGTATGCCAATGCACAAGGTTGAACCATACCTGATGGAATAGCCTATGTCACCTGCAAGCACTCACGCATCACGGGAGGCATCGGCAGAGGACGAGGGGGCAGGGCCCTCTGTAAGTGATGCCTCCAGGCCCCCAAGGGCAGCCACCACCATCCCACAGAGGCGCACACAGGCAACACCTCAGTGCATGGACCACCGCAAGACTCCAGAGCCCACCAAGACCAAGGCTGCAGGTACTAGCGCAGGCACCGCAGCAACAGCCCAGGCCACCAGGAGCAGCTCTCGGCCCACTGCACCCACTCCCGCTGCTGCAGTGTCGAGCACAGAGGCCTCACCTGCTAGCAGGACCACAGTGCAGCCCAGTGTCGCAGCACGGGGAAGGGGTAAAAACCCCTGAGAACCCTCAACACCGATAGGGCGACATGACATTGGAGCAGGATGTCGACACACCATCCTATGGGTCACCAGATACCAGCCCAGAGCCATTCCACAGCCCCACTCCCATCCAGCACACACCACCCAGCAACACCATCCTCCAGAGGCTGGAAGAGATGGAGCGCAGGCAGCGCCAGATGGAACAGATTGGGCACACGCACTCTGCACACCTGCAGGCTATCAGGGATAGCATTCATGGGGCCACCCGCAGGGCAGAGAAGAGTGCGAACACGTCCGCCCTGACACTATATGCCCAACGTGTGCATGAAACTGACAGAGGGTGTCTCTGTCCTTGCGGAAGCCATCTGGCAGGGAAAAAAAACTGCAACATCAGCAGAACCTTATGGCTGGATCAGTACCATCCACCTCTGTGACACCCACGGAGAGGTCACAATAGGGCACACCGTGACTGCAATCGCAGCGCCTTCTGCGCCTGAAATCACCTAGGGCTGGCAGTGGGGAGGCCCCAACTGTGAACAACACTGGGACACTGGCCGCCATGAGTGGCCAGGCTGGGGAGACGGGGGGTGTAGTGTGTTGGGGAGATGGTGGTGGAAGGGGGAGGGATGATAGTGTGTTGGGGAGTTAGTGGTGAGAGGTGGGAGGGGTGATAGGGTGTTGGGGAGATGGTGGTGGGAGGGGGATGGGGGATAGTGTGTTGGGGAGAGGGTGGTGGGAGGGGGAGGGGAGATAGTGTGTTGGGGAGAAGGTGGTCGGAGTGGGGAGGGGGATAGTGTATTGGGGAGATGGTGGTGGATATTGTGCAGGAGAGATGGTGGTGGGAAGGGGTGGGGGAGAGTGTGTTGGGGAGTTGGTGGTGGGAGGGGGAAGAGGGATGGTCAGGACACATAGTTAGTATAAAACAGTAGAACAAAATCAATGTGAGGACGTTCCTGATTTTGTCCTTGTGGAGTTTATTTACAGAAGTGAAAATCATACAGTGGTGCATCCCTCGCGTCATCTTTGACGTTGCCTGCTGTTGCCCCTGCCTCAGGCACTTTGTCATGATCTTCGGGGGGGTGGCATGTCCATGTCAGGGGGTAGGAGTACATTCCTCCTCATGCAGATGTTGTGTAGCATGGCACACACAAACACTATTTTTCAAACCTTCTCTGAAGCGTACATAAGGGCTCCGCCTGTTTGATCAAGGCAGCAAAAACGTGCCTTCGAGAGTCCACTGGTGCACTCAATGCAAACACGGGTCCTGCAGCATGGTTCTAGGCAATTTATACGGTGTTCGTGGATCAGGCACAGGGGTCATTAGACAAGGCAGCTGCGGGGATCTGGAGTCACCTGCATGTGTAGAGGTGCAGACATTAGTCACTGTGATATGTGCGGGGGTGGAGTTACAGAGCATCATGGAAATGCTCATCATGTACATGCATGTGGGACTTCATCCCATGGCATCTACCCGTACAGTGTCTGTACATGCTGTGTCACTGGTATCATGCACTGCATTGCCATCACATGCACTCTGTTACGTCGCAGCAGATGTATCGTGATGTGTCTATCGGTGACATGTGTCTCTGGTGGCTGTCTTGTGGCTGGGTATAGCTTTCATGCATTTGGCTTGCTGGGTTGCCTACCGGCATTCCCAACGCTTCTGGGGTGGGTGTGCATGGGTGTGGCACTAGCAGCGCTGCTGTTGTGTGCTGCAATGTGGAACTCTGTGCATGATGCATTGTGGTACCTGTAGTCATGTGTGTGTAATGAATTGCTGCATTGCTGCTGTATGTGTCTATCTTTATGCCCGTCTGGGTGTGTTCAACATGTGCATGCTCCCTGGGCTGTACGCAGCCAATCGTGCGGGAACTGTCGGGGTACTGGTTTTGCATTTCCTTGTCATGCCATGCTTTGTGTCATTATCAAACCCAGCCCCCCCCCACCCTACAAATCGGTCAGGTGCTACACAGTGCATAGGTTCTGGCAGTTTTACTCACCCACTATCCAGGTCTGTTGTCCCCTGTGCCTCTCCATGTATCCAGGCAGTCTGCTGTTCCATATGACCATGGAGCCGTGGGTGGAACCTGGGTAGCAGGCACAGCAGTGGGTGATGATGAGGTTGGGGTCACATGTCACCTGCACATTGAGGGAGTGTTAGTGCTTGGGATTTTGGTACACTGCTTTGTGGGCCTGGGGGGGCCACCAACACAACATGTGTGCAGTCCAGGGCTGCAATCACATTGGGAAATTGGGCTACAGCATAGAATGTTGTCTTCATGGCATTAACCTGGGCTGGGGTGGTGGGCAGTGTAATATGGTGATGCACATGCCGCAGGAGGGCATCCAGCAACTGGGCAAGGACTGCACAGAATGTGGGCTGAGCCATGCCGTGCATCATGGCCACAGAGTGCTTGAAGGTGCCAGTACCTAGGAATTGTAATACTGATATTAGCTTGAACAGTTGGGGCACAGCAGTACAGATGTTTATCCTGCTCAGTGATGGTCTCCCTGTTTAGGCGGTATAGGGTCACCAACTGGGTGTCAGTGAGGGTCCAGGGTGAGGGCCTGTCCATGGAGATTGGTGCACGCCTTGCCTTACCTGTGCTCTTCTCCTTCTCCCCTCCTCATCACCCCACCTGTGCCCCCTGTGCCCTGGCCTGCTCCTCTTGCTTCTCTGCTTCCAGGCGCAGCATGATCACCTGCCTGTCCCAGCTCAGAGTGGCTAATAACAGCATGGAGTATTTGGGATAGGGGTGTGCCTTATGTAGCCATGTGGAGTGCATTGGCTGCTCCTGTGCCTTGATTTATGTCTCCTGCTTCCATTTACCTCCAGCTCGACGCTGCGCTAATACCGCTGAGGATGGACTTCTGATACGGCTGAGTTTGTGCATCGTTTAGGCGGCTGTAATAGCGCCAGCTGAATTAGCACCAGCTGTGATAGCGGCAGATGTGGTATTTGCACCTGTTCATGATCCGGCAGATTGGTATTGGCGGTGCTATTACCGTTACTGCCACTTTTAAGTGTTACTGCTGGACTTGTGATGAGGCATGTCTGTAGATTGGATTCCTGCTCTCCCAACAATCCCGTTGTTATGTGCCGAAGAGTGAAGACTATGAAAGATACTCTTGTGCTGAGATTTGCTAAGACTCCCACTCAGTATCTTAGTAGTTTTAGGGAGCCCAAGAAGGAGGATGATATTCAGTGTGTGTCATGGGGCGAAAGACACCCTGAAGAACTTGAATGGTTTGGTGAATGGCTACAAGACAAGCCAATTTTAAGACATGATTAGTCAATTCATGCTGATGCACATCCTGTAGGCTTGCACCTCTGAGTTGTGTTAGCACTTTTCTGATTCCAAGACCTTAGATCTAAGGGAGTTATCGAAGATGGTTAACTTGTGGGTCTCTCATAGAGTCAGAAAAGACAACTTGGCATGGGCACATGCACAGCAAAGGTACTAAGAATATTATAAAACATGTAGAAACATTTCATAAACTTTATGGGTGCAGGAGTTATAAGTAGACCCCTGGTGCCTGGGTCTAAAAAGGAATTCCAAAATGCAAATGCCAGAGAAAACCGTCCATGGTTCCCTCCCCTACACACCCTTCAGGTATGTCCACTCAAAACATGGACTAGTCAATTCTTCATATAAGACATTAAGGGGATCATTATGAGTACACAAGTAAAACAGTGGTAATACTGGCATGGCGGTATTACCGGTGGGGTGATCGATGGGAATTACCAGCATATTACGAGTCTGCAGGCACGTGCACATCCCCCGACCGGTAATATTAATACGTTAATATTAATACTCCACATCGGTGTTACCAGATATGTGCTGTAACACCGATACCAGCAACCATACTGCTGGAATTACCGGTGTCAGAGTTACTGGCACTGGAAATAGCATCACTGACAGAACAGGAAGCTCACTGGCAGTCATATTGAAAAGCACATTGACTTCCCACTGTTGAAGTCAAGGTGTGATTGCAAGAAGTACAGAAGCCCAGGGAAACATTTTGAAGATCTAAACCGCGACTTCTTTAAGAGTATTAGTTGGACCCCATGATCTAAAAATTGTAGTAGCCATTAGGACCGCAAAAAATCCTTCCAGCAGAAGGTGGATATATGGGACTGGAATAAGAAAACAATTGCAGAATTATCTACAAGTCCCGAATGTTACACATAGGTACCAGAACATCCAGCCATATCTCCTTCGTATTCCAAGTCCAGCAATTCTAAGTATAGTGATGCAATTGCGCACTAACCAACTTCCGCTGCTCACTATTCGTGGTGCAGTTATATATACCATGCCTGGGGCACTCAGTTACTCATCCCCCGTTTTAAGAACTCAAGAACAGTGTAACGCTCACCTGATTCCCGTAGAGGCGCCGGTCTTGACTGGGCGTATACCGTATCTTCAAAGGTGATGTGTAACACACGGCTGGCTCTTTGGGCTGGACCTCTGTGCACTGTATGTCTGACTCGAAGGGTAAGATATCTGCAGATAGAAAATATGGGATTAATGAACTGGGTTATTGAATGTCTCTCTCTTCTTCCCTTTCTCTTCTCCTGTAGAACCCCAAAGGTTAACGCTCTCACCTTAGGTAAGTGAACGCCGTGCTCTCCATCTGCCTCGGGGCAGGGTGCTGTAACCAGTTTCTTCACTGGATAAGGGGAGCAGGCCTCTTGACTTCAGAGGACTGCTGTCCGTCGTTTACTGCACGAACGGTAAGTTTCGAGTAATTCTAATGTCTTTAAAAGTCTTTAGTAATGAGGTCTCTTGTTTTGCAGGGTTCCGGCGATGGCGGATGACGGGCTGAAGTGAGTTGAAGATGGAGCCTGTGTGATGAATAGAAGCGCCTGGAAGCACGTAAGTAAGCGCTTGTTGCCTGCTTCACGATGCGCTCTAACTGTCTTTTTATTTTGCAGGTACAAGTTCGGAGCGGCTGCAGGGTGCCGGAATACCCACTGGGTTAGATGTGGAAAGGAGTAATGGCACGTGAGTATTAAAGTTCCCCAATGTCTTTAAACGCACCTTGTTTTGTCTTTCAGATGCGGGATGCAGCGCCGAAGGCCTCCGGAGCGTGCGAAGAGTTGGTAAGCTTTTGTCTTTCAGATGCCGGAATGCAGTGCGAAGACCTCCGGAGCGCACGAAGAGTAGGTAAGCCTTTGTCTTTCAGGTGCCGGAATGCAGCGCGAGCGTTGGTGACAGCCGATGGACCAGGTAAGTGAAGCGCTGTCACTGAAGACCGTAATGCTAACCTGTTCTTTCTTGTCTTTATAGGTGTTGCTGAAGACTGGATTCAGGATGGTAAGCCTTTTTCCTTAGGCCCAGGATCAGATGCAGAAGACACGATGAGCGTTCTGCTGCAGAGGATGCAGAATAACGCAAAGCAAGATTCATCCATCCGGTGTGGTTTAAATAGCCTCCTGTAGTGCTTAGTGGTCTCCTTCCACAGCCACGCCTAGGTAAGAAAAGAGTTCCTGCTTTCCAGAAGAGTTCCAGTGTTCTGAACCTAGGGAGTGGCTCCTGCCCCACCCAACAGGAAAAGTAGTTCCAAACAGAAGAGGATCAGAGCCTCAACTGGCAGGCAAGTAAGCAGCATGGTCTGCTGCAGGTAAGTCCACCCAAGCATTATGAACCCGGCGCTTCCAGCGCTGGGACTGGGCATATTTATGAGCCTGGTGCCACTGGCGCCAGGACTGGGTCCAAAAGGTCCCAATTGGGACTGGTTGGCACTCGGAACCTGGGTTATGGATCAGCTTCCAAGGGAGTTGGGAAAACCCTGACCTTTTGGAAGCAGAGATCATGACAGTACCCCCCCTCAAGGCCCCTCCCAAACCGGGCTTCTCCGGGGGTTTTGGCTTGTCAGGAAATGTTCGGTGAAATCTTTTGATTAGGCGAGGAGCGTGGACATATTCAGCAGGTTCCCAGGATCTCTCTTGGGGGCCGTAGACTTTCCAGTCAATTAGGTAAAATAGTTTAGATTTGGAGATCTTGGAGTCCAGAATGCTTTTGACTTCAAACTCGAGTTCTCCATCAACTAGGATAGGTTTTGGAGATTTAGTTAGTCGGGTTTGAGGTTGCACGGGTTTTAATAGAGAGACGTGGAAGACCGGATGTATCTTCATGTGCGGGGGCAAGTCCAACTTGACCGCTACTGGGTTTACTATGGTAGTGATGGAATAGGGACCAAGGTATCTTGGGTTGAATGTGCGTGGCCCTTTTAGAGGTAGATATTTGGTGGATAACCAGACTTGATCCCCTACTTGATATTGAGGGGCTTCCTTCCGATGTTGATATGCTCCTTTCTTGTATTGTTCTTTAGCCCTTTGAAGGTGAGAAACAGCTTCCTTAAAGGCTTGGGAGATTGTAGAATGCAGGTAGTCTACTGCTGGTGTTTCAAGATCTTGGAGGGGATCCAACTCCGAGGTTCGAGGGTGACTGCCGTATAAAAGAAAAAACGGGGTTTTCCCAGTTCCCGAATGGACAGAGTTATTGTAGGCATATTCGGCTATCCAAAGGATGTCTTTCCAAGTTTTTTCAGTTTGTTGCAGCATGCAGCGTAAATACTGTTCCAGAGTTTGATTGGTCCTCTCGGTTTGTCCGTCGGTCTGAGGGTGGTGACTGGTCGATAGTCTCACATCAATTTGAGCCGACCGACAGCAACTTCGCCAAAAATGAGAAATAAATTGACTACCTCGATCCGAAATTAGAACCGAAGGAAAACCGTGCAGTCGGACGATGTTTTCGAGAAATTCTCGGGCCAGAGTTGCTGCTGTTGGCAAGCCTTTGAGCGGAATGAAATGCGCCATCTTGGAGAATAAGTCCACGATTACTAGAATCGTATTGTATCCGGAGCATGGAGGTAGATCGGTGATGAAGTCCATAGAAAGCGTATGCCAAGGGCGAGGTGGGATGTCAATAGGGCGTAAGAGGCCTGCTGGTCTTTCCTTTTGACTCTTGTTTTGGGCGCATACTCCACAGGACATTATAAAGTCTCTGATATCTTTTTTCCAAGATGGCCACCAGAAGTAGCGCTTGATCTTTTCTGAGGTCTTGGCCATACCGGGATGTCCTTCCATTAAAGAATCGTGATAACAAGAGATTACTTTTTTCTGTAAATCTGTGCTGGGCAGGTATAATCGTTCTTGGAAATACAATAAGTTGTCCTTTACTGCAAAGTCCTTTCCCTGCAGATGCCAATTCTGTATGTCTGCTGGAGTTACAAGTTGCCTGGCTTTATCCTTGACTTCCTCTATGGATTGTGTGGCGATTACACCCAGAATTCTTTGTTCGGGAATGATTGGTACAGGTTTAGGGTTGATCAAGTGTTCTTCCACTCCCATCCGAGAAAGGGCATCAGCTTTACCGTTTTTTGTACCAGGTCGATAGGTAATTATGAAGTCAAACTCGGCAAAGAATAATGCCCAACGGAGTTGTCTAGAGGATTGGGCCTTTGCGGTTTTCAAATATTGCAGGTTTCGGTGATCTGTAATCACAGTAACGGTGTGTCGGGCCCCCAGCAGATAATGCCGCCAAGCCTTAAAGGCAGACTTGATAGCCAGAAGTTCCTTGTCAGTAATCGTGTAATTGATTTCAGGAGGCGAGAATTTGCGGGACCAAAATGCCACGGGATGCAACTGATTGGTTACCGGGTCCTTTTGTGATAGAACTGCCCCCATGGCAAGGCTTGAAGCATCAGTTTCCACGATGTAGGGGAGTTCGGGGCGAGGGTGTTTTAAGATTGGTGCAGAGATAAATTTAGTCTTCAAATCCTGGAAAGCTTGTTCCGCCTCGGTAGACCATTCAAAACGTTTGTTTTTCTTTAACAAGGCAGTGATGGGCTGGACTATTCGAGAAAATTCGGGGATAAACCTGCGGTAAAAGTTAGCGAAGCCTAACATGCTTTGCACACCTTTTACGGAGGATGGTGATGGCCATTTGAGAACTGCATCGACCTTCTTTGAATCCATACGCACTCCGCTAGGTGATAATATGAATCCCAAGAATTCAACTTCAGTCACGTTGAAAACACATTTTTCCAACTTAGCGAAAAGTTTGTGTTGACGCAATCTTTCGAGGACCATTTTCACGTGTTTCCGATGTTCAGATTCCGATGAAGAATAAACGAGGATGTCGTCAATGTAAACAACAACACACACATCTATGAGCTCTCTGAGGACATCGTTCATAAAATATTGAAAGGCGGCCGGGGCATTGCAAAGTCCGAAGGGCATGACCTGATATTCAAATAGCCCATATTTGGTGCGGAAGGCCGTCTTCCATTCATCGCCCTCTTTTACTCGTACCAAGTGGTAGGCTCCTCTAAGATCCAGCTTTGTATATATGCATGCTTTTCTGACTTGGTCCAGGAGTTCAGGGATCAAAGGTAACGGATATCTATTCTTGACGGTGATCTGGTTCAGGGAGCGATAATCTATACAAGTTCTAAGGTCTCCTTCCTTTTTTGGAACGAAGAACAAAGCTGAAGAAGCAGGGGCTTGGAAGGACGAATAAACCCATTTGCCAGGTATTGATCCAGGTATTGTCGAAGGTGAAGGTTCTCAGGCTCGGTGAGGGCATAAATTCTACTACAAGGAGGAGTAGATCCAGGTATCAGGTCTATCTGGCAGTCATAAGACCTATGAGGAGGTAGAGAGTTAGCCTGATCCTTCCGGAAAACATCTTGGTATTCTAGGTATTCGGGAGGTAACTGCGGAGTCTCTGAAGAAATTGCTGCCAGTGCAACACCAGGTGGAGGGTGACAAGTAGAGACACATTCTGGAAACTGGACCGTCCTTGCTCGCCAATCGATCAGAGGATTGTGTTTCTCTAACCAAGGTATTCCTAGAATAATCTGAAACTGAGGGGCCTTGATCACGTCGAACACGATCTTCTCATGGTGTCCATCTTGACTTACTAGCGTCACTTCTTGAGTGGTATGCGTTACTGGTCCGGAGGCTATCTCCGTCCCATCCACCGTAGTAATGACGTCCTTTACAGCCTTGGGACAAAGAGTTAGATTCATCCTCAAAACCATTTCATGATCCACATAATTGCCGATGGCACCGCTGTCGATGTAAGCTTCAATTGCATGTAATCGATCCGGATTATCAGGGCTAATGAGGACCATAGGTATCACGAAATGCGAGGTCACAGAACTGGTTTTCACGCTCGGCAAGAGGACCTGTATTCTTGTCGGGCGAGGTCGTTTCCCTGCTCAGAGTTTGTAACTTTGGTAACTGCAGCTCCTACTGCCTTCTTGGCAGGTTTCACCGGACAGTCTCGAAGAAAGTGCCCTGAGTTTCCGCAATAGAGGCATAATTGCAACTGTTTTCTCCTTTCCCGCTCCTTTTGTGTTAGAGGACCTTTCAGGCCCCCTATTTGCATGGGTTCCCCGGAGTCTACTCCTTTGGAAGGAGTTGGCGGTTTGGAAAATACTCGAGCATCAAACTTGGAACGATCGGCCTTCCTGTTCTGCAGTCTGTGATCTATTTGAACGACTAAGTCTATATAGTCCGAACAATCTTGTGGGGGATTCACTACTTGGGCTAACACATCTTTGAGCTCTCCACGTAGACCTCTATAAAACAGCGTAATCCTTTTGTCCTCAGGCCATTGAGTTTCCACTATCAGTCTGTTGAAAGACGCAATATAAGCCAAAAGGTCTTGATTACCTTGTCGCAACGAAAGAAGCTCATTGTCCAAGGCCTGCCCCTGTGAATGTCTTGCGAACAGTTTTTCCATACTGAGCTGAAAAGCTTGAAAATCATGGAGGACCGGATCATCTTGATTTACTAGAGGGATCGACCAGTCTGCCGCATTGCCACTAAGGTACGAAAGCACGAAAGCTACTTTAGCTTGATCAGTTGGAAAGGCTGCTGGCCGGCATAAGAAATGCAACCCGCACTGATTGATAAATACTGCAAACCTCTTTGGGTCACCAGAAAATCGTTCGGGCGGAGCCAGAGGTACATTCCCAGGTAGGTTGATCTGCACTGGATTCATAGAGGATGTAGAAGGAAGATTTCCCCCAGATGCGGGTAACGGGGTCTGTCCGGCTTGTGACTGTAGCAATTGTCTAGCGAGATCATCTGTTCGCTCCTTGGAAATAATCAGTTCCCTTCTTAGAGCGTTCGTTTCCTGACGGGCTGCATGCACTTCTGCCCTTAGTTCCCCAAGTAACTGGGCTAGCTGGTCGGTATCCGAGGTTTCCATAGCGCCTGGACGGGAGTTTTGCGGTAGGCTTTGCGTTCTGTAACGCTCACCTGATTCCCGTAGAGGCGCCGGTCTTGACTGGGCGTATACCGTATCTTCAAAGGTGATGTGTAACACACGGCTGGCTCTTTGGGCTGGACCTCTGTGCACTGTATGTCTGACTCGAAGGGTAAGATGTCTGCAGATAGAAAATATGGGATTAATGAACTGGGTTATTGAATGTCTCTCTCTTCTTCCCTTTCTCTTCTCCTGTAGAACCCCAAAGGTTAACGCTCTCACCTTAGGTAAGTGAACGCCGTGCTCTCCATCTGCCTCGGGGCAGGGTGCTGTAACCAGTTTCTTCACTGGATAAGGGGAGCAGGCCTCTTGACTTCAGAGGACTGCTGTCCGTCGTTTACTGCACGAACGGTAAGTTTCGAGTAATTCTAATGTCTTTAAAAGTCTTTAGTAATGAGGTCTCTTGTTTTGCAGGGTTCCGGCGATGGCGGATGACGGGCTGAAGTGAGTTGAAGATGGAGCCCGTGTGATGAATAGAAGCGCCTGGAAGCACGTAAGTAAGCGCTTGGTGCCTGCTTCACGATGCGCTCTAACTGTCTTTTTATTTTGCAGGTACAAGTTCGGAGCGGCTGCAGGGTGCCGGAATACCCACTGGGTTAGATGTGGAAAGGAGTAATGGCACGTGAGTATTAAAGTTCCCCAATGTCTTTAAACGCACCTTGTTTTGTCTTTCAGATGCGGGATGCAGCGCCGAAGGCCTCCGGAGCGTGCGAAGAGTTGGTAAGCTTTTGTCTTTCAGATGCCGGAATGCAGTGCGAAGACCTCCGGAGCGCACGAAGAGTAGGTAAGCCTTTGTCTTTCAGATGCCGGAATGCAGCGCGAGGCGTTGGTGACAGCCGATGGACCAGGTAAGTGAAGCGCTGTCACTGAAGACCGTAATGCTAACCTGTTCTTTCTTGTCTTTATAGGTGTTGCTGAAGACTGGATTCAGGATGGTAAGCCTTTTTCCTTAGGCCCAGGATCAGATGCAGAAGACACGATGAGCGTTCTGCTGCAGAGGATGCAGAATAACGCAAAGCAAGATTCATCCATCGGGTGTGGTTTAAATAGCCTCCTGTAGTGCTTAGTGGTCTCCTTCCACAGCCACGCCTAGGTAAGAAAAGAGTTCCTGCTTTCCAGAAGAGTTCCAGTGTTCTGAACCTAGGGAGTGGCTCCTGCCCCACCCAACAGGAAAAGTAGTTCCAAACAGAAGAGGATCAGAGGCTCAACTGGCAGGCAAGTAAGCAGCATGGTCTGCTGCAGGTAAGTCCACCCAAGCATTATGAGCCCGGCGCTTCCAGCGCTGGGACTGGGCATATTTATGAGCCTGGTGCCACTGGCGCCAGGACTGGGTCCAAAAGGTCCCAATTGGGACTGGTTGGCACTCGGAACCTGGGTTATGGAACAGCTTCCAAGGGAGTTGGGAAAACCCTGACCTTTTGGAAGCAGAGATCATGACAAACAGGACGTACCAGCTTCCCTGTAGCAGCTCCTAGAATATGGAATTCTCTCCCGTCGAACATAAGTAATGAGTCCCACACTCACTTTAAGAAACTGCTAAAAACCTGGCTATTCAACAAATTCTAATTTACCCTCATTAACTCTGTTTATCACCACATGTTGCTGAACTACGCTGTTGTAACTTATACTTGTTCTGTAACTACCATGTCACCGTCATTATTATCACCTGACATCTTCCTCCCTTACAGCAACAATGTAACCTACGCTGTGATACCCCCTGGGTTTGGGCGTGTAATCAAATGTAATAAATAAATGGATACAAATAAATAAAATACCATCAGAATTAAGATATTGCTGCCTATGTAAAACCTTGGCTACACCTGAGACTGCAAGACATGTGTTCACAGAGTGTAAGATGTTGGTAGCATGATACATGTACACATTTGAGAGGTACGTCCACAACTATAGTACCATCAAAACCTTGGATTTTGTTAACTATTGTTTAAATTCTGGGACAGACTCAATGCACATTTCACTTTTTCAATTTTGGACATAAATAGAAAAGCAGATGAAGACTTGTGTATACTCACATAAAGTTATAGAAAAAAATGGTGATTAATGGTGAGATATGTAACGTTCTTAAGAGAATATCCTAAGAATCAATGGCAGCAGCTTTGTCCTAGAGGTATTGTTTCTTCATGTACTGTAGTATTGTATTCTGTACATTTTGCTTCATGAAACGGTAATTGGTGGCTATTTCGATTTGTATTACTTTTGTATTTTTCTATTGAAGTTTGCATCTGCATTGTTTTATGATATTGTAATTTTGGAATGTTTTTAGTATTATATATTAGTTGCTAGTGTCGTTAGTGTTCATTATTTGTGTTTGATAGAAGTGATTTAGTGATCTGTGATTTAGTGATGGAATTGGGGAAAAAGGTTGAAATATAAATGTATTGGAAAGAGACAGGGGCACTGGTGTAGCTTGAGGAAATCCATGTATATGTGAACAATTGTGTGGGGTGTGTTTCTATGGAAAATGTCTCCGAAAATTATGAAATTATGTAACCATGAAATTAGGAAGTAATGAAGTAAGGACATTTTGGAATATTTAAATGTTTTATTTACTGTTTGTTGTTTAGATGTTTTATATTGTTTGTCTATATGTCAATAATGTTTCTTAAAATGTTTTGTAAATGTTCGTAAGAACTAAATATAAATAATAATAAATAAATAAAATTAAACTACAATCCAATCTCAATCAGTCATTTCCTGATGCCATCCAGTGCATAAGGAGGCATAAAATATCTGTCAGGAAAAGAAGGCACGTGTCCTGACGTCTGCATCAGGAAACCCAAGTTCTCCGGGCAGAACTGACATCATTGGTGGATACAGTTATCCAGCATGCCAATGAGCTGTTTGGGGCTGACACCGCAAAACCAGCCAAAAGCGAGAGACTGCAATCTGGCGAGAGGTTGTGGACAGCGTTACAGCTGTGGGGACTGTCCCCGGCACAAACAGGGACTGCCACTAGCGCTGGGATGATCTTCATTAGAGGGTGGGCAAAATCATCACCATGCACAGGCGGGTATACTCAGCCACAGGAGGAGGGGTTTTGTCACTCCTCGCCTTCATGACCTGGGAGGAAAGGTGCAGCTCCGTCCTGCACGTCGAGGGCCTCAAGGTCGTTGGGATGGCAGAGGCAGGAGCGGGACACAAGATGATGGCGGCTATTACAAAATCCCCATATAAATGATATTGCTGCATCCAAATACATTCACCCCCAGTCAGAGAGTCCAACACATGTCAGACAAGTAAATAGCCTTATCGAAGACACATGCAAGTGATGCAGGTAGAAGTAGCCATGCATAAGCATTGTTGCCAATATGTTCAGTCCCACACATGTGTGCCAAGGGAGTACAGGCCATGAATCATAGGCCTACCGCACACACAACTGGTCACCTTAGCAGGCCAACATGTATTGTGCACTCCCACTACCTACATGTATATGCAAACATCAGAGAAAACAGGTCAGAGAAGCCTCATGACAAGAGCAGTACACACACAATGTGGCATGAATGAAATGAAAGGCCACAGTCATGACACCCAGAGTACTAACAGCATGCCCATCTCTTCCCAACAGGCCCATAGTCCTCTGACAGTAATGGTCCGGGTCCACTTTGAGGCTGAGCAGCTGCAGGCAGACCTGAAAAGGCAAGCAGGCCCAGGCAGCAGGGCAGTGCAACTGCCACGTCTCAGACACCATCACCACCACCACCAGCACCATAGCCACCCACTGCTGCATGTGGCACATCTGCAACCCTCCACTCTACGATGAACACAGCAGCTCTTGTGGCTGGGTTGCCACAGAGGAGAAGGAGGAGAAGGTGGAGCAGGAGGAGGAGGAGGAAGATGACAATGACACAACGTACCCCTTAGCCTGTCACAGCCCCTCGCCACTCCAGAGCCCCCCAACATTACCATTGTCCAGCCTCTGCAGCATTGATGCAAGCCTGCGTGCAATAGAGGCCCAGAAGGGAGAACTCACTGCCATAGCACAGGAACAGCTACACGAGATGAGACTCATGATGGAGTGTATGCAGGCTTCCAGCCGCAAGAGTGCCAAGTTCTGAGGCCATGCAACTGCATCCCTACTCACCCTTGCACAAAGGGTGAGGGAGGGGAATGAGATCACCTTCTCTGCAGTAGAGGTCATGAGACATGCCATCCAAATCTGCCTGGACAACATGCAGGCCAAGTGGTTAGACCCACCCAAATCCATGACCACCACTGAGGGATCCAAGCAAGGTAGCCCAGGGTGCCCGTCACAGAGACAACGTCCCACACTTGAGTCTGCCAAGATCCCCATGGCCAAGAGGACCCGCAAGTGACAATGACACTGACTGGGTGCTCTACTGGGTGTGTTTGGGGTGGGGTTGGAGGGCAGCATTTTGGGGAGGGTGCTGAAAGGGGGTTTGAGGAGGGGGTAAGGTGTATGAGTGCATTCACATTACTGTTAAATACATTCCTAAAGGTAAATGGACAAAAGTCCAAGGTTCTGATATTCACTTCTAAAAAGCGGCCAAATACCTTTAATTGGAGAGTGGGAGATCAATCCTTGGAAAGAGTCAAATCCCTAAAATACTTGGGCTACTGCTTGGCAAACAGTAGCACAGTACAGGGATGGAAGCAATTTCTAAAGAATAAATCTACCCCAGTTTTGGCTAAGATGAAGAGAATGTATTCCCAACTACGTCGTTATTTCCTGCAGCCACTGGTTCAATTCTACCTGCTAAAGGCAGAACCAACATTACTGTATGGGCTAGACATCTCACCGTTTGACATGGGGGCTTATCTGGACATGGTACAAGGGGTGCTATGGAAAAAAACATTAGGATTGGCAAATGCGACTCCAAATACACACCTCGGACATGAGTTTGGTCTGATCTCCTTGGATGCTAGAGTGAAATGGAGGAAATCGTAGAGTTCTCCAGACTGTTAAATGGCGCAATAAACCCATTATACCAATAATGGTGTTGTGATCAGACCTTGAGTACAACAGTCACAATCAACAACTTCAACACATCCATGAGTGCAACACTACTTCAAATCAGCTCCACAAAGGAGGAGCTAATAAACAACATATGTAACGTTGAAAAGAAGCTGTTCAAATATGACTGTGTGAGACAATGGATTTGTTACAAACTTGCACTCCGTACAGAGAATATGCAAAGTTCATAACGAAAAGGGAGGATATTATGAAATACATATCCCTCTTTCCCAGGGGTCAAGTCCTAAAAATTAAAGTGAGGGCACTCATCAACAAATGCAATGGGATGTGACATCGCCAGAAATTAGCATATCAAGTTGAAATATGCACATTTCATTAAATTGGCTTTGCATAACCACCCAAATTGCACAGGACGAATGGTATTTGCCTTGCATAAAACCAGCCCACACACAAAACCAAGAGAGGATATTTCTTCGAATAGTGTTTTTGAAAACGTTCAAAGGTGTGCATGTTTTAAATCCAAGAACCAATACATATGTTTTCCCTGGGACTTGCATTACCAAAATGCGACATTTTACCTTTAGTTGTTAGTTTTCATCAGATTAGATAGCGCAGCGGTGAAGTGCCTACAAACCTGACGACGGTTCGATCCTCGTGGTTGGCTTTAATGCATGAATTCAAAGAGGACATTACATTTTTTTCATTTTAACTGGGGTGACTGAATCCACCCTCTGAAAAAAGTGGGCGGACTCTGTCCCCCACCTGTACCTTCGACTTGAGCCCTGCTCTTTCCATGCCCCAACACCTGAATCCAATATCTACGCTTCCATTTAAATCAATTCTTAACGATGGAGCGGATAGGGAAATGGGATAGGCTTAGAACTGATAACCAATGTAGGTTGTGTAAAAGCCTAAAACATCTGATTATGGAATGCCACGCGTTTAGGGAGCCAGGGGCTCGTTTCTTGGGGTGCACTCAACTGTCAGAGCTTACCTGGGTACGGGGATGTGAGGGGACTCCCAAACCTTGGTATTGTCATTGTTTGCCTTTCTAAGAATCGCAAGACTAAGGCTGGAGGCCCTCTAGGCTTATTAGAAGTGTTGACTGCGTTTGTGCTGGGGTACAAGGCTACACTGGACAAACTACCTGAAATCGGATTTAGCATTGCACATAATGTGAAAAGAGGTACACAGAGGATCCATGCCTGTTTTAAGAGGGAGGGAAGAAGTACAGGGTATTCTGGAAAAATCTCAAGAGTTTAAAAAAGAAAAATTGTATTTTGCCTTTGTCTCCTTTCTTTCCCATGTATGTATATTTTATGTAATTTTAGGTAAACTAATGAAATTCTAATTTTTATGTAAACTGTATTAACTTGCTTCTTCTTTCTCTTTTTCTTTTTCTGGTACCAAATGCTTATGATGTGAAAGGTTTATAACTTGTTTTATAAATCAAAACACGATAAAAACAAATAATTAAAAAAAATATATTCTGTTCACTTGAAACAATGACTGGACATTCAATTTCTTTAAACAAGTGTTTACTGTGATTGTGCATGATATACAGTAACGTGCAAGGGAAGTGCTGAGTGGAGGGGCAACTCATAAAAAGTTATCAATGAGTTCTTTCCAGGTCATGCGTCCATCCCTGGCCTCACTGCGCCCACTGTGCGGGTGAATGTGACCGACTGGCACAGCATCATCATCCTCTGGGGAGGAATGTCCAGGTCAGGAGGCAGGGGTATGGTGTGCCTATGCAGATATTGTGCAACATTGCACAGGCCAATACAACCTGTCCTGCCTTTTCTAGCCTGTACATGAGTGCACCCCCAGACCTGTGCAGGCACCTGCTCAGGTCTGGGGATGCTCAGTCACCACTCTGGTCCTCACATGGGCCTAGTTGTACGCCTCTTCCTGCAGTGTCTGGGTATTCCTCAGAGGGGTCATCAGCCACAGAAACAGTGGGTATCCAGATTCACCTACAAGGTGGAGGGATACGGGTATCAATACTGTAGTTTGGTAATGGCATTGCCTGTGATTGTGGCATTGCAATGGTCACTCTATGCATGCATGTCCCATTTCACATTGTGCTACACTGTTTCACATTCCAGTCCTTGCATGCATATTGCACTGCTCAGTGCACAGGACATGCATTTGATGACCCTAGGTGGCCATGTCTGATGATACACTGCCTTTGCATTGGGGGAGTGGGGTGTTGCTTCCTGGTACCTGTAGTACGTTGCATGTGGCTGTCCCGTTGCAGTTGCAATGGCCTGCTCAGTGACTGCTACATCTCAAGTTATATGCTACACCTGTGTGTTGTGGCCTGTCAATTTAGGGGTGCACTGGAGGATCCTCCATGTGGAGGGTGCATTCAGGACATGTATTTGTTACATTGTTAAATCCCACCTCCCCACATTGCCCTTCGATCAAGCTACAAGGTAGATGGGATTGTACATGTACTCATCTAACATCCAGGTCGTTGTCCTCTGTGACGCACCATGTACGCCGACAGGGTGCTGTTCCGCAGGATCATAGCATTGTGGGTTGATCCTGGGTGATCCTGGGACCAGATACAACAGTACATGATGGTCAGGTTGGCGTCACAGGTCACCATGACTTTGAGGGAATAGAACTGCTTCTGATACCCGTTGACCACCTCTGAGGCATGTGGAGCACTAGCTCCACATTCATGCAATCCAATGCTGCCACCATATTGGGCATGCCCTCAGTGGCATAGAACCGGGCCTTGGTGGCATTGAGCTGTTCCAGAGTAATGAAGAGGGCAATGTGTTGACCCACATGGTGCGGGAGGGCCTCCAGCACCTGCACCAGCACTCGGGAGAATGCGGGCTGTAATATGCCATACAGTCAGCTCACAGAGTGCTGGAAAGTGCCAGAGGCTAGGAAGTGCAGGACCGACACCAGCTTTACCAGCGGTGGTTTGGCTGTCCTGATGCCGATCCTGCTCCTTATGTCCTCCTGGGGTGGGTGAGGAGTTCTCTGATGGTTTCCCTGTCAAGGTGGTACAGGGTGCGGATTTGTGTGTCCATGAAGATCCATGGTGTGACACTTGTGCGTGGGATCCCTGCATACCTCCTCTTCCTCCCCGCCACCTGCATCCCCATCTGCAATATCTTTCTCCCCCTTCTCTCTCTGGCCTCCTGTTGCCACTGCTGGTACTCCAGCCCCAGCAGCTGTAAATGGGCATGGAGCACCTCCAGGTCCATGTTAGCAGCAATGAGTAGCAGCCAGCATGGTAATGTTGGTAAGTGTTTTGTAGGCAGATGTGACCCTTTAGTACTCTTGCTTTGTGCATTGGGTGCACCTGGGTATATTGAGTGCACCTGTGGCCTGTTTGACATCATCTGTGTCCATTTATCGGCTGCTCTGAGCTGTTGGAATCTCCACCAGAGATTTGCCATTAATACAAGCTAATTATTTCTGTATTTGTATTTTGCAGGTATCATTGCTGTGCTGGTAAAACCGGTGCCGGGGTCTTGGACATTCGGTATTCCATTGCCGGTATTACCAGCAGTGGTAATTCCGGAAGCCCTGGTATCCGAAGCCAGTATTACTGGCAACAGTGTTTCAGCCTACAATTTGCCGGTACGTTAACAGTGCCAGTAAATGGAATTACCAGAACTTTTAACGTTTACAGGCAAACTTGGAATGAGGCCCTCAGTCTTTATTTTAAAGAAAATGTCAGAAGAAAATAATTATAGAAATTAAAAAATGAAAACTTCATGGATTTACTATACACATGAATGATTAGTACAACAAACAAAGCATTATAACAGAATAGAAGAACAAAATTGCTAGCGAATACATCAAGTATAATCAAGTCACAAACAATATCGTCATTCAAACATGTTTTGGTTACAAAAATGATTACTGTATATTATGACATTTTATTTCTTTAAATAATGATGTGAATAAACATCATTAAAAACGTCCAATATTCAACCAAATGGTCCCTTATGTGGGAGTCTACCAGCTGCACACAGATGCACTTCTCCAGGAGAGGATCTTAACCTAATAAAAAAATGACAAATGTCCAAATGTTCATACAAAATTATGTAGAACACATTGATGGGCAATAACCAAAGAAAGACAGCTCGAAACAATACCGTTTAATGTACATATTCTTAAACATGAATCTCAAAGTAAAGGAAACATTGTTTGCAAATGTCAATCACCTTGGGAAGTCTTAAAGGTAAAAGATGTGTTAACAGAGAAAGTATAGGCTAATGTCTTATTTCTCTACAAATGTACACCCAAGTGAAAAGGCTCAACATAGTCTTACATGATTCCATAAGGTGTCAACTCTTACTAGCTGCAGTGTATTGTAAGCGTAATTGCGGGAGAGGGGACAATATTCCAAGCAAGAGACAGTCACACGTCACTGGGAAATCTTTCTGTGTGATACAGTACTTTGCAAAGTATTTCCAAATTGACGATGGCCTGCCGTACAAGTCAAAAAACGATGAAATATGCTAGCTCCAGCAATAAAAAGAAAAATAAGAATATAGACGATTCACGACAGAAGGGCACAGTTAGGCATTTAGCATTTTTAGTTTAGCTTAAGGTTTGTTTGTTTGTTTGTTTATTTTATTTATAGCGCGCGCCAGAACCGAAGGTAACCGGGCGCGTGTGCAAGAATACTTTAAGCTTACAAGTTACAGTTACACATTCCAGGTAAATACAGGATGCGTTGACAACAGAGCATGATTACAAACGAGCATGATTACAGAACAATGATTACTCTACAAGTTTGTGCGTGGAGTTATATACAGAGTTGTATACACAGTATTTGTACACATGGGTGTATACATAGTATACATTGAGAGTCAAGAAGCAGGTGCGTTCAGCTACAAATTAGCCGATCGGTAAGACGTAAGTAGTCCAGGTGTCGGTTAGTTATAGGTCGTTTTCTTTGAGCCATCTAATACAGTTAAGTCTGAAGGGTGGATAGGATTGGTCAGACCTTAAAGAGGATGGGAGGGAGTTCCACAACTGGGCTGCTTTGACAGGGAAGCTGTTGCCTCTGACAGTGCTGAGTTTAAATGGGGGCACAACTAGCTGGTTAGTATATGCTTCTCTGGTGGGTCTGTTGGAGGTTCTTCTTTTGAACCTTTCTGTTAGGTATTTGGGGGATAGGTCATTAATGCTTTTAAATGTTAGTGAGACTGTTTTAAGTTTAATTTTGTCTGCTGTGGAGAGCCATTTAGATTGTCTTCTGGCATCTGAGATATGCTCTCTTCTTGGAAATCCTAAGGCGGCTCTGAGGGCATTGTTCTGCAAGGTTTGGATTTTTTGCAGTGTGTGTTTATTGGACCCTCTGTATAATGCATTGCAATAGTCCAATTTGGATAATATCAGAGCTCTCGATAGGGTGAGGCAGCTGGTAGTGGACAGGTATGGTTTTGCTGCTCTAATCAACTTACAGGTGTATGCGGTACTAGAGGCCATCTCACTCACCTGCTTTGTTAGATAGAGTCAAGAGTCGAGGTAAAAACCTAATGTTTTTACCTCTTTTGCTACCTTAATGGTGTTGCCATCTATAACAAATTATGAGTAGTTATCGTTCAGTCTTTTGATGTTTTGTGTATTCCCCAGTATGATGAGTTCCGTTTTGTCATCATTCAGGCATAGACCATGGCGGGCCATCCATGCCTGGACGATGAGGTATATCTTGTTCACCAAGGCCAAATCCTGTTCATAATCCCCTGAAAGTGGCATGAGAATCTGAATGTCATCTGCATAGTTAGTGTAGGTGACACCAAGAAGGTCCAGATCATCAAACAGGGGCTTCGTGAAAATGTTATACATGGTAGGAGAGACGCAGGAGCCTGGGGGACACCACATGTGATAGGTACTGGGTCAGCTGCTGCAGAGGTAGAGAAAACTCTCATAGTTCTGCCCTTTAAGAATGACTTGATCCACGCAATGGCATGCGTGGAGAAGTAGGCTGCAGATTCCAGGTGGGTACAGAGCACATCATGATCTACCAAGTCAAATGCCACTGAGAGATCCAGAAGGAGGAGTAAGGCTGTTTTTCCAAGGTCTCTCAGCTCATCGACCTGGGTTTTGAGATCGATAAGCGCGGTTTCGGTACCGTGCTGAGGCCTGAATCCTGATTGTCTGGTGCCTAATAGTTGATGCAGCTCCAAGTATTTTTGGATCTGTAAGTAAGCCACTCTGTCTAGTATTTTGTAACAGAAATGGTACTGTTGTAATTGGCCTGTAGTTAGTCGGGATGGACGGGCACAGAGTTTGCTTTTTTAGGACGGGAAGGACCCATGATTGTTTGAGGTTGCCTGGTATCGTGCCTGATGCAAAGGAAGCATTAATGAGTTTAGATATAAATGGGGATAGGTCTCTGGCTGCATCTTTTATCAATTGGGCTGGGCATATGTCACCTTGACAGTTGGTGGGTTTGAGCGAGAGTATTATCTTTTCAATCTCTAAGGTAGTTACTTTAGTGAAGTTGAATTTTTGTTCTGGTTTGGTAGAGGTAGGTGGTTTACCTCTTTGATTGGTTGATGGAGGAATATTTTGTTTCTTTTTCTCAATTTTAGTTTGGAGTGTAGCTATTTTGTCATTTAGCAATTTTTGGATGTTGGACCACCATGTTTTATTTTTGTCGCAGTTGTCCGGAACGGGGATGGGGTTTTCCAGTTCCTTTAGTATGATAAATAGCTCTTTGGTTCCGGATTTAACCTGCAGTATTCTGTTGTTAAAGTTCTCTATTTTAGCTCTCCTTATTTCATTCTTGTAAATCTTAGAGACGTTGGTGAGAGCTGCTTTATTAGTCTCAGATGGAGTTAGTCGCCAGGCGGATTCACATTTGCGTTTTCAATCCTTAGGAATTTGAGGTGAGGGGTGAACCAGGTGTTTAGGTCAGCTCTGGGCTTACTTTTTCTCATTTTCAAAGGGGCAATAGTGTCCAAGGCTATGGCCATGGTTGAGTTGAATTAATTCACTAGGGCTGAGGGGTTTAGTGATTCAGGTAGGGAGTTTAGAGTCGGGAGGATAAGTGGTAATAGATTGTCCGTGGTTATGTTTTTTTATTTCTGGTTGGTAAGGGGGGAGCTAATATATTTTCCTTAGGTTGGATGGTGTTTTCATTTATGAGGAAGGTTATTAGCGCATGATCTGTTCAGATTTGTGGGCAGACATCAGTAATAGTTATATTGCAGTTGTGGTTGGCTACCCAGTCGAGTGTTCGGCCTTTTTCGTGGGTGGGTTGTGAGATTCTTTGGGTAAATCCTAGTTCTGTGATGACATTGGCGATATTGGTTGCTTGCAAATCTTTATCGTCGTTGAAACCTAAGTTCAGGTCTCCCAGAAGGATGGCTTGCAATTCGTTTTTTAGGTTATTTGAGAGGATCGTAGAGATGTCCTCCTCAAAAGTTCCAATGGGACTTGGAGGCCTATAGATGAGGTGTATATTGATGGATTGAGAGGATGATGTTAATTGTTTAGCGGTTAAGGATTCGCAGGATTTGGTGTTTGAAGGTGTTTCTATTCTTATGGTGAGATTATTTTTAGCGATGATGGCTAAGCCGCCTCCTCGAGAGTTGGTTCTATCTTCTCTGAGAATGTTGTAATTAGGGGGCAAGGCAAGCATCAGAGCAGGTCCTGCTGCTTGGTGAAGCCAGGTTTCCGTTATGGCTAGGAGGTCGTAATCCCCTAATTGGATGAGGTTGGCAATTTCGGTGGCATGTGCTACTAATGGCCTAGCATTAATAAGGGCAACCTTTAGAGGGGTGTTTGGTTTGGGTGTTGCAGGGGTGATACGACTCTTTTTTTTGGTTGGCCTATTGCTTGATTTGCAGGGACTGTTAAAATGGGAATCTCTTTTGGTGGAGGAGGTGTTTAGTTTGGTGGCCTTGAATTGGGAGTCTCTCTTATTACTAGATTTGGTGTTTGGTCTGGCTGGGGGTTCATAGATTTTAGGTAATCTTGATCGTAATTTGGCATTTCTGCTTAGAGTGTCACGCAGGATGTGTAACGCTCACCTGGTTCCCACGGAGGCGCGCCGTCTATGGCGCAGAACTCTGAAGATGGACAGGAAGGGCCCCTCTATTCTGGCTTCCCTGGCTCGTTGGATACCCTCCTGTGCGTGAAAAGGGAGTATTACCAAATGTGGAACAATGCTCAAGCCTCCCACTCCCTTCCAACCCTCCACGATACCTCCTCCACGATTCCCCGTGAGGCCTCACCTTAGGGTTTGGAAGGATGAGCTCTCCATCCTGCTTCTGATGCAGGGGCGCGTTGAAACCCAGTTACTTCACTGGATTGAGGATTGATGGGAGTTCAGGTAAGCTTGACTGTTCAGGTAAGGCGCTGTAAAAGTTCTGTTCAAAAGTTCAAGCTTAATAATAATGTTCGTTGTCTAATTGCAGCAAGCGCTAATGCTTATGTCTTTTACCCCTTAGGGGCCGGGGTTCGGAGTGCCGGAGATATGGCGCCGACCCGAAGTGAAACAGTTCTGGATGAGCGCTCAGGTAATGTCTTTGCATTCGCTCATTCAATGTCTTTGTCTTTTTTCCCCATAGGGACCGGGGTCCGGAGATGCCAGGAAGCGGCAGGACCCGAAATGCAGTGGGAATAATCCAACAGGTAAGACTTAAAAGGAAACTGAGCTTTCCTTATTCCTTTTCTCCCTCTCACCTTTGTTCTTGTCTTTTTTCCTCTAGGCGCCGGGGCGTAGCTGAATCCGGAAGATCGGTGCTGAAGATGGAAGCGCCTTGCAAAGTTGAGTAAAATGCAGCGCTGCAGCGATCGAAACGAAATGCCTTTAAAATGATGTCTTCCTTTTCAGGGCCGTTGGAGAAATGATTCCGGGATGCAGATTTAGCAGGTAAGGGCTTTTCTTCTCCTATTCTCTTCCTTTCTCCCCTCGTAGGTGTTCCAGGGTGCTGGCAGGCGTGGCTGAAGTCAGGATGCAGGAGCTGACACGGTGAGCGTCCAGCTGCTAGGTGCAGAACAACGCGAAGCATGTGTGGCTGTTCGGGTGGGGTTTAAATAGCCTTGGAAGAAGTTCCTGGTATGTATCCTTCCACCAATCAGGTATGTATCCTTCCCCGACCACACCCGGGTGGTGAAGTAGTCCTACAGCTTAAGTAGTCCCATTCAGGCCTCAAGAGGGCCTGGATGAAGCAGCAAGGTCTGCATCAGGTAAGTCTGCACCCAAGCACTTAAACACATATCCTCTTCTATGAGCCTGGTGCCTAAGGCGCCAGGACTGGGGTCCGCTATGAGCATGGCGCCTAAGGCGCCAGGACTGAGTCCAAAGGGCCCCGACTTGGGCCCGCTGAGACTTCCCTGGGGAAAATGATGTCTGCCTCTGGGGTTGCTGGGCCCGGCCTGGCTCCTTAGAGGTAGGCATCATGACAGTACCCCCCCTCAAGGCCCCTCCCAAGGTCTTTTCCTCCGGGGGTTTTGGTTTGTGCGGGAATCTTCGATGGAATCTTTGAATTAATCGTGGTGCGTGAACATAGTTACTGGGTTCCCAAGATCTTTCCTGAGGTCCATATCCTTTCCAATCAACAAGATAGAAGAGTTTCGACTTAACTATCTTGGAATCTAAAATGTCTTTCACTTCGAATTCTAATTCTCCATCAATTTGGACAGGGCCGGGGGGCTCAGACAGTCTGGTTCCAGGTTGTACTGGTTTTAGAAGAGATGCGTGAAAAACGGGATGAATCCGCATGTTGGATGGTAAGTCGAGTTTAAAGGCCACTGGGTTGATAATAGCTTTGATGGGGTAAGGCCCAATGAATCTGGGATTAAAAGTTCGCTGACCCTTGAGGGGTAGATGTTTAGTTGCTAGCCATACCTGATCTCCTACTTGGTAAGGAGGAGTTTTACTTTGGTGCAAATCAGCGTTTTCTTTATACTTTTTCTTGGCTTGCTGTAAGTGGGTTGTAGCTTCTTTGAAGGCTTGGGTTATTGTGGAATGTAGGTGATTTACTGCAGGCATCTCCAGGGTCAGAGGTGGATCTAGGTCAGAGGTCCGAGGATGGTGACCATACAGGGTATAAAAAGGAGTCTGTCCGGTTCCAGAATGCACTGAATTGTTGTATGCATATTCTGCAATCCAAAGGATGTCCTTCCAATTCAACTCGGATTGGTGTAACATGCACCGCAGATATTGCTCGAGAGTCTGATTGGTTCTCTCGGTTTGTCCGTCGGTCTGGGGGTGGTGGCTGGTGGATAACCGCACGTCTATTTGTGCTAGTTGGCAACATTTCTTCCAAAAGTGGGAGATAAATTGACTTCCACGGTCTGAGACTAATATGGAAGGTAAACCATGTAACCGCACTATATTTTCCATAAATTCTTTGGCCAAGGTGGAAGCTGACGGCAATCCTTTTAAAGGGATAAAATGGGCCATTTTGGAGAATAGATCCACTATTACGAGAATCGTGTTGTAACCACCACAAGGAGGCAGGTCAATTATAAAGTCCATTGACAAGGTGTGCCAAGCTGCTGGTGGAATGTCCAAAGGTTGAAGTAGGCCGGCTGGCCTTTTCTTTTGAGCCTTGTTTTGGGCGCAAATTCCGCAAGACAACACAAATGACTTTATGTCTTTTCTCCAAGAAGGCCACCAGAAGTGGCGTTTGATCTTTTCTTCTGTTTTCGCGATACCGGGGTGTCCTTCCATTAATGATTCATGATGACGGGTAATGACAAGTTCCTGCAATTCTTTACTTGGCAGAAATAACCGCTCTTGGAAGTAGGGTAAATCATCCTTAACGGTGTAGTGAGGACCCTTTTGACTCCATTCCAGTAAGGCAGAAGAGTCAAAAAGCTGTTTTACTTGAGCTTGGATGTCCTCAATGGTTTGCAATGAAGTCAAGCCCAGAATTCTTTGTTCCGGTATGATTGGCACAGGTTCTAAACTCGAATTGGGTTCTTCCATGCCTATCCGGGATAAGGCATCTGCCTTACCATTCTTGCAGCCAGGGCGATAGGTAATTACAAAATCAAATTCCGCAAAGAATAAAGCCCATCGGAGTTGTCGCGAAGATTGAGCTTTGGCCGTCTTTAAATACTGCAAATTTCTGTGGTCCGTAATTACGGTGATGGTGTGTCTTGCACCGAGAAGATAGTGACGCCAAGCCTTGAAAGCTGATTTAATAGCCAGTAGTTCTTTGTCGGTAATTGCGTAATTGAGTTCAGGTGGAGAGAATTTTCTGGACCAAAAGGCTACAGGGTGTAGTTGGTTAGTTTCTGGGTCTCTTTGCGACAGGACAGCTCCCATGGCCGAACTGGATGCATCGGTTTCCATGATGTAAGGGAGATCAGGGCGCGGGTGCTTCAATACAGGTGCAGAGGTGAATTTGGTTTTCAGGTCCTGAAAGGCTTGTTCAGCCTCAAGAGTCCATTCGGATTCCTTGAGGTGTCAGGATGAATCCGAGAAACTCCACTTCTGTGGTATGAAAAACGCATTTTTCGAGCTTGGCAAATAATTTGTGCTGGCGCAATTTCTCAAGAACTGCCCTAACATGGTTTCTGTGATCAGATTCTGAGGAGGAATACACCAGGATGTCGTCAATATAAACGATGACACAAACATCGATAAGTTCCCGAAGAACATCATTCATGAAGTACTGAAAGGCGGCAGGTGCGTTGCACAAACCGAAGGGCATTACTTGATATTCGAAGAGCCCAAATTTGGTGCGGAATGCAGTCTTCCACTCGTCGCCCGCTTTTATACGTACCAGGTGGTAAGCTCCTCGGAGATCTAGCTTGGTGTACACACAAGCATCTTTTACTTGGTCGATAAGCTCAGGTATCAGGGGCAAAGGGTAACGATTCTTAATCGTTATCTGATTTAGGGCGCGGTAGTCAATACAGGCCCTAAGGTCTCCTTCCTTTTTAGGTACGAAGAACAAAGCGGAAGAGACTGGTGACTTTGATGGGCGAATGAAACCATTGGCCAGGTATTGATCCAAATACTGGCGCAAATGCAGGTTCTCAGGTTCAGTAAGAGCATAAATCCTACTACAAGGTAGTTATGCATTGGGTACCAAGTCGATTTGGCAATCGTAAGATCGATGGGGAGGTAAGGTGTTAGCCTGCTCTTTCTGAAAAACGTCTTGGAATTCTTGGTATTCAGATGGTAGCTGTACAGGGGTGGAAGTTACAGAGGCTAGACCCATAGCTGGATTCCTTGGGTAACAGGTTGGTTCACAATCAGGAAAAGTTATCTTCTTTGCTCGCCAGTCTATTCTCGGATTATGTGTTTCTAACCAAGGGATTCCAAGAAGTACTTGAAATTGTGGGGCCTTGATCACATCAAACACGATTGCTTCCCGATGTCCGTCCTGACCCACCAGAGTGATTTCAACTGTGGAATGCGTTACAGGCCCTGAGGCTATTTCGGTTCCATCAACTGTAGTAATTACATCTTGGGTTACTTTCGGGCGGAGAGGAAGCTTAATCCTGGAAGCCAATTCACGGTCTATGTAATTTCCAATAGCTCCACTGTCTATGTATGCTTTTATAGCATGCAACTGCTGAGGCTGTTTTGGGTTCACAAGCACCATTTGCATGACAAAATGCGAGGTCAAAGAGTTTGTTTTCAAGCTCGGCAAGCGGACCCCTACGCTTGTCGGGCTAGGTCGTTTCCCGAACCAGGTGTCAATAATTCGTTATCAGTGGCTCCAACCACCTTCTTGGGTCGTTTAACTGGACAACTTTGAAGAAAGTGACCGGAAGTTCCGCAATACAGACAAAGTTGCATTTGTCGCCTTCTCTCTCGTTCCTTCTGCGTTAATGGTCCTTTAACACTGCCAATTTGCATAGGTTCGGAAACGTCAGTACTCTTGGAGTTAACGTGGGTCTTGATAGGTACTCTGGTTTCATACTTGAGCCGATCTGCTTTTCTATTTTGAAGTCTGTGATCAAGTTGAACCACTAAGTCTACGTAGTCTGCGCAGGCCTGGGGTGGATCTACTATCTGAGCTATAACATCTTTAAGCTCTCCGCGCAGGCCTCGATGAAACAATGTGATCCTTTTATTTTCAGGCCATCCGGTTTCCACAACTAGTCTATTAAAGGTGGCGATATAGGACAAAAGATCCTGATTACCTTGTCGTAAGGATAGCAGTTCGTTGTCAAGGGCCTGTCCCTGCGAGTGTCGAGCGAACAATCTTTCCATGCTGGCCTGGAAGCCCTGGAAATCCCGGAGAATGGGATCATCCTGATTTACCAATGGAATAGACCAATCGGCAGCACAGCCACTGAGGTAAGCTAGTACAAAGGCTACTTTGGTCTGGTCGTTGGGGAAGGCCCCGGGCCTGCATAAAAAGTGTAAACGGCATTGGTTCATAAAAACGGCATATTTCTTGGGATCCCCCGCAAAACGTTCCAGCGGGGCCAAAGGCATGTGTCCAGGTAGATTGATTTGTACCGGGTTATTCGAACCCATTGTTGTAGAAATATCTCCGAAAACAGGTAAAGCAGTGTGCTCTGCCTGGCCCTGCAATAACCTTTTGGCCAGATCATCAGTTCTTTCCTTGGATAGGATTAGTTCCCTTCTGAGAGCATTAGTCTCCTGGCGGGCTGAGTGCACTTCTGCCCGTAATTCCCCTAAAAGATGGGCCAGCTGATCTGTCTCAGAAGTCTCCATAGCGCCCAGGTGGGAAATTGTGGTAAGGCTTCGTGTTCTGTAACGCTCACCTGGTTCCCACGGAGGCGCGGCGTCTATGGCGCAGAACTCTGAAGATGGACAGGAAGGGCCCCTCTATTCTGGCTTCCCTGGCTCGTTGGATACCCTCCTGTGCGTGAAAAGGGAGTATTACCAAATGTGGAACAATGCTCAAGCCTCCCACTCCCTTCCAACCCTCCACGATACCTCCTCCACGATTCCCCGTGAAGCCTCACCTTAGGGTTTGGAAGGATGAGCTCTCCATCCTGCTTCTGATGCAGGGGCGCGTTGAAACCCAGTTACTTCTCTGGATTGAGGATTGATGGGAGTTCAGGTAAGCTTGACTGTTCAGGTAAGGCGCTGTAAAAGTTCTGTTCAAAAGTTCAAGCTTAATAATAATGTTCGTTGTCTAATTGCAGCAAGCGCTAATGCTTATGTCTTTTACCCCTTAGGGGCCGGGGTTCGGTGTGCCGGAGATATGGCGCCGACCCGAAGTGAAACAGTTCTGGATGAGCGCTCAGGTAATGTCTTTGCATTCGCTCATTCAATGTCTTTGTCTTTTTTCCCCATAGGGACCGGGGTCCGGAGATGCCAGGAAGCGGCAGGACCCGAAATGCAGTGGGAATAATCCAACAGGTAAGACTTTTCTCCCTCTCACCTTAGTTCTTGTCTTTTTTCCTCTAGGCGCCGGGGCGTAGCTGAATCCGGAAGATCGGTGCTGAAGATGGAAGCGCCTTGCAAAGTTGAGTAAAATGCAGCGCTGCAGCGATCGAAACGAAATGCCTTTAAAATGATGTCTTCCTTTTCAGGGCCGTTGGAGAAATGATTCCGGGATGCAGATTTAGCAGGTAAGGGCTTTTCTTCTCCTATTCTCTTCCTTTCTCCCCTTGCAGGTGTTCCAGGGTGCTGGCAGGCGTGGCTGAAGTCAGGATGCAGGAGCTGACACGGTGAGCGTCCAGCTGCTAGGTGCAGAACAACGCGAAGCATGTGTGGCTGTTCGGGTGGGGTTTAAATAGCCTTGGAAGAAGTTCCTGGTATGTATCCTTCCACCAATCAGGTATGTATCCTTCCCCGACCGCACCCGGGTGGTGAAGTAGTCCTACAGGTTAAGTAGTCCCATTCAGGCCTCAAGAGGGCCTGGATGAAGCAGCAAGGTCTGCATCAGGTAAGTGTGCACCCAAGCACTTAAACACATATCCTCTTCTATGAGCCTGGCGCCTAAGGCGCCAGGACTGGGGTCCGCTATGAGCATGGCGCCTAAGGCGCCAGGACTGAGTCCAAAGGGCCCCGACTTGGGCCCGCTGAGACTTCCCTGGGGAAAATGATGTCTGCCTCTGGGGTTGCTGGGCCCGGCCTGGCTCCTTAGAGGTAGGCATCATGACAGGATGTTTGTTAGAGAGTGGTAGCGGATAGGTAACTTAATAGACTGGGGGTCAGTGTCTGGGGTGATGGTCGATTGGCGCTCATCAGAATTTGATGTTACAGTGGGCATAAATTGTGGTGGGTGGTTTACTGTTATCATTGTGGACCAGAGAGTGGACAGGTAGATGAGGGTGGAGATCATTCTATCCTAAGGATGATTATCTATGTCTGGTGGGGGGCCACAGTAATGTTAGGTAATCACTGATAGGTTATGGAGCTCATGGTTTCTAGCATTATGGTCGTAACAGTTGGTCCTAGTAGTGGAGAGCAGAGTAGTTTATCTCAGGTTAGGCCAGGGCATAGGCTGGTGCTAAGGTTTACTAAGTTCTGAGAGCAGCTCAGCGACTGGCAGCAGCCTGTTTTTAGTGGGTGCACAAGTCTAGTAGTTGGTTATTGCAGATAGGCATGCTCACAGTAGCTAACGTTAGTATTAGGCGATTTGTAGGTCTATGAGGCTAAGCAGTGGGCTCTGTCAGGTGGGCATAAAGTAGGCTAGTACATAATATGCAGTTCAGGGCAGGCAAAGTGGGCCAGAACACAATATGTAGTTGAGGGCAGCTAGAGTAGGCCAGTACACAATATGCAGTTCAGGGCAGGTAGAGTAGGCCAGTACACAATATGTAGTTGAGGGCAGGTAGAGTAGGCCAGTACACAATATGCAGCTCAGGGCAGGTAGAGTAGGCCAGTACACAATATGCAGTTGAGGGCAGGTAAAGTAGGCCAGTACACAATATGCAAAGTGGGTCAGTGCACAATATGCAGTTCAGGGCAGGTAGAGTAGGCCAGTACACAATATACAGTTCAGGGCAGGTAGAGTAGGCCAGTACACAATGTGCAAAGTGGGTCAGTACACAATATGCAGTTGAGGGCAGATAGAGTAGGCTGGTATGCAATATGCAGTTCAGGGCAGGTAGAGTAGGCCAGCACACAATATGTAGTTGAGGGCAGGTAGAGTAGGCCAGTACACAATATGCAGCTCAGGGCAGGTAGAGTAGGCCAGTACACAATATGCAGTTGAGGCCAGGTAGAGTAGGGCAGTACGCAATATGCAAAGTGGGTCAGTGCACAATATGCAGTTCAGGGCAGGTAGAGTAGGCCAGTACACAATATGCAGTTCAGGGCAGGTAGAGTAGGCCAGTACACAATATGCAAAGTGGGCCAGTACACAACATGCAGTTTAGGGCAGGCAGAGTAGGCTGCATATGCTTATACTTATATATATATAGAGGCACAATGCCACCATGAGAGAGGAGATAGTATAGCATCAGATTGTGAGGTACAGTTCGTGTTACCTTTTGGAGAATTGTCATGGGGTCAGGTCCTCTCCTGAAGAAGGGCATCTGCCCCCAATGCATAGAGCCTCGTACAAAGGACCATTTGGAGGACTGCTGGACTTTTTCAATGATGTTAATTTACATAATTCTTTAACAATGTAGTGTCATAATATATCGTCATAATTCTTTTAAGCACCGCATGTTTGAATTGCTATATTGTTTGCAAATGTACAGGTTTGCTGGTATTTCGGCTATTTCAACAGTAAATCTGCTGAAATACCACTAAAATGACTTACTGATACTGCTACTCGGTCCAGTGGTATTTCCACCGAATTACAAGTGGCAGTAGCCGGTGTAAGTACCCATTTCATGAAGTCCCATTGGACTTGATGGGGGATTTTTCCAGTATTACAGGCACCGGTATTGCCTGCGCCTTTAGTACTGGCAATTTTTGCAAGTAAGCTAGCGGAATGACCAGCAACTCTCAGTTGGAGGTCATTCTGCCACCTCACCAGCAAACCCATAGATGGCCAGTGCCGCAATGTGCAGCTATAAGTAAATACTGGCAAATTATTACTGCACCGGCCAACTTATAATGACCCTTAGTTATCAGGATTTGTCTACTAATTAATCTCTTAGAATTCTACGTTTGTTATGATATTTATAAATGTGAACCATTGAGGAGTCCTTTTTACATTTATCTTATTGTTTTCTTTTTATAGTTTGTTAAAAAAGAAATGATATCTAATGCCACATGTTATTCAGTAATCCATGTTCTAGTGGACACACCGGAAGCATGTGCAGGGGTAGGCAACCACTGACGGGTGTCACTGGCATTTATATTTTGGAAGCTCTCATAGGGTCAACCACAAAGACAAGTGGACGGGTATGTCAGGTCAAAATTCTCTAGCCTTGGAGGTTCACAAAGTAGTGATGGGTAAACCTAAACACCCTAGTGGCCGGGCCCCAAAACAAAGTTGGCACCACTAACCCAAAGATAAATGATGTTTCCAGGGCAATTCACAAACTCCATGGTATTAGCTGCGATTGTGGTCAAGCTTACCGTATCTGTCTAAAAAAGGACGTCTGCAGTAATTGCCTGAAGTGTGGCCTCTGGCTACTGCAAGACTTGCAAGTCTTCTGCCTCTTTTACAGCAAAGTTGGGGCCAGGAGTTAAGTCCCAAAAAGGAGGGTGTGGTTCCTCCCAATGCTCAACAGAATGTCCTTTCCATTATAGCGAGGCTTGCATCAGGTTGTAAGTGGAATTAGAGACAGTGCTGCCAGCATGACCGTGGGTGATAATGCTTTTTTTGGGCCACATGTTTTAGTAAATAATCCTCTGCAGGCCACTAAGATATTTAGTGACTCCATTAAGATATTACAGGTCCTGTCACAGGTTCAGGGAATTAAAAGTACCCAGAGGGTCTTTTGGAGCAGAGCACCACCACACAGATAAAGGAAATTCCAAAAGAGTGTTGTAAGACAAACATTCTGCAAAGACCAGCCCTCAGCAAAGGTAGCTAGGAGAATCATCTGTAACCTATCTGTGGCTGTCACCAGCACTATCCCACACAAGCACTGGTTGACAACCTCACTACTTTCTTCATCCATAAAATCAAAAGGATGAGATCTGAATTGATCCAGACTAATGTCAGGGTCATCTTGAATGAATACAGGAACCGTGACAAGGAATGAACTCAAGAGGATTCTTGATTCCCTCAGCTCAGGGAAGAAGAGGTATTTGAACCTTTAACCTCTTCCCACTGCTCAGGCTCACTGGGGGACACTCGCCTACCTGAAGCAGCTGAGGATATCTGTCATTGATAGGGATGTACAAATCTTTGCTTCGAGTAAGAATGCAGCCAAATTCCAGCTGACAAAAAGCTATTTGCCTTCAAACTAGTCGTTTCTAGTGTTTCGGCTACTGACAAATAATGCATCTTCTCATAAAACGTAATGTAATAACTCAGAAAGGAAAATCTGAAATTCCGATTGCAAAAAATAATGCCATTACTTGTCTGACAGCACTCCTGATTACATTTTGGACTAAAGTGTACATGTCTGTGTATTGGAAGGTGTGATGAGGTTGAGTGAAAGGTGAGCATGTTTTGATACTACACAGAATTTCTATGGAGAAAGTTTATGAATTCAAACCAGGTACTGCAGATGGATAGGATTATGTTGGTAAATTTTGTAAGGTAGCGTGACCTGCCCTAACCTAAGAGGCCTCTGAGAGGCACTTGATGGTGGGAAATTACTCCTGTTCCCCTGTGAGCCTGTCTGCCAGAGGGAGTATTGAGAGATAGGTGTGAGGACTCTGCTTCGTTGGTGAAATTGGTAAGGGAATGATGTTTGGAAATCATAAGACTTATAACAGATGGGCTTCTTCTTGTAGGTCAATAGGGCTGGGGATGAGTCTCCTACATGCCATGCAGTGCAAGATGTGGCCAACATTTCCCAACCTACATGGGCATCTTTGGAGAACTTTCTCTTCTGGAGAATCTCTTGAATAACATTACAGGCATGTCTTCACCAACACGAAATGTGTGAGAGATGTGAGCACCTTTCTATGTGGATAGAGATAGAGAGCATTGTAGCTACTGGTGTTGTGGAAGGTTGAAGAGTGAGAGACATAGAAAAAAATCATAGAGCATTTCATTCCCTAGTGTGGCGGGAAGGAGAAGCGGTAGGTGTGTGTGGGTTGAGATTAGGTGGAAATGAGCAACTGGCAAGTGCCTTCTTTGGGCTTTTGGGTCTTGGCTAGATTGCCACCTCACACTTTCCTATGTGCGATTTAACCCAGTTCCAATATTATCTGCCTCTCTTGGGGAATACTCTCATTAGTTTGGTCTATGAGACAATACAAATATTTGGCCGATGGAGTCTACTCACCTCACATTTACACTCCACTTGTACAAATAGTTTCCATCAGATCAGCCATTCGTAGAAGAGCTACAAGGAAGATTGGAAGTTCATTTTTCACATAAGCTTCTTCATCCCTTCAAAGGTTTGCAATGTATGTGATTCACTTTGGCAATTGCAAATTGCAATATGTATTTTGTTCATTGCTGCCTAGAACTTTGCATTCATGAAAACTGGTACCTGAGTAGAAGTGCTTTGGCATATGCAACCCTGCTCATAAGGTAATTTCTTGTTTTAATCTTTTACTTTCTTTTCTGAAGTGTATGCTTCTAATAATGATCATATGTTATTATAAATGAAAATAAATGCCTGAAATATGCGAACCAATATTTAAAATAGTGTTATCGTTTTTTTGTTAAGTGCGTTTTTCAAGTTTGGAACATGATTTATTAAACAAAACAACAATTCACCACATATTCGGCTTCAGCCGAATACCTGATGAACAATTCGGTATTCGGCAGAATACTAACTCTAGTTCGTATTTACTAAGTCAAATCCCTCTACTGTTCAACTCCTTTCTGAGACATGGCATCTTTCTTTCAGTTTGGAAGTAAGCAGTTATAAATAAGGTCTCTTCTGAAAGACCTCCTTTGTCTCAACTGATCCTGGCAACTTTTCTCCAATCTCTCAGATGCCATATCATGCAAAAAAAAATGTAATGAGTAGTGGCACGTCAGCTATCGCTATTTGTTTTGGATTGTAACCTACTCAAACCCAGCCAGTTCAAGTTTAGATCTGCACACAGTATGGAGCTTGTAACAATTTCCACCATAAATCAACTGAGAGAGGAGTTTGATGGAGGCTGTGCCGGGGCCCTGATCTTGCTTGATACATCAGTGGCTTTCAACGCTGTCGAACATCCCTCAAAAGATTAGAAGAACAGTGCATACAGGGAATAGACTTCAAATGGCTAAATTCCTTTCTGACCAGCCATACGCAGCCTGTGGACATTATCATCGGAACCCAAACCACAGAATTGTGAGGTATCACTGGCATGTTCTTTCATTCTTTAATTATAATGATGACACGCAGATGATGGTGAAGCTCTCCAGAAATGGAGACCTAACATTAGCTGGAATGAATGAATGTCTAGTGTCCATTAAGTATTGGATGGATGTGAATTATTTACATTATTTAAAGATAGACCCTAACAGGACATAAGTACTAACTGTTAATGTCACCCTGAATCGCTTGAATTCTTCTTTCTGGCCTGATTCCTTTGGTCCCTCTACTAATCTAACAGAGGCAGTTAAAAATTTGCTAATTACTCTTAATCCGGAGCTCACGGTAAAGAAACAGGTAGCATTAGTCCCTAAATCTTGTTTCTTCCATTTGAAGAGACTAAAACGTCTTCTTCTGTTGCTATCTTTTCCCCAACAGGTAATGTCAAGAACACCTCTGTTTCTTCCCGAGTGGATTTTAACACCCATATTTACTTTGGGCTCTCAGTGAAGCTTCTCTAATGTCTGTAAATAGGGCAGAATGCTGCTAGGATGCTGCTTAAACAAGAGAAATGTGATAACATATCTTCTGGTTTGTCCTCCTTTCCCTGGCTCTCAGTAAAAAAAAAGATGTTTTCTTAAAGTTGTGTCTAGTTCACAAACTCTGCAGGCAGCTAGCCCTCCATCCCTGCACACACATTACAGTTTTATAGCCTGCGTTGACCTTAAAGGTTTCAATTTGACAATACAATTTGAGTCCCAACCTGCAAAAGAGAAATTAGGAGGCTGTTCCTTTTCTAAAACAGTGGAATTCCTTACTGAGTGAAAGTAATTTGCTGACTTTCAGGAAAAGACCCAAGATTTGTCTATTTAATTAATTATTGTATATTGTGTCCCTTGCCCTTGTGACCATGCTCTCTTTCTGTGAAAGTACGTGCTTTATAAAAAATAGCAATATAAATACGAATATGTGTTTATTTTTAAGTATGCATTTATATATATACAACAGAGTTGCCACTAAACATTGGGTTAGATTTTTTTTTATTGTTGTTTGTTTATTTTGCAATTTGTATCGCGCACCTAACCCGTAGGCATCTCGGTGCTGAATTCTTTACTTAACAGTCTGAATGGGGACATAGTATTAAAGTGACACTGACGCGAGTAAGCCAAGCGACACATAACCTTGTGGTGCGCAATTTATGATTGAACTGCTTGCAGAGCTATTTCTTCATATTAATTAGCAACCGCTAATCTAATATTCCCCGGTGTACACTGCCACCCCAGAATTCTGGAACAAAAGACAAGCTGTGTGATCAAAACCGAACATGTTTAAATACAAATCAAAGGTGGTGCCCTACATTTATGCAGGGGAAGTCTCCACAATTGTATATCTGACTTTTAAAAACGTATATACACAAATAGACATAGCCTTCCTGTGACAATCTCAATAGGAAGAAGCACACATATGCAGTCACACCATCAATAAATATATTTCTAATCCTAAATTGTATGATAGCACCTCAATACAGCAACCTCAATTCTCTGACAAACTTGCCACATATCTATCAATATATTCAAAGCTTTCTCTTCAATCCAGACATTGTATTTCAATTGGTATTTTATGACAGCCTATTAAGTTCTCTGTTTTCCCCAATATCACAAACAATTGTAGGCATCAGGAAAGGGTTACACAAGTCGCAGTATGTGAAGTCAATACAATAAATGTCCCCCCATGTAAATATAGTACTGTGGGTACCTAATAATTGTATGCAACTTACATTCAGGCGTATAATGAATTGCAGAAGAGTTCTGCAGGTTTGGGTAAGGAAAGCAGGGTTATCAATTCATAATTCACAAAATATCGATTCACCCACCCAACCCATACAATGGTTTGGGGTTTTTGTGATGCAAGGTTGGGTACCGCTCCCCTATCTCTTTGCAAAAAGTTCCAGAGTGAGGGGTGCATAACATTTACATTAGAGACATTTTCCAAATTCTTTTTAGGTATCTTGGGCTCACATTTATCAAGTATTTTTCATTAGGCTATGCTGCATGCACATTCAAACTACAGCCGAATTTTGAGCATATCTGTGAAAATGAATAGGATTTTAATTTACAAAAAACTGCGTTTAGGCTGCACTTAGGCTGCATAAATGTGCTATCAGTTTTACACTGCGCACACAGCTCAGACATGTATTTTAAGTTTGGTTTGATATTATATTTCACTTGTTATTAAATTCAGTGAGAATGCAAGGTGCATTTCCCATTGCAATTTCATTGCATTTTAGGGGCACTAATCCAGACCACCAACGCGTGGGACTTAGCAGAAACATAGTTCCAGAGAGCAAATATAATTTCATTTTGGGGATTCTCATATTCACTCTGGAATAGTCCTTTCAGTTTTGAGATCAGCACGGACCCTCACAGGTATTAGGTTATTCCCTGTCAGCTAAGCCCATTCTAGTCTGCTTCCATGAAATTAAAATGGACTCAGGTTTCCTTGCCTTCTGGTTCCCTTCTGGACAAGGTTCATCCTATTTCAGCATCCCCCATTGAACCTGAGCTCTTTAGTTAGTCTCTCATTTAATAATTCCATAATCATCATCATTCTCTGTATGACTTGTGATATTCCCACACTTTGTCATCAAAAACCTTGCACATTTTAATTGTTCAAGACCGTCCAATTACCTCAGTCAATCACTCAATAGTTAGACACTCCCAAAGAACACAAACCCCCAATGTTCATTGGATGTTCAGATGTTTGAATATAAAAATGTTGGGGGCCCAGATATTCTCTATTCTTCTGAATGCAACATTTGATTTTTCTTTTATATTTAAGCAGAACAACAGGACAAATTGATAAAATATAGATGTTTGGGGGGGCATGTCCAAGATGGTGGCGGATAAAGGGTATCTTTCTTGAGCTCTGTCCTTGCTTACCTGGAAGATGCGTGTGTATGTTATTATTTGCCCTTGCATCAAAACATATATTGGGAAAATTTCTAGAACGGTTAAAATCAGAATATGTGAACACAAGTCCAGAATTCAGACAAAAACGCTTACATCGCCTCTTGTGGCACATTTTTGGGAAAGTAACCATAATTGCGATGACCACAAATGGTGGGCCATTGAACGGGTGGCCGGCAAAGATTCTTTGGGTACAGCAGCAAGACTATCCCTACGTGAACAATCGTGGATGTACAACACCCTTAGTTACCAGACGGGCCTCAACCGTCAAGAAGAATGACTCCATTGCGTACCATAGAATATTTCCACATTACTCTTCAATCTATATTTATTATGTTTTTCATGGTATTTCCCTTTTTACTGCAAGATCATCTATTGCAGATCAATTCTCTATACACATATATTTTTCATTATGTATTTTGTCTTTACATTTTGAATAAGCGAGTGGTACTTTCGCAATACCTCCTTCAGCTCCCTTCATGCATTTTTTCAACCTCAATTACAATGTTTACTCTGTTCAGTTCAGTTACAGATATTTCTATATCCATCGGTCTATTGATTGACAGATTGCCACTGAAATACAGATTCAGCACGGCTAATTTGTATCATCTTTCAATTTGATACATTCTCCTTTACCGGGCGCAACGTAGTTAGGGTTTTATTCAGAGGCATGATATTTGATGCTACAATTAACTTTATGTCCACAGTTTATCTTTCGTCTAGTCGGCAGCGGTGCTCTCCTGAGTTCTGTTTCTATGTCTATTATCCGTTTGAGGCCCATCCACTATACGCGGGTGGGGTTCTCTCTATGGAATTTAGTTACATTCTGAACGAGTCGCACACAGTTCAGTGTTCGTGATTAGGATAGTTCGAGCTGGTTGCTGCCTCGCAGACTTGGTACCTTTCATTTTCTAGATAAGAGAATATGCTGATATGATCACATTTTACATGTGTGTTTGTGTGTTTGTGTCTTTTAGATACAGGGTTGCTATATATTGGAAGCGCTGTTGCTAGTATGTTGAACCAATTCAAACTTGAGATGATTTCACAGTCTCTCAATATTGCCTTTTCTCCTGGCTGCAGGTTGTCGGTTTTGTCCTGTTGTTTATGTAAACATATGGCTCTTGACAGACTCTCTTTGATATTGCTCGTTAAAGCAATTTGAAATTTCTTTACACCAGAAGATGAATCAACAGAGTTTTCGCATTAGTAACGTTGGCTTTAAATGCTTGTCACCTATTAGAAACCTTCGATTGTTTCAGTTCATTTACATGATGACCACACATCCTACGTTCCACATTTGTGCCTCTTACAGATATGTTATGGGCTTCATGGCCCCCCATGTCTGTATGGGTTTCCACAATATCATTGCACAACTAAAATTTGGGGCATCATTATTGGCTAGTCTGTATAAGTATTTTTGCTAAAATACTTTTTAGAAAATGTTTGTTTCCATTTCAATGTTCCTTTAATAGGCTTTTCACCATGCCTTTTTCCTTAACGGACGTTTAACTGTGGCGTTGATATACTGCATCATCACTAGAACTTGATGGGGATCTATACCTAGATTGGATGTGTGCTTTAATGGATTAAAGAAGGTATATAGAGTCTTTGATTGGTTTTTCACTTTGTGTCTTTGCTCTTTAGGCTTCCAGCCAAATTGAGGAAACAAGGGATGTTTCTAATCCCAGTCCCTATGTTATGTCTCTGCAGATTGATTTCTTCAGTGTGTGCACTATTCCCATGGCGGCTGGATTGAGTATTTATTCTTCAAACCTCCACTGGATGTTACAAGGTTATTTGATTTGGCATCTGTTATTTTTAATAAGGCGCCTTGTTTATATGAATAACAATTACCTTTCAAACTTTATTCTGCGACACAGGGCTGCTAGGCTCGCTCAGGTTTTTTAACATATTTTTTTCTATTTTTTTCTTTTATGTCTTTTGAATGTTTTAGTGAATAAGTGGATTGAAAAATGATCAGAGATGAAGATTACCTCATCACTAATAAGAAATGAGCAAGTCAAGATTCTAATTAAGTTTTGCATATGTTTTTGTACATTTATTGCCTAAAAACCAGCTTGCTTTGTGTATGTTCTGATGAAGATGAATGTCAGCTCACTCCTCTCTTGTTTGATTGGCTTGAACTAGACATAAGTATTCGTTGAAACTACAGAACAACCGGGTATATTGGGACATGTATAAAATAATACTATACAAGGTACTAGTAGTCGACATTTAGCACTTTGTGTTGTGTGCTTTTTAGCACTGAAACAACACTTTATGACAATTTGCACAATAAAATCCTTTGGTACTATTTGTGCCCAGTCAGATTGCATAAAAATTACAATTTCAAAGAAATATAGCCACTAACCCTGACTGCAGCAGGACCATATGTAATTAGGCTTAGTTAGCAATTCATGCTATTCTATAATTGCATTCTCTCTTTATATAGATCAATTATCTTTGTTTTAGGTAGTACCAAAGTCGGATGACTTTTTAATGTATTTTCATTCGTTTTATGATCTACCATGTGTTGTTGTGATTTTTTTATACTATTGTGTGTATTTGATGAATAAAATATGAATATGTAATTTCTCACTGGTCAAGCCTATCCCCTTTTGTCCGCATACTGGAGTCGAATTAATTTGCAAATTCTCTTTATATAATCATTTACCCGTGTGACTATGTTTCTTGGTTTTTTGATTCCATGTAGGCCCCTATTCTGACTGACGGAGATCTGCGAGACTGGATTCCCCGTATTTACAGTGAAACTGGTGCCACCACACCGGTCCGGTGTCCCGCATCATGCTGGAGGGAATGAGTCACCTGCAGCGCTGATCACAGTGCTGGAGAGTGGAGCGAGGGGTGAGTGATGGGTATGGCCAGCTCTTCTGCCTGAGCTTGCTCTCTAGGAAACCAGTGTACCTGGCAGGAGGGGGGGTGAATGGCATTGCAGTCCCTCTGGGACGAGACGACTCCGGCGGCCATGTTGGATGTACACTCCATCTACACAAGAGAGCTGAAGCCGAGCTGGAGGCAGCTATCTTTGTGTAGGGCTGAAACGTTTTAGCCCCTGAAGGCCCATGATTCAAGGAAAGGCTCTCTAAAGTTGTCTGTACCTAGGATGTCTGCAGTAAGGATATCCCCAGTGCTCTAAACAGTTTGTGTAGCTATTGTGGCAAACCAGAAGATGGATTTGGGTACATGGTAGACACGATGAAGCTTTTATTTAAATAAGAAGAGAAAATGCCTTACAACTATTAAGAAAAAATCCCTGCCCAACAAAGCTAAATAGGGGTGCTGGTCTGTCAGTAAGAGTCCAAAATTAAATGTCCACAGTCCAAAACCTTGGTTCTAACTTGCCCTATTACTAAAAGTAATATGATATGATATGATAGTTTATTTATATAGCGCCTATACAATGTGTTTCAAAGCACTTCAAGGCAAAGGAAGGAACAAAGGAAAATACAATGACATTCTTACAGGCCATGAACAGTAAGGATGTGAAATTAACTATCATACTCAGTCTGACATTTCATATAGTGCAAGAGCTAAGACATAGATAAGGAAGGGAGGGGAAGAGTGGGAAGGAAATGGAAACAGACAGTCGACTACTGTACTAGGCCCGACGATGTTTCTGGTAGAGCCAGAGAAAGACAAAAGTTGAGGGAAAGGGGTGCAGAAAGGGAGGGGAGGAACAAAACAAGGGACTATCGTACTGGGCCTGACTACATTTCAGATAGTGCTGAAGGGGTCTGGGGGGGACAAGTAAGGGACGTGGGAGGAGACAGACGAGGTTGATATCAGACTAGGTCCAGGGACAATTCTGATAGAGTAAGTGCATAGAAGAAAGTAAGGGGAGGAGGCGCTTCAAGGCAAGGGAGGGAATAAAGGAAAATACAATGACATTCTTACAGGTCATGAACAGTAAGGATGTGATATTAACTATCGTACTCAGCCTGACGACATTTCAGATAGTGGAAGAGCTAAAACATAGATAATCAAGGGAGGGGGAGAGTGGGAAGGAAATGGAAACAGACAGGCGACTCCCATACTAGGCCTGATGACATTTCTGGTAGAGCCGGAGAAAGACAAAAGTTGAGGGAGAGGGGTGCAGAAAGGGAGGGGAGGAACAAAACAAGTGACTATCGTACTGGGCCTGACAACATTTCAGATAGTGCTGAAGGGGGTGGGGGGCAAGTAGGACAAGTAAGGGACGTGGGAGTAGACAGACGAGGTTGATATCAGACTAGGTCCAGGGACAATTCTGATAGAGTAAGTGCATAGAAGAAAGTAAGGGGAGAAGGGGAGGAGATAGAAAAAGGGAGAAAGGGAGAGGAGGAGAGAACAGAGAGTAAGCAGTCAAAAAGAGTGGAAAAGCAAGAGGGTGTAGTGAATACAACTGCAGAGGTCAGTAGTAACACATAGCAAGCCATGATACAAGATGGGAACAGCATGATTCAGGGTCACCATCAGTACAAGATGCAAAGGAAGTCCAGCATGAGAGTTGAGAAAGGGTGACGCACCATGAATCAATGAAGTTCATAAAAGTCAAATCCAGCATTGGCCACAAGACAGTGTTAGTGAAACCAGAATGTATCAGGACAGACTCCTGCAGAAGGAGGCTGGAGAGGGAGAGGGGGAGCAGGGTAGAAGAATCAAGCAAAACAGGCAACAAGAGAACATCACAGAGGGCCTATAGGGAGTGGGGATGGCCTGTGGGGACAGAGGGAATAGACACATGTTGGTGCATTCTTACCTGCTGTCTGAGCAGGGGGTCGGGATATGGGTCCTCCTTGTCTGAACAGGAATTGCCCTTTCTTCCTCAGCCCTTCGCATCAGATGCCGGGCGAGAGACACCCTTGATCTAAGAGTCAAGAGCAGGAAGGAAGAGGCAGGGCTAAGAAGGTGGGTGGTGCTTAGACCAGGTGACCTAGATCCACTTGCACCTGCTCCACATCTGCAAAGGAAAAGAGGCTGGAGGGCTCCTTAAGTAGGGAAAAAGAGTGGCAACCAGGAAGCCACCAGATGGGCGGGGCTTGCTATGTGGGAAAAAAGAGCAGCAACCGGGAAACCGCCAGGTGGGTGAGGCTTAGGCCAGGTGACCTAGATCCACTTGCACCTGCTCCCATCTGCAAAGGAAAAGAGGCTGGAGGGCTCCTTAAGTAGGGAAAAAGAGCTGCAACCATGAAGGCACCAGGTGGGCGGGGCTTGCTAGGTGGGGTAAAAAGAGCTGCAACCTGGAAGGCACCAGGTGGGCAGGGCTTGCTAAGTAGGAAAAAAGAGTGGCAACCAGGAAGGCACCAGGTGGGCGGGGCTTGCTAAGTGGGGAAAAAGAGCAGCAACCTAAAAGCCGCCTGGTGGGCGGGGCTTAGGCCAGGTGACCTAGGTCCACTTGCACCTGCTCCCAATCTGCAAAGTAAAAAAGGCTGGAGGGCTCCTTAAGTAGGGAAAAATAGCAGCAACCAGGAAGGCACCAGGTGGGCATGTTTTGGTAAGTGGGGAAAAAGAGCGGCAACCAGGAATCCGCCAGGTGGGCAGGGTTTATGCAAGGTAAGCTAGATCCACTTGCACCTGCTCCCCATCTGCCCAGCTAAAGATTGCCAGTTTGTATTGTCTCTAGCACGTTCCCTGCTAGGCTTTGTGCTTAAACTTAATATCGAATGGTTTTCACAGCCTTTTCCGAAAATGTTCCAGTGCTCAACAAATGTAGCCATTGGCACACTCTTGTGGTTTCTAAGGGTTTCATATTCATTCTCATATTTCATTACCAATTTAGTGTGTAGTCTCTGTTGGTTTCCCTTCTAGCGCTCTACCTGGGTAGCTTCATTCCCGGGGTTTAGCTCCCTAGGGTCTGAAGTTGAGACTGAGCAGTTTTGCTCTGTTCCTGCTGCCATATTCCTGACTCTGCTGCAAATTTACTTTGAGCATTTGGTCAACTCGGGCTGTTCAGTGTCGCTCGTGCGGCGAGAGATTTCTCTTCTCCCACTCCTGTTGGTTTCAGCAGCGTTTGTCGGGCTCCTGGTCCACCATGTATCTCCAGTGGCCACGCCACCACAATGGACAGTCTCCTGGACTCCATCCTGCCAGTGGATTCACCCCTGCTTGCAACACCAGTATTCCAGGCTGCGCGGTATGTCACTGCTCTGCCGTCAGAGGGCTTCCCCTGTGTATGGTTCTCTCTTCTTACTCTCAATCGATTTGTCTCAGTTACCTACACGTCAGAATGCAAATGGGTGTTCCGTTTGGCATCAGATTTCCTAATTGATCCAGCATTACCGGAAGTCAATAGAGAAGAAGACGTTTGATTTGCTAAGAAGATAATCCCATATAAGCAGAGAGTGTTGCTGGTATAGGGAGTTCCTCATGGGAATGGGAGTCCTTGTCCCCTAGAGGGGAGTCACTCCCAGTGAGGTCCCACTTGCCCAAACCCCCAGGGAGGGTCTTGCAGAGTGGGCTCACCCCCCTAGCATCACAGGGAGTGGCTCCCCCCTGTGGAGAAGGGGCAAATACTCTCAATTTGCCCCATACCCTTGCCCTTATTTGTGTGGCTTCCCCTTTAGCCTTGAGTGGGAATCAGCTTAAAAAGTCCACGTTTCCTTGTTATTTCCCCATTCTGTGTTCCACCGTAAAATAGAAGGGTATATCTAGGAACCAAATCAACACTCGAGGATTTCAGTTTTTTCCTTGGCTCATCCAGGTGTGATGTATCAACTTCCAGGGCACCAGTGGTCCAGGGATGAATATCAGTTTCTAAATCATCAATCAGCCCCGCACTTCAAGTACACCAGAAGGGATCCGAACAAATTGGAAACACAAGTAAATTACAAACCTCCTTGTCACATTTTGGTAACGTGGACAGAATGGCAGGCTTATCTCTGCAAGGTTGTGGATCATTGGTTAGTTGCAACACAGCGAAAATACAATTATTACCCAATGGTAAAAGGGACTGTCCAGTAAAGATTGTATAAAAATATCTACTTTATTATTACTACAACAGACCGTTCTACCACACTACAAAATACAGCCCACCCTGTAAACCAACACAGAGGTCAGACAGTTTCATGAAGGAAAGGGATGCACTCTGGATACTGACAGGAGGGTAGTCGGTAAAGCAATCAGTCTTAACTGTTCAAAGTTATTTGGTTTCAGCACCAAGGCAGCAAGGGGGTCGTAAAATGTCACTCTGCCTTCGAAGAACCACAATGTATCTGATGCTTGAGATGATCTTGATGCTCAACAGCATCGAGTCGGGTCCACAATGCTTTGCAGCTCCTGCGACAGAGTTCAAGATGGGGGACAGCTGCGGATATCAGGCGGCAGGCAGTTCGGTAAGCGAGGCTGGATTGACGGCTGCAGGCTGGGCTACACGGTGGCTCGGGGTCAAGAATCATTGTCTCTGTGCTGGTTGGCGAATCTGGAACGCTGGTCACGGCATCTTGGACGGCATTAGTGACTGCAACGTGACAACAGTCATTGTTGCAGCCGGTCGCGGTTGAAGGACTCGACTGCTTTGAAAATGTCTTTAAAAGATGGATGCTGGTTGACACTTGTGCTACTCCACCTAGCTTCTTCGCAGAGCTCACATTTTAAGGCATACGGCCCAAAGCCGAGTAGAGTGTTTGCCGGCAACATCCTTGTTCTTTGTTCAGAGACTCTCTGGCACTTCCACCTAGGAAGCTTGCTGGCAGAACCTAGCAGGGCACACTGTGTGCTGGCTGGGTACTGGTTCTGGAGCTGCAGGACGGGTCCTCTGAGTCTAGTATCTCCCTCTGTTGCCTGGGAGATGTTTAGGGGAGGGTTCTTTCTTCCCTCATGGAAACCCTGGCCTTCCTTTACTGGCAGAAGCTGTAAGGCAAACTGCACCTTTTGAGTCAGTCTCTTCTTGCACTTTTAGATGATCTGGGTGTCCAGTATACCAACTATGCAGATGACACCCAGGTCATAATACAACTTTCTGGTTGTTATATTAACGACACCAATACTATTAGTTACATTTATCAGAATATTCAGGATTGGATGATGTTGAACTCCCCAGCATTAAATGCCGATAAGACATTATTGTTGATTATAGCCTCTGGAAATACAATTTACAAACTTGGTCTAGAATATGAAAGTTTTCCCATAGCTGGTAATAAAATCAAAGTGGCCAAGTCAGTAAAGACACTGGGTATTATTACTCTTGATGCTGAACTGTCTATGAAGCCCCATGTGGCCCAAGTGAGATCATCGGGCAGATATATTACCAAACTATTGGATCAATGTCACCTAAGGGAGGGTCTAGGATGGCTTACTGGTGGACAGGTGCGTATTCGAATGAAACCCTCCTCTACGGGAGACACAAGGTCATACAACATTTTAGATCTCATCTGTTGATTGATTTTATGTTTATCCTGTATTTCTTTGCTTTTAATTGCATAATGTGTGATGAACGGTACTTGTGTCTCCTGATTTGCGTGATGTTTTTCCTTTTTCTGTCTCCTGTTTTTGTATATTATATCTCGCCTAAAAACAGATCTCTATTGGCCACAGCTGTAGACAATTCACGATTGGACTAAGAGTCTCTTGACAGGAACCTCGAAAGCCAATCTCCACGGACTGCAAGTAGCACTAAACGGTAATGTTAGAGCCGTTTTTGGTATGTCTGGGAGAGACCATGTCACCTAGGCTAGACGAGAGCTTCATTCGCTCCCTATTGAACATTGTGTTACTCATAAACTTCTGTCCTTGACCTACAAGTGTTGTAACAATGAGGCCTGGCAGTACTTGATAGGTCGGCTCTCTTTTCTTACATCCAGCCATTCTCTCCGCTCCTTTCTAGCCTTGGTGGCACCACGTTCAATGTCCAAGCTCGTGTGGGTGGAATAATCCTCCTTCCCACCTTATGCAGGCCAACTCTTTGTCAGAGTTTAGGAAAGGTGTTAAGACATTTCTTTTCAATCTCAACCGTGACCAATCTGGTGTTGTCATGATATGCACCTGATTTGAATGTACACTGGTTGTTTTGTCTTGTCTGTTCTTTATGTGCGCTTTGAGGCCCATGGGCGATTTAACGCGTTACAACAATTAAATAATAATAAATAATAATTGCAATATTCTGGAACTATAGTACTGTTGAATGGAATGTTTTTTTCTGGGGATTGTATTCTTCGTTGCATAGAAAGGGCCTGGGACGGCTCCAACCACCTGACCTTATATTGTTTATTTTTCAGTTCCCCCTATGTTAACGGTGAGACTCAGGGAGGCTCCCGAATGGCCTGTCTATTAGGTTTCGCTTTTGGGTACACATTGTGCAAGCCTCCCATGTTTAGGGCTTGGCTCTTATTATGTCAGGCACCTTAAAATTGCAATAGAAAAGATATTTCTTTTGTAATCCCCGGCCCACATGCACATCTGGATATGCGTATGAATTAGTGGAGTTCATTTTCATAAAGTTACCAGAAGTAATAATTTTATTACGTTTTAACAATCCTACAAATATTGTGTTTTGAAATTGTTTGATAGAGGAGGGCCGCAAAATCATAATGCATGCTTCCGTTTGTTTTTAAGTGGTATGTTGCAATTTTTTGAGCAAAATCGTTTTCTGTATTTGAAATGCAACTGCAAGATAGGATGTGATTTTAAATTAATGAACGGAAAACATGACCAGCCCTGCGCTCAGCTAATAATTATCCAGGATTCGCTGACACAAGGTCTCCCTTGTTTGAGTTGCAAGACCAACCATCTGGTCAGTATTATGGAGAGCCAAGATCCAAAGGTGCCACATTAAGTGTAATAAAGTTTGCTTGAAGCTCGACCAAGTCTTTTGGCCAGTACACACGAGTGTTCCTATCATGTGTAAAAAACAATGCCATTTGTGGGTCGCTGTCACTGAAGTGAGCGGGTAACTACTTGTATCCCATAAGCGCACCCTTGTCATGGGAGCTGGTGAGAAGTGCAAATCAGGGATGAGGCAATATATTATTCTGGCACCTCTCCACTAGAAACGTGAGGCCGTCTCCATGTCTCTTCTACACGCAATATTATTCAAATATATGAAGCAATACTATATTACATCAGAATATGAGTCTTAGCGTGCACTCTGTTAATTGGATCATTTCTGGGGTCTCCCAATTTTTGCAAGTTAGGCACAGTAAGACATAATAGTTTGCAGAGGCTAATACACTTTGGATAAGTAGGGAAACCAGCAATAAAACACAATCTACAATCTAGGCACCTTGTACATAATTTATTAGTTACATTTTGGTTTTCAAGAGCTACTAAAAAAAGTGTACGGAGATGATGTTCAAAGTGCATAAATCACACAATAAAGCAATCTGACAACATACAAATCCTTATAAAAATGTGAAGCAAAAAGAGTATGATTGAAGCTACATATCCCACATCCTGAATGGAAGCTTTCAAGCAATACAAAGGAATGTGAGCTATTTTACTACTGTACTTTCAGGACTTAAAAGTAGACAAACAAAAGAAACGTTGTGATAGCCACTTGCCTATAGTCTTTGTTTGGCACAGCCTTGTGACTTGTATTATGCATGACGTTGAGGAAATGAAACGTTTATTGCATGCCAAAGTAGCCAACAATGGGATGTCTGCTCGATCATTTAAAAATGAGTTGTGTTTTGTGACTTTGTTTCATTGTCTTGGCAGAAGGCAAATATGTGATACGTAGCTGGAGCTGTTTGTGGGCTTTCAAATGCAAATGTACCACTATTACAATCTCATAACCATTGCAGCAAAACTAAAGGCACAAAGCAAAATGCTTAAAAAAAGTGCTTGCCAGGTCATTCTTAATCTTCTCCGGAGCTGTGTCCCATACACTTTTTTAAATCCTAGGCATCTCCATGATTCCTAATGACAATTACTTAATGTAATTGTGCATATTTACACAGTACTGCTCTTTAGTTTGAAGCTTTTGCCCACCCCGGTTAATGTTATCTTTTTTAATAACCTGTTGTGTCTCTGGTCTTTGCCCCTCTTTGTTCTCACCCTCACGAACTGGCTCATCACTTCTTCTCATCTTTGTGCTATTGACAGGCACTGTTATTGGGAATGCCTCCACCATCTGAAAATGTGTTATTGCAAGTCATTTCAAATTGGTATCAACTCTGGAGGTGAGAGAGAGAGCATTGAGTTTCGTTCCTGTATTCCATCAGGAGATAGTGGCGCTTCGGCCAAATTATTTAAATGGTGTTAATCGTCTGCAGCCATTGTGGGTGAAAGCTCGAAACTGGCGGCTTGGCAGGTGAGGGGATGTTTGAGATGTATGATGCAAGCTAAAATGTTTGGGTCTCACACTGATAACTTGGCCTCGTTCTATCTGGCAATGGCTAAATTTGGCCGTGATAAAGAAGAAGCAATAGAGTGGGGCCATTACCTCGACAGAGTGGTCGAGGCAATGGTCCATCCTCTTTAACTTATTGTGCCTGCACTTTAGGCTTTTGCCATTACAAATGCAGAACGATGTGCAGCAGCATTCAAAGAAAAAAGAACATCTGAATTTGATGGATTTCTCACGTGTAACACTGGGCAGTAACTTGAGCTGCCTGCCATGCAGTTCATGATGGAGAGCTCTATACAAAAGATGGTGTGGACCTAGCAATTTCATGACCCACAGCAGGCCCAGCTCCAGGAATCTTTATCTGGGTGGAACAGGTTTGTGATCAGGGCCGCCCAAATTTTCTCAGATGTGTGATCCGGCAAAAATTGTCTTCCTGTATCTGAAAAATACATTTGCCCTTAATTTGGTTTAGTCTGTTAGGCTGCTTTGTAAGGTGCAGAAGCCTGGATTAAAATCCAGGTTGTTAGGACACATTTACCCGTAAGACTACTTGAATGTCTGATGAAGATGTTTGTTAGGATGGCACTCCCTGGCAGAGTTAAGGCTAATGGATTCTTGGGTAAGGCTGACAGATGATCCTGGGTAGGTGGGGCATGGGTGTGGAGCTTATGGTGGGAGTAGTTAATCGCTGTAATGAGTGCAACACATGTTACCTGTTTTTTAAGTTATCATTTTCTACTATTGGAGCTGTATGTTTAGGGGTATGATTTTGGCTGGAAACAGCCTGTTCACCTCACCAGGGTTTGCTGACACAAGGTGATTTACCCAAGTTCACTCAATTTGTTCAAATGGGAAATCTGCTCTCGCCTTCCACCTGCTCATCCTTACAAAATCACAGGCTCTCCAGAACCAATTCCACAGTCTTCTGCTCTCTTCTTCCATTTGCTCCTTTGTTTCCTTCCATAAGCTCCCTGACTACTTTGACCTTCCTTTGGCTACTCACTTCATCTTCCATACGCTCCCTCATCTCCATAAGGAAAACTATTGCCAAAGTATGTAAAATGAAAGCTGTATACTGCAGAACCCTTAACAAGAATATGAGAGATGAATCCCAATTAATCATGCCCTAAGACTCATGTTTTGTACCATTTCTCATATAATGCTATAATTGAGATACAAAAAAACAGTACACTGTAAAAGAGAAGCAGATATAATAGTGTTCCAATATTACCCCCTGCCACCTTCCATCAGCTCCCCCTGGCTACCATCCCCATTTACAGTCACCCCCACCTACCCCACCCTTCCCCCACCGTGTCTTCTTGGCCTGTCTGGGGTGAATTGAGGATGGTGCCACTTTCTTCTCTGCAGGGGCTGAGCAACGAGGCCCACGGGCCTCATTCCATCTAAAATAGTGTGCCCTCAACAATAACTCACTGATTACTGTGGCTACTCCCCGGAGGCCACGTAGGAGGTGCTTGTGATCCAGCCTTTTTGCCGTGAAAGACAGCCCCCCACCCTCATCCTCGATAAATATTGACGCAAGGAATAGGATATTTTGTTTCTTACAATGACATTTTGAAGCCAAGCATTGTATTTTTGTTGCAATTTTGCAGCTAATATTAATTGAATTGAGGCTATGTGGGAGTGCTAACATGCAGGTGAGGGTGATATTAGGAGGTAGACAGTGCAGGTTGAGGGGTTTTGGGCCTCTTGGTATCACTCCCGGTTGGATGTGGCAGGAAGGAGGAGCCGCCGCTCCCCTGCCTCCCCCTATACATTATTGTCTGGTACATACTGTTTATAATATGCAATTGTCCATAATGACTTCTTATTTGACATGTTTACTTTGCTATTGAATGTCACACATTTGATCAATAAATGTGGCCTTATATTTTCCAAAGAAAGGTGTGGTAATGTCTCCTTGGCGGGCCCTGACCCCTGCACTGCCCATCTATTAAACCATACTGCAAACTGAATCACTTCTAGGGACTCCTAATCTTGGCAGGAAAACACACAGTGAGATTAAATGATTTGCCCAGGATTACACACTTTGGTTAAGTGGTAAAGCCAGAATTTGAGCTTAGCCTGAATGTAGGAACTTGACCACACATCTTCCCAGCTCAAGTTGGTACACATATGTATTGAAGTTTGGTTTTAAATACCTAAAATATTACAATTCTGAGTCTTTGCACACTATTTACTTTTTGAACAGAATTTGAAATGGTACTTATACCCTGTTTACCATCGCTGCTACTCTGTACATAAAAGAAACTTTAAGTGATAGGGATGATTTACAGAAAAACGTGTTTTACTGTTATGAATTACATACCTTTATACCAATGATTGAAAGCCATGAAAATGAAATGTTGTTTATTATTGTGTTTCTGTGTTTGATTTTTCTCTTTACTTTTCTTTTTCCATTTATTTAGTTTCGTTTTCTTACTTTGTTAACTTCTTTTGTAAAGGTTTGTAATAAAACCATGAACAGTAAAAAATAATAATACTCATTTGTATTAATAACCCGCATCTTGTGTATTCCACTTGGGCTCCGAGGCCCTGTGCAATCCCCGCCGCCACTCTGCGCCCGCCTCCCGAGTCTCCTTCCTTCCCTCCCGCCTCCCGTCACGCCCCCCCTGCTCCCATTGGTCTGTGGGCCCTGGTGCCTGTAGTATAGGCACAGAGCAACACTCACCAGTCCCATCTGCACCGGAGCCAGGTGAGTGCTGCCCCGTTGTGCTGCGGCTGGTTTCTGTCCCCTAGCCCGCCTTTTGGCCGCAAGGCCAAGGTCAGCCCCAACAAAGGCGGCTCCAAGAGGTATCAGAAGGAAAGCCAGTGGCCAGCCATCAACCAGCAACTACAAGGACCAGTAAGGTAGGAGTGGCTTCGATAGGGGGAGAGCTACAGTTATACCCTTGAATCCTGACCACTTGGCAAAAGCAATATTCAACACTGTGACTATTCCCCATTGCCCCTCTCCCTCTGGGTCCAAACTGCATTTTATGATATTTAGACTGAATTGATAGGATTCTCTCCCAATATACAGGTCTCCCAAATCTAGCTGGGGATCTGTCCCCAATTGCACTTTGTGATATTAGACTGCATTAATAGGCCTACAAACTGCATTGTATGATATTTAGATTGCATTGATAGGCCTCTCTCCCAATTTACAGGTCTCTCAAGTCTAGCTTGGGTTCTGTCCCCAATTGCACTTTGTGATATTAGACTGCTTTGATATGCCTACAAACTACACTGTATGATACTTAGACTGAATTGATAGGCCTCTCTCCCAATATACAGGTCTCTCAATTCTGGCTGGTGTTCTGTCCCCAATTGCATTGTATGATATTAGACTGCATTGACAGGCCTACAAACTGCATTGTATGATATTTAGACTGAATTGATAGGCCTCTTTCCCACAATACAGGTCTCCCAAGTCTTTCTGGGTTTCTGTCCCCAATTGCACTGTGTGATATTAGACTGCACTAATAGGCCTACAAACTACATTGTATGACATTCAGACTGCACTGATAGGCCTCTCTCCCACTATACAGGTCTACCAAGTCTAGCTGGGGTTCTGTCCGCAATTGCACTGTGTGATACTAAACTGCATTGATAGGCCTATATACTGCATTGTATGATATTTAGACTGAGTTGATAGGCCTCTCTCCCAATTTACAGTTCTCTCAAGTCTAGCTTGGGTTCTGTCCCCAATTGCACTGTGTGATATTAGACTGAGAGTATTTAGACAGCATTGCTAGGCCTCTCTCCCACTATGCAGGTCTCTCAGGTCTGGCTGGGTTCTGTCCCCAATTGCACTGTGTGATGTTGAGACTGCATTGACTGGCCTCCAAAAATCATTGTACGATATTTAGACTGCATTGCTGGACCTCTCTCCCACCATACAGGTCTCACGAATCTGGCTGGGGTTCTGTCTCCAATTGCTCTATGTGAGATTGGACTGCATTATACTATATTTAGATTGCATTGCTGGGCCTCTATACCCACTATATAGGCCGCACAAATTTAGAAGACGTTCTCTGTCTAGACTGCACTGTGTGATACTTGGATTGCATTGATTGTGCCTCTCACCCACTGTGCAGATCTCCCAGATCTAGCATGGTCTCTGTCTCCATTAGCACTGCTCGAAAATTGATCGCATTGATAGGCGCATCCCTCTCTATAAAGATCTCTCAAATTTTGATGACCGACTCACCCTAAAGTGAGACAAACCCACTAGTGAACTACTGTGGAGTGACACTCCAATTAGGGGCCCACACCTCAAAAGCCGTTATTCCTAGCAGCATGTTACGCTCACCTGGTATCCACAGGGACGCCACCCAGCTGGGTTACTCGCTGGTATGCTTCTCAGCTTTGCCCTGATGTGGTCTGCGGGGAAGGTTCTGCCTTGTGGTAGAATTAGGCGTGCTCTCCGTCCTGCCTTCTTTGCAGGGGCGCGTTGTTTTTCATGGGCGAGTGCGGTCCAGTTACTTCACTGATGCTGGCTCGTTTGATATTGTTCAGGTAGGTCTTATTGCTGTTCTTTAGTTTTGTTGCTATCCTGCATGCCTTTCTTTGTTTAAAATGTCTCTTTTTTCTCCCTTAGGTATGCAGAGCTTCAGCGTGGCGAACTGGCTTGGTTGAGCCCCGCTGATAAATGATGGCGCATTAGGAGCGCTATGATGCGGTAAGTAAGCGCTATGCGCAGCGCTGCGAAGTCTTGCCTTTGCTAACCTGTGTTTTCCTTCCTTGTAGGTCGCAGTGTTCTTCAGCGTGAGTGGAATGTCCGGAGTGGTACCAGCTGAGAGGCGACCAGCCAGGTAAGCCTTTTGAGCAGTTCATAATTTGTAAATGTCTCTACTGCTTTCTTTAATGTTGCCTCTATCTTCCTCTTTCAGGCCGTAGTACTGTCCGGGAGGTGTGCAGATTCGAGGAAGCTGTTCTCAGTAGCTGCGAGTTTTTAAAGATGAAGACTGCAGGAAAGATGCTGCTGCTAATGATGTTCCTTTTGTCTCTTTGCAGGTTCTGCTTCTCCGAGGTTCGAGGGAATAGCTGGACACGGTGAGCGTCACGTTGCAAGCTGCAAAGTAACACGAAGCCTGTTCTGCAGTCAGGGTGTGGTTTATATAGCTCAGGTAAAGTAGTACCAGGGAAAGTAGTTCCAGGCCTGCCACACCCAAAATACTAGACCGCATAGCTTGGTTCTTAGGAACCAAGCTATGTGGATGCCTCCATGTGGGCTGACAATACAATAAAGTAGTTCCTAAGCACATTGTTGGTCATGGTGTATGACCCTCGCGCCATAGGCGCCAGGACTGGCCCCATGTGGGCTTTTGAAGAGGATGCCAGGCTCTAGAGGCCCGAGTCCTGACTCCACCTGGCCAATGGGTTTGCCAGAGGGGGTTTTGGGCGAGGGTCGTGACAGCACTCCCCCCTAAGGCCCCTCCCATGGTGTTCCTTCTGTCTGGCCCAGGTTTGGTTGGGAAGTTCTGATGGAATTTCCTGATTAGACGTGGTGCGTTGAGATTCTCACTGGCCTCCCAGGATCTTGTGGTCCAAATCCTTTCCAATCGATGAGATAATATAGCTTGGTCCTAGAGTATTTAGAGTCCAAGATATCTTTGACTTCGAATTCTGGTTCTCTGTCAACAAGTATGGGCTTAGGTGGTGTCCCAATCCGTGTGCCGGGTTGCATTGGTTTCAGGAGGGACACATCGAATACCGGGTGGATGTGTAGATTAGGTGGTTTAGTTTAGTTTAGTTTAGTTTATTTATTTGTAAAGCGCAACCAGGCCCAAGGGCAACCGGGTGCATAATCTTAGATACAGGTTACAATATATACTGTATGCACACACGGGCGCATATTCTTAGCTACAAGGTTACAATATATACAGTTTGCACATATACATTAAGAGTACATTATGGGGAATATACAAAAAGCAGTATGTTACAAGTCAGCAAAAGCCTAAGTGTGGGTGCTTCACGCGTTCTGAGTGAACAGCCAAGATTTGGTATTGTTCTTGAAGGTTTGGAACGAGGGCTTAGTTCTGATGGGATCCGGCAATGAGTTCCAAAGTTTGGAGGCTAGGACAGGGAAGCTCACCCCACCTGCTTTTTGGAGTTTGAACCTAGGCAAGATGAGGCTGTGAGTTTGGGCTGACCTGGTTGGTTGTGTGGAGGTGTGTAGTGGGAGACAAGAGGAGAGGTAGGGTGGGGCTTTGTTGTCCAGGCATTTATGAGTCAAGGCTAGTGTTTTCAAGGCGATTCTTTGTATTACTGGGAGCCAGTGTAGATCAGATCTGACGTTAGAGATATGAGAATGTCTGGGAATATTGAGGGCTGCCCTTATGGCATTGTTCTGGATAATTTGCAGTTTGTTGATGTTAGATTGGCTAGTCCCTAAGTAGAGGGCACTGCACAAGTCGATTTTAGACATAATGAGTGTTCTGGCAAGGGTGATACAATTCTGGGGGTGCAGGAAAGGTCTGCAGGCGGTCATAAGTTTGCAGGTATAAGCTGATGCTGATCTTACTGCATTCGTTTGTCTGTTCAGAGATAGAGCAGAGTCCAACACCTAGAGTTTTAGTATCTTTAGAGACCTTGATGTCATTACCGTCAATGGTAAAAGATTTGAAGGCTTGGTCCAGTTTGTTGAGACGCTGAGTTGATCCTAGTAATAGAAGCTCAGTCTTGTCGTCGTTTAGACATAATTCGTGTTGTGCCATCCAGGCCTGGATGACCAGATAGACGTCATTTAAGGATTTGGTATCAGCTGTGTAGTCACCAGTGATGGGGATGAGTATCTGGGTGTCATCCGCATAGTTAGTGTAGGAGACACCCAGATAGTCGAGCACATCAAAAAGGGGTTTGGTAAATACGTTGTAAAGCGTAGGTGATACACAAGAGCCTTGAGGGACGCCGCAGTGGATAGTCGCAGGGTCAGCCGATGCAGTGGGCGAGAAGACCCGCATGGACCTGTTGCTTAGGAAGGAATGGATCCAAGCATTAGCAGAGTCCGAGAAGTGAGCCGCAGATTTGAGATGTTGGCAGAGAATTTGGTGGTTAACCAGGTCAAAAGCCGCGGACAGGTCAAGGAGGAGGAGTAGCGCTAACTTCCCATTGTCCTTTAGAGTCTCCATCTGAGTTTTCAAGTCAATCAAGGCTGTTTCGGTTCCATGTTTAGGACGGAAGCCTGATTGTCTTAGCCCCAGGAGATTGTTAGATTCAAGATAGTCTTGGATCTGAAGGTATGCTGCCCGATCTAGGATCTTGAGCAGGAACGGGACCGTAGTGATTGGTCTAAAGTTGGTCGGAGTGTTAGGGTCAAGGGAAGGTTTTTTAAGTAGTGGGATCACCCAGGTGTCCTTGAGGTTGTCAGGGACTATGCCAGTTTTGAACGAGGCGTTTATGAAAGCTGTGATAAATGGGGCTAAGTCATGGGCGGCTGCCTTGATGATAGGTGCCGGGCAAGGGTCACCTTGGCAGTTAGAGGGTTTAAGTTTGTTTATGATTCCTTCTACTTCAAGGGTGGTGAGAGGGGAGAAGGCGAACAGTTTAAAGGTCAAGTTGGTTTGGCTGGCATTTGCTGTAGGGATGGTCAGAGGTTGGTCTGACTGTAGAGACTGTTGTTTAAGTCTGATTTTATTTTGGAGGGTTGCAATTTTGCCCAAGAGTGCTGTTTGTATATTATTGCACCAATTGCTATCTTTAGTGCAAGAGTCGGGGGGTGCTGCAGGGTCTCAAGTTCCTTGAGGATTTTGAATAGCTCCTTAGTATTCGATTGTGCTAACAGAATACGGTTATTGTAAGATTCTTTTTTGGCCTGGAGTATGGCTTCTTTGTAGCTGAGAGTAGCTAGGAAGAGACTGTCCTTGTGGATGTCAGATGGGTGACTTTTCCAACGTGCCTCTGTGCTACGTTTCTCTTTACATAACACTCTGAGCTGTGGTGTGAACCACGCGTTGAGGTGCGCATGCTGTTTGGGTCTCCTAAGTCTGACTGGAGCGATAGAGGTTATGGCTGAGAGCACTGCCTGGTTGTAGGTGTCGGCTAGGATAGTGGGGTCTGAACAGGAGTCAGTGATGTTGTTGAGAGAGGGGAGAATGAGGGGGAGTACATTTCAGGGGTTATGTTCTTTTTGTTTCTAGTGGGGATGGCTGGAGCGACAGGAGGCGTAGGTAGGTGAGCTGCTTCAATGTTGAAGGTGATGATGTGATGGTCTGACCAGGCACAAGGGGTATTAGAGAGTAAGCTAATATTGCAGTTAGTGTCACTTAACCAATCTAAGGAGCGCCCTTTGATGTGAGTGGGTTCTTGTATATGATGGGAGAAACCTAGAACCGTTAGAGTGTTGGGGATGTCAATGGCCGCGGGGTCATTAAGGTCTTGGTAGCCTAAATTAAGGTCTCCTAAAATGATTGTTTGAGAGATAGTTTTCACTTTGTCAAGTACTAGAGAGGTGATGTCATCCACAAACGATGAGGGGGGGAGCCGGGGGTCTGTAAATTAGATGAATGGTGGCTGTTTGGTTGGCCGACAGTGGGAGTTTGACAGAGAGTAACTCAGCGGATTCTAGGTTGATGCTAGGTAGGGTTCTAAGTCCTATTGAATTTTTATGGATGAATGCAATTCCGCCGCCTCTAGAGGTGCGGTCGCGTCTGGAGATAGAGTACTCAGGTGGAATGGCCAAGGAGAGTGCCGGGCCCGAGGCAGGGTGCAGCCAGTTCTCAGAGATGGCGATGAAGTCTAGCTCCTGAGCCTTGATAAGATCAGCGATGTCCAGTGCTGGGCAGCTAGGGACCTTGCGTTGACCAAGGCGGCCTTGAACAAGCCAGCTGTGCTTGGAGAAGTAGGGGTTGTCTGGGGACACTGGGGAGTAGGTGGTTTGGGGGGACAGGCTGGGCATCAAGAGTTTCAAGTGAGAACTAGGGTGCATGGGGTGTCCCTTCATGCCCAAGAATCTGGTACCTAGTCTTTTGTTTCTTAGCTGGGTAGAGCAAGGTTGGTTAGGTGTGGGTTTTTTAGTGAAATGGTCCAGCCATAAGGCAGGGGCATTAAGGTAGATATTGGGGTGTTGAGGCTCGGTGCTTAAGGCGGTGTCCGAAGGTCTGTAGGTAGGGGCCATGGTGCCAGCGTGCAAGGTGCTGGGTGTAGGTAGACTTGCAAATGATAGGTGGAATGCACAGGTAGATACCCACAGAAAGAGGGGTAGTCTCAGTGAGGGAAGCAGTAGCCTTTGGGAGGAGGGGGGTGGTAGCACGATACCAGAATTAAGACTAAGTTTGGTTCTAGCAGCAGGGCACATCTAGGCTAAACAATGCAGGGCAGGTAGAGGCTAGATTAGGTTATTGCTACAAGGCACATCTATGCTAACAATGCAAGGCACAATGCAAGGCACAATGCAGGGCAGGCAGAGGCTAGATGAGGTTATTGCTACAAGGCACATCTATGCTAACAATGCAAGACACAATGCAGGCAGGCAGAGGCTAGATTAGGTTATTGCTACAAGGCACATCTATGCTAACAATGCAAGACACAATGCAGGCAGGCAGAGGCTAGATTAGGTTATTGCTGCAATGCACATCTAAGCTAAACAATGTCAGACAGGCAGGGCTAGGATCGGTTGTAACTGCCCGGTACATCAGGCTATGTAAAGCGGGTCATAAAGCTACAGTTGCTAAGGCATATAAGTACAGAGTTTGATTAAGGTTACAAAACACGTAAGGCTAGATAAAGCAGAGAATACAGGCAGATCATGCCATTCACAGGTAACTGTGGGTACAGATAGCTTGAGGAGGGCTGACTGTGCAGTATAGGATCCAACAAAGGTACAATGAGATTAGAGCTAGTTATCTTGAAGGGCGGCATGAAGGGTATATCATCCAGGTTGAATGGAGTGCAGCGTTCCTGACAGAGGCGGGGCGGGCTTATTGAAGATAAGCTCCTCTGCATCCAGACAAGTTAATGTTTTAGCATTTTGTCATTATAAGACTGGCACTAAGTTGAGGAGCCAGGGGGTCCGGTTCCATCCAAGTCCAAGTCCAGTAAATCCAGTTTCACGGCTGCTGGGTTGATAGTTGCCTTAATGGTATAGGGTCCTAAGAATCTGGGATGAAAGGTCCGGGTTGCCTTGATGGGTACGAATTTAGCGGCTAACCAAACTTTGTCTCCTACTTGATAATCAGGGGCCTTTTTCCGGTGTTGGTTGGCAAATCTATTTTGTTTTTCTTTGGCATGAATAAGGTGTTCCTTTGCCCTTTTCAAAGCCTGAGTAATGGTTGTGTGTAGAGTCTTTACCGCTGGCATTTCCAAGCTGGCTGGAAGGTCTAGTTCAGAGGTAAGTCGATGTCTGCCATGAAGGGTATAGAAGGGTGTTTGTCCCGTGCTTGAATGCAAAGAATTGTTATATGCATATTCGGCTATCCATAGTAGGTCTTTCCAATTCCTTTGTTCATGGTGCAGTATGCACCGTAAAGATTGCTCGAGTGTCTGATTGGTTCTCTCAGTTTGGCCGTCCATTTGGGGATGGTGACTGGTCGATAGCCGAACGTCGATCTGCTCCATTGCACAGCACTTTTTCCAGAAGTTTGAAACAAACTGGCTGCCTCGATCAGAGACCAGAACCGAAGGGAAGGGAAGCCATGTAGCTTAACCACGCCCTCCAGTGGCTGCGTCTGGGAGGCCTTTGAGAGGAATAAAATGGGCCATCTTCGAGAACAAGTCCACAACTACAAGGATGGTGCTGAACCCTTGGTTTGGAGGTAGATCAGTGATGAAGTCAAGGGAAAGAGTGTGACATGGAACTGGAGGAATGTCCAATGGTTGTAGGTGTTTGTTTCTGTGATTTATTTTGTGCGCAGACACCGCAGGACTGAATATACTGAATGATGTCCTTACGGCAGGTAGGCCACCAAAAGTTCTCTTTCACCTTAGCTAGGGTTTTGGCGATCCCAGGATGCCCTTCGATCAGTGAATCGTGATAGTTTGAAATAATTTGCTGTTGTAATTCCTTCTTGGGTACATGTAGGTGATCCCTAAAAAAGGGTAGGTGGTCCTTGATGGTATATTGTTCTCCTTGAGTTTGCTATGCGAGGTAGGCATCAGGGTTCATTGTCCGTTGGATTTCTTTTCGTAGTTCTGCTTGTGTTAAGGCTGTCGTGATACCCAAGAGTTTGTCTTCAGGTATAATAGCTACTGGGTCTGGAGTTGTATATACTATTTCATCTATGCCCATGCGAGATAAGGCATCCGCCTTTCTGTTTCTGACTCCTGGTCGAAATGTGATTACATAATCGTATTCGGTGAAGAAAAGGGCCCACCGTAATTGGCGCGAGGACTGGGCCTTGGCTGTTTTGAGATATTGCAGGTTTCGGTGGTCTGTGATGACTGTAATGGTGTGTCTGGCCCCCAGAAGGAAGTGCCTCCAGGCTTTAAAGGTGGATTTGATAGCCAGGAGTTCCTTGTCCGTGATGGCATAATTAATCTCTGGAGGTGAGAACTTTTTCGACCAGAAGGCCACAGGATGTAGCTGGCCGGTTTCCGGGTCTCTCTGTGAAAGGACAGCCCCCATTGCGAGACTGGACGCATCAGTTTCAATGACATAAGGGCGGTCTGGACGAGGATGTTGCAGGATTGGAGCAGAGGTAAACCTTTGTTTAAGTTCCTGAAAGGCTTCTTCTGCTTCTTCGGTCCAAGCAAACTTTTTATTGTTTTTTCGTAATAGTACTGCGATTGGGTGCACAACCTGAGAGAAGTCTGGGATGAACCGGCGGTAGAAGTTCACAAAGCCCAGCATGCTTTGTACCCCTTTCAAAGACGTCGGTGAAGTCCATTTCAGAATGGCATCTACCTTGTGCACGTCCATTCTGATGCCTTCTGGAGTAAGGATAAAACCAAGAAATTCTACTTCGGTGACATGAAAAAAGCATTTTTCAAGCTTTGCAAACAAGCGATGTTGACGGAGCTTGGTGAGGACTGAACGAACGTGCCTGACATGATCTTGTTCCGAGGCTGAGTATACTAAGATGTCGTCTATGTACACTAAGGCACACACATCAATTAACTCCCTTAAGACGTCATTCATGAAATATTGGAATGCCGCAGGAGCATTGCATAACTCGAAGGGCATGACTTGATATTCAAACAAGCCGTACTTAGTACGGAAGGCGGTTTTCCATTCATCTCCTTTTCTGACTCGGACCAGGTGGTACGCTCCTCGAAGGTCCAATTTGGTATAAATCTGGGCATCTTTAACTTGGTCTAGCATCTCAGGGATAAGTGGCAAGGGTAGCGGTTCTTCACGGTGATCTGGTTCAATGCGCGGTAGTCAATACAGGTTCTCAAGTCTCCTTCCTTTTTTTGTACGAAGAACAAAGGACTGGCTGCGGGGGACTTCGAAGGACGGATAAATCCATTTGCAAGGTACTGGTCTAAATAGGATTTCAAATTAATGTTTTCTGGTTCTGTGAGAGCATAGATCCTGCCGCAAGGGATTTGTGCACCAGGAACAAGGTCGATCTGAGAGTCATAGGGCCTGTGCGGCGGCAATGTATTGGCTTGGTCCTTTCGGAAAACATCCTGGAAAACATGGTATTCACTTGGCAAGGTATTAGTTGCTCCCAGGGTTGCTACTGTTGCTCCGGGAGTCATGGGGATACAGACGTCGGGTTTCTCCTCTTGGTAATAGCAGGCAGGGGAGCAGTCACCGGGGAAGGTTAATTTTCATGCCCGCCATTCTATCAAAGGGTTGTGAGCAGCCAACCATGGCATCCCTAGTATTAGCCTGAACTGAGGTGCCTTGATGAGATTGAATGAAATAGACTCCAGATGTCTGTCCTGACACAGCAAGGTTACCCTGGATGTGCACTGGGTTACTGATCCGGAAGCGATTTCTGTCCCATCCACGGTGGTTATCTTGTCCATAGTTGGCTTAGAACACAAAGGAAGCCCCATCTCTGCTGCCAGTTCTTGATCAATATAATTTCCAACTGCTCCGCTATCGATGTATGCTTCAACGGCATGCTTTCTTGACGACTGTTGGTGGTTAATTAAGATCACTGGTATTGCAAAGTGCGAGGTCAGCAACTCTTTCTTCTCACTTGACAAACTGACCTCTAAGTTTGTCAAGGTTGGTAGTTTCCCGATTCCTTAGCTTCCTCCTTCTCTGTGGCCCCGACTGTTCTTCTTGGAGGTTTTACTGGACAGTCCTTCAGGAAATGTCCTGGTTTCCCACAATATGTTATGTTATGTTATGTTATTTTCCATTTATATAGCGCCTTATATACCATTGGTATGGTCTGAAGGAGCTGGTAGGTTGAATGCCCTTGGGAACCGAAGTTCAGGTCAGTAGAGAGAGTAGGGAGAGTCAACGGCACGTGTGCGCACTGGGTATGTGTGCAGCTGGTGTGGTATTCATGAAAAAGCTGCTTCTTAGCGGTAGGTGTGGTGGTTGAGATCAGAGGTATGTGTTCGTTCTGGCAGGATTTATCCAGACCGACTGTGGCTGCGTTAGGCCTGAGGAGAACGCCTGGCTGGGGGGTGTGTAACTAGCAGTGTTTACTAGCAGTGTTTACTTAGAATGATGGGGAGTGAACGGAAGATGTTAGTATGAGAACAGTTATACCGAATGGTGTCATAGTATCTCTGTGTTCTAGTTGAGTGGTGGTGTAAAGAAGAGAGTAAGTGTGGGGTGTGATATGGTGGGTTACATGCTTTTTCAGACGTTCCTTGCATTCCAAACCGTACTATGTACGTTGCGCAGTTCTATGCGCTCCATTCTGTTGTATGTACTCACTCCCGGCTTCCATCCGTTCACGGCACCCATCCGTTCCCGGCACCCATCCATTCCCGGCACTCATCAGCTCCCCGCACTCATCAGCCCCCCGCACTCATCAGCTCCCCGCACTCATCAGCTCCCCGCACTCACCAGCTCCCCGCACTCATCTGCTCGCCGCACTCACCTGCTTGTCGCACTCATCAGCTCCCCGCACTCCACAGCTCCCCGCACTCGCCAGCTCCCTGAACTCATCTGTTCCCTCGCTCATCAGCTCCCTCACTTCTCCGCTCTATGCACTCATCCGCTCTATGTACTCATCTGCTCAATGCATTTGTTTTTTCCACCCATTCAACTCATCCGCCCCCGCACTCATTCGATCACTTCATTTATCCGCTCCCCGTACTCATCCGCTCCCCGTACTCATCCGCTCCCCGTACTCGTCCGCTCAATGCATTCTTGCTTTCCACACATTCAGCTTATCTAGTCCCCGCACCCATTCGCTCCGCACACTCATCCGCTCTAAGCACTCATAATCCGAATCTAATCCTGGTCTATAAATTCATCTGCTCTGTAACCTCTGTGACCTCGTCCGCTCTATCCCTCATCCGCTCTATAGCCTCATCCGCTCTATACATTCATACACTCATCCCCTCTATACATTCATACACTCGTCCGCTCTATACATTCATACACTCATCCACTCTATACACTCATCCGCTCTATACACTCATCCGCTCTATACACTCATCCGCTCAACCGCTCTATGCGCTCATCCGCTCTACGCGCGTCTATATAGTCATCAGTTTTTCCACTCATGTATTCTTTCACTCAGTGCATTCATCTGTTCAACATGCTTCATCAATTCTAACTATTTCATTGACTGCATTCATCTCTTTCCCTCTTCATGCATTATATGCATTTCAGCAGTTTACATCTCATTACAGTTTCCCTATTATTTATTCTTATTAACCACTTTACTGTTTTGAACTACATTACTCGTTTAATTCAGTTTGTCTTTCTAGTTTATATTCGGGGTCATTAGCTGTCAATTTCTTATCTCAGGTAGTTTGTTGGGTTGGTGTCGTTGGGATGCTGATTGTCTGTTTGGGTTAGTTTTGTTACCGGTTGGCTTTTAGGGGAAGAGCCAGGTTTTCACCAGTTTACGGAAAGATGTTAAATCCTCAGTTTGGTGGATGTGGGGTGGGAGTGAGTTCCACAGGGTGGGGGCCAAGGCTGAGTATGCTGATCCGCATAATCTGACTGAGTTTGTTTTAGGAATGACAAGGAGGCCGGCTGAGCTTGATTTTAGGGCGTGAGGGGGGTGATAGGGTTTTAGTTTGTCTTGAAGATATTGAGGTCCAGTTTTATGCAGTGCTCGATGGGAGATGCATAAGGTTTTGAAAGTCACCCTTCGGGCTACTGGAAGCCAGTGCAGCGTCTTAAGGGCCGGGGAGATGTGGTCTCTTGGGCCGAGCGCAAGTAGCAATTTGGCTGCCGCGTTTTGTGCCCTTTGGAGTTTATTCAGTTGGTACGCGTGGATTCCGAGGTATAGGGGGTTTGCATAGTCCAGTCTTGACATAACGATTGATTGGACCGCAGAGAGTCTGTTAGGAAAGGAGAGAAATGGAAAGATGCGCCTAAGGGTTTTAAGGTGGTAGTGGCAAGATTTTGAGACGTTGTTGACTTGGCGCGAGAGTGTTAGGTCAGAGTCAAGGAGGCACCCAAGAGTTTTCACTGACTTGCAGGGGTTCGGTGAGCTGCCCATGGTGGATGGCCAGGGTAGTGGTTGCGGGAGAAGCTCGGAGTTGCCACATACCATGATTTCCGTTTTGGAGGGTTTTAACAAGAGGTGGCTTTGGGTCATCCAGAGTTCTATGTCGAGGAAGCAGGAGGGCAGGTCAGGTCGGGAGTTGGGATTTGAGTTCATTAGTTTTAGAATTAGTTGAGTGTCGTCGGCGTAGTTGTAACACAGGATGTTGTGTGAACGAACTATTGGAGGGAGGGTGATCAAGTAGAGATTGAACAGGAGGGCAGATAGGCATGCTCCTGGTGGGACTCCCGTGTCGACTGGTCGGGCTTGGGAGGTATAGGTGGAGAGTATTGTTATTTGGTACCTATCTTTGAGGAATGAAGCTATCCATTTAAGAACGGTTCTGCGAATTCCTAGGGAGTGAAGGCGGTCTAGGAGGATTGAGTGATTGATTGTGTCAAAAGCGGCAGATAGGTCAAGAAGGATTAGTGCAGCGCATCCCGTGGAGTCTGCCGTCATTTTAAGGTCATCCCAGATTGAGGTTAGGGTGGTTTCAGTTCCGTGACAGGCTCTGAAGCCAGATTGTGCGGGGTCTAGGAGATTGTTGGCTTCGACAAAGCCATTTAGTTGGGAGTAGGCGATTCGGTCAATGAGTTTGGCAAGGAATCTGGTGTTCGAGATGGGGCGGTAGTTTTTGGGCTGTAGAGGTTCAAGGGAAGGTTTTTTAATTAGTGGTTTGACATGAACGGTTTTGAATGCGTCTGGAAAGGTACCAGAGGAAAGGGAGGCATTTATGATGGATCTTGCGTGTTCTCCTGCGCAGGTGGAAGCGAAAATTTCTTTGAGGGTTGTGGCCGGGCAAGGGTCCAGCGGAGAGCCAGATGGTTTGCGGGCAGATAAAAGTTTGAGAAATTGCTCTGATGATATTGGACTAAAGGATTCGAACGTTGGTTGTATAGTGGTCGCAGTTGGTGGGCTGGCCGCTATGGGGGGAGTATTGCCTGGTGGATGTAAGAGAGCCAGTTTGGTGGCTAGAGTATTTGTTCTTTCGAGAGCTGTGGTGTAAAAGTGGAAGGAGAGTGAGTCACACAGTGATTGTGAGGGTGTTGGGACTGTCGTGGTGCAAGTCGGTTTGGTAAATTCAGAGATGATTTTGTATAGTTCCTTGCTTGGGTTTTTGCAGTTTAGTAATCGGGAGTTGTAGTGGGCTTTTTTTGCTTTCCGGATTTCAGCCTTGTACTGATAGAGGTGTCGAGCCAAGGTGGCCCTGTTCTCCTTGGTTTTGTCTTTCTGCCATTTGCGTTCTAGGTATTTATATAGTTTTTTAGTGGCCTTCAGCTCAGGAGTGAACCCTCTGGGGAAAAGGCCACAGCGGGTTGATGGTTTACAAGGGGGCGTGAGCCGCATCAGAGATGCGCTGAGCCATGAGTCAAAGACATCAGGGGTTATTTGTTCAATGAGTTGGCTGGTACGTGGTGGCGATTGTAGGAGTGCGTCGGTTAGGTCCGGGACGATTATTAGTTTTTTCCAGCATTTGCATAGATTAGGTGGTTCAGATTCGAGTACGGGAGTGGGGTCGGGTGAGTGAATGATGAAAGAGAGAATGAAGTGATCGGACCAGATGATGGGGGTGGGGGGAGTTTAGGTGAAATCAGGATGCTGGAGCTAAAGATAGCATCAAGAGTGTGTCCTTTATAGTAAGTCGGGCCATTTATGTGGGGTTGGAAGTTAATTGCTTCTAAACCATCAACCAGAGAGTGTGTCATAGGGTTGGTGGGGATGTCGAGCCAACAAAGCTGTTGTTGTCTTCTTTTGTCCCGTTCTTGTTTTGTTAATGGAGGCCGTATCCCTCCAATCTGCATGGGTTCTACAGCATTTTCAGGTACACAGGGTGTGTTTTCCCATGGTTGAACATACACGGTCCGAGGGTCCGTCTTAGACCGGTCTGCCTTTCGGTCCTGCAACCGGTGGTCTAGCTGCACGACCAGATTTATGAATTCTGCACAGTCTCTGGGTGGATCAACCACCTGGGCTAAGACGTCCTTTAATTCGTCTCGTAAGCCTCGATGGAATAACGTGGTTCTTTTGTTTTCTGGCCACCTAGCTTCGGCAACCAGTCTGTTGAAGGTAGCAATGTACGTTAACAAGTCCTGATTCCCCTGTCGGAGGGACAAGAGTTCATTGTCTACTGCTTGTTCCTGGGTATGGCGAGCAAAAAGCTTTTCCATTTCTCTCTGGAACCCCCCAAAGTCATGTAATAGAGGATCGTCATGGGTTACCAACGGCACCGACCAATCTGCTGCACTACCACTCAGGTATGATAAAACAAAAGCTACCCGAGCTTGGTCGTTTGGAAATGCTCCAGGCCTACAAAGAAAATGAAGGCGGCACTGATTGATGAATGCTGCATACTTCCGTGGGTTGCCGGAGAACCTTTCTGGTGGTGCCAGGGGCACTGTTCCAGGTAAAGTGATCTGCACCGGAGTGGGTGGTATGGTGGGGTTTTGCATCGTTGGATTGCTTCCAGGTAGAGGTGTCTGTCCTGCCTGTGATTGCAAGTATTGCCTGTTAATCTCTTCAGTGCGTTCTTTGGTCACTATTAGCTCTCTCCAGAGGGCATTAGTCTCTTGTCGGGCAGAATGAACCTCAGCACGAAGCTCTCCAAGTAATTGGGCCAATTGGTCCATTTCTGATGTCTCCATGGAGCCCAGGTGGATTTGTTATGGTAGGCTTTGTGTTCTGTTACGCTCACCTGGTATCCACAGGGACGCCACCCAGCTGGGGTACTCGCTGGTATGCTTCTCAGCTTGTGGTAGAATTAGGCGTGCTCTCCGTCCTGCCTTCTTTGCAGGGGCGTGTTGGCTTTCATGGGCGAGTGCGATCCAGTTACTTCACTGACGCCGGCCCATTTGATATTGTTCAGGTAGGTCTTATTGATGTTCTTTAGTTTTGTTGCTATCCTGCATGCCTTTCTTTGTTTAAAATGTCTCTTTTTTTCTCCCTTAGGTATGCAGAGCTTCAGCGCGGCGAACTGGCTTGGTTGAGCCCCGCTGGTAAATGATGGCGCATTAAGAGCGCTATGATGCGGTAAGTAAGCGCTATGCGCAGCGCTGCGAAGTCTTGCCTTTGCTAACCTGTGTTTTCCTTCCTTGTAGGTCACGGTGTTCTTCAGCGTGGGTGGAATGTCCAGAGTGGTGCCAGCCGAGAGGCGACCAACCAGGTAAGCCTTCTGAGCAGTTCGTAATTTGTTAAATGTCTCTACAGCTTTCTTTAATGTTGCCTCTATCTTCCTCTTTCAGGTCGTTCTGTCTGGGAGGCGTGCAGATTCGAGGAAGCTGTTCTCAGTAGCTGCGAGTGTTTAAAGATGAAGACTGCAGGTAAGATGCTGCTGCTAATGATGTTCCTTTTGTCTCCTTGCAGGTTCTGCTTCTCTGAGGTTCGAGGGAATAGCTGGACACGGTGAGCGTCACGTTGCAAGCTGCAAAGTAACACGAAGCATGTTCTGCAGTCAGAGTGTGGTTTATTCAGCCCAGGTAAAGTAGTACCAGGGAAAGTAGTTCCAGGCCTGCCACACCCAAAACACTAGACCGCATAGCTTGTTTCTTAGGAACCAAGCTATGTGGATGCCTCCATGTTGGCTGACAATACAACAAAGTAGTTCCCAAGCACATTGTTGTTCATGGTGTATGAGCCTGGCACCATAAGGCGCCAGGACTGGCCCCATGAGAGCTTTTGAAGAGGATGCCAGGCTCTAGAGGCCCGAGTCCTGACTCCACCTGGCCAATGGGTTTGCCAGAGGGAGTTTTGGGCGAGGGTCGTGACACAGCACCACCCCCACAACCCACTCTTCAATTAGGAGATACCCTTCTCAAACCTACATATCTAGCTCATCACAGTGAACCGCGTCCAGGGAGACGGTCACTAAAGAGAGCTACTGACTAATCCTATAACCCATAACCACCTCCCAACCATCTCAAGATAGCGACTGAATGAGTCGGCAACATCAACCGAAATACCACCTACAGACAAAGCCCAAACTAGTAGCGGACAATCCCCCACAACCACTACTACACCACAAAACAACCAGACCAAAATAGAACCAACTGGACATTACCTAACAAGCAAAGACTGAACAACTCCTGACCTCACAATGCCGTGCAAATGACCCATTCCAAGGGAAAGAACAAGAGAAGAAAGAACAAACACTCCGGAGCAGCAACGAAGAAAGAAAACTACAGAACGCACCCCCACAGACAGGAACAAAAATCGAGCCAACACTGAGAGAAGAGACAAATCACTCTACTTAACTCCATACCTCGCTGACAACTGGGCACCACAGCAAACCAACCCGGCGCTAGAAGCAGCAACATCAAATAACCTATCACAAGCACGGAGAAGAAGGATGAACAACACAAAATACAACAAACACACAACCGATGCGATAACACCCTACATCACCAAAACAAGAGGAACTTCCAATCAACAAACACAACCCCAGGAAGACAACCCCAATGAAAACAAAAATCCAAGACAGAACATAGAGGAACTCTTCGAAGACGCAGACACCCCAAAACCTACTGCGCAACAAGAGATCGACCAGGAAGGAAACCTCAACAACGATCAGAAGACGACATCTACTAGAAAGTCCAAACCAAACAACAACACCTCCAAACTTCACTGCAATTTAATAAACACAAGATCCATGTCAAAACACTCAACAGAGATCTTCGACCTACTCGATGACAACGGCATTGACCTCCTGTTCATCACAGAAACATGGCTGGACGACAACTACAAAATCACACTCCAAAGCTGCCTTCCAACCGACTTCAAATGCCTTCAAATCAACAGGAAAAACAATAAAGGAGGAGGCATCGCAATAGCATTCAAAGAACACCTGAAATTATAAACGGATGACCCACTCAACATCCTCAACTGTGAAAGCATGGTAATACACCTAACAACGAGCCCAAAAACCAACATTACATTCATCCTAGTGTACAGACCACTGACATATGATGCATCCTTCGTTGACAGTTTCATAGAAGCCATCACCAACTTAGCCATCAACCACGAACACCTAATCATCCTAGGGGACTTCCACATCTGGTTTGAAGACAGTCACGTCAACTCCCATAACTCACTGACTGAACAACTAGCTACCATGAAACTACGACAACTAGTCAAAGGGGCAACACACTCGGCAGGACACACCCTCGATGCAATTTTCGCCAATGAAAAACTCATCAGCACGGCACCGCCGATACAAATACTGTGGAGCGACCACCTCATCATCCCATTCACGATCACCATGCCCACCCAAGTATGCATCCAACCTCCTAAACTCACAGCCACCACAAAAAGAAACTGGAAACACGTGAAAGAAAGCAACCTATTCGAACAACTGGAATTAACTAAGCCCTCAACTACAGAACTAGAATTAGCTGACCTAGACGAGATAGCGGAACTACTACACAAATGGGTTGCAGACACAATAAATAAGATCGCCCCTGAAAAACCATTCACCGCATCAAAAAAAGAGCAACAGCAAAATGGTTCACCCCACTATTAAGCACCATGAAAAAGGAAAAAAAAAGATGGAACTGGAATGGAGGAAAGAATACAACCCAGAGAAAAAAACACTGTTCCAAAAACAAATCCGTGCATACAAGAAGGAAATTCAAAATGCAAAGAGAAGGCATTATGATGACAGAATCACCAATACCATCAACACACAAAAAGAAATGTTTAACATCATTAAAGAAATTAGAAACCCACCAGGCTGCGATAATACCCCAACCTCCTCAGAGAAACTTTGCAACGACCTGGCAGACCACTTCAAGAAAAAAATCAATGACATCCGACAAACCATACAAGAACAATCAACCAACCACGAGATACAACCAAAAGAAGACAACACAGAACCACAGCACAAACTCAAAAACTTTCCGGAAATTTCAGCAGAGCCATTCGCAATGCTGGTAAAACACAGCAAGAAAGCTGGATCACCCATGGATCCCTGTCCCCCGGACATCTACAAATCAATCCTCGCACAAGGAACGCCAGCAGAATACTACAGAAACCTTCTAAATGTATCACTAGCAACAGTGACTGTACCGAGGATCTTCAAATCGGCATATATCAAGCCACTTCTAAAAAACACAAGTGGCGATGTAGAAGACCTCTCCAACTAAAGGCCTATCTCCAACATACCCTGCCCGGCAAAACTCCTGGAAACCTACGTATATCAACTTACCCAAAAATACGTAGAAAAACACCACCTGCTAGACCAAGCTCAAGTCGGTTTCAGACCACCAAGAGGGACGGCAACAGCACTACTATCCATCTGGGATGACCTAAAAACCAACGCAGACTCAAACACAACCTCAGCCCTTATTCTGCTCGACCTCTACACAGCCTTTGACACAGTTAGCCATGACACCCTGACCAAAAGACTAGAAGACATAGGCATAACAGACACGGCACTACTCCAGACTAAATCATTCCTAGCAGACAGAACAGAAACCGTATGGATTAAACCCTTCAAATCCACTCCACGAGTTAACGACTGTGGAGTGCCACAAGGATCTTCACTGTCACCACTATATTTCAACATCTACCAGACTCCGGTCATCAAAATCTTCAAAAATTACAACATTACTTGCTACAACTACGCAGATGACACTCATATCATCTACCAAATCAAAGATTCCGAAGCGGATCACTCAGCTCTAATCGACTGTCTAAAATAAATCTTCAAATGGATGAATGCCAACAACCTGAAAATCAACCCAGGAAAGACAGAAATCATGATGATATCCAAAGACCAAGAGAACGAAACCGCCATCCCGTGGCTAACGGAATTAGGAACCGCAACAACACCATCTAAGGTAGTAAAAAATCTGGGAGTCCTGATGGACAATACCCTAACCTTAGAACCACAAATAAATGCAACAGTGAAGAAATGCTTTTTCCTCCTCCACACGGCAAGAAGAATCCTACCTTTCCTCTCCTTCATGCACAAAACGCTCATTATCGTCGCCCTCATCATGTCAAGAATAGACTATTCTAACAGCCTCTACCTCGGAATACCAGAATACCTCCTGAAGAAACTACAACGGATCCAAAATGGTGCAGCCAGACTACTCCTCAAGCTATCCAGAAGAGACCACATCACCCCTGCCCTAAAAACACTACACTGGCTCCAAGTAAAACATCGCATCACCTTCAAAACCATGTGCATAACGCACAGGGCAATCAGTGGACAAGGAGCAGAATTCCTACAAAAGAAAATAACAATCTACAAACCAAAGAGGCCCCTTCGATCCAGCAATGAACTCCGTCTGGAACTAAAACCATACCTTAAGAAAAAACTTGGAGGCACCTCCTTCTACCACTTAGCCGCAAAAACCTGGAATAACATCCCAAAAGAGATCAGAAACACTGAAGATCACCACAAATTCAGGAAATTACTAAAAACCTGGCTCATCAAGACCACAGACTCAACCTGAAAATCGAAACAACAGGGGAAAAAGGATGAAGGAACTGGAAAGGACACTAACATCCCTAGAAACGACAGGGAAGCTCCCACAATGCCGGACAGGTGACACAGGATAGACAGAAACACAGGTGACACCCATTGAGACAGTCAGTTATCCCAGCTAATTCCGTCTTCACTCCACCTCAGTTGCTACCATGTACAAAAATATCAATTCGATTGCAGAGACACTGGCAATCTCCACACTAGCTGATTGATGGACATTGGCAGGTGGACTGGCCACAAGTGCAGGTAAGGAGGACAGGAGGGGTTATGATGGAGGCTGGTTGAGGTGGAAGCCAGATGTGAAAGGGATCTTAGTGCAAGATGGGCCCAGATCAGGACAGAGGAGCATAAGGAGAGACTTCTAAAGATGCCAACTAACCAATTCTACTAACAATTTCCACCTCTGCACACACCTCTCAAACTCCAAACCAAACACAACCACAAACCCACAGCACAACAAACCGCACAAACTTCACTACACTGCAACAACAAAACAAAAACACACATAGACCTCCACAACAGTACACGATGACTACCGGCTGCAAACACCCCAGGCCCAGCCAACGGACCCACCGGGCTGTGGCCGTCAACAGCACATCACTGCTCTCTTGCACTTTTCCTGCTTCCTCCCACTAACTCACCCTCCCTTCCTCTTCCACAGCCGCCATTGCACCAGGGGACCACTCCAGTGGTGATAGTGCGCGGTACAAATGTCCTTTAACATTAACATTAACATACAGATCACTTTAAAAATGCACAGGTCACATGATAAACCAACCCGACAATGTATTCATCATTGTAGAATCAGTTTGATGAAAGACTATTGGGAAAATTCTGTTTTTAATCCAAAATTGCATTGAGGGGACCTCTCCTGTTTGCACTTCTTTGCAAAAGGGCCCCTACAGGCAATTTGATTTGTTTCCACAAAGTACTGGAAAAGGAAATAGCAAAACATAGGCAAAATCACCTTTTCACTTCACTTTTACACTATGGGCGTCATTACATGTTTGCCAGTCCAGAAACAACAGTGCCGGTAAACTCGCTGGCACCCATCTTTCCGGACCAGCAAACTACAAGCCTGCCTGCCGGAGCCGCTGTGCCCAACAGTTCTGACCCTGCTGGGCACAGCGGCCACGGTAGGCAGACTTGTAATGGCAGCGCCAGCACCATTGCTAACGGTGCTGGTGTTCCCGTGTCCCCACTGCCATAGAGTCCTCTAGGACTCTATGGGAATGGGGATTTGCAAATGTACCAGCGTCTGACTTCCTGGCCGCTGGACTTGTAATAGCCCGGTGTCACTAGGAAGTCAGGCGCCGGCAAAATTATTACGGGTCCGGTGGCAACCCATCAGTAGCACCAGCAGGGTTACCGCCGGACCCGTAATGAGGCCCTGTGTGTTTGGAAAAGTGTACATCTCTCCCACAATTAATGAGTTGGAATCTGCTTGCTTTTACCAATAAAGCTACAATCATAGGTGGTAATTTTCCAAGTCATGTGGAGTGGAAAAAGTGGCGTTAAAATTATTTGATTGTAGCTTTATTTCCCCCGTCCTGATTGGAAGCCTACATGCTCCAGAATGCTGATTAATGAGAACTTGCAAAAAATCCATTACAGACAGAAAATTAAATGAAATGCATAACAAAGTCGTTGTTTCACACAGCTTGTTCTGTTCTCTATCATATCTAATCACCAACAGTCGCACTTAAATAGCTTATTAACAACGTATATAGTACCTTTTCCTATCATTTATCACATCCTATTTTAAATAATTTGCATCTGAGACATGTTAAATAAATAAGGCCTCACTGGGAGCACCTGTGCAGCCCGGATTGACTTTGAGGGAAGAAAGGCAGAGCATGGGTGCTTCACTGGTATTTATAAATTGTCTGACTGTTAAATCCACCTGATTGCACTTTGCAGGAAATATTTCGATACCCCTTTTTTAACGTTTAACAGATGTGCACTGTTTATACTTGCCCTGCACCCTCTCCCCCACCTACCCCCTCTGTCACTTGTGAGACCCACAGAAAATAACTTCCATTTCTGGCACTGCCTAAACACCTAGCAGTTATATCATACTTTTCAAATAAGACCCACAATACACATGATGTATTCAGTTTGCATACAAACATTGTTCATTTCTACTCCAATAGTAGGATGTTATTAAGGCAGTACTCATATGCCCATTTCATAAAAAGTTCTGGCCAGGCAGGCTAGGCTTCCACACAGACAAAGATGCATATTATTTAGGTCAGAACCCCACTGGTAAGTATGCATGAGAAGATGATCTGAAGTTGGTCCATACTTGCCATCCTAGCCTTCATATGTTCAGGTAGGTTCTTGTTGGACCAACTCATTGAGGTGCAGTTTTAGTCCCTAGCCATTGCAAACAAGGCTCCCACGTCAGGGCATATATACTTTCACTTAGGGAGATAAACTGAAACCAACACTCATCGGCAAAGCCAACAGTTCGGGCATTTGAATACACATGCAAAAGGCATTTGTCAGCCACTGCCATAAGGGTACCACCCGGCAATAAGGTGGGAACATCTAGAAAATGGGGTTAGTACCTAGGCATATGATATAATTGTCTGGCAAATGCCTGTGTAATACTTATACACATGTCAAAATGGTTGGCTTTGCGATTGCTTGTTTTAGGATTTCATTGGAAGGAACATGTGTGAGGAAATCTTTTGCTTTTATATCTACTGGCTGAAAGCACACCATGTTAAGAGATGTTTTATTACAACAGGAGCTCATTTACAGAAGCAATTAAGTCATTAAACACTGAAAAGAATGCTTAGCTATAACATAAGCAGGCCCAATCGAGGACAAAGTTTGATGTGACTTTGTGACACAGCTAGCTCAAAGAGTACCCACGAGGGTATGTTTCAGCAGGGAGGGGGCCGGTGGGAATAGCATAGGGATTAAAATGCAATGGATGGGTAAACGACCAAACGCGTCCATTGAATGTGTTTCCTCCTAACATCCTTTCTCCATCCTATCTGTGGTCCAAAGCTATTGTTCTGGCTTACACCTAATAGCCTACTTCAAAGCCTTACATCAAATCACTTTGATTTTACTACACTCTCCCCACCAGAATTATATTTGTCTTACTACCAACCTTATTGTTTCACTTATACACAAGTAGTTCATGCAGCAGAATATATACTTTGAATGGAATTTGTAAGGGCCCTCAATCTTATGGTTGTAATTCTCTGAATCAACCATAACCACTGGCATTGATATGATATGATATGGCATTTGTAACGCGCCTATACACAAGTGTTTCAAGGCGCGACGAGGTGGGGGGGACAAGGGGAGACAGACAACGATCCTACTAGCCCAGGTGTCATTCAGATCGCACGAGTGCAAGGGTAGAGGGGAAGGGAAAGGTGCAAGGGGGAAATGGAGAGGGGAAAGTGCAGTACAGGGTTATTAGCATACAGGATAAATAACAAGGGCCAGCTGGTGGGAAGTGGGAGGTAAGTGCAGACAAGTGCTGGGAAGGGGGGCTGTAGGGATACAGACACAGTCCCGCAGTGCAGGGGTTGCCAGGGAGGCAGTGCAGGGGAGAGTGGCTGGGCCAAGGACCAAGAACAGTGAGTGGCCCAGTTGCAGATTCAGTGCAGTTTCAGTAATTTTAGCAGGGGAGAGGGGGAGAGAAAGCAGAGGCAAAGAGGAAGGTTTTGAGGTGCTTCCGGAACCAGAGATGGTTCTCCTCAAGTTTCAGAGAGGCAGGAAGGCTGTTCCAGAGGGAGGCCCCTGCAGCAGAGAGAGATCTGCCCCCAACTCGTTGTTTGGAGAAGCGGCTGACCCTGAGGGAGCTGGAGGCGGATGAGCGGAGAGCTCGAGAAGGAAGATATTTAGGAAGAGAGAGTTGAAGGTATTTTGGCCCAAGGCCCCAGAAGGCCTTGTGGACAATGCAGAGGGTTTTGAACTTGATCCTCGCAGTCACTGGGAGCCAGTGTAGTGATTTCAGTCCTGGAGAGATACGGTCCCTGGGCTTGAGGCCAAGGACAAGTTTCACAGTCCTGTTCTGGATGAGTTGCAAAGGGCGGAGTGTAGAGGCAGGCAGATTTAGATAGAGGCTGTTACAGTAGTCCAGCTTCGAGAGAACCAGGGCTCTAGAGACAGTGAGCTTCTAGGGGAAGGAGAGAAAAGGAAGGATACCTCTGAGGAGGTGTAGCTGGTAGTGTGACTTCTTAGAGACGTCGGATATGTGAGGAGAGAAGGAGAGTGTGGAGTCGAAGATGACCCCGAGGTTTTTTGTCTTGCAGGTAGGAGCAAGAAGAGAGCCAAGACAGGCCGACCAGAGAGCTGCAGGGAAGGAGGGAGTGGGCGTGCCGATGAGTAGAATCTCAGTCTTACTGGCATTAAGGCAGAGGTCGTTGGCGGCACACCATTCCTGGATAGCAGAAAGACAGTCAGAGATGAGGGAAGGAGAAGAGGAGGCCGAGGGTAGCCTGAAAATGAGCTGGGTATCATCTGCATAGCACTGAAAGTTGGGGCAGAAGCGGCGATGTGGTGGGCGAGAAGTGCCAGATACTGGTTGAACAGCCAGGGAGAGAGGTTAGATCCCTGGGGGACACCACAGGTAGAAAAAAAGATGTCAGAGAGGAAAGACCCCAGTTGGACCTGGGAGGGTCGATTGGAGAGGAAAGAGGTAAGCCACGCCAGAGCCTGACCAGTGATACCCAGGTTATCACGGAGACGGTTGAGCAGGATGGTATGGTTGACAGTATCAAAGGCAGAAGAGAGATCAAGCAAAATGAGAACACATGGGGTGTTAGAGTCAAGGTTCGAGAGCAGGTCCTCACAGATGTTCAGGAGAGCAGTTTCTGTGCTTCTGGCAGCTCTGAAGCCAGACTGATGATCATGAAGACTACCAACAGATTCAGCATGGAGATTAAGCTGGGAGATGGCCAGTTTCTCCAGGAGCTTGCCCAGGAAGGGAGTGATAGAGATTGGGCGATAGTTAGCTGGACAGGAGGGGTCGGAAGAGGGTTTCTTAAGAAGGGGGTGCACAAGGGAGTGCTTGAGAGGGGATGGGAAGACTCCAGAGGCGAAGGGGTGATTGCAGAAGTCAGCAAGGGCAGGAGCCAAGGAGTCGATGTGGTCCTTGATAGTTTTGGAGGAACAGGGTGGACCTGCTTTGACGAGACTTTCATAGATCGGACTTGTCTCGAAACCTCGTCAGCAGAAAAAAGGGGAAAGGCAGAGAAGGAGAGAGGAGGGGTGGCTGCAGAAAGGCCAGAGGAAGAGCAGGGAATAGAGGGGGGGAGGTGATAGGAGGAGAGTGAGGACAGGATGTCCTGAGTTTTTGAAATGAAGTGAGAGGCCAGTGCCGTGCAGAGGGCCTGGGAGGGGACAGGAGAGGTAGAGACTGCAGCAGGGTTGGCCAGCTCCTTGCAGATTTTAAAGAGTTCGGCCGAATTGTTAGATGCCACAGAGATGCGGGCTTGGATAAGGGCTCTCTTCTTGGTGAGAACGGAGAGCTGGTATTGCCTTTGGAACAGGCGACAGGCCAGTTTGTCAGAGGATGAACATAAAGCATGCCATTTCCTCTCTGCCACCCTGCACTTGCGTTTAAGGGTGACGAGATCCGAGTCATACCAGGAGTTACATTTGGCTTTGGGCTTCAGGCGGATTCTCATGACAGGGGCAAGGATATCAAGAGTATCAGATATAGCAGAGTGGAGAGTGGAGAGGGCTGTGTCAGGGTGGGAGTCAGCCGAAGGGGGAGGGGGGAGCGAGAAGGTGGCAGCGAAAGCCTCAACTGACACGCGCTTCATGGGTCGGATGACCGAGAGGAAGGTGGCAGTGATGAGTGTGGCTTTGCCTGTGGGGTAGGGAGGGTGAGGTGGGAGGAGAGGAGAAAGTGATCACTCCAGGAGAGAGGAGTGGAGAGAGGGACAGAGAGGGGAAGGTCAGAAGAGATCAGAGCATCAAGAGTGTGCCCTGCAGAATGAGTCGGCCCAGACGGGAGAATAGAGAGTGAGAGAGAGTCGCAGCGATCGCAAAAGAGTCCAGAGGGGGGACAGGAGGCATCCAGGTAGATGTTGAAGTCTCCAAGAAAGAGGAGTTGAGTGTTTGAGGACAGGAGTGAGGAGGAGAGGTCCGCCCACTCGGAGAGGAAGGGGGAAATTTGACCAGGTGGCCGATAGATAGTAGCCACGTTAAGGGAATGGCTAGGAGAGAGAGAGAGTCGGCAGACTAGACATTCAAAAGAGGAGTAGGTCTGCATGGGAGTAACAGTGGCAGGAATCCACTCAGGGAAGATAAGGGCCACACCCCCCCAGCACGGTTGGGCATGGGCACGGAGTGGATCTTGTAACCGTCAGGTAGGAGTGTGTCAAAGCTGGTGACAGAGCTGGCCATGAACCATGTCTCAGGGAGACAGAGTACGTCGAGGTGCAGTTCCTCAAGAAGGCGGCAGATATCAGAGGAATGTTTGACGGCAGAGCGAGAATTAAGAGTGTCAATGTGGAGAAGGTTGCCATCATTGAAGGACTTCCGGGGAGGGGTACAGATCAGAGGTACGCCCTGTGGAGGTGAAGAAGGAGCACGAGAGAGGGCAGGGAGGGAGGGTGGAGGCAAGGTAGCCGGGGACAGAGGAGGGGGGACAGCAGGAGAGGAAAGGAAGTGAAGGTTGGCCTGAGGGCCTTGGACCAAGACGGTTTGGACCAAGAAGCATTGCTTTGGTCAGCCTCCCATACCATTATTTAAAAATCAGCCTCGGCCTCCCTGCCACTAATGTGAGCAGTCCTGCCCAAACTGCTGGACCACAAGTGTGACAAACATATTCCGTGGAGTCAATGCATACAAATGTCCACAACGGAGACACCAGAGCCCATGTCATTAAGCGCTGCAGTGTAGGTTGTGAAATCACATGCCAACATCTGGGCCAGGGGTCTTGAAATCGAAGCAAAACATTTTCATGGCAAAGCAAGGGATACAAAAAATAAAAAGTAAATAAAATATATGACAAATTGTCCATCATGGACAGGGGGGGAGTCCACCCTGGAAGGGGGCACTGTAGGGTGCATGTCAATGTCCACATGAGTGGACAAAGAATTTGACTATGAAAAAATTAAAAATTCCATGGACTCATGGACCTCACGGCAACGGTGGACCATGAAGCTTATCTTGCTTGGACCCCCATCCTGCAGTTGATCTGCAGGTAGGCTTGGTACTGCAGGCATACCACACCGTGCCAAGACCTGGTCTTCAGAAGCGGTGACCATGTGTGACTATAATGTTAGGTTGGTAATGGCTGTATGCATTGCATCACGGAAGGCAACAGAGTCTGTATGTGCAACGGCTTGTGATGCATGGAGTTCCTCCGAGAGTGACTGCCTGAATGCAACCACCTCATCGTGGATCAGTCTCCTTGTGGCTGTTTGTTCTGCATGGAGTGCAGACCTCTGGGCCTCCATCTCAAGCCTCAAGGTCTCTCTGTGTGCCTGATTGTCTGCATGCAGGGAAGCCTGCAGACATTCCAGATCAGTCCCTCAGCCCTTGATGTTGGCCTCCATACGCAGTCTGTGGGAGCGGCATGAGGACCGCATGACCTGCAGCTGTTGCTCTACCTGGGCTGCTGGCGGGGTCATGGATTTGGCCATGTTATCCATGCCCTCAGATATCTTAGCAAACATATCCATGTCAGAGGGCGGCACGCAACATCTGCTGCTCCCAATATCTCTCCCCAGCCTGCACACGTCCCCAATGTGTGTGGGGCCCATGACGACCTGATGCAAGGGACCATGTCCTTTGCTGTGGTGCCCCTGTCGTTGGCTGCACGTCTGCATCCCTACCTTGGATATCAGGCCCAGGACCTGATACCAATTCAGGGGAGGGTGGTCTTGCAGTTGTAACCACCGCAGATGGGGGGTGCCAACACTGACTGGCCCTGTGAAGCCAGCCGCCTGCCACAGACTGACGGGCCCCGACTGATCGACCCATCTGGGCAATCACCTTTGCCCTCTTTGAGGCATACACATCCGGTTCAGCATCAGAGACATCCAAGTCAAAAGAGTCCAAAGAGTCTGCAGCATGACTCAGGATGGCCTTCAGCACTAGTGGGTTCTCACGGCCTACCACACCACGTCCCCCACTGGTGGTCTACCGCACAACAGACTCGTCTTCTTCCTCCTCCTTCTCCTCCTGCTCCCCCACCTCCTCCTCCTCCTCCTCCTCCTCCTCCTTTGCACCTGGTGCATCCACACCTGCACATGGACAGAGACAGATAGATTGATACTTATCAAAAGAGACAACAATGTCCATATGCTCCAAACAGTACTCTGACAAGAAATGGCATGACAGACAACCATCAGTCATTGTAAATTCACACACTTGGTCCAGTAAGCATCTGATGCATGGAATTTGCTGACAAGTGTCCCACACCCTCCATCATGTCCGTGCCAGCAATGGGCACATTGACCTTCAGCACTGTTGTAAATTCACAATGAGAGGACATTCAACTGTCAAGTCACCACACAAACCAGGAGAAAAGTAATGCACATGTGGCATTTTAATGCACAATCATATCACATGGGAACAGCCAGACAAGCATATCCACAGACAACACCACGGTCAACACATGACACACTAATTAGGTCTGAGACAGGGAACAGGAGACAATGAGGACCTGCGGGAAGGCATGGAAAGAGAAGAAGCCCATGAGTAGGTACACCCAAAAGTGTGACTTCTGGTCAAGGTCCCTGGAGTGCAGAGAGATGGAGAGTGGATTGGGCGATGTGAACAAGGTCCACCAATCTACAAGAGGGTAAGGGGAGTGGCCACATGGAGTGGGCACAGAGCCTGGGAGGGTAAGCGGGAGCATGCGTCACAATGAGTAGGCTCTCTGTGGCACTGGAATTGAGTCAATGTGTATGTGGTCTGTGGACACCCATGCAACTACAATCTGGGAACATGACAATGTGCATTGACAGACAGCTCAGATATGCATTGTGATAAGGAAACCCATAGTAAGAGGTGACAAATAGAACATGCAACTCTGCATAACATGGCGTGCAAGTGACACTTTGTGTCTTGTGGCCAATGCTGGATTTTACTTTTATGGACTTCATTGATTCATGGTGCGTCACCCTTTCTCAACTCTCATGCTGGACTTCCTTTGCATCTTGCACTCATGGTGGCCCTGAATCATGCTGTTCCATCTTCATCTTGTATCCTGGCTTGCAACATTATGTGTTACTACTGACTTCTGCAATTGTATTCGCTCTCCTCTCTTGCTTCTCCACTCTTTTTGAATGCTTACTCTCTGTTCTCTCCTCCCCTCCCCTCTCCCTTTTCCCATCTCCTCCCCTCCTCCCCTTACTTTCTTCTATGCACTTACTCTATCAGAATTGTCCCGTGACCTACTATGATAGCAACCTCGTCTGTCGCTCCCATATCCCCTTACAGTTGCCCCCCCTTCCTCTGAAACGTTGTCAGGCCTAGTACGTTAGTCACTTGTTTTGTTCCTCGCCTCCCTTTCTGCACCCCTCTGCCTCAGCTTCTATTTTCCTCCGGCTCTACCAGAAATGTCGTCAGGCCTAGTAAGGTAGTCGCCTGTCTGTTTCCATTTCCTTCCCACTCTCCCCCTCCCTTCCTTATCTATGTCTTAGCACTTGCACTATCTGAAATGTCGTCAAGCCGAGTACGATAGTCAATTTCACATCCTTTCTGTTCATGGCCTGTAAGAATGTCGTCGTATTTTCCCTTGTTCCCTTCCTTGCCTTGAAGCGCTTTGAAACACATTGTGTATAGGCGCTATATAAATAAACTATCATCATATCATATCATGCACCGGTCTAGCAGTGCAGAGTGAAATGCAACAAGAATGTACTAGTGAACACTACTTCTAGGTATCACGTGTTTCACAAGTGCCGCGGGAGTACCCTGTGGGGGATGTGTCCTCTCACACAGACATGTGCCACAAATGGCTGCCCCATGGGATACGTACAGTATTATGGCCAATTGACATGAGTCTGGTCATGCTTTAACCAGGGCTATCATACAAATGCAGCCAGATGTGCCAATACATAATTGATGTGGGTGATGCATGACTGGCAAAACACAGGAGGCACAATGATGGACACTCACCTGATGTGTCCTCATCATTCTCCAGGCCTCCCACGCCTTGCACCTGCTCAATGAGGATGAATTGGCTTGTGGCCTCTTAATGTGGTGTCAGCTGCTCCTCCTCTGGTGGCCCCCCTCCAGTTGCCAGTGGAGAGGTCAGGTTGATACTTAGCTCGTGCTTGGTGTGACGGGTGAGATCATTCCAGCGCTTTATGACCTGTTTCCGCTGTGCACATCTCCAACCCTAAGGCGTTTATCTGTTCCGTGACACGCTGCCAATGCCACATACATTGTGCGACTGTATGTGTGCTCCCCGCATACAGGCAAATGTCACGATGGTGATCGGTCACACAGTCAATGAGGTTCTAGTGCTCCTCATCAGAGAAGATCTCCTTCCTGTGCGGGGACAGTGTCCTCTGCCGTGTCTTGGAGCTACCCCTGTCTGGCTGGAACAATATTGGCATCCAGGTGCCGGGCCACCTTTGGACTGGGGCATGCCATGTCCTCCTGGGGCTGGGGCAGATGTTTCACCACCATGTCCCCAACCACCTGGAGCTGGGGCAGGTGTTTCACCACAAGTTCCCGATCACCTTGGGATGGGGCAGGTGTTTCACCACCATGTCGCTGGCCACCTGAGGCTGGAGCAGGTTTTTCACCAACGTTACCCCCACCCTGACCCTGTCTGCCCCTTCCCCTTTTGGGGCCTTTCCACTCATGTCACAGGTGTTAGTGAAATATGGAAGGCACACCAAGGTATTTTCCTGGGCAATATAAGTGAGAGGCTGTCTACATGATGTGCGAAGTAGGTATGTGGTCCTGCCAGGCTCAAAAGTACCCCAAAAGTGGAAAAAATGGTAGGCGTTACGCACTGGCAACCCGGAAAAGCAAAAATTTCATAGGTGATAACCAGAGAGAGCTTATGCAAAATTAAAAGAACAGTACGCGATATGCAGTGGCACCCCCAAACACAAGAATTGCGTACGCGATACCTGGACAGCTTTTGTCAAATCAAAAGAGTGGCACACGACACACTGTAGGCCTTATATACAACAAAACAACATATGGGTATGCGCAGAGGCAAAGCCCCCCACCCCCCACAAAGAAAATGGGTACGCGGTACCTGAAGGGACTGATTCTGTAGCCAAAAAATGGAAATGACTGTGAAACTCTTCACTATTCGTATCCTTCAAGAGCACAACAGGCGATGTGTGTGGCGCGACTTATATCACGCCATCATCACTGTGAGCTGAGTAGGTGTGCAGCATCAATGCACAAGGGATGTGACTCATGCGTTAAGGGCCTTAACTCTGCTATCGGCTGCTGTGGATGCGAGACGAACACCACGAGTCCTCCTGCTCACACTGCTGCTCATTTTGCCTCCCCTGGCCAGAATTTTCCTCTTCAACTCCTATAGTTCTGCTGCCTGCTAGGGAGTGAGTGCCTGTCTTCTTTGGCAGCTGCCCCACTTTTGCCTGGAATTCTGTGTTGAACCTGCAACCACATTCACTGTACTTCCCGTGACTTGCACCTCTGCCAACACCACTGTAGCTTCACAACACCTACCCAGCACCCAGGAAGCCCATACCTGCTTTGGGTGTGCCATGTATGCCCCATCAATGTCATCTGGGGAGGGCAGCACCCCCGCATTGAGGCAGAGTGCGGCCAACTTTAGCGACATCGATGTTGGCATCCTGGTGGATCGTGTCCTGGATGCCTATGATGCCATCTTCAACCCAGTTATGCAGCTGGGCACTGACATAAGGCTGAGGATATGGGACAACATCATGGCTGCCATCAATGCACAGGGGGTGGCAGTCAGCACCAGGGACCAGATCCAGAAATGTCGGGACGATCAAGACCCATAGCCATATCAAGGTGTTGGCAGCCCTCGAAACAAACCCACCATGGAAGTGTACCATGCTGGCTGCCACCGCTTCTACCAGACACAGGTGCAGGTACTTGATAAGTTCTATCCGGACCTCCACTCCGAGTAGTTGCCCTGGAAAAGTCATCTGGATGACACTGGTGAGTAATGTGAGAAACCAGAAGGTGTCTCACCAACTAGTTCCCGGGGATCTGTCATCCAGGTGGCCAGGACATGGCCATCACTTTTGGATCCAGTTCCTGGGGGTGGATCAGTCTGGGATGATCAACTGGGTGAGGGGTGTTCAGGGAGTGGGAGTGGGACACCGGATGGTGAGACAAAGTATCCCCTTCCCCATAACACCTTTACCCCATCCTACCAGGTAGGATATGTAGGAACTCTACCCCCCTTTCCATCACAAACACTTTGACACGGACAGCCCCCTATGGGAGAAAACAGACTAATACCCTAGCAGTATACCTGACGTGTCCCAAACCAATGGTCAGGCAAGGTCAGGCAATTACTGACCATCACACATATCTGACTTCCATTAAGCTTCCCCACATGGATAAATGGCTGAGCACGAACACACACTCTGAGCGAGGCAAAGCACATAAGGAAACAGTTCAGAGATGGCAGTTTAACGAGAGAAGAAAGACGGCAAAATAGAAGGGCATCGCAAGGAGGGAAGTTCCCTTGAACTTTTTGACAAGGAACCGTTACTTTCATGAAACCTTGAGAATAGAAAGCGTAAGACCAGGAAACCAGGCTGAAGAATCCTGCATTGTGTGTCGGAGGTACCCAGGGCCCTCCCGCGTCAATAATCAAGGCGGGAAGAAGCACCAGCTGCTGTGGTACTGTCCTTGGCTCCAAGAACAAAGCAGCATGAGTGAACTCAACACAGCCAGGGATTTGAGGAGACCAATACAAGACCAGTCTGTGTTTAAGCCAAGGTTGCAAGCAGCAACACTGTATGGCGAGCACTGGAACAAACATTGTTAAAACACATGTGATAAAAGACACAAGTAAAGTTGAAATGTTGATGAGTGATTCAACTTTGAAACCAAGATACGATTCCTTTGACAGAGACAGAGTGGTCCGGCGCCACTTGGGTGCTCAATCAAAGTCTCTGTAAGGTATCCAGCTGAGAAGTGGCAAAAATGAAAGTAAATATTTATAAAGATCTGTGAATCAAAGTGGTAATGCGACGGTCAAGCAAAATACTGCGCCAGGCAAGAGTCTTTGATGTGTATACAGTAAAGAAAGTTTGTGTTAATGTAGATAAATTGGTCCGAGCCCGACAGAGGGAGACTGATTGAAGGTTTTGTGGTAAAGTGGGTCTGAGCCCGGCAGAGACGGACCCGAGGTGAATAGTGAGTTACCTGAGAAATTGAGTATGTGTGAAATCCTAAGAGGAAAGGAACTTTATTGTTTGTTTGTCACATCAGGCCCTTTGAAAGTTGAGAATTTGAAAGGCCAAGAGACGTGAAAACAGAAGGCCCTGAGGCTGATCTTTTGAACTGCATCCTCGTGTTAGAGAAGCCGGAGAGTTAGCTAAGCTCGGGTGTGCCGCCTTGTCCCATGCGGAAAACGTGGGCAAGGGGAGGAAATGGCTCAGATATTCTGACATATCATTTCTTGAACACTTTTCTTTTGCATAACATTGTTTCCCACACTTATTGTATTTAGAGGTAAGGATTGGCAATAGGTTTATTAGAATAGGCCCTTTTATTTTGACAAGATACCACTAGGGCTGCATTTTTATTATTTGATGATCACAGCTTGCCACCACCTTTAGAATTGTGATTAGATATATCACTTGTGTCTGTTTTACTGTTTGATACCATGCCTTCCTTACGGTTACAAAGTGGGATAATGCTGTACGGCGTATGTATGTCATGCATATTTGCAGATGCCACTTCCTGTTTGTATCTTGTGTGTATTGTGAATCGCAGCAGATTTCTGACTCATGTCAATGGGAGACATTTGTTGTGTTGGACATTGTAAACTGGCATTTGCGTGTCGAGTGGTGGATGGCGCATCCATGGCTTGTTGTTGGGCACATGCAGTGTGTGTGCATGGAGCAGGAACGTGCACGTGACAGATGTGGACAGGCTGTGTTGTGGGCATGTGAGTGACATGTATGATCTCTGAGTCTATGTGCTGCAGTGGTGCCAGTGCATGCATGCATGCATATCCAATGGTGGTGACACAAGTGCTTGGATGCCTGCTTGTGTGCAGTTCACACATAGACACCTTCAGGACTGGGATGTGTCATGTCATTCCACTGGATTTGTGGCACGAGTGTATGAGTGTCCATTCAATATTTGTGTGCATGGCTAACTTACATGTGCAATTAGTTTGCAGATAAGTGGGGCAGTACATGCTGCTTGCTTGCAGGTCATGCTGTTGCATGTGGACACTGATGACTGTGTTTGTGTCTGCAGGTCCTGTGGTGCTGTCCCCATGACCATGTCTGCATGTCGTTCTTGTGTTGTCAATGGTATGTTGCTGTTGCCTGTTTGTGGTGATGTATTGTTGTGCACTGTACAATGTGCTTAGTTCAGATGGGCATGGGTCATGATTGTGATTATGCCTTCACATTACACTTATGCAACATTTGCACTGCAGTTTGCCAGGGCACATGTATGTGTGTGTGCATTGTGTGGGTCTCAGTTCATGGATGTGACATTGAAAGTAAGTGTCCCCCAATGAGGTAGAAAACCCCCCGTAATGAGAGGCAATAAAGGACACACCCCAGGAGGGAATGAGACCACAACCAAGTGCGGGTGAGGTTAAAAGGATTTTATCTAAATCAAATAGGGCATGCAAAGGACTCTGCAAACTCTGAGAGCGCTCTGTCTGCCAATAGCAGAGACAGTCAGTCATATTACAAATACACATCATGCATGAGGTAAGCTATAGGGGCCACAGAGTCTTGGGGATTGGATGGCGATGTCTAGCTATAGGTTCAGTGCTCCATGTTTGGCGGAGATCCACGTGGTGGCATCCTGGCGTGCTTGGGTCAGCTGGGCTCATTGGGGGTGGAGCTTGTGAGCGCTGGTTGTCAACGAAGATTCACCACGATAGTTCTAGAAACTTGCCCTTGTGGACTTTCATACCCATTCATCACATTCATTTATACCAAGTTGTTATTTAAAACTTCTAACACATTAACCTAATACCTATGTGGGGACACAGGAAAACAATATGCAATACAAGGTTGTTTCTATACATCATCATAAAATTGTCAGTTGCAAGGGGTCCAGTCCCGTGGGACCAGGTATCTTATCAGGGGGCATGGGTCAGGCGGTCTTCATCATTTTACTCTATTTGGTGTAGTAAATGACGACTCTGAGGGATGTTTGCACAAGGACGGATAACTGCCTTTGTGGTCTGTTGGATTTGGGGTGAACTGCGGTATCATTGAGTCAGTGGGGGCACCTAACTGGCACCTCAAAGGCGGTGGGATTTAGGACCAGGTAGCTCATAATTCATTTGGCCTAGCCAAGGCGGTCTCTGCCATGGGGGAGGTAAATACTTGAAGCGGGTCCAACAGGAATGTGGGGAGGTGAGGCTGTGCAGCTCGCTCACCAGCGAGCCCCTGCGGGCCTTGGCGGGAGGAGGGGGAGATGGCCCTGTAGCACTAAGCAACTTTCTATTCACGGGGCGGCACACTATACCATTGAAGGGGATAAATGTTAAGGCTGGGAACATTTGGGAAATTACACATTTCTGTCGTTTACCTTTGTCTATATTACTAAACCCATAACAAATAGAGAATTGTCAATTTCACATACAGTACATAACATTAGTCTGTCTTAATACTTGTAAATCATGAAAGCGGCGGACGAATAAAACATGAGGTAGTATCAGGTTGGGTCATACCCTCAGGAGCACAAAAAAACAGCATATTAATGTAACGTTTCGATTATAGTATAAACTGATTCGATGCCCTATGTGGCTTACATGTAATACGTCACATTTAGTTACATCATACACAAGCATTTTATATATTGCTTTTTCACTTATCCTTTTTATAATAGCAGCAAACATTGGATGGCACAGGGTAACTATTTTGAGTAGTTATACACTGGACCTTAGGACTTGAAAGCATCATGAGGGTATGCAGGGTCACTTTGCTTTAACATAAGTTGCCTGTATTATACATTTACCACTGATTACTTGGCAACAGGAATAGGGCTGAGAGACTCGGGGGTTTAGTATATGTGGTTAACACATTATCTGGGGAACTGAACAGGGGGGTCAGGGACACCATATATTACCTGTGTGGGGGTTAGGCACGGGTCGGGGTGTGTTTGAGGGGGATGGTTTTTGTTCTTTTCCAGACTTCAAATACGAGTCCGGTCAGTCCTAGGGCAATGATGTACTGAGGAAGGAAAATGATACAGTGTTTGCTCTGTTGCTTGTTCGCGTCTAGTTGCTCGTGAGAACAGGCTTTCAGCGGATCTACCATGGGGTGGAGGCTGGGGGAAATGCAGGCCTCTCCGTGTGTGGTCAAGTGGGGGCTAAGCTGCAGTTTTGTATGCCAGCTATTCTGCATGGGCCTGGGTTCAGCTCACTTAAAATGGAGTCTTGCTTATTACAAAATGAAGTCTGTTATGCCAGGCTATTGGCCGTGCAGCCTCACGTGTCGGTCTGCAGCAGCCCTGCCTCCCGGGCCCAGGTGCATGGGGGGCTGCCGACGAGTCATGAGCCTCATGTAGGTGGGCAATGCAGGGGAGTGGGGTCCTACAGACCTTTCCTTCCATACAACATGATGTGTGACTTGCCATGTTTATTTTGTGTATGCCAGATTTCCATTGACGATGATGACGGATGTCAATGTTTTGTCTCCAATTTGTCTACAGTTGCTGTAGCTCATCGAAAGGGCGGAGGCATCGTTGTGGAGGGAAGTGGCAGGGACAAGACCACCAGACGTAAGCGCACACCCATGACCAGCCAACTTGACTCAGGGGGTGAGTCGGCTGGGGGTGTGCATGTTCCATTGTGCAGAGCTTTTGGGATTACGTCGCAGGAGGTTGTCATGGTGGGGCCTGCGTGCAAGGACGGAGGGCCATCCAGGGAGGTAGGCTCTCTGGAGTCATCCAGGAAGATGGAGGTGTAGTGGAGGGGAAGAAAGATGGAGGCCAGCACACATGGTTGGATGGGGATATCCAGGAGGGGGTTCAGGCTGCACCCCTGGGACAGGGACAGGAGGATGTGCAGTGCACCGTGGAGGGGGCTGACCATCCTCCTGTCCCTGATCAATCTGATGCAGCTGGTAACACCATGTGGATGCCGCCACCCAGGCTGGGCCGGCCTTTGGGGCCACGGTGGTCCCCTCTGAGCTTTCACATGCCCTGCTGGCTGGGATAGCGAGGCGGGTCGGCGTGATCCATGATGATGTGAAGGTGATTCATGAGGGGCTCTCAAATCATCACAGATCAATGTCCGGCTCCCTGGCCTAGCTGGCACATGCACTGCTCTCAGGTGGTCTCTGGGCACCGGTGGATTCAGCTGCCCCCTTCTCCACTGCCTCCTCTGTGCCCCAGCCATCCTCCGGGGGCCCTTCCTTGCCGGTTCCCATCACAGCCCCCTCTACTCCTGTCCTGCCAACACAGCCCAGTCTGGTGGTCAGCACGTCCCTGTCTAAGGTGGAAGTCCTGGAAAGTACAATGGATGTGGTTGCTGTGCCTGCTCAGGCACCTACACAGGAATATTCATCAGTGGGGAAGCTGGCACAGCAGGACAGTGCTGGTACTGTACCCCCCCATCGTCCAACATCCAGATGGCAGAAGTATGATATGATATGATATGGAATTTGTAATGCGCCTATACACAAGTGTTTCAAGGCGCGATGAGGCAAGGAAAGGGGAACAGAGGGAGGACAGAGACAACAATCTTACTAGGCCAAGTGTCATTGAGATCGCGCAAACGCATGGGAGGTGGGAGGGGAAAAGTCCCAGGGGAAAGGGGAGGGGGCAGTGCTGTACACGGGATCAAAACAATAACAGGAAGTGCGGCCAGCAGGTGGCAGGTGCAAGGTTAAGTGCAGACAGCAGGTATCCAAAAGTGCAGGTAGGGGGACTGTAGGGTTACATATACAGACCCAACTGCAAGGGTTGCCGGGAGGCAGTGCAAGTGTGCAACTAGGCGGGTAGGGACCTGGGCCCGAAATCAGAGGGTAGCCAGGTGATCAGTGCAGTATCAGAAAGGAAATAAGCAGGGGAGAGGAAGAGAGAAGGCAGAAGCAAAGAGGAAGGTCTTGAGGTGCTTCCGGAAACGGAGAAGGTTCTCCTTGAGTTTCAGAGAGGCATGGAGGCTGTTCCAGCAGGGGTCCCAGCCGAAGAAAGTGATCTAGCACCAACTTGATGCTTGGAGAAGCAACTGACCCTGAGGGAGTTGGAGGTGGATGAGCGAAGAGCTCGGGTACGAAGGTATTTACAAAGAGAGAGATGGACGTATTGAGGACCAAGGCCCCAGAAGGTCTTGTGGACAATGCAGAGGGTCTTGAACTTAATCCTTGCAGCCACTGGAGCCAATGCAGAGATTTCAGTGCTGGAGAGATATGATCCCTGGGCTTGAGGCCAAGGACAAGTCTCGCAGTCTTGTTCTGGATGAGATGCAGAGGGCAGAGAGTAGAAGCAGGCAGATTCAGAAAGAGGTTGTTGCAGTAGTCCAGACTAGAGAGAACCAGAGCTCTAGAGACAATGAGCTTCTGGGGAAGGAGAGGAAAGGAAGAATACCTCTGAGGAGGAGCACTTGGTAGTTTGACTTCTTAGAGACATCAGAGAAGTGAGGAGTAAAGGAGAGTGTGGAGTCGAAGAGGACCCATTACACCGAGTTGGTGGGAATATGGGTGCGTATGTGACCAGTGTGCTTCATTTTGGTGGCAGGGCAGTCGAGTTGAGGTAAGTTGTTCAATATTACCCTGGTAGGGGGGTGATGTGACAGGCCAAGGTTGAGTCGGTGTCGGGGGTGAGGAGGCTGGTGGGTGGTGTGAGGGATGCCTGGGGTAGTGTCTGAGGTGAAGGGGGCTGGTGGGTGATGTGAGGGCTGCATTGGGTAGTGTTGGAGGTGAGTGGGGCTGACGGGTGATGTGAGGGGTGCCTGGGGTAGTGTTGGAGGTGAGAGGGGCTGGTGGGTGGTGTGAGGGCTGCCTGGGGTAGTGTTAGAGGTGCGGGGCTGGTGGGTGTTATGAGGTGTGCATGGGGTAGTGTCAGAGGTGAGGGGGCTGGTGGGTGGTGTCTGGGCTTGAGGGGGCTGCCCTGGGCAGTGTCAGAGCGGAGGGCAGTGTGGGGAGGGGAGTTTACTGTCAGGTGGCTGCCTGGGGTAGTGTCACAGATGAGGGGGGCTGGTGGGCGGCATGAGGAAGCTGCCTGGGGTAGTGTTGGAGGTGAGGGGGGCTGGTGGGTCGTGTGAGGGGTGCCTGGGGTAGTGTTGGAGCTGAAGGGGGCTGGTGAGTGGTGTCTGGACTTGAGGGGGCTGCCTGGGGCAATGTCAGAACTGAGGGAGTTGTGGGGAGGGGTGTGTACTTTAAGGGGGCTGCCTGGGGTAGTGTTGGATGTGAGGGGGGCTGGTGGGTGGTGTCAGGGATGCCTGGGTAGTTTGGAGCTGAGGGGGGCTGGTGGGTGGTGTCTGGGCTTGAGGGGGCTGCCCTGGGCAGTGTCAGAGCAGAGGGCAGTGTGGGGAGTGGAGTTTACTGTCAGGGGGCTGCCTGGGGTAGTGTCACAGATGAGGGGGGCTGGTGGGCGGCATGAGGAAGCTGCCTGGGGTAGTGTTGGAGGTGTGGGGGACTGGTGTGTGGTGTGAGGGAGCTGCCTGGGGTAATGTCGGAGGTGAGTGGGGCTGGTGGGTGGTGTGAGGGGTGCCTGGAGCAGTGGCAGGGGTGAGAGAGGCTGATGGGTGGTGTCTGCACCTGAGGGGGTTGATGTGCAGCTGGGGTATGTGACAGCACTTTGTGTGTGGTGGGAGTTACGTGGAACCTCAGGCACAGTAAATGGGGTGCAGCTGTTCCTTATGTGGAACTTCGCGAAGAGTACCTGGGGTGCAGCCATTCATTATGGTGCAGCCGTTCCTTACGTGGGACCTCGCGCAGAGTAGGTGGGGTGCAGCCGTTCCTTACGTGGGACCTTGTGCCGAGTAGGTGGGGTGCAGCCGTTACTTAAGTGGGACATCGAGCAGAATAGCTGGGGTGCAGCCGTTACTTATGTGGAACCTCACGCAGAGTAGCTGGGGTGCAGCCGTTACTTACGTAGGACCTCGTGCAGAGTAGCTAGGGTGCAGCCGTTACTTACGTGGGGCCTCGCACAGAGTAGCTTGGGTGCAGTCGATACTTACTTGGAACCTCGCGCAAAGTGGCTGGGGTGCAGGATTTTGTGTCGGAGGTGGACACGGATCTGTGCAGAAACGTTGGTCTTTGACTATGTTTTTGGTTTGCGTGGTGTCACAGACCCCCTTAGATTCCTCACCTGAACCTTCCGAGGAGGTGTGGGGGGGATAGTCCCATAGGTGTCTTCGCCTTGTCCTTCTTCTTTCTAGAGGTCTTCCATTCTTGGTAGAGGTATGGTCTGCCACGTAAAGTAGCCACTATTCCTATCTGCTGAATTCAGCCAAGGCCAGGGACTCACTCCCCGGAACACCCAACACGGGGAAAAAGCCACAAGGCACCAAAAAGAAAAAGAAACTAGATGTTAATCGTGTTGGGTGTTGGATATGTAAGGATAAAAGCCACACGGAACTGAATCCAGTACAGAACTCCACTAGCGAAGGCAGAATATTTGCAAGCAGGAAAAAGAACAGGATGATACACTGAGATAGACACAGGACAGGGTAGCAGGCTGGTAAGCACAGAAGTCAAAGCAAAGGCAATCACAGGTCTAGGAAGCTATCAGGTAAGTAAATAGAAAATGGCATCTGAAAGGAAGGTTGCAGCAAGGGGAGCACCACCATTGGAAGAAACGAGGCAAAAGGAGGCAAAAACGTTCA